>NC_077227.1:53753699-54353699 GCF_027887165.1 Monodelphis domestica
CCAATTCATGTCAGGTTAGAAAATAATTTTTAAAAATAACAAAAAAATTCATGTCAGCTAACTAAGCCTTAGGAAGTTTGAATCAATATTGACGTAGAAATTAAATCACGATGTGAATAACTAGGTCACCAACAATATGCCTTTACAATTGGACCCATTAAGTATTAAATCCAATTCTCCAAATATATTAAATCAAAATCTTCTTGATTCTAGTATGCCAAGAAAGGAAAAATCACAAAAACATAAGAAGCTTATAAGCACTTTAGAAGCACATTGCCTTTACAAAGACTTTCTATATATTTATGTCTGCTGGCAAAGGCTAAACTTTATTGGTATGAGAACTGTTACAACATCCATCTGCTGAAAGTTGTGGGTTTTTAAAAAAAAATTGTATGCTGGGGCACTACATCCCCAGAATGCCCTGCACCTCCCAGGGTTCCCTCCCTGCTACTTCCTGGCGTGGGATTGGTCTATAAAAGGGCCAATCTCATGCTAGGGAGGGAACGTTGAATAGGACTTGGATCCAATTGAGTTGCAGAGGGGAGGGGAGAACAGGAGTTTTCCAGAGAAGAGACCTTTTCATTTATTTTTTTTTCATCTTTTAAATATATTTTATTTGATCATTTCCAAGCATTATTCGTTAAAGACATAGATCATTTTCTTTTCCTCCCCCCCACCCCCATAGCCGACGCGTAAGTCCACTGGGCATTAGATGTTTTCTTGATTTGAACCCATTGCTTTGTTGATAGTATTTGCATTAGAGTGTTCATTTAGAGTCTATCCTCTGTCATGTCCCCTCAACCTCTGTATTCAGGCAGTTGCTTTTTCTCGGTGTTTCCACTCCCATAGTTTATCCTTTGCTTGTGAATGGTGTTTTTTTTCTCCTGGATCCCTGCAAGTTGTTCAGGGACATTACACCACTACTAATGGAGAAGTCCATTATGTTCGATTATACCACAGTGTATTAGTCTCTGTGTACAATGTTCTCCTGGTTCTGCTCCTCTCGCTCTGCATCACTTCCTGGAGGTTGTTCCAGTCTCCATGGAACTTCTCCACTTTATTATTCCTTTTAGCACAATAGTACTCCATCACCAACACATACCACAGTTTGTTCAGCCATTCCCCAATTGATGGGCATCCCCTCGTTTTCCAGTTTTGGGCCACCACAAAGAGCGCAGCTATGAATATTTTTGTATAAGTCTTTGTGTCCATTATCTCTTTGGGGTACAGACCCAGCAGTGCTATGGCTGGGTCAAAGGGTAGATATTCTTTTGTCGCCCTTTGGGCATAGTTCCAAATTGCCCTCCAGAATGGTTGGATCAGTTCACAACTCCACCAGCAATGAATTAATGTCCCTGCTTTGCCACATCCCCTCCAGCATTCATTACTTTCCTTTGCTGTTATGTTAGCCAATCTGCTAGGTGTGAGGTGATACCTCAGAGTTGTTTTGATTTGCATCTCTCTGATTATAAGAGATGTAGAACACTTCTTCATGTGCTTGTTAATAGTTTTGATTTCTTTATCTGAGAACTGCCTATCCATTTCCCTTGCCCATTTATCAATTGGAGAATGGCTTGATTTTTTGTACAATTGATTTAGCTCATTATAAATATGAATAATTAAACCTTTGTCAGAGGTTTCTATGAAGATTTTTTCCCAATTTGTTGTTTCCCTTCTGATTTTAGTTATATTGGTTTTGTTTGTACAAAAGCTTTTTAGTTTGATGTAGTCAAAATTATTTATTTTACATTTTGTGATTCTTTCTATATCTTGCTTGGTTTTAAAGCCTTTCCCCTCCCAAAGGTCTGACATGTATACTATTCTGTGTTTACCCAATTTACTTATGGTTTCCTTCTTTATGTTTAAGTCACTCACCCATTTTGAATTTATCTTGGTGTAGGGTGTGAGGTGTTGATCTATTCCTAGTCTCTCCCACACTGTCTTCCAATTTTCCCAGCAGTTTTTATCGAATAGTGGATTTTTGTCCCAAAAGCTGGGATCTTTGGGTTTGTCGTATACTGTCTTGCTGAGGTCGCTTTCCCCCAGTCTATTCCACTGATCTTCCTTTCTGTTTCTTAGCCAGTACCAAATTGTTTTGATGACTGCTGCTTTGTAATATAGTTTTAGGTCAGGGACTGCAAGGCCCCCATCATATGTGTTTTTTTTCATTATTTCCCTGGATATCCTTGATCTTTTGTTCTTCCAAATGAACTTTGTTATGGTTTTTTCTAAATCAGTGAAGAAGTATTTTGGTAGTTCAATGGGTATGGCACTAAATAGATAAATAAGTTTGGGTAGGATGGTCATTTTTATTATATTGGCTCGTCCTATCCATGAGCAGTTAATGTTTTTCCATTTGTTCAAGTCTAGTTTTAGTTGTGTGGCGAGTGTTTTGTAGTTGTGTTCATATAGTTCCTGTGTTTGTCTTGGGAGATAGATTCCTAGGTATTTTATTTTGTCTAAGGTGATTTTGAATTGGATTTCTCTTTCTAGTTCTTGCTGCTGAGCTGTGTTGGAGATATATAGAAAAGCTGATGATTTATGTGGGTTTATTTTGTATCCTGCAACTTTGCTAAAGTTGTTGATTATTTCAATTAGCTTTTTGGTTGAATCTCTAGGATTCTTTAAGTAGACCATCATGTCATCTGCAAAGAGTGATAACTTGGTCTCCTCCTTGCCTATTTTGATGCCTTCAATTCCTTTATCTTCTCTAATTGCTACTGCTAGTGTTTCTAGTACAATGTCAAATAGTAGAGGTGATAATGGGCATCCTTGTTTCACTCCTGATCTTATTGGGAATGCATCTAGTTTATCCCCATTGCAGATGATATTAGCTGTTGGTTTTAGATATATACTGTTTATTATTTTTAGGAATGACCCTTCTATTCCTATGCTTCCTAGTGTTTTTAATAGGAATGGGTGTTGTATTTTATCAAAGGCTTTTTCTGCATCTATTGAGATAATCATGTGGTTCTTGCTAGTTTGCTTGTTGATGTGGTCAATTATGTGGATGGTTTTCCTAATGTTGAACCAGCCCTGCATCCCTGGTATGAATCCTACTTGATCATGGTGAATGATCCTTCTGATCACTTGCTGGAGTCTTTTTGCTAGTATCCTATTTAAGATTTTTGCATCTATATTCATTAGGGAGATTGGCCTATAGTTTTCTTTCTCTGTTTTTGACCTGCCTGGTTTTGGAATCAGTACCATGTTTGTGTCGTAAAAGGAGTTTGGTAGAACTCCCTCTTTGCTTATTATGTCAAATAGTTTGTATAGTATTGGGATTAACTGTTCTCTGAATGTTTGATAGAATTCACAGGTGAATCCATCAGGCCCTGGGGATTTTTTCTTAGGAAGTTCTTTGATGGCTTGATGGATTTCAATTTCTGATATGGGATTATTTAAGAATTCTATTTCCTCTTCTGTTAGTCTAGGCAGTTTGTATTTTTGTATATATTCATCCATTTCTCCTAAATTGGTGTATTTATTGCCATATAATTGGGCAAAGTAATTTCTAATGATTGCCTTAATTTCCTCCT
Organism: Monodelphis domestica; assembly: GCF_027887165.1. Lineage (NCBI taxonomy): Eukaryota > Metazoa > Chordata > Mammalia > Didelphimorphia > Didelphidae > Monodelphis > Monodelphis domestica. Next base: position 53,757,239 of record NC_077227.1, read on the forward strand.
CATTGGAGGTGCTGTCCCCCTTTTCATCTTTAATGCTGTGAATTTGCTTTTCTTCCTTCCTTTTTTTAATTAGATTGACTAGTACTTTGTCTATTTTGTTTGTTTTTTCAAAGTACCAGCTTCTTGTCTTATTTATTAAATCAATAGTTCTATCACTTTCGATTTTATTAATTTCTCCCTTAATTTTTAGGATTTCTAATTTGGTTTTCTGCTGGGGGTTTTTAATTTGATCGCTTTCGAGTTTTTTCAATTGCATTTCCAATTGATTGATCTCTGCTCTCTCTTGTTTGTTAATATAAGCATTCAGGGATATGAATTTGCCTCTGATTACCGCTTTGGCTGCATCCCAAAAGGTTTGAAAGGATGTTTCGCCATTGTCATTTTCCTCGATGAAATTATTAATTGTTTCTATGATTTCTTCTTTAACTAAACGGTTTTGGAGTATCATATTGTTTAATTTCCAATTAGTTTTTGATTTGGTTTTCCATGTACCATTACTAATCATTATTTTTATTGCCTTGTGATCTGAGAAGGCTGCATTCATTATTTCTGCTTTTTTGCATTTGTATGCTATGTTTCTGTGACCTAATGTATGGTCAATTTTTGTGAATGTGCCATGTGGTGCTGAGAAGAAGGTGTATTCCTTTTTATCCCTATTTATTTTTCTCCATATGTCTATTAATTCTAATTTTTCTAAGATTTCATTCACTTCTTTTACCTCTTTCTTATTTATTTTTTGATTTGATTTATCTAAATTTGATAATGGTTGGTTTAAGTCTCCCACTAGTATGGTTTTATTGTCTATTTCTTCCTTCAATTCTCCTAGTTTCTCCATTAGAAATTTGGGTGCTATATTATTTGGTGCATACATGTTGATTAATGATATTTCCTCGTTGTCTAGAGTCCCTTTTAACAAAATATAATTACCTTCCCTATCCCTTTTGATCAGGTCTATTTTTGCATTGGCTTTATCAGATATCATGATTACCACTCCTGCCTTCTTTCTATCAGTTGAGGCCCAGAAGGTCTTACTCCATCCTTTAATTCTGACCTTGTGGGTGTCAACCCGCCTCATGTGTGTTTCTTGAAGACAACATATGGTAGGGTTTTGGATTTTAATCCATTCTGCTATTCGTCTACGTTTTATGGGTGAGTTCATCCCATTCACGTTCAAAGTTATGATTGTCATTTGTGGACTCCCTGGCATTTTGATTGCCTTCCCTAATTCTAACCTTTTCTTCTTCGGCTCTACCTTTTAGTCCAGTGATTTACTTTGAATCAGTCCCCCTTGTCCCCTCCCTTGATGTTTCCCTTTTTAGTCCCTCCCTTTTTCTTCCCTCCCCCTCCCCCCTCTCTTTCCCTCCCTTTTTGTTCTCCCTCTCCCCCTACCCCCCTTGGTTTTCCCTTCTCCTTACCCTTGTTGGGTAAGATAGAATTCAAGATCCCAATGGATCTGGATGTTTTTCCCTCTCAGAGTTGATTTCCCTGAGATTGAGGTTTAAGTAAACCCCCCCCCCCCTCTCTTCCTCTCCTTCTTATAGGAGTTTTCTTCCCCTCCCCTTCCCATGTGAATCTTTGTGTGAGAACCATTATTCTATTTGGTCTTTCTTTACCCCCTATTTATACATTACATTTTCCCCACATGTTAGTATACATAGATTGATATAAATGTAGTCCTTATAGAAGAGAGTTTGAGTAAAAGAAGAAGATAACATTTTTCCCCTTTCCTTAATATTTACCTTTTCAGGTATTCCTTGCTCTTTGATTTTCGGTATCAAACTTTCCACAGAGCTCTGGTCTTTTCTTTGCAAAAAGTTGGAAGTCTTCTATTTTGTTGAATGCCCATACTTTCCCTTGGAAGTATATAGTCAGTTTTGCTGGGTAGCTGATTCTTGGTTGGAGACCCAGCTCTCTTGCCTTTCTGAAGATCATGTTCCATGCCTTACGATCATTCAGAGTAGAACTTGCAAGGTCTTGTGTGACCCTGATTGGCATTCCTTTATATCTAAATTGTCTTTTTCTGGCTTCCTGTAGGATTTTTTCTTTTGTTTGATAGCTTTGGAATTTGGCAATTACATTCCTGGGAGTTGTCTTTTGGGGGTTTAGTGTAGAAGGTGTTCTGTGAGCTCTGTCAGTGGCTGTATTGCCCCCTTATTCTAGAATCTCTGGGCAATTTTCTTTGATTATATCTTGTATCACCATGTCCAGTTTGGTGTTTATTTCTGGCTTTTCTGGGAGTCCAATTATTCTTAAATTCTCTCTTCTCCCTCTATTTTCCAGATCTATCACCTTGTCGGTGAGATATTTTATGTTCTCTTCTAATTTCTTGGTGTTTTGGCTTTGCTTTATTAGTTCTTGCTTTAAAGCCTGGTTTTCTTTTACAGTTTGGTCAAACTGGTTTTGTAGGTGCGTGAATTTCTTTTGCATTATTTCCCACTTTTCCTCCCAGAGGGCTTCCATCTTTTTGGTCATTTCTGATTCAAATTCTTCATGGGTTTGTGGAGAGTTTCCATTTCCTTTGGAAGATTTTGGAGCATTTTCTTGTATATCTTCTTCTATCTGCTCTGTATTTTGTATTTTGGCTCCATAGAATGTGTCCAAAGTCGCCCCTTTCTTCTTATTTTTCTTGGTATTTTGGGGCTTCTGTGCTTCTGTGGAGTTTGCCATCTCTGAATGTGGAGGATTAGCTTTTCTTATCTCTGTCTGGTGTTCAGAGGCTTTAGTCCTGGGCAGATGTTGGTTCTATGAGCTTTCCCTGGGTTAAACTGAATATGCCTCACTGGAACTAGAATGGAAGGGTCGGACCACGAGGCCACACTCTCCCCCGGCTCGCTTTCCGGAAGTTGCCTTCAGAATCGCTGGCCGTGAGGCTGTTTCGTCGGCCTGCGGGGGGATGGGCTGCAGTTTCACCAAGCTCCGAGGGCAAGGACTTTCACTGAGACTTGGATAGCAGGATCCGGCCCGTGAGGCTGTCTTGCCCGCCCTGAGGGTTGCTGTTGTTTCAACCAGCTCTCTGCAGCGGGAGCCCCAGGCAGTAACTTTCACTGGGACTCGGGTAGAAGGCCCTGAGGGTTGTTGTTCCGAGGACCCTGCTCTCTGAGCCCGGCTGGGCTGCGGCTTCCGGGAGCCTTGGACTCTGCGCTCCTACCCCTGAGGTCCGAGTGATCTCGGGTTCTGGCTTTTGAGGGGAGCCGTACCTTTTGATCCGGGTCCAGGTCCAGGAGGAGGGTTCCCAGGGTCTGTGCTGTTGATCGGTTTGAATTTCGGCGCCTTAGGAGCTTATAGTTTGAGATCGGTCAGGAAGGGTTTTCCGGAGATCTGAACTTTAGCTTTCTCTAAGCCGCCATCTTAACCGGAAGTCCCTTTTCATTTATTAATAAAGACATTTCTTTCTCCTACTTCCTCTGCATCCTTTATTTTTATTTCTTTTGAAGTAAAGATTTTCTTACTATAAAGCTACTGCTTATCCAAAAGTTTTTCCCCATGATGTTTTGGAAATTAAGAAACATCATTAAATTTATCACTTAATGAAAATATAACTTCCCTGGAGAGCAAGCAAAATTGCTGATGGATACAAATGAACTTTCCCAGGACATTTCCTGTATTTTGGAACTGTAAGATTAAAATTAATATCTAATAACTCCAAGTATTATATTTTATAAGGTTTATTAATGATCACTTGAAATAGAAGAAATAAAAGAACAAAAAGTATGAAAGCCTAAGAAAATAACATGTGAGCAAAATTCTCCTATGAAAGCCTAAGAAAATAACACGTGAGTAAAATTCTCCTGCCTGGCACTCATCCAACCTCCTCAAACCATGTTCCTGTGAAAAAGGCACAGGCAGAGCTACACTCACAACTTTATCCTCAAAGCATAAGGACGTAATGTGAGAACAAAGATGGGAAGCTGGGAAAGAGAGTTCTGGGGAAACAAATTCTAATTACACAGGAGACACCACTGCTTATAAATTTACTAGAAGTAGCCCGAAAGGTATCTAGTTGTTATTTTCTCCCTAATTAGTTAACAGTATACTAACAGCACATTGCTTCCAATTTTCCCTTTGAGAATCCATTCACCATACAGCTACCAAATTTATCCCCCGTCACTCCCTGCTCAAAATTCTCCAGTGGCTTCCTACTATCCTGAGGTTAAGACATAAATTCATTCATGTCTGTCTTTAAAAATCCTTCATGATTTGGTTTTTCAGATTTATTTCATATTTTTTCCCTTCATGTGTTTTATGTTTCAAGAACACTGGTCTCCTTGCTCTTTTATATACAAAATACTTCATATCTCCCTTCTCAATGACTTTGTATAAGATATCTCCTATGTCAGAAATGTCTTTATATTCCTCACCTCCACAGCTGTACCTGTCCCTCACTTTTTCCAACGGTCAAATTCAAGGCATTTCCTTATCCTTCCAATAGTTAGGGTTCCCCCAACTCTATGGTGAAATAACATTTCCTCACTGGTGCCCATACTGTACCTCCTTAGTAGAATGTTAAGTGCACTGAAGGCAGAGGTCCTTCCAGGAAAGGGAAAAAATGCCATAGTTAGAGCAGGAATATGTGGGTTAAAATCTTGGCTCTGGCACTTCCTGCTTGTATAACTCTGGTCAAGTCAAGTGATTTTTCTGGATATCAGGCATTCCATCTGTAAAATGAGACCACCGAAGGCATGACCTCTCAGGGTTCTTCACCCCTCTAAATCTGTGATCCTGTGGCTACATTTCCAGATCCCCATTTCTGTTGCTGTAGCCTCAGCTCCAACTATTTTGTTTTGCACACAGAAGGCACTTAAAAAATGCTTATTGAACTAAATTGAATCGCCAATTACTGGGGGAGGGATGCATCATACAAACAAATTTGGCAGAGAATTAATATATTTCCCAAGGAGAATTGCTGGCGGGGTGGTGAGGGAACCAAACATTTGACCTTGAAGCACTAAAAGTAATCAGACAAATGAAGAGAGGGAAGAGAGGTTTTTAAACCTGGACCTAGGGTAGAAAATAGATTATGAGGAATGAACTAGGAAAGAAAATCATTACTTTTTGTTTTATACTGCCAGCTCCTGGCCACTAAATTCAACAAGCTCCAATATGCTGGCCATTAACAAGATATAGAAAGTAGAATTTTTTTATAATAAAAGTGCCAGTTATGATAATAACTGGTGGTGAACATGACAGAAGAACTTCACACAACAATAAGGAACACAAACATTAAGAATGATTAGTAGCCAGTGGCAGGGCATCACTTTGTTGACAATGGTCTGTATAGTCAAAGCTATGGTTTTTCTAGTACCAATGTATGGCTGTAAGAGTTGAATTACATGGAAAGCTGAGCACCACAGAATCAATGCTTTCAAATTGTGGTGCTGAGGAAGACTTTCATGACTCCTTTGGACAGCAAGGAGATTAAATAAGCCAATACCCAACGAAATTAATTTAGACTATTCACTGGAAGGTGAAATATTAAATATGAATCCTAAATATTCTGTTTCTAAAATGAGAAGACAGGAGTCATTGGAAAAAACCCTTTTGTTGGGAAAGACCTAAGGCAAAAAGAGAAGGCAGCAGAAGACAAGATGGATAGAGAGTGTCATAGAAGCAACAAACATGAGCTTAGACAGACTTTAAGAGATAATGGAGCATAGAAAGTCTTGGCATACTATGATCCATGAGAGTCACAGCAAGTCAGACAAGACTGAACAATGACCACAAAGGGAATCTATTCAGAATGAAAACTTGACATTGCAAAACATAAGCAGAGGGAAAGTACAAGGTAATAAGCACCATGGCATTTATTGTTATTTAACACCACAAAGCAATAGATTAAACTTCACACATCAAATAAAGTACAAGACTACAAAGAGGAAAATATGTGACACCCTTGCCACTTGTTCTGACCTACAAACCAAGAGTGTGGCAATGCTTCAATACTTTTAACTTAGAGCGTTAAAGGTAGAAAGGAAAAGAAATTGTTTTGCAAGTGGGAGAATGGAGTACATGAAATACATATTATAATTAAAATGTACATTTCGGGCACAGAATTCTACTACAGTACACAGTTCAGTAAAAAGTATGCAGTGATACCTCCACAAAGAATCCTAATTTAATAGTGGAGTTTTTTTTTTTAATACCTTTCGGTCCCTGAATCCGGAATGTTTCTTCTTTTTCTCTTCTGGTGGAGGTTCAAGAGTAGAATCTATATCCTTATTTTCAAAGGTTTCTTCATCTTTACTCCTTCTACTGTCCTCGGCTTTATTCTTTAGATTTTCATTTACTGATGGTGGAGATTCTGCTTGGGCTCTGTGATGGCAAAAACACAATATGGATTAAGCTAAGCAGTAAAAAATGTCATTCAAACCAAACCAGATCCAACCATAGGAATAATCAGATCAACAGAAGTAGATCATATGTTTTAAAATGTATATATAGTATCTAGATATAAACATAACAAGCACTCTGAATACAATGGAGATCCTTAATTTTATAGGTTCTTTTCATCATTAAGAGCAAAAATGCCATGAGTGTGCAACAATTCTTTCATCAAGTCAAAGTCTGTCAAAAATCCATTTGTCTTTTTCCATTAAGTCTTTTCTGACTCAGTGTGTATAGTTCATCCTACACAAATTCCTGAGAGAAGTGACCACAAAATCAGAAGAAAATAGCAAAGTAAAAAGAGCTACATCAAAAGCCTCCAAGAAAAATAGAAATTGTTCTCAAGCTTAAAAAAAGAATTTTTAAAAATCAAATAAGAGAAGCAGAGGGAAGATTGGGGAAAGAAATAACACTGATGAAAGATAATCATGAAAAAAATTGCTTACTGAAAGAGGCACAAAAAAATCTTTAAGAAAACATCAACTTAAAAAAAACATAGACCAAATGGTAAAAAAGGCATAAAAATCCACTGAAGAGAAAAACTTAAAAAGCATAATTAGCCAAATGGAAAAATATGTACAAAATTTCACTGAAGAAAAAAATTCTTTATTGAAGAAGAATTGGGCAAATGGAAAAGGAGGTATAAAAGTTCAAAAAAGAAAATGTTTTCCTAAAAATTGGAATTCATCAAATGGAAGGTTATGACTCCATGAGATATCAAAACACAATTTTTAAAAATTGGGAAAAATAGAGAAGCAAATGCAAAATGTCTCACTGGGAAAACAAATGACCTGGAAACTAAATCCAGAAGAGGTAATTTAAGAATTTTTCAACTAACTGAAAACCAGGATCAAAAACAGAGCTTGGACATCATATTTCAAGAAATTTTAAACATCAAGATACAACCTACAATTAGATGGTAAAAAAGAAATGGAAATAATCCACCAATCATGGCTGAAAAAGATCCCAGGAATATTTCAAATTCCAGGATAAGAAGAAAAAAAAAAGCAAGCCATGGAGCCATAGTCAGAATAAAATAGAATTCAGGAGCTTCTATATTAAAGGAGCAGAGGATTTGGAATATGATATTTTAGAGAGCAAAGGAATAGGTTACAACTAAGAATCACTTACCAAGTAAAAGTGAGTATAATCCTTCAAGGGAAAAATGTATATTTAATGAAATAGAGGACTTTTAAGCATTCCCAATGAAAAAAACCAGAGCTGAATAAAAAATATAATTTACACATATAAAACTCAAAAGAATCATAAAAAACAAATAGGAAAGAGAAATCATAAGAATTCAATGAAACAAACTACTTACATTCCTACATGGAAGATATTTGAAATTCCTAAGAACTTTATCATATTAGGGCAGTGAAAAAGAATTTATACATAGACAGAGGGCATAGGCATAAGATCACTATGATATCTAAAATGATATAAGAAGATTTCTAAAAAATAAAATTGAGGGATAAGAAAGAGGGATACACTGGAAGGAGGAAGGGACAGGTAGAATAGAGTAAATTATTTCACATGAAAGAGGTTCATTGTGTATAAAAATCTAAAATGGATATAAAAATCTATCTTGCCCTATAGGAAAGTAGGGGGGAAGAGGAGATGTCTGAGAGAAGAGAGGGCAGATTAAGGGAGAAAGTAGTCAGAAACAAAATATTTCTGAGGAGGGGCAGGGTGAAAGGAGGGTGAAAGGAGGGGGAGAGGGAGAGGGGGAGAGGGAGAGGGAGAGAGAGAGGGGGAGGAGGAGGAGGAGGAGGAGGAGGGGAGGGGGAGGAGGAGGAGGAAGAGGGGAGGAGGAGGAGAGGAGGAGGAGGAGGAGGAGGAGGAGGAGGAGGAGGAGGAGGAGGAGGAGGAGGAGGAGGAGGAGGAGAAGAAGGAGAAGAAGAAGAAGAAGAAGAAGAAGAAGAAGAAGAAGAAGAAGAAGAAGAAGAAGAAGAAGAAGAAGAAGAAGAAGAAGAAGAAGAAGAAGAAGAAGAAGAAGAAGAAGAAGAAGAAGAAGAAGAAGGAGAGAGAGAGAGAGAGAGAGAGAGAGAGAGAGAGAGAGAGAGAGAGAGAGAGAGAGAGAGAGAGAGAGAGAGATGGATTAATAGGGCAAAATAGGATAGAGGGAGGGAAAAGCTAATAATAGCTTTTTTTAAGCCTTACTTTCCTGTCTTAGAATCAATACTGTATATTGATTCCAAGTCAGAAGACCAATAAGGGCTAGGCAATGGGGGTTAAGGGACTTGCTTAAGGTCCCATTGCTAGGAAGTATTTGAGGTCAGATTGGAGCCTAAGACCTCCTCTTTCTTGACCTGGTTCTCAATCCACCAAGCCACCTATCTGCCCCGAGCAATAACTTTGAAAAAAATTTTAATAGCAAGTTTTTCTAATGAAGGCTGCATTTCTAAAATAGCGAACTTGAGTCAAATTATAAATTTATAAGTCACTCCCAAATGATAAATGATCAAAGAATATGAAGTCAGTTTTCAAATGAAGAAATCAAACCTATCTATAGTTATATGAGGGTAGCTTAGTGTATTGAGAGCCAGGCCTAGGGATGGGATGTCCTAAATTCAAATCTGGCCTCAGATACTTCCCAATTGTGTGATCCTAGGCAAATCACTTAAACTCCCATTGCCTAACCCTTACCTCTCTTCTGCCTTAGAGCCAATACACAGTATTGACTCCAAGATGGAAGGTAAGGGTTTAAAAACAGAAAGATATGGAGGAGGGAGTTAAGCTATGAAGGGGTTTGAACACCAAGTTGGGATTTTTGCATTTGATACTGGAGGTGAAAGGGAGTCAATGGAGTTTTTTGAGTAGGGAAGTGACATGGAGGGACCTAAGCATTAGGAAAATTACTCTGATCGTTGAATGGAAGAGGGATCAGAACAGAGAGAAATCTGAGACAGGTTTCCTACCACTTATTAGGCTACTGCAATAATCCAGGTGAGAGGTAAGAAGGCTTGAGCCAAAGTGGTGGCTATGTAAGAGGAGAGAAGGGAGTTTATTGTAAAGATGCTGGAGAGATGAAATTGATAGTCCCTGGCAACAATTAGGATGGAGGGGGCAGGAAGGGGTAAGAGATAGTGAGGATTGGAGAATGTTACCTAGATTTCAAAGCTGAGGGACTGGATGGTGTTGATATTTACAGGAATAGAAAAGTTAAGATGGAGGAGACATAGGCATGTTTGTAGGCAGTAGAGAAGGAGCCAGTAGAGAGGGAGAGACTGAAAATAAGTGAGAGTAGGGATAACGGGAAGCAATCTGTTGGAGGAGAAGGGTTGGAATAGGATCTCTTTCCCAGATAGAGAGGTTAGCCTTGGTAGGGAATAAATCCACCTCATGGTGTGAAACAGGTAAAGGAGGAGAGGATGGCAGAAGACACCCAAGTGATGGGAAATTAGGAAGAGGGGTGAGAAGGAAGGTTAGAGAGGGTGGCCTCCATTTTTTCCATATGATATTAAGCAGGTTCTCAGTTGAAAGGTGGGGAGAAGAGAAGTCTGGAAGGTTTAGGCAGGAATTAAAAGGTTTGGAAGAACTGTTGTAAAGAGTAGAATAGTGAACTGATAATGGGGGGGTATAGTAAGAATGCCTAGCAACAATGAGTTGCCAAATAAGATTATGTAGCATAAATTCATAGTGGATGCAGTCAGAATGGCTGTATGATTTTTTCCACTTTTATTCAGCAGCACCCTGTGTAGAAGGCAGTAAATGGTGGATGTGAGCCAAGGTTGAGAGGCTTGGCAAGGAGAAATCAGCAAAATGATAAGGGGGTTAGAAACTCAAGAGAAGCAGTAAGTATAGAGTTGAAATGGTTAACCAAGAAATCACCAAAGGGCTCATTTTAGGAGTTACTGGTTTTCTAAAATTATTGCTTACATGTTTTATGGGAGGGGGGAGAAGGGCCAAACCATTTAAGGATATATTCAGTATGAGAAACAGGCAGTCTATGAATCAGGAATATACTCAATATCAGAAGATAGCTAGAATCTATGAAATATTTTATTTCATTTATAAGAATCCACAATACTAAGTGATGGTCAACAAAGCATGATAAAAAATGTGGTCAGAAAAATGGTTCTTTTCAGTATATTAGTAGAGTCAGAAAAAAAGTACAGACTATTTAAGTAAACCTACCTCTTCCATAATAGGCCTGTGCTTGCTGCAACTGCAGATGTTCCCAGGAAAGCTGCCATCATCAATCGGCGCCTATTTTGAGTAAACTGTGATGATCCATGGTATCTTCGGGAAACAACAGCCAATCTTGCCACAGCAGGGAAGAAACGAAGACAAAACATTCTGTGGATATAAAGTAGAAATGTTATTCTCTGCTGGTTAAAAACAAGTAAACAAAATGCTAACTTTTTGTTAATTTTCATTAAGTCCTCACCACTACTTCCAACCCTCAAATGATGTTTTAAAGTTGGAATCATCAAATTAATTATGATGTTGGTTAAAAAATTAAAAAGTAGATTAGTTGAATAGGCTAGATTAGGATGAATAAAAAACAAGTAAACTAAAAAATCACAGTATTTAAAAAATTGAAGAACATAAATGACTTTAAGAAAAACTGGGTTATGGACAAGAAGTTCTGGGAAAACTATAAAGCTGCTCAGCAGAAATTAGATCAACATTTTATACCATATATGTCATAACAAGCTTAAAATGGATAAATGGACTGAATATGAAATTAAAGGTCACACCATAAAAAGTATTAGAAAAGAATCAGATCAGATACATTTTATATTATGCTTAAGAGAAAGTTAAAAAAAAAGAGATAATCATAAAAATACAGATAATTTCTATTAAATGATTGAAACTTCTGCAAAAACAATGCAACTTAGATAAGGAAGGGAAGCTGTCAATTAGGAGAAAAGATCTTTTCATCAAGTATGTCTAAGAAGGATCTGATGGTCAAGATATATATATATATATGTGGATAAAATCAAACTACATAATACCACAAGTCATATCTTAATGGTTAAGTAGCCAAAGAATAAAAATAAACAGTTATCAGAAGTGCAAATTATTAAATTGGTTGTTCCATTTCCCTGAAATATAATAAAAATACAAATCCAAACAATTATGGGTTTTTGGCCTCTCAGCAAATTGGCAACGATGAAAAATGATGGAAATAGTGTTATGTTGGAAAGGCTACAGAAAGACAGGCACACTGATGGTGGAACTATGAACTGGTTTGATCCTTCTGACAAGGAGATTTGGATTTATTCGAAGAAAGTGATGAAAATATAATTTTCTTCTGACCCAATGATTCCATTGCTAGCCATATACACTAGGAAGATGAAAGACAGAAACAAAAATCTCATATATACCAAAATAGTTATTATGATACTTTTGATGATACAAAATAACTAGAAACAAAGTAGATATGAAAAGTCTGGAAATAGCTAAACAAATTGTGGTACAGGAAAATGGAATATTACTACACTGTTAGAAATAACATGAAGAATTCATAGATTATATAAAGATTTCAATGACAAATAAGCTGGCAAAACCAAGAATAATATACAATGGCTACAAAAACAAGAATAGAAAGAATAAAACCTGTATGGAATGCTTTGTAATTATATGGAAGAGGCAACATGGCACAGTGAAAAGGCTCTGGAATTTTAACACCTATGTTGACTTTGGTATATATGACCTGAGTAACCTTGGGAAAATCAATTAACATGGCAGGGACTCAATTTCTTAATCAGTAAAATGAAGGGATTAGACCATTTGATCTTTAAGGTCATTCTTAACTCCACATTTATGAATCTATAATGATTTTAAAATGTGCATTCCTACTTTCTTTGCAAAGGTGGAGTACTATGATTGTGGAGTAATGATTATTCTGTCAGGTTTGGCCAATGTAGTATTGGTTTTGTTGAACTGATTTTTTCCCCCTTTCTTTTTTATTTGTTATGAGAAATAGTTCTCTAGGTGGAGAATGGGGAGAACATTAGAAAGGAAGGTGATGTAAAAACAAAAGATAATGTATAAATTATTTTGATATGCTTGAGTTTCCTTACTATGTGAGTGATAAAAATGTGTAAGACTGATTCTATTTACCTGGATGCAGACTGATATGGAGAAGATGACTGTCTTTAGGACCCAGAGCAACTTGAAGAAGCTGATTGTCTTTGAAAGCAACAGCCTGGCTGAGGTAACCATAAAAACCAGCTCTCTTAGTCCTGGGATATTAGACTAGATTTAGGTTCCACTTGCTACTGGCTCATTCCATACCAGCTCTTAGGGTCTTTCTAGGATTGAAATAACCAAAAGTCCTTATAAACATAGCTTGTCTCATAACACTATCTCTGTAGCTCGAGCTATTTTGGAACTGCCTGCTATTATATTTAACTTTGATGAAGACACCTACTGGTATTGGTTTCTGTACTACCACTGTCTGCTCAAGTAAGGGGACCTGGTTATTTCATTGGTTTATCAGGCTAAACAATGTATTATCACACCCCAAAATACGTACCAAGGAGGTCTTTATTCCCCCTTGCATCTGGCAATCCATCACACCCCACCCCCTGGAAATTCTCTGCCCATACCACCCCAGATCCCTCTCCTTGGATCAGCCCCTTTCAGCTCCTTCTCCCATTTCCCTTTGATAAAATATTACTTTGTCTTCTCTTTGCTGCTTTTGAATTGGGCTCCTTGGAAATAGGCAGGAAATCTATATGTACATATATAAGTCCTTGCTTAATAAAGATTATCTTGATTTTTTAAAATATCTTTGCAGAAAATGAGCCTGGCTCATACTTTGTGAAGTGTCTTTTGGGAAATCTTCCTCTTGGAGATAAGAGCTACTAGACTCTTGTTGGAGCTATGCTTGTCACAGTGCCCGAAGATGTTTGTTCCTCCTTGGGGGAAGAGAGACCTAAGTTCCATGGAGTTCATGAATCAGTTTATAACATAAAAAGCTACTGTCCCCTTCAATTACTTGTTATACCTGAAGCAATCAAAGATGTAGCATGTGCAGAACCATTGTAGGCCCTACAAAGAACACAAAAGAAATAGGTTACCACCTCATTAAGTTAATAATCTAGTTAGACAAGATATGCATGAAACAAATGGAGATCTTGGAAGATCTAAGTGAAAAATACTATCTAAACTAACGACTAAAAAAGTGGAGGAAGTACTTTTTTCATGAAGAAAAATCTTAAATTGAACAGCTTTTGTCTGTCATCAAGCATTTATGAAACACTTACTTTGGTCCAGGCACTGTGCTACAGAATGGAGACAAAGAAAAAGGCAAAAAGCTTGCAATCTAATGGGGAAAAGGGTCTATTACTAGGTGGCTTTTGTGAGGGTAAGCTTTCTAGAAAATGGTGTGAAAGTCAAAAACACAAATGTTGCTACTTTGAGCCTAGGGGAAATAGGAGACTAGGTTCCTATGATCACCAAAAACTGTAATCTTTCACTAGACTTCTGAAAATAAAATTTTCTGTGTACAATTCTTTGTAACCAAACACTAATTCTGGTAATATATATTTTTCCTAATAAAGTAACCATGAAATAACTCATAAAATGAGGAGTGGGGAATCAGAGACATCACACTAGACATGGGGGGGGGGGCAGGAGCTGTGATGTCAGATGAACCTTGAGGTTAAAAAAAGCAAAGGGGCATATATCTCTACTCTCCCTTCTGGCTTGGTGGTTAAACTGATCCCCTCAGGATCAATACGGCAGGAAACCCTGTGGTGTGGGCAGCAGAGGAGGCAAGAAGTTTGTTGGGGAAAACTCAGGAAGAGAGCAGGGTGACCTTCATCTCATTTAGCCACTTTTCCATTTTTTCCAATTCCCTCACATCACACTCTTGGAGAGGCTACTTTATCACTTTCTGGAGTGCATTTGTGAACACTTTTAACAAATACTTTCCTCCAAAACTTGGAGCTGATAGTGGCCATGGGTATTTCAGCACAAAGTTCATCTATACCTTTATTTTCTCAATAACTATATCACTGGCTTTGCATGCTTGGGCTTAGAGCCATATAGGACTTCTACTACGCATTGGGGGAATAATTACAATGTCAAACTTGAGTTTTAAAGGCAAAGAAAATATGCAACTAATACATGGGGAGTTCTTTACAATGGTATGGTGAATAAGATTAGTGAAGCATCTTGCAGCATATCAGACACTCCAGAAACTTATATGCAACAAATGTACATCTCATTTTTTCTCTACTGTTCACAGCCATATGAATGTGCATAGTTGTGAATTTTACAAATATTAAATGTCAGAATGTTGAGATTTGACCATATATACAAAATAAAGATAATCCCAGAAGGGAAGGCAATAACAGCTGAGTTGATCTCTATTACTTGTACTTGTGTTTACTTTTCTAGACTTATCTCCCAAGGTTATATACTAAGCCCTCTTATTAGTCTTATTGTTGTTATTAGTTCCATGGTTTATTGGAGTCACAGATATGTATGTATTGTGTATCGGTCCAGCCCTTGTCTTTCTACTAAACTTCAGTTCCACATTACCAATTATCCATTGAACATTACAAACTGGATGCCCTGGGGACATCTTAATTCAACATGTTCAAAATCATACTCAATATTTCCTTTACCTCAAACCCCCACACTTTCAAAATTTATCTATTTCTATTGAAGATATCTTCCTCTCAGACTTATATGAAAGATATTATAGAGGTACACTCAAGAGAACTCAGCAATAGAAGGGATATTGGGAGTAGGGGGTGGAAGAAAGTAAGTAGTTGATGCCACCTAATTTGTGGCCCTGGGTGATACAGAGGATGGTGGTGCCCTCAATAGTAATGGAAGAGTTAGGAAGATGGGAAGGTTTAGGACAGCAGTTCTCAACCTCTCAATTTGTAGCAATGAGAATACATAATGCATATCAGGTATTTACATTCTGAATCATAACTGTAGCAAAATTACAGTTTTTTTTAATATATTTTATTTGATCATTTCCAAGCATTATTCGTTAAAGACATAGATCATTTTCTTTTCCTCCCCCCCCACCCCCCGTAGCCGACGCGTAAGTCCACTGGGCATTAGATGTTTTCTTGATTTGAACCCATTGCTTTGTTGATAGTATTTGCATTAGAGTGTTCATTTAGAGTCTATCCTCTGTCATGTCCCCTCAACCTCTGTATTCAGGCAGTTGCTTTTCCTCGGTGTTTCCACTCCCATAGTTTATCCTTTGCTTATGAATAGTGTTTTTTTCTCCTAGATCCCTGCAAATTGTTCAGGGACATTACACCGCCATTTATGGAGAAGTCCATTATGTTCGATTATACCACAGTGTATTAGTCTCTGTGTACAATGTTCTCCTGGTTCTGCTCCTCTCGCTCTGCATCACTTCCTGGAGGTTGTTCCAGTCTCCATGGAACTCCTCCAAAAATTACAGTTTTGAAGTAGCCACCAAAATAATTTTTTGGTTTGGGGTCACTGCAACATGAGGAACTGTATTGCAGGGTCACGGCATTAGAAAGGTTGAGAACCACTGGTTTAGGGGAAAAGATAATGCATTCCATTTTGGACATATCTAGTTAAAATATATGGGACATCTAGTTCAAGATGTTAAATAGACAGAGATGTGTCACCAGGGTTATACTGCAGTCAAGAAAGCTAACATAATTTAAATAAATAACACTAAGTAACATTAAAGGAGACATAATGGGTGTGGAGCCACATTCTCCTCCAAAAACCTTAAAATAATATCTCAAATAAAAATTCTGGAGTGGCAAAGCTACAAAAGGTTGGGGTAAAACATTTTTCTCACCCAAGACAACTTGGGAGGTTGGCAGGAGAGATCTGTAACATTAAGGTGGGGGCAGCCCAAAGTTCATGCAGCTCATATAGCAGCACCAGCTACAGCCCTTGGAGGCAGTTGCAATAGCAGTAGCAGAAGGTTCAGGAGCTCCAAGTACAGAGACAGTAGGGTAGTCAAAAAACTGGTCAGAAAGAAATGACAGGTGACTCTCTGCTGGCACTGGGTGCAGCTGGTGTTAACTGGCAATTCCATTGCCCATATGCAGTTCTGGGTCAAAATTCCAGGGCAGAGAGGAGCATTTGAAATCCATCACAAAGGCATCAGGGTAGTGGTCACAATTTCAAGGCTGAGAGGAACATTAGCACTTGTGGCTGTAAGAGATCAGGGAACCTGGTCACAGTTCCAGGATCAAGACCCTTGAGTTCCACTTTCATTGGAAGTGGTTCTATATGTACATTCTCTCTCTCTCTCTCTCTCTCTCTCTCTCTCTCTCTCTCTCTCTCTCTCTCTCTCTCTCTCTCTCCCTCTCTCTCCCTCTCTCCCTCTCCTCTCTCTCCCTCTCCCTCTCTTTCTCTGAACAGGATAAAAAGAGAGAAGGGTAAACAGAAGAAAATGTGACAGGCTAAATAAAACACAGTTAATAATCATTAACAGCAAATGTGAATGGGATGAGTTTATCCATAAAATGGAAGTGGAGAGCAGAATAGATTAGAAACTAGAATCTAATAATATGTTGTTTAAAAACACACACTTGAAACAAAAAACACACACATAGATTTAAAATAAGGAGGTGAAGCAGGATCTATTATGCTTCAGCTGAAGGGAAAAAGCAAAACCAGACCTAATTAAAAGAGATAATCAGAGAAACTATATTTTGCTAAAAGGCATCAAAGACAATATCAAAAAAATTTACAGCAAGTTTCTCTGACAAGAACCTCATCTCTCAGATATATAGGGAACAGCAAAATTTTAAAAATCCCCCAATTGATAAATGGTCAAAGGATTTGAAAATGAAGTTTTCAGAAGAATCAGTTATTATCTAAAGCCATGGGAAAAAAAGCTCTAACTCACTAATGATTAGAGAAATGCAAATAAAAACAACTTTGAGGTACCACCACCTCACACCTATCAGAAATGATGAATGCTGGAGGGGATGAGAAAAAATAGGCAGAATAATCAACTGTTGATAGACTTGTGAATTAGGCCAAACATTTTGGGGAACAGTTTGGAACTATGTTTAAGGGGCTATAGAGCTGTGCATGCCCTATATCTGGCAATATCCCTAAGTAGGTCTGCATCCCAAAGAGTTCAAAGAACAAGGAAAAGGTCAAAAATATTTATAGTAGCTCTTTTTGTGGTGGCAAAGAATTGGAAATTGCTCATCAATTGGGGAATGGTTGAACAAGATGTGGCATATGACTGTGACAGATCCTACTGTGCTGTAAGAAATGATGAGAGGGATGGTTTCAGAAAGACATGGGAAGACCTTTATGAAATGATACAAAGTGAAGGTGAACAGAAGTAAGAGATCATTGTACATAGTAACTGCAATTCTGTAATGATAATCAACTGTGAAAGTCTTAGCTGCTCTGATTAATACAGTGATCCAAGACAATTCCAAAGGACTCATGATGAAAAATGCCATCCAACTCCATTGAGAAAGAACTGATGAATTTTTCAAATTTATAGTTCTTGCTTTTTTTGTGATATTGTTAGTATGGAAATGTTTTGTATGCCTTCACACATATAACTGTTATCAAACTGCTTGCCTTCTCAGAGAGAGAAAGAGAATTTGGAACTGAAAAAAAATTTTTAAGTAATGATAACTTTTTTTAAAGAGAGAGGCAGACAGATATAATGTCTAAGACTAGAATGATCAGTGTCCCACTTTTTGCCCTGGAAATGGCATTTTAAGAAAGTCATTAATTAGCTAAAGAATGTCCAAATGAAGGCAGCTAGGATGATAAGGTCTCAGGTTAATGCCATATCAGGACCAGTTGATCGAAGAGAAATGTTTAGCTGGGAGAAAAGGAAATTTGGAATATGATAGCTATTTTCAAGTATTTGAAGGTCTGGTCTGTAGAAAAGAGTTTATACTTCACAGAATCACAGAATTCCAAGTTTGGAAGGAACCTCAGCAGCTACCAGGTTCAACCATACTTAAAGAAAAAAAAAATTCTCCTAAAACATACATTATTCTGTCAGTCAGCTAGTACTTGCTAAGGGTTTACTATGTTCTAGGTACTAAGCCAAATGCTAGGGATACAAGAAAAAACATGTCAAAAAATCATACATTCAAGATTGTACATAGAATATCAATGAAAGATAATCTTAGAAGAAAGGTACTATTGGATAAGGGGAAGGCAATGGGGAAAAAGGTCTCCTACAAGGATTTAGAATTTTAACTGAGTCTTGAAGGTGGGGAAGCAAAGAAGCAGGGTTAAAAGAAGTATTCCAGTTTTGGGTCATGGCCAGGGTAAAGGCAAGACATTGGTGGATAGCATATCCTGTGCGAATAAAGTGTAAAAATACTTCTACCTTTTGTTAAGAGAAGATGTTAATACAGCTTAGAAATGGAACATAGCAAAAAACATGATTGACAGACAGGGAGTTGGAACGTTAAAGAGGAGACTTCTGGGAAGGGTACCAACAGACGAGAAAGATTCAGTTCTGAGCCTTGGAGGATGAACAGCTTTTCCTGAGCTCTGGATTGTGAATCCCACCTGTTTCCCAGAAGTGTCCCCAATTGACTTCAAAGCTCTTAGTGTTTATAGACAGTTGTGATTCTCATCAAGATCTTAGTGGACTGGCAGGACATTTCAGCTTAGCCCAAGAGAGATTGATCCTTGGAAGGTAGGCTGTATGTCAGTCCTGAAGATAAAGCATCTGCCACTGTGACAACATATCTCAAGATTCATGCTACTACTTAGATATTAGTTTAAGATAGTATAGTATAAGAGAGAAGGAAGAATTGATTTCCAGACTGGTCCCAGCTGTTGGCCAAAACTAGGGGACTCAAGTCCAGTCTGGACATTTAGCTTAGGGATCTCCTGCTTCTCTCTTTCCTCAATCATTCCCTTGCTAATTGTACATTAAACCATCTTTAAATTCATATTCATATGCAGTCAGATAATACTTAGAGGGTGAAGGGGGTTTGGGAGAAGGAGCTTCAGGAGGGAAACCTTTCTTTAGCTCCAAGTAAAGTCAAATCTTGGGGTGTCCGATATTGGTTTTTCTCTGCAGATCTGTTCAGAGGAAGAGATCAGCTAGGGAAATGCTAGGTAACCTCAAACCTAGCCAACCTTTACATCCTAATTTCCTGAAGTGATCTCTGCTCTGTGACAACCTGCTACCCCTTCAAGCTCTCCATTAGTGATCTAGGCTGAGATAAGAGGGCGGCCATTAGTTCTCTACCCAGATAGGGAAGGAGTTAGTTCACCAGTTCACATAAACTAACCAACTTATCAACCTAGGGGTTCTCCTCTATTCCATTCTTACAATGTAGTTCCCACCTCTGGAATTAAACATAATATGCATGACTCCTTCACATCACAGTCCTTCAAATATCTGAAATGAGCTACCACATATCCATTAAGTTTTCTACTCCCCAGTGTGAAGATGAGATTAACTCTCCCCTGCCCATTTTTATATTTAATCACCAGAAACATATGTATAAACCCACTTACACTTGAGTTGGGGAGGTCTGCGACCCACATGTGAGAAAGTGGGTAACAAATGAGAAATCACTGACTGCTCCCTGGGCAGTCCTAAGCAAAACTAGAGACTATAATTTGTCCACATAAAAGTAGAGGAAGGCATAGGAAGTGATGCAAAGAAGCATCTTTAAAAGGAGTTACAACTTCCTGTGAAGCAGTATTTTGTTCTTCAGAGTTCTAAGTTCAAGTTGGAGGCTGGTGAAGAATCTCCTTACTGGACCTGAAACCTCAGACTTGGTCAGACTGTTCTTAAATCTCTCCCATGGAACTATCACATGGATGAGTGAAAAAGGTTGACACCTTTCCTGGATTTCTGAAGGGACTAGCCTCAGGAGAGGCCTCCAGGCTTGAGAGAGGCTTTGTGACTGAAGCCCTTGCTTTATTCATCCCCAGGCCCTCTGCTCAAGGCTGAGGCCCCTCGGGCTAAGAACTAATTAGCCTTGCTTGGGTTGAGCCAGGGGTCAGAGCAAAATGCTTAGTGTGTTAGGTTGGATATCTTACCCTTTCCTCTCTCTGATTTTCTTACTTTTCTCTTTCTCTTTTTGTAAATAAATTACCATGAAAATCATTTGGAAATGAGTAATAATTCCTGGCAACCAAACTCTTACATAATTTAATCCAACAATTTAATTTTAACCCCTTACATTCTGCCCCTTACACCAGGCTAAACTCAGTTCCCTCAATGGATTATTAAATGGCATGATTTTTTTTCTACTTGAATAAGTTTATTTAGTCAATTTAGAACACTATTCCTTGGTTACAATAATCACATTATTTCCCTCCCTCCCTTCCACCCACCATTTCTGCAGGCTAGAGCAATTCCATTGGGTATTAATTATGTCCTTGATCAGAAGCTATTTCCATGTTGTTGTTTGCACTAGGATGTTCATTTAGAGTCTACATCCCCAACCATATCCCTTCTACCCATGTATTCAAGCAGTTGTTTTTCATCTGTTTCTACTCCCACAGTTTTTCCTCTGAATTTTTTTGGTTTGCTTGTTAATATGGTCAATTATGTGGATGGTTTTCCTAATATTGAACCATCCTTGCATTCCTGGTATGAATCCTACCTGGTCATAGTGAATAACCTTCATGATCACTTGCAGGAATCTTTTTGCTAGTATCCTATTTAAGATTTTTGCATCTATATTCATTAAGGAGATTGGTCTATAGTTTTCTTTCTCTGTTTTTGACCTGCCTGGCTTTGGGATCAGTACCATGCTTGTGTTGTAAAATGAATTTGGTATATTTTGCTTTTTCTGGTATATCTTTGCTTATTCTGTCAAATAGTTTGTATAATATTGGTATTAGTTGTTCTTTGAATGTTTGATAGAATTCATTTGTGAATCCATCTGGACCTGGGGATTTTTTCTTAGGGAATTCTTTGATGGCTTGTTCAATTTCTTTTTCTGATATGGGGTTGTTTAGGTAATTTATTTCTTCCTCTGTTAGTCTAGGCAATTTATATTTTTGTAAGTATTTATCCATATCACCTACATTGCCATATTTGTTGCCATATAATTGGGCATAATAATTTTAAACGATTGCCTTCATTTCCTCTTCATTTGAGGTGAGGTCTCCCTTTTCATCTTGGATACTATCAATTTGATTGTTTTCTTTCCTTTTTTTAATTAGACTGACCAGTACTTTGTCTATTTTATTTGTTTCTTCCAAGTACCATCTTCTAGTCTTATTTATTAAATCAATAATTCTTTGACTTTCAATTTTATTAATTTCTCCTTTAATTTTTAGGACCTCTAATTTAGTCTTCATTTTTAATTTTTTTTATTTAGGATTTTTATTTATATAGGATTTATATAGGATTTTTAATTTGTTCATGTTCTAGTTTTTTAATTTGCATGCCCAATTCATTGACCTCTGCCCTTCTTAATTTGTTAATATATGAACTCAAGGATATAAATTTCCCCCTGAGTGCTGCTTTGGCTGCATCCCATAGGTTTTGAAAGGATATCTCATCATTGTCATTTTCTTCAATGAAGTTATTGTTTCTATGATTTGTTCTTTAACTTACTGGTTTTGGAGAATCATATTGTTTAATTTCCAATTGATTTTTTATTTATCTCTCCATGTATCCTTACTAATTATTATTTTCATTGCATTGTGATCTGAGAAGGTTGCATTTATTATTTCTGCTCTTTTGCACTTGTTTGCAATGTTTTTATGCCCTAATACATGGTCAATTTTGTGAATGTACCATGTGCTGCTGAAAAGAAGGTGTATTCCGTTTTGCCCTTATTTATTTTTCTCCACATGTCTACTAACTGTAATTTTTCTAAGATTTCATTCACTTCTCTTACCTCTTTCTTATTTATTTTTTGGTTTGATTTATCTAGTTCAGATAGAGGAAGGTTCAGGTCTCCCACTAGTATAGTTTTTCTATCTATTTCATCTTTGAGCTCCACTAGTTTCTCCTTTAGAAATTTGGATGCTATGCCATTTGGTGCATACATGTTGAGTACGGATATTTCCTCATTGTCTATACTGCCTTTTATCAGGATGTAATTACCTTCCCTATTTCTTTTAACTAGATTTATTTTTACTTTGGCTTTGTCAGATATCATGATTGTGACTCCTGCCTTCTTTTTATCAGTTGATGCCCAGTAGATTTGGCTCCATCCTCTTACTTTCACTCTATGCGTATCTACCTTCCTCATGTGTGTTTCTTGCAGACAGCCTATGGTGGGGTTTTGGATTCTAATCCACTCTGCTATTTGCTTGTGTTTTATGGGTGAGTTCATTCCATTCATCAGAGTTATGATTACTAGCTGTGTATTTCCCAGCATTTTGATTTCTACTCCTGGTCCTGCCTTTTCTTCTTTCACTATTTCCTTCTACACCAATGTTTGCTTTTAATTGGTCCCCCTAGTTCCCACCCTTATAGTCCCCATCCTTCCCTTTCCATGCCCCTCCCTTCTTATTCCCCCCTTATTTTCCCTGTAGTCTTTCTAAAATTACCCCTCCACCCTCTCCCTCCCTTGTACTGCTTCCCTCCCCACCAGTCCGTTTATTACCCTTCTACTCCCCTATAGGGTGCAAATTAAATGGCATGATTTTGAAGTATTTCACAACCCTAGCTATGTGTGCTCCTCTAGAAAAAAACTACCTATTAGGTTGAGCGAGATGATCTCTAAGATCCAGCCTATCTCTAATAACTTATTTCACAGTAGTTAGTATATAAACACGTTTAAGCCTTTTTGGAGGAAAAGGGTCATTGTATAACTTTACTAGATACTTTCTAGCTATGATCAAGCCATTCAAATTTACTTGGTCATAGTTTTCTCATCTCTAAAATGGAGAGAGATGATGACTGCAACACTTGTTTCATGGAGCTGCTATGATGATGAAATAGATAATGGAAGTGAATTGCCTTGCAAACTTTAAATGTTGTGTAAATGATAGTTATTAATAACAGCATTATTATTGGTTAATAATATTGCTAGCTAAACTACAAATGTAGATTTCTTTGAAATCAGAATAAACCACCCGAAAGCAACAATATAGTAGAATCCAACCCCACTAAAGCAGTTAAAACTATAAATTCAAATTATTTACACGAGCTGCCCAAATGTAAAAGTACTACATTATAGAGGCTAGAGAAAAAAAATGATGGACCAGTTTTATATAATACTTTATGATTTACCCAAGTACACTGCATATATTATCTCATTTGACATTTTTTATCACCTTACAAGGTAGGTACAACAAGATATTATCAGTTTTGCTTTCTAGCTGAAGGAACTGAGGCTAAGTGAGATTAAGTGGCATGTTCAAAATTGTATACATACCAAAAGGCAGAGCTAGTTATAAACTTAGGTTATCCAACTTCAAATCAGCACAATTTCCCCTACACAATGCTACCTCAGGATGACTTGTCAAAGTAAACTTCCAATTAAGGTTTATGCCTATAAAAGTCACATTCTCACATGTCAAAGTAGCATTGATGGCAGAGCTTAGTCTAGTCTGAGAGTATTTACCATTAGTAGGTATATGCCCTGTGACTTAGGAAAAGGCACAAACTAAAAAAATAAAAAGCCATAGATGCCTCCAAACATTATAAAATGACAACGTAAATGAGTAAGATTCATCACATAGAAATTCAGTACTTGACAAAACACTATGAAATTGTTTCTTTGGATGGAGATACTATCCTAAAACAGAACAACAAATTGCTGTATTTTACTTCCCGATTCTCAACATATTTTTTCAGTTTCTCTGTGGTTTGCATTTAACTTAACATCACAAAAATCTCTCATTATTCTTCTCGTCCACACTTTAAATTTCTTGAGGATGAATCAATCACACCTATACTGTTCCCGATGCTTCCCCGGGGTAAGATGAAACACATGAAATTCCCATAAACCTTGTCATTCTCACCCTGCTCTTCTATCTAGATTATAAATTCCATTCTGCTTTGATGCTCGGCAGTACTGGCAAACAGCTGTGTGCAAGGAACATTTATTATTCTCTATTATAAATATAGCATATTCATGAAGAAAAATTCTCTTACATTAACAGGAGCTAATGTAACAATAAGTCACAACCTTCATATTATCTGATACCTATAAGTAAACAGAGGAAACAAGAAGTTTTTCTTCCAAATACATCTCCAAGTGATCATTTTAAGTCTTTGAACTTTAGGAACTGTCTAGTCCCTTAGCTCAGATTTCTAATGAATATATATATATATATATAATAGTATATATTAGTATATATATATATATATATATTACTATTAATACTTACCACAAAGGAGGCACAGTGAGTACAATATAAAATTAAGTATACTAGTTTCACTGAAGGAGATCACAGGAGAAGACAGGGACAATTTGACCAGAACACAACATAGATCCATAAATAAGTCATTCATACTATTCTTGTGGAAAAGATGGAGAAATGCAGGCTAATTGATTAGACAATTTGGGTGAATTTGGACTGGCTGAATGGCCAAACTCAAAATGTAGTCATTAATGATTCAATGTCAGCTTAAAAGGAAGTTTCCAATGAAGTACCCCAACTATCTGAGCTAAGCAGTTTTACATTTTTACCAGAGACTAGAATAAAGGCTTCAATAGCATTCTTATTAAACAAAACTGTGAGGCATCCTTAATACCGTGGATGACAAAAGCAAGTATTCAAATGGAATTAATTTATCAGAGATAATCCTATACTTGGAGTCAAGGAATTGATTTTGCAAGTAACATGTCAGAAATAGATAGCTGTCTATAAAAGACCTAGGGATTTTGAAGAACTCAGTGAGTCAAGACTAAGATAGTGGTCAAAAAAGCTAATGAAATCTTTGGCTACATTGAGAGGTTTAATTTCTAGAAACAAGGAGGATAAGAATACCTAGCTCAAAGTAGATAGGCAATGATAACTAAACAACATTCCATGAAAGAATCAGAAAGTTATACACAGCCCACATGTTAGAAACAGCTTAGAGAAGCACTGAAGGAGATTAAGTGCCCCAGGATTAATTAAGGGTGGAGAAGTGTCACATTAAGACCACATCTAATTCTCATAAGGAAGGAAATGTCTGGGATCTGACCAACAAGGCCCTCTCCATCCAATCCTTTCCCCTTCCCCAGTCCCTCACCTCCTCCCCTAGAAGCATGAGGCAAGAAAGTTTCCATTATGGAAATTTTCAATAACAGAAAAGGGTTGAAAAGGAGCAGAGCAAGAAGAAAAATGGTACAAGATCCGTGGATTCCTTCCATGCTACTATACTTATTGTCCCAAGAATCCCTGGATATGTACAGGCTACTGTAGACTACTCTGAAGTCTGACTTTTCATTACAATTATCAGGAGGAAAGCTGGCTGGGTTTAGATTATCACTCAATTTCAAATTTTCCTCCCAAATATCTTATCTTTCCTGTTAGGATAAAATTGATTTGGTAAGCTAATAAATCTAATATCTACTGAGAGTGCTTCCACAAATTAATAATGGAAGTAATGTGGATAACAATTCCTTAATGCAATGGCATCAATGGTGCTGAACATCCTAGCTTGAGGGTAGAAAGCAGCTCTACTGTAGAGTCACTCTTGGAAAAGATATATCTATGACTTACTTAACATTAAAAGTCCATCTCTAAGGACCCATTATACTAGCACATAAGTGAAACAAAACATTTCCCAAATCTAAACTCTGTGAGTAGATCCACTGTATTCAGTTGTAATGAATAGCAGTGTTGGAGGCCAAAATAAATCATCAGGGATTTGGTTTAAATATTTTTCCTTTCTGATAATACATATAGAACCCGGACCAAACTGCCTGCCAGAACCAGGGTGGGAAGGGAAAGGAGGGAGATAGGTTCAATCATATAATTTAGGAAAACTTGTGGGGAAATTTATTACATATAAATAGTAAAAATAAATAAATATTCTTGCTTCCTTTAAAAAAAACAGTAACTCTTTAAATATTTCTTAATGATCAACAATTTTATAATCTGTTTTTCCTCCCAGGAAAGATACAACAGAAATACTGACATATTAGGAGGAATAACCTAAGTAAACTTTGAAAAAGAAAGCAAATTTGCATAATTTTTGTTATTCTATGTTACTCTGTAGCAGTTTTTTATTTAATTCTAGTAGTTCTGAAAATAACCAGGTACTCCCAAAAGTCAGTAATAGGAAGAAAGTTTCCACCATTAAAAGCTACAGCTGCATTTTTTGAATTAGCAAAGAACTGGAAACAAAGTAGATGCCTATGTAAGTGCATGAAAAATGGAATACTGCTATACTGCAAGAAATGATATGTAAAAAAAGCCTGGGAAGAATTGCATGAACTGATGAGTGTGATGAGTAAAAATTATGAGACTGAGTTGAAAAATGCATTACAGAGCCCTATTAGAAATTAATAATATAGTATTAAGAATAAATCTTCTCATAAGTAAAGTTAAACAAAACCAAGAAAACTCTGTACATGACAACAATGTAAAAGGAAACAACTACAAATCAAGAAAAACTAAATGCTGTGACATTAGAATGATTAATTTGGTCCCAAAGAAAGACATGAAACTGCATCTTCCTACCATCTTTGTTGTATTAAGGCAATTAGGTGGAGTAGTGGATAAAACCCAAGTTCTGAAATCAAGAAGATTTCAAATCCAGTTTTAGACACTTACTAGCTGTGTGATCTTGGGCAAGTCACTTAACTTGTTTGCCTGAGTTCCTCAAAATGGGGATAATCATAGCACCTAGTAATTTTGTAATAAGTAAAGCTTAGCACAGTGCCTGTCACATAGTAAGCATTACATAGATGTTAGCTAATATTATTACTATAAGTACTAGGGATTGGTTGGTTGTGTTTGGGGGTATTTGGGAGATGGGATTAGATGGGATTAACTGAATTACTTTGGGCCAGTATCAAAGTTTCTACAATGTGGGTGATAACCAAAGTCTACCACCCAGCACTAGACAGCCTGTTTCACAAGTTACAGGAGGCTGTCTCATTTAGTTCAGTGTTTATCTGGTCATGCAAGCATCTATATTGAATTGCTTTTGCTTGAAATTGATGACCTCATCGAGAAGAACAGTGAGGAAATGATGACAGAGGAACTGAAGGAGTTACAGCAGTAGCAGTATATAGAGGTTTTGCAGGAAATTAGTGGGGAGGAACCTGAAGTGGATGAGGTAATTAGTACAAGCAAGATTAAAGAAATGATGAGGATTTGGGAAAAAATTAAAACAGTTTATTGAAAAGATACACCCAATTCCATTTAAAATCACTCTAGATAATTAAAATACTTAGGAATCTATCTGCCAAGACAAACACACAAACTATATGAACACAACTACAAAACACTTTCCACACAATTAAAACTAGATCTAAATAACTGGAAAAACATTCATTTCTCATGCGTAGGGCAAGCTAACATAATAAAAATGACAATCCTACCCAAACTAATTTACTTATTTAGTGCCATACCCATCAAACTACTAAGAAACTTTTTTTTACTGAATTAGAAAAAAAATAACAAAGTTCACAAAAGATAAGAATATCAAGGGAAATAACAACAAAAAAAATGTGCAGGAAGGTGGCCTAGCAGTACCAGATCTTAAACTGTACTATAAAGCAGTGGTCATCAAAACAATTTGGTACTGGCTAAGAGACAGAAAGGAGGATCAGTGGAATAGACTTGGGGTAAGTGACCTCAGCAAGATAAACCCAAAGATCTCAGCTTTTGGGGGAAAAAATCTGTTATTTGACAAAAACTGCTGGGAAAATTGGAAAACAGTATGGAAGAGATTAGGTTTAGAACACCATCTCATACCCTACACTAAGAGAGACTCAGAGTGGGTGAATGACTTGAATATAAAGAAGAAAACTATAAAAAAATTAGGTGAACACAGAATACTATACTTGTCAGATCTTTGAGAAAAGAACGATTTTAAGACCAAGGAAGAGTTAGAAAAAATTACAAAATGTAAAATAAATAATTTTGACTACATTAAATTTAAAAGGTTTTGTATAAACAAAACCAATGCAATAAAAATTAGAAGGGAAGTAACAAATTGGGGAAAATCTTTATAACAAGATCCTTTGACAAAGATCTAATTACTCAAATTTATAGGAAGCTAAATCAATTGTACAAAAAAAAATCAAACCATTCTCAAGTAGATAAATGGTCAAGGGACATGACTGGGCAATTTTCAGATAAAGAAATCAAAACATGAAAAAGTGTTCTAGATCTCTTATAATCAGAGAAATGCAAATCAAAACAAATCTGAGGTAT
This sequence comes from Monodelphis domestica, assembly GCF_027887165.1. Classification (NCBI taxonomy): domain Eukaryota; kingdom Metazoa; phylum Chordata; class Mammalia; order Didelphimorphia; family Didelphidae; genus Monodelphis; species Monodelphis domestica. The sequence goes on from NC_077227.1 coordinate 53,785,847, forward strand.
CACCTCACACCTGGCAGATTGGCTAACATGAAAGCAAAGGTAATGAATGCTAGAGGGGATGTGGCAATAATGGGACATTAATGCACTGCTGGTGGAGTTGTGAATTAATCCAACCATTCTGGAAGGCAATTTGGAACTATCCCCAAAGGGCATTAAAAGACTCTCTGCCCTCTGATCGAGCCATAGCACTGCTGGGTTTGTACCCCAGAGAGATAATAAGGAAAAAGACTTGTACAAGAGTATTCATAGCCACGTTCTTTATGGTGGCAAAAAATAGGAAAATGAGGGGATGCCCTTCAATTGGAGAATGGCTGAACAAATTATGGTATATGTTAGTGATGGAATACTATTGTGCCCAAAGGAATAATGAACTGGAGGAATTATTCCATGTGAACTGGAACAACATCCAGGAATTGATGCAGAGCAAAAGGAGCAGAACCAGGAGAACATTGTACACAGGGACATGATACACTGTGGTACAATTGAATGTAATGGACTTCTCTACTAGCAGCAATGCAATGATCCAGGACAATTCTGAGGGACTTATGAGAAAGAACACTATCCACATTCAGAGGAAGAACTGTGGGAGCAGAAACACAGAAGAAAAACAACTGCTTGATCTCAAGGGTCGATGGGGATATATGATTGGGGATATAGACTCTAAATGCTCACCCTAGTGCAAATATCAATAATATAGGTCTTGATAGAAAATAGGTCTTGATCAAGGACACATGTAAAACCCAGTGGAATTGTGTGTCGGCTACAGGAAGGGGGTGAGGGGAAGGAAGGGAAAGAGCATGATTCTTGTAATCATGGAAAAATATTCTAAATTCACTAATTAAATAAAATTTAAAAAAAGAAAAGACACATCCATAAAAAGTTGCAACAGGTCGTGCGTTAGAGTTGTATAATGACACTTGTTTCACATATTAAAATGTTCTGAAAGAGAGGAAGAAACAAACTTCCATGGAAAGATTTTTTTGGGAACAGATTAATTGCATTTCCATTACAAGTCTGGCCATGGAACAATTTAAACCTGTGTGTCAAGGCACCACTGTATTTTATAATGTCTTTCTGGGCAGATGTAGACATGATCATAATATAAGCTTCATGGATACGTGAAATTGCCAAACCCTATGACTAGAAATTAAAAGAATAAATATCAACCTAGAGAAAGACTTCTTGCAAAATGCTACAGGGCCCTATCCTGGGCCCTGTTCTGTTCATCATTTTTAACAGTAACTTTTGGATGAAGGCAGAGGAAGCAGGCTCATGAATTTGCAAAAGATGAGAAACTGAGGAATGGGTAAACAGGAAGAGAAGAGAAGGTTGCTAATATGATAGATAATATTTCTAGGATTGAAAAAGATTATCAGGCTTTAACAGTGGATTAAAATAGCTTGGTCTCCTCATTGCCTATTTTGATACCTCTAATCTATTAAGATGAAATTTAATAAAATATATCTAAAGTCCTTAACTGGATTTAAAAAGAAAAGCAAAATATCTGTATGAAATATGGCTAGAAAACAATATATAAGGAAAAGACTGAGCTTTTGGTGGAGTGTAAATTCCAATAAACTCAACAGTGTGATGTGGCAAAGCAAAAGAGCTAATGCAATCTATGGCTTTGTTAATAGAAATGGTGTCCAGAAAAGGGAAAGTGACAGGCCTACTATACTTTATCCTGATTAGACCATAATCAACCCAGGAACAATATACTTTTGGGAGCTCTACATTTTAGGAATGACACTGAAAGAATGAACTATATCCTGAAAATAGGGAACAGGATTGGTGACTCAAATCACTTAAAAATCAGCTGAAAAAACTTTTTAGTTGAGAGAAAGGAAAACTTGGGAAGGAAATTACTTTTTTCTTCAAATCTATGAAGGGCTTAAGAAATGACTTATTCGATTCAATTGGTAAGTCTTGTTTTGCATGAATTTGGAAGGTAGAACTAGGACCAACAGGTGGATCCTAGAAGCCAGTGTCAAGTCAACATAACAGAACATTTTCCTAAAAATTGGAACACCAGGTACTAACACTAGAGATTACTAAATAGAGGCTGGGTTATCACTTGTCAAGAATGCTACAGAGGATTCATGTTTTGATTAAATTCAAACATGTCTTAGATATCTACTGTGTAAACTGCATTCTGGTGGATTACAAGGGAGATATAAAGTTTAAATAAGTAATGGCTCTTGTTTATAGTCTAGTGACAGAGAGCACATTTACAAATAACAATATAAAATAATACATTAAAAGTATATGAGATATAAAGAAATCTCAATGTGAGATTATTATTGATTAGGGTGTCATTGGGCAGGAGGATCAGGGATATCTGGAAGGTGGTATTTTAATTGGGGTTTTAAAAGGATGAGGGGGGGGGCTTTACATTGGTAGATGTTGGGACCCAAAAATTTAAAGCACAAGGGAAAAAAGCTACAGAGTAGAGTTAATGCTGCCTGGGTCCTCCTCCTCCATGTCACCCTTTGCTGTTACCATCTTGACATCTCAGAGCTGAACTACCCTTTTTAGAAAAATGCCTTAATAAGAAACCTGATTATTTTGGCTCCTATCAGCTCAGAATACATGGTAGCATACATGGGAGAAAGTACTTGTAGTTACTTTAAAATACATTAAGCTTTCTTCTAATTCAAAATCCAACATTTTTAATTTAAAGGTTGGTACACTAAATGTTTTGGTTTATCAGATAAATTCTGGATGTATTTGTTCAAGATATTTTTACATTTAAAAGTCTTGGGGGGAGAGACTATACCTCTCAAGTGTCCCAAACTGTAGAAAACAACTAAAATGAAGAATGGCAAGTAAAATATCCCCAAATTGCTCAGAAACAAAGCTCAGGAAAATATTTGGCTCTAATGCAAGCAGGAAAAGTTGACCTCATAGATAGCAAGAAAGCTTGGGGAGATAGCACCAATTACTACAATACTACTCTGTATGGGTATACTTTAAACAAATTCAATAATAAAATATAAATAGGTAACATAAAAGGATGTGTATGGAGTAGCACTATATATTAAGAAGTCATGTGAAAAAGTTCAGGAACCTGCGTAGAAAAGCATAGTAGACAGCATTTGAGTAAAGGTTAATAGAGGGATATGCAGAAATTATTTTGTCATTGGAGTATATTACAGATCACCTGAATAAAAAGAGAGTTTGAAAGACAAATTACAACCTAAAAAACTTTTAGGATCTTAGACCTAGAGTCAGAAGGAATATCAGAAGCCATTAAGTCCAATTTTCTCATTTTTCAATGAGAAAATTCAGGCCATAGAGATGAAATGAAATGCTCGAAGTCACACAAACAGAAGTGTCAGTAGTCTGAACCCTGGTCCTCTTGATTCTAAATCCAATGCTCTTTTCACTATCCCATGCTATCTCCTCAGCTGCCAAAATGCAGATGTTGGCTAACAAAAATTTAATAGCAATTTCAACCTACAAAAGGTGGAGAAATAAAAAAGGGAAACATATTCTGGATCTAATTCTCATTAACTAATAATTGCTAAAGTGGAAATGATGAGAACACTAGAGATTACCTCCTCCCCTAGAATTTGTGATAGAGAAGAAATCCAAGTATAGTGCCTTGGGTTTGACAAAGCGGATTCCAAAGGATTCAGAGGAAGGCTTGATAGAATTCCACAGACTAAAATTCTACAAGAGTAAATCAAGTAAGGAGAGATGGAAAATGCTGAAGAATGAAAATTTAAATACATAAAAGGAAATAAGTTATGAGGAATAAAATGCTCACTGTCTTAAAGAAGCTTACATGGATGCAGAGGAAACTTACCAAACAAGCTTGATTTTAAAAAGCAATGTACAAAAAATGGAAGAAAGACCAAGTGAAAAAGAATGAATATAAGAACATGGTCAGGTGTGTGTTATCCATCAAAATAAGCTGAGGTTATCAAGGGAAACTAAGGGCAACAAAAAAGGATTTGGGTGTGTTTGTTTTGTTTTGTTAAAGCCACACTGTAGGAAAAAGAGGATCAAGGGAGAGAGAGGATAAGAAGAGATAGATAAAATGATGATAACTAACTTGAAAGAGAAGGAAAAGCTGCTTAATTTTTATTTTTCTTCTTTTTTTCTGACAAGGAGAATGAACTATGCACTGGAAATGGCAGAACAAAAATGAGCAGGAGGGACTTAATATCCAAGATAAGTAAGCAGATGTTAAGAGAACATCTAGCTGTCTTTGATGAGTATTGACAACTGGCAAATATGACTGCTGAACCACTGTAGGACTGCAAGAGAGTGATTTTCAAAATCCTGCCCCAACTTTCAAAAAAAAAAGGGAAGAAAACAGAGTCTAACATATATGTGGGTCAATGAACTTGACTTTTAGTACTGGGAAAATTCTGGAATGGACAACTAAAGAAATGGCTGAAGGATATCTATAAAGCAGTGTGGTGGCTAAAAGGAGCCATGACAATTTCACCAAGAACAAGTCATGCAGACTAAACTTTTTCCTTTCTTGATAGAATAACTAAACTGATAGCTTTAGGAAAAGTTTTGGATATAATTGACCTAGACTTTGGCAAACCAATTGATAAGAGTATCACATACCACTCTTGAGGGAAATTTGGAACAATGTGGATTAGATGATAGATTCAGAACTATGTATCCAGACAGACTCTTCTCTACCCTTGCAGGCCCTACACCAGTATTTTTGTTCTATTAACCTATTTCAAGTCTAAAAGTGTTTTATAAACTTAGAAGGAAGGAGTAATGGTAAATGGGATTGGGGGAGGGGTGAACCAAGGTACAAAAATAAAAATAAGAGTAACAGAGGGAGTATTCCAATTTGGCTGAAATGACTAGAACATGAGAGACAACACTTTAAGATAAGAATAATAAAGCAGATTGGAAGGTTTTGAATTTAAGGATTAAAAAAAAGTTCTTTATTTGCTAGGCAACAGGAAGTCACATGACCAGAGGGGAGTCTTAAAACCATTCTTGATTTACTATGAAGAACTGAAAAATGAATAAATTAGAGCAGACAAAAATGTTTAAATTCTATTAATACTAAATAGTCCAAGTGAGAAAGATGAACAACTAGATTAGGACAGCTGTGAACCTCATGGAAAAGGATGTAAGAGATCCAGTATTTTTTACAATTCCTTTATAGTTTTATTTCTTTACTTGTAAAATAACATTGGATAAGTTACTGAGGTCTCTGTTAGTAATCAATCAGTATAGCACACACTAAAGATCAGTTTAAAAAGATCTACCATATGAGAAGAGGAAATATTTAGGCAAAATCAGTGTTATAATCAGCCAATCCTTTGTTAGGCCTACAGTGCTGGGGTTGGGAAAAATATAAAGTAAGAAAGCCCAGAGGTATGATTTAGTTTTTCTGTTCGTATAGCACTGGAGACTCTGAAGAGGTAACCAAGGACCTCTTATGACAATTATGTATTTCTCTTACATGAAAACATGAATCTAACAGGTTAGTCCTACTGTGCTTCTGGTCAGATATCATCAAAGAAGAGATCTGAGTAATGGAGGATCCAAGGAATTCAGTATAGTGCCTCTGCACAACCAAATAAGCTTTAAGAACTTAAATGAATGACAATATCTGATTTACAAAAATGTTGATCTATTTTTCTAGAGGTTTGTTTCTCAGTCCCTCCCTGGCTCTGGATGCATCATTAATACAGAACCTTTGTAGGTAATGAAGAAGAAAATAATTCTTCATCTTCCCATGCTGGATCTTTCTAAAAAGGCTCCAAATTATGTAAACAAGAATAGATCCATCTGGATCAACACATTTTTCAAAATAAATTCACATCTTGCTGCTGGCTTCTATTCTCAACATTTTCATAAAATATTTAGTGAAGTTAAAGTTAGTCAGTTTTGACCATTTTACAATGAAAGGCTTCAAAAGTTCAACACAGGAATTTGGTTTTTTTCTCAGTAGTATCTAGGATCAAACAACTTTCCTTAGTATATGGACCTGCAGCAAAATGACATTTTTGTTTAAGCAAATTCCTCATGACACTCTGTGGACTGTGAAGAAATTCTGGGTGTGATGCTTACTATCATATAGTAGTAGTCCCACAGAGAAAAGGGGGGATGATCAATTGTAAAACTATGTGTAATAGATATGATATAGGGAAGAGAAGGAATTTTTTACTGAGTATCTTGAAAAGTTTGTAAAATGTATTAGAGACTGATAATGGTTAGTGGCATCCTCTAACAATATATCTTCCTTATATATCCTCTAACAATATTTCTTTTCACCTTCAGAAAAAATGGAATTTTGATACTAAATTTTTACCATTCTTTTTCTTTTATTTTTTTTTAGAGTAGGTTTCCCTGTCACACCCCAAATAGAAATGGAACAGACACTTACTTAGAAGGCCACTAATCTACATGGGAGCTTTGACCTGCTTTGTTTCTGATCTGGACTCATTTCTCCCCTGCAGGTAGCCTTATGGTTCTCCAGTCCCAAAGGTTCATCATATTGGTGTCAGATTTAGTATGAACATCCAATCAGCTCTGTCCTCTGTTACTATAAAATAGGAAAGCCCAAGAAACCCACCAGCTTCCTCTTCTTCAGGATCAAGGGTTACCAGTATATATTACCATATCTAGCTATATTTTATATATAACAATAAATATATTCCTAAAAACTTTTGGAACAACTAGGTAGCACATGTTAGAGTGCTAGGCTTGGAATCAAGAAGACACCTTTCCAGTTCAAATTTGGCCACAGATACTAGCTGTATGCCCCAGGGCAAGTCATGTAACCTTGTTTGCCTCAGTTCTTCATCTATATAAAAATGAGCTAGAGAAGAAAATGGCAAACCACTCCAGTATCTTTGCCAAGAAAATCCCAAAATAGGTACAAAGAGTTGGAGATGATTGAAACTGAAAATAATAAAAACCTTTTGGGAGGACAACTGACTATTGAATTTTACTCTTTAATTCAACTGAACTTGAATATGAAAAGATAATTTTTTTGGTGAAGATATTCTGTGCCAATACTGGAAATCCTGGATATCACAACACACAAACATGTCTTTGCAGTCTATAAAGTATCACTGACAATATATACATATATTCAGCATCTGGACTAATTCATGGGGTGTATGGGGTGCTCAGAGAGGGGTAGAATCTCTGGTATGGAGGGCTTGTTGTGTCCTCTTAGGGCAGCTCTTCATCCACTGACCCTCACCTGACACCCAGCTCTTACTTGTGGCTCCCAATAGCTGCTAGCATGCAGAAGCGGCCACACCCCGGGCAATGGCTTGGACAGGCCGGCCAAACCTTGTGAGGGTAGCCATCGGGTCGTCGACCCCTGGTGAACCAGGGCTTTGCTCACTCAGCATGTGAAGACTGCTTTGGCCAAACAGACGGAAGAAACCAATAAGAAGGTTCAACAGCTGAGAGGGCGACGCAGCAAAGCACTGTGGAGTGCTTAGGGCGTGTTGGAGCACAAAGGACAACACGGCCATCCAATGCAGCTGAGTAAGTCTCCAGGTGTAACAACTTTTCGTGCCACTGAACCCAGGCTTCCAACGCCAAGAGAGTGGGACTGTCTCTGTGCATCGACTTTTCCACTTAAATCTCCTTCACACACAAGTGTTTTTGTGCACACTCATCTACATCACAGATGAAAACACACAAAGACAATCGTCATCCTCGGTTACCGAGAGACTACGACTACTACTGGACTAATTCATGTGTCCTTTCAGAATGACAGCATAAACAAAATTTGTTTATTCTCAGACTCTTTCCCACAAACTAATGCTCAAATAGAGACCAATTCTTATATTGCCAATTAAAGAAGTTGTATATTTTTTTAATTAAAAAAAATATTTTCCTTGAGGTCCAAGTAGTACTGAGGTACTAGAAAGAGCAATGGCTATGTAGGGCAAAGGTTTGGCTTCAAGTCCTACTTTCTAGTTGCTTATTAGCTGTCATGCCCTCCCTCTCTTTGGCTATTCATTTTTCCGCATTTGTAAAATGAGAAAATTTGGGCTACATCATCTCTAAGGCTCCATCCAGCTTTAAACCTTCAAGTACTTTTAAGAGGAAAAAAGAATTATGTAGTCAAAAACAAAGAAAAGAAGCTCTGAGTTTTACATATGGAGCATTCAAAATCACTTTGGATCAAAATGAAAAACTATTAGTTTGCATTGCAAAAAAACTATTTCTGAAAAGGTTACACTAAGGTTTCACTTTTCTGTATCTCAGTACACCCCACCTGTGAACCTAAGATTAGCTAGCTCCATAAATGCAAATGGAAGGGCCTGCTCATCCAGTTTAAATGTGTGTGTGTGGGGGGGGGGGAGGATACATATCAAGCTCTGTTTCCTTTTGAGTAAGTAAGGCTTGTAAACCTCAAAATTTCTTAGACTTATAAATGTTGGAAATTTCACCATTGGGAAATTTCATACTTGAAAAATTTCCTATTGATAGTGGGTCTTGACTATTGGAATGTGAACCCCATTGGCATGGGAGGTTCCTTCACCTCCCTTCTTAAGATTACTTTAGGACAGAAACCTTTTGCTGAACAATGGAAAGGACTTTGACCTATGCTTAAGCATAGAACAGGAATTTCTTTGAGTCATGATTGATTTTAGAATTGATACAATGGAGATACTTGGAATCAATCTCCACCCTATTCAGTCCTAACAGGATTGAGTAAGGGCTGCAGCATAGATCAAAATTTAATTATTCCAATCTCTACCCTACTCAGGTTAACAGGATTTAGAAAGGGCTGTAGCAAAGGATCAAAGATTTAATTATTTGAAAATATGACCTTCAACAGACATGTGCAAAGCCAGAGACCTCTGGGTGGTCCTGGGTTAAGCTAGAGCCTCCATTGGCACAGGGAAATTGATGGACAGGTGATTGGTAGATGTGAGGACTGAGGGGAGGGAACTTGGAGGGTTTCCTGAAGGATAGGGGGGTCTGGAGACTGGAGGTGGTTGAGGAGTTTGTCGGAGTGGTTGCGGTGTGCTCTGAGAAGCTTGCGCTGAAGGAAGCTGAAGGTGGGGGCCCCGGAGACTGTTTCTCCATTTTTGGTCACGTGAGTAATAGGGACTGATCTCCTTTCATTGCCCCAGCTATCTAAGGGCTTGGGCCTTTTGGCCCAGCCTAAACAGAAGGGGTATTTAAGCCCTATTCCCTTCTCTCCCCTTTCTCTCTCCCTCTATCTCTCTATCTATAATTCCTTTCTTCCTCCTGTTTGTAATTAAAACTCCATAAAAGGTTGACGGCTGACTTGAGTTTTCATTAAGGAATTACATAGCTGAATTCCTTGGCGACCTTAAATTAATATATATCAGTCTTTTAAAGTGATTTCCTTGTCACAGGCTAAATACTCCCTCACCTAGCAACATTTCATTTCTCCAACATTGTCTGCTTTTTTTCTCCTTCACCATAAGAAAAATAGTTTCACAGTACTGTTGTTTCAGAAAGGGAAGCAGTAATGGGATTTGGGGGAAAAATTAACTATCACTGAATAAACAGTTCAATTAAAAATCTGTAAAAATAGCATGAAATTTTTCATCTTTGAAAAACTTTATTTATATAAGTCTAACTCTCCCTTACTATACACTATACAGAAGGAAGTGACTCAATCATAAAAAGGAGAAATGCCAAACTTAAAACCAAGATATACTTAACTCTCAAAATACATGATATTTAGGGATGTCAATATAAAAAAGTACTCAGTGGCCCAGAACTATCACTATAAGGTAAAAGGGCCAACCCAGAGCAATGGCTTTTAAATTAATAGAAAGAGAATAATAGTCATACAGAAATGAAAAAATCTGGTCTGGTGATAATCCTGAAAGGCAATGAATTCCCACAATAACCATACTTCATACTCTGGCTTTTAAACTATACCATGATTCTGTCAACTCCATTTTATTATACTTGCAAGTAAGCCAGTTATTCAATAGTTTTGTTTCTCCTTCTACCACCCTAAACTTGTTCTTAGTGATAAATCTCAAAAACCTTCTCCAAGTCAGAAAGTTACCTTGAATTCTGAACTCCATCTTCAACAGTGTCAAGCATCCAATTTTCTTTGTAGGTTTGTCTGCAAATTTTAAGGATATACTCTACTCCATCTAACTGATGTTAACTACTTTGGGCCCAACACCAGGAACTCCTGTTATATTTCCCAGTCTGATTCACAGTTTGATTAGATGCTCTCCAGTGAGTTGGAAACCCTCTAATAACCATAATTTCGTTTTTATTTTTCCAGTTAATTAAGCAAAACAGAATTAAGCAAGACAAAATTAAAATTTCTAACTCCTTCTTGCTCAAATTAATAGTTAAAAGAAAATTACAGGACAATCAGTCTTATCAATCATTCTATAATAGTTATTTTAAATAACTAGATTACATTTGAAAATCTGCAAATCAGTGTAATCTCCCTGAAGATAGGAACTGTTTCATTTCTTAATCTGTAACCTGAACTTCTAGCAGTGCCTGGAACACAGGAGATGCTAATTAATACTTGTTAATTGATTATATAGCTGCCATTTCAGCTCAATTATTTTTTGATGATGATTCTTAAATTCTTTTTGAAGTGAAACTGAATGGGGTACTTCATAAAGTGAGTCCAGACACCCAGAAGTTCAATTAATGGAACCAATATTTATTTATTAATAATACGTACCTACTAACTGGCCAGGGCAAACTTCCTAGTGAAAGTTGCACCAGACTGAAGTTACAATGCAGTTTTTATAGGGTTTCTGAATTCTACTTTCCAAGGGAAAAAGATTTTTCTGGTCAGTGACTTAGTTTACTTCACTTCAAAACAATATAAGCTAGTGCAAAATTAAATTTTTTCTGTTAAGACATAAGTAATGATTAGGATGGCCTATAAAAAGGACTATTAAAACTAGACATTACTATAAACTGCTGTTCTAAATCTTATACCTACTTTAATACCATTTAATTTTAGAAAATAGTGACAATTATATGTTTTTAATACAGTCCTAAAAGCTTAATGGTTGATAAAAGCCCAACACGTTTTTTTAAACATGTAATAAGCACTCATTCAAATTCTCAGCTAAAGAATACCTAAGAACCAAAGCTAGCTCCTAGGATAATGAGGACACAGTTCCTGTAGAAACTGATGTACTTCTCCTGTTAACATTTTCCTTATGGATCACTTGTAAAAAAGTATTCCAGTGGTAGAATAGCCAGAAGCTGAGCACAAGTGCTCTGGAAGTACAGTTTGAATCTCAGAATTATAAAGCAATTATATGGAAAGCCAATAATTCAGCTGATTTGTCAAAACCTATTAATTGCTAAAAAATGAAAATAACCAAATATAAGAAATATTGATAAATATTTAAAGCATAAAACCATCAATTTGGGTATTCCATGGATCTAAAATATAATTTTTAGAATATCAATGGCTTTGAATGAAACATTTAAGCATTTGAAAAACATCATAATTGCCTTTTCTACTTAAGTCCTAATCATATTATAATAATATCACAGAGGTAATCACAGGTTCTCAAAAGGAAAACATCAAAAGCTAGGCTACTAAAAAAGTTGACAAAACTCATGACCCACATAATACATTTCTCAGCCCTAATAAAATCATTGAGAGTGGTCTATGTATCATTTAAGGATATCCTTGATGAAAACACACAAAAAGAAAATGTGCAGACTTTTGTAGATCTTTCAAAAAAACCTTACCTTTACAATATAACTGAGATAGAATATGATATTGAACTGTCTATTCTGTACTGATTTTTTTAGAAAGTATTTGAAAGCCAACTTTAAGGCTATCCTCTAACAAACTACCTTCAAAGCATATTAAAAATTATATGGCAGTATGACAGATACAAGCATTAAAATATTAGTTATATACTAACAGATCAATCAATATCTTGGATGAAACAAGGGCAAAACATGGCAATTCATAGGAGATTCCTTTCATTAGTGCTATAGAATGTGTATATAGATTTTTTTTTAAAAAAGGATTCCCTATTGATTAAAGTTTTTATAAGTTACCATTTATAGATGATACAGTCTGTGCAAGATAGCAATACAAATTTCCAAGAAGAGAAGTTTGTTGCTGATGGCATCTTCAAAACTGAACTGAATGAGTTCCTTACCAGGGAGCTGGCAGAAGATAGCTATTCTGGGGTGGAGGTTCAAGTTACCATAACCAGGATAGAAATCATCATCTTGACCACCAGGACTCAAAATGTTCTTGGAGAGAAGGGTCACCAAATCCGTGAACTGACAGCTGTAGTTCAAAAGAAGTTTGGCTTCCCTGAAGGCAGTGTAGAGCTGGACACTGAGAAGGTAGCCACCAGAGGTCTCTGTGCTATTGCCCAGGCTGAGTCCTGGTGTTACAAACTCCTCAAGAGGTCTTGCTATGTGTAAGGCCTTCTATGGTGTCTTCCTCTTCATTATGGAGAGTGGAGCAAAGGAATGTGAAATGGTGGTGCCTGGTAAGCTCAGAGGCCAGAGAGTCAAGTCCATGAAGTTTGTGGAAGGCCTGATGATCCACAGAGGAGACCTTGTCAACTACTATGTCAACACAGCTATGCACCACGTCCTCCTCAGACAGGGTGTGTTGGAAATAAAAGTCAAATTCATGTTGCCCTGAGATATGTGGCAAGATTGGCCCTAAGAAGCCTCAGTCTGGCCATGTGAGCACCGTAGAGCCCAAGGATGAGATTTTTCCTACTACTCCCATCTCAGAGCAGAAGGGTGGGAAGTCAGAACAACCAGCCATGTCCCAGCCAGAGCCCACTGCCTAACAGAACTCTGTGACACCTGGATTAGTGTGCTCAAAGCTCTTCTGTAAGATCTTAATTAAAATCCATTTTGAAACAAACAAAAATAACTCAGATTTATAACATGGGGGTTGAGGTTTTGTTTTTATTTACACAGGAAATGAACACCCATAGCAGAGAACCTATCAGGAACAGACAAATATGGAAAACCCAGATGACCACTCCAAAGACGCGAGTCACCTAAGCCCATGATTTGGAGATAAACCAAAAGAATAGTTCACAGGGCAGTACAACCCCTGGAGGTAGCAAGCCTCCCCAAGACTGATCAATCTTAACTAAGCCACTTCCCCCAAAAAAACATTTATCCAACTTTATGTTAATAAGGGGCTGCCTCACCCTTTGTATTAACCTCAGCCTATTACTATTGTTGTGGTTCAGCTATCTTGAAAAATGTAACTTATATAAGTTTTCAAAGTGTATTTCCCCTTCTATTATCTCCATAACTGATCACATTCATTCCATGTTATACTCCCAAACCTTGGTACTTAGATAAACGTTAAACACCTCACACTTATTTCACCAGAAGATGGCACAGCAAAATCAATCCACATTTAATTCACAATTTAAAGGACTTAGCACAAACATCTTACACGAAACATTTATTGTAGATTTGATTAGGAAGAAAAAATACATACCAGACCCTAGTATATTGCCCCATAACAGAACATAATCCTTAGCAGCAAAACAGCATTAGCACTTAGAAATAAAACAAATTTGACAAGTAAAGGAGAAGTCAATATTTGCTTGGCTTATAGAACAAAGAACTGGATGCTAACAGAATCAGGCTAACAAAAGTAGCTCTTTTAGCTGTGGTATGATGCTTGTCATAAAGGCAAAAGGACCTTGAGTCTCAACAAAAGCCATAGCAAGCATAGCCATCCAACTAAGTCTACACAAAAAAAAAAAACTCAGAGGAAAAGCCTTGTCAGGGAGACAATCTTAGTAACCCTAGGATTGGAACACCTGATTTGAGGCCAAAAAGACCTGTGAGTAAAAGTCATCTTAGCTCCTACGCTAAAGCTGTGGAGATTGAATGTCTTTTGCCTCTTTTTGTATCCCCAGGCACTTAATATCTATTGACAGACTGACCACTGGAAAAAGAAAAATCAGACCAATATTGATATTCATATAAATTAATTATTCCTTATAAATTTAAACAGATCAAGAAAGTTGCAGCTAACTGGAAGGACTGTCCTTGAAGAGGTAAAGAAGTGAGCAGAACTGGTTTTATCATGTATCCAAAGGAAGTAAGCAACATCATTTTATAGAATATTTGGTTATCTCTTATTTCAGTGTCCAAGATAAGTGTTTACAAAAAGGCAACTGTGAAGACAAATGAAGTTTAAAGGCTAACATTGGTTGAAAAGGACGAAGAGGAAGAGAGATCCCATGAAGAACTTGATAAGTTCCCCAAACAGTGACATGGTCAAAGGATAGGAACAGGAAAGATCCCATTGAAGAAATGCAGGCTATCATCCACCATAAGAAAAATTTCTCCAAATCACTAATAAAGACAAATTCACATACTTTTGAGGTTTTTACCCTACAATTATAAGAATGGCAAAGATGACAAAAAGGAAAAAAAGGGTTATGGATGGACAAACACTAATACACTATTGATGAAGCTGTGAAGGGGTTCAAAGCAATTTGGAACTATATATATTTGTAAAACTATAACTATATAATTTGGAACTATAACTTAAAAGTCAGTAAACCATCCATATCCTTTGGCATAGCAATATTATTACTGGGCACATGACCCAAAGATAGATGGGAAGGAAATAAGCATTTATTAAACACCTACTAAGTGCTGGGCACTCTGCTAAGTACTTCATAAATATTACCTCATTTGATCCTCACACCATGAAAGGTAGATATTATTACTATCCCCATTTTATAGTGAAGGATCTGAGGTAGATAGGAATTAAGTGACTTGATTTAGGTCACACAGTACTCAATTAAGGGATTTTTTTGAAGTGGAAAGGGAAAAAAGCAGATTTTTGCTGATTGAAAAAATATATATGTTATATGAAAAAATAATAATGTTATAATTTCAGATATGCTTTTTTTCAGGAAGTGGAAAAAAATACTGCAGTTAAACAGAGGAGTGGACCAGGCTTGAGTATACAACAAGAAATCAAGAAGGCCTGGATTAGAACACAATTTTGGGACAGTATACATGCCAAAGGCATGGGGAAAAAAATCTCAGAATTTATTTGAAAAAAAGGCAGTTAAAAGAATATTAATAAATCCTGACTATATGTTTACTTTCCCATCTATAAAAAGTTATGATAATAATCTACATGGAAATCAATATTATCCATAACAAAGGTTATCAAAAAGCAGACATTTTTACAATCACATAAAACTCAATAAACAAATATTTATGACTGTTTCAGGGTCTGTTCTAGAGCACTTGGGGTACAAAGAAAAAAAATGTAAGAGCCTTTGCCTTCAAGAGCTTAAATCCTAGTGGCAGAGTGGATAAGAGTGCTGGACTTGGAGACGGGAAGACCCAAGTTCAGGCCCTACCTGGGATACTTAACTAGCTGAATGGCTCTGGCAAAGTCACTAAACCTCTCAGCTTGTTTTCCCCATCTGTAAGATGAGGACAATGATGTCATCAACTTCACAGGATGTTGTGAGGATCAAATGAGATAATGCATGTAAAACCTTAAAGTACTAAATAAATTCTGTCCATTAGCATCTATAATGAGAAACTGTACATACAAGCATTGACAAGGTTAATTGGATAGCCGGGCACTAGCAACCACTGGGGGTCAGGAAAAGCCTCAAAAAGGAAGTGGTTCAACTGAGTCTTGAAGGAAACTTGGAATTTTAAGAGATAGAGATGAAGGAGTGAATCCTAGGCTTGATGAAGATGTCTAAATCGGGGAGACAATAATTCTTGTGAAAGGAATGAGAAGGAGGCTAGGAAACAAGTATTCTCCTCAAATTCTGATAAGTGGAAAGAAGATATTTTGTCAGATTTGAGTTGGAAATAATCTCCAAGGCCATCAGGTCCAACTTTCTCTATCATTTTACATTTATTTTACACCATGTCATTTTCATTTTACAGAGGAAGAAACTAAGGCTGTAAAAGGTCCCGTCACACAGGTGTCTCAATTTGAGGCCGGGATGAACCAGAGAGCTGGCCATGTCACCAGGTCCATCCTTAACTAGCAGGGATAACCAGGAAGGAAAGTCCAAACAAAGGCGGGGTTTCTTGGCTAGGCTTCATCAAACCATTGCCCTCATTGGATCACTGGATGCTAACAGGAGTCTCAGGTAAAAATGTATGTCTGTCTCCCTCTTCTTTTCTCCCTCTGCCCTTCGTTTCCTTCCAGTCCTAGCCAATCTATCATTTTTTTCACCCAGTCTTTCCCGAGTCCCGTTGGCATTGGCACTTTCCCTGGCTCTGCCTGACACCTAGTAAGTTATAACGCCGGGATATCAGCGCTCACTCTGTTGGGACAGGAGATCCTCCACAAACCCGACTGGGGACCTTACTCCCTACTAGGAGTGCGGAGGGGAAGGGGGGACGCGGACCCGCCCAGCTGGGGATGGCTCCTCCTCCGGGCGGCGCTTCCCCAGCGGGAGGGGGGTCCGGGTGGTTACGGCTGCGCCCCCAGGCGGCGCGGCGGGGAAAGGGAGAGGGGTGCCGAAGAGTCTAGGTTTCGGCCGAGGCCGGGTGAAGGCGGCGGCGGCGACACCAGTGACAGACACGGACACCAACCTCCCTCCATATGTCCCTCCCTTACTCCGTCGCTCCCTCTCTTTCCCTCGCAACCGGAGGAGGAGATGCCGTAGGCCCTCTCCCGCTCCTACACTCACCCGTACTTGCTTCTCGGCTGCTCTCCGGCAGCGACTCCTCAGGCGACCATAGAGCTGCCTTCGCCGCTGCTGCGGGACAGAGGAGCCCGGCCCGCGGTGGTTCGTGTTCACGTGATGCTGCGGGCCGCGGAGGCCGTTGGGATCGGGGCGGAGCCCGCGCTCCGGGCGGGCCACGGGAAACCAGGTTGAACGATGTACCCAGAGATTGTATTCGGCTCCTCGAGGCCCGTCAGCCCAACCTCCTGGCCGTACTGGCCATCCTTATTAGAGGACTCCCTCCCCACAACCTAGGGCATGCTTGCCTTTTCATTCCAGGCAGTCAGCCAGTAGTTCTTGATAAGCGCCTACTATGTGCC
This sequence comes from Monodelphis domestica, assembly GCF_027887165.1. Classification (NCBI taxonomy): domain Eukaryota; kingdom Metazoa; phylum Chordata; class Mammalia; order Didelphimorphia; family Didelphidae; genus Monodelphis; species Monodelphis domestica. The sequence continues at coordinate 53,802,840 of NC_077227.1, forward strand.
AGGAACACAAAGAGTCGGAAGACAGCCCTGCCCTCGAGGAGCTAAGTCTAGTAGGGGAGACCCGACCATGAACAAACAAACTATACACAAGATAAACGGGAAATTGTTAAGGGAGGGAAGACACTGCAATTTGGAGACTGGGGAAGGCAGGCTTTTGGCTGGGACTTAAAGGAAGCCAGAAGGCTGCCCCTTCCAAGCCATGGGCTGCCAACATGGAATCCAGAAACTCCAAACTTGTGGCCTAGTCAGATCTGATGAACCCCAAGTTTTAGGACTGGCGAGACCCCAAAGCTTGTACTTGTTCTCTGTTCCCATGAGAATCCAACCGGGGTAAAAGGGGTAAAAAGACAATTCATTTGAGGTGGAGGCTAAGCCCAAGCTGAGTGACTTCTTGTCTCCAGAAGCCTCCCCCACTATATCACACCCTCTTTCCTAGGATTGAACTCTTCAGCCTTTGAGACTAACGCTCTGCCTACTGCTCTAAAGAGTCACCTTGGGCCTCCCCTCTTCCACATATGGATTATCCTTTACCCCAGGGTCCATTATTCAGTCTGAAATTGCTAGCCTGAGATTCCCTTATGAGTCTCCACCTTTCACTGAGATCACATTCTGTTGGAGGAGGCAACATAGATGGGAGATTTCAGTTGCAAGATGGATGGAAATATTTCATGGTCCTTAGGGTACAGTGGCAAAGCAGGTAATAATTAATGCATCTTCTTCAGTGCCATTTCTATTGACAAATCCATATCTATTTCTGCCTGAGCAATTTGACTGCCAAGGACTTTAGTGGTGAGAGCATTTTTTTCTGGGTCTTCAGTAAAGTGTGATTGCCAAGAAGGCTGGAGCCACAGCACCTGCAGAGCCACTTGTCAGATCACATCTCCCAAAGGATTGCTCCCATGGATAAAAACTACAGGAGCTTAGCAAAAACAAACAAACAAAAAAAAAACACCCCACTGTTATTCTTGAGGCTCATGAGTTTACCTATTCATACTTGACACTTGGTCAGTAGGTGATGTTGGAGATGATGGGTATATCCTCCACAATAGTTGAACCTCTCAGGGATGGCTTCAGGGCTCAAACTGGAAATATAGCCAGTGGTCTGGATGGTGCTCTTATTTCCAAACCTGGTATGACTTCTCATTGTCTTTAGCATAAAATACAATTTCTGTTTTTATTTTAAAGCCCTTCAAAATTTAGCTTTACCTAATCTTTGCAGCGTCATCCCATATTATTTCCCTCCATGCACCCTATCCTGTAGCCAAACTGGCCTACTTACTGATCCCTATCCAGTACATTATATCATCTCTATACCTTACCTGGAATGCAGTTTATTCATCTCAATCCTTTGAAAACTTAATTCTTTTCAAACCTCTGCTCAAATGCCACCTCCTCTAGGAGGCTTCTCCTGGTGTCCCTAATTGTTAGTGCTCCAGTAGAATGTAAACTCCTTCAGAGGACGAACTATATTAATTTTTAAACATCCCCCATGACCACTATAATGCCTATCACATAGTGGGCACTCAGTCAATGCTTTTTAGTTTATTAGGGATTTATGATAAGCAATGGAGAGCCACTAAAGGTTAAGTAGAGAAGTTCCATAAACTGGTATGCAAAAAAGATTTCTTAGGCAGTAGAATAAAGAAAGAAGAGAAGAAAAACTAGGTAGAAAGCTATTAAAATATAAATGTCAGGAAAGCATAGGAATAGAAGGGTCATTCCTAAAAATAATAAACAGTATATATCTAAAACCATCAGCTAATATCATCTGCAATGGGGATAAACTAGATGCATTCCCAATGAGATCAGGAGTGAAACAAGGATGCCCATTATCACCTCTATTATTTGACATTGTACTAGAAACACTAGCAGTAGCAATTAGAGAAGAAAAAGAAATTGAAGGCATTAAAATAGACAAGGAGGAGACCACGTTATCACTCTTTGCGGATGACATGATGGTCTACTTAAAGAATCCTAGAGATTCAACCAAAAAGCTAATCGAAATAATCAAGAACTTTAGCAAAGTTGCAGGATACAAAATAAACCCGCATAAGTCATCAGCATTTCTATATATTTCCAACACAGCTCAGCAGCAAGAACTAGAAAGAGAAATCCAATTCAAAATCACCTTAGACAAAATAAAATACTTAGGAATCTATCTCCCGAGACAAATACAGGAACTATATGAACACAACTACAAAACACTCTCCACACAACTAAAACTAGACTTTAATAATTGGAAAAACATTAACTGCTCATAGGTAGGACGAGCCAATATAATAAAAATGACCATCCTACCCAAACTTATTTATCTATTTAGTGCTATACCCAATGAACTTCCAAAAACTTTTTTTTACTGATTTAGAAAAAAACATAACAAAGTTCATTTGGAAGAACAAAAGATCAAGGATATCCAGGGAAATAATGAAAAAAAAAATACAAAGGAAGGAGGCCTTGCAGTCCCAGACCTCAGACTATATTATAAAGCAGTGGTCATCAAAACAATTTGGTACTGGCTAAGAGACAGAAAGGAGGATCAGTGGAATAGACTCTGTGTAAGTGACCTCAGCAAGACAGTATATGACAAACCCAAAGATCCCAGCTTTTGGGACCAAAATCCAGTATTTGATAAAAACTGCTGGGAAAATTGGAAGACAGTGTAGGAAAGAATAGGTTTAGATCAACACCTCACACCCTACACCAAGATAAATTCAAAACTGGGTGAATGACTTGAACATAAAGAAGGAAACCATAAAAAAAAATTAGGCGAACACAGAATAGTATACATATCAGACCTTTGGGAAGGGAAAGATTTTAAAATGAAGCAAGACTTAGAGTCACAAAATGCAAAATAAATAATTTTGATTACATCAAATTAAAAAATTTTTGTACAAACAAAACCAATGTAACCAAAATCAGAAGGGAAGTAACAAATTGGGAAACAATCCTCATAAAAACCTCAGACAAAGGTTTAATTACTCAAATTTACAAAGAGCTAAATCAATTGTACAAAAAAATCAAGCCATTCTCCAATTGATAAATGGGCAAGGGACATGAATAGGCAGTTTTCAGATAAAGAAATCAAAACTATTAATAGGCACATGAGAAAGTGTTCTAAATCTCTTATAATCAGAGAGATGCAAATTAAAACAACTTTGAGGTATCACCTCACACCTAGCAGATTGGCTAACATGACAGCAAAGGAAAGTAATGAATGCTGGAGGGGATGTGGCAAAGTAGAGACACTAATTCACTGCTGGTGGGGTTGTGAACTGACCCAACCATTCTGGAGGTCAATTTGGGACTATGCCCAAAGGGCAATAAAAGACTGTCTGCCCTTTGATCCAGCCATAGCACTGCTGGGTTTATACCCCAAAGAGATAATAAGGAAAAAGACTTGTACAAGAATATTCATAGCTGCGCTCTTTGTGGTGGCCAAAAATTGGAAAATGAGGGGATGCCCTTCAGTTGGAGAATGGCTGAACAAATGGTGGTATATGTTGGTGATGGAATACTATTGTGCTGAAATGAATAATAAAGTGGAGGAATTCCATGGAGACTGGAACAACCTCCAGGAAGTGATGCAGAGCGAAAGGAGCAGAACCAGGAAAACATTGTACACAGAGACTGACACACTGTGGTACAATCGAAGGTGATGGACTTCTCCATTAGTGGCAATGCAATATCCCTGAACAATCTACAGGGATCTAAAAAACACTATCCACAAGTAGAGGACAAACTGTGGGAGTAAAAACACCGAGGAAAAGCAACTGCTTGACTACAGGGGTTGAGGGGACATGTCTGAGGAGAGACTCTAAATGAACACTCTAATGCAAATACCAACAACATGGAAATGGGTTCGAATCAAGAATACATGTGATACCCAGTGGAATTGCACGTCGGCTATGGGTTAGGTGGGGGGGGGGGGTTGGGAAGAAAATGATCTTTGTCTTCAATGAATAATGCTCGGAAATGACCATATAAAATAATGTTATAAAAAATAAATAATCAAAATAAAAAAAATAAATGTCAGGTAATTCTGGCACTAAAGAAGATGCAGTGATAAGAACAAATGAAAGAAATAGTTCCTTACTATGAGGGGCAAGACTTATAACTCATTAGATATAGGATATGGAAGAAATGAAAAAACAAAACAAAACATGACTCTAGGGATTTGAGCTCAATTAAGTAGGAGAGTCCTGATCCAGAAAATTGTTTTTAAAAACTTCAAATTCAGGTTTGGGGAAGAAGGAAATAGTTTAGTTCATCTAGATACAGATATCCCCAGAGCTGAATATGATAGTCCTAGAGCTCTGAAAAAAGATCAAAGCAGAAATATAGATATGTAAGTCAGTGCATAGAAGTGATAAATTGAAACAACGGGAGTGAATGAGTTCACTAAAAAAGAATATTGAGAGAGGACAGAACCTTGGAAATACTTGCATTTAAGGGTGAGTAAGAAGATTAGCTATTAAAAGAGAACAAAAGAGCTTAAGAAGAAGCAGGATCATGAGAGTGTTATCATAAGTAAAGAGAGGAAAAAGTACAGAGAAGGGAAGAGGGAACCATAGTGTTAAATACTACAGAGATATCAAGGAAGATACAAGAGAAAAAAAATGGATTTACCAATAAGGAGGTTATTGGTATTGGCCCTTGGAGAGAGCAGTTTGAATAGAATGATAGAATAGTCATAGAAATTGGATTGCAAGATTTTGAGGAATGAGTAGATGATGAGGAAATGAAGATTATTTATTCTTTCCAGAAGTTTAAAAGTAAAGAAGAGGGACAGTGAGGTAGCACAGTGGATAGAGCTGCAGGCCTGGACTTAGGAGGGCCTTGATTCAAATCTGATCTCAGATACTTCCTAGCTGGGTGTTCTTGAGCAAGTCACATGACTCCAATTGCCTAGTCCTTACCTTTTTGATGCCTTGGAACTAATATTTAGTATTGATTCTTTGTTTTTTTTTTGTATTGATTGTAGTATTTTGTTTGATTGATTGATGGAAGGTAAAGGGTTAAAAAATGAAAAGGAAATAAATAGAACAGTAGTTGACAATGTATTTGCATCAAAGAATAGGAGCAAATAGAGAAGAGATTAAAGAGAATCAGGTTTGACAAACAGAAGAAGATGAAAGAATATCATAGAGGAAACAGGAGGGAATGAGTAGAGGGAAAGGTCTTAATCTTGGCAAGGAAGGGCAGTTTCCTTAAAGGGAGATCTTCAAAATATTTCAGTTCAAACTACCAACAATAAGGGAAGTTCTTCATCCATGGTCCTCACAAAGTTCATTAGGATGTGTGCTCAATACTCAGGAAACAAAAACAAAACTGTTCAGCTTCTAAGGAGATATGGCTTTCTTAACTTAAAAAATACATATATTATTCTAAACTTGGAATAAAAATAGTTCTTAAGCAACTATTTTGAAGGATATGTTTAAGGATACTATAGCTATTGGTAGTAGTCTCTCAGTAACTGAGAATGACGATTGCCTTTGTGCGTTTTCATCTATGGTGTATAGATGAGTGTGAACAAAGACACTTGTGCGTGAAGGAGATTTAAGTGGAAAAGTTGGTGCACAGAGACAGTCCCACTCTCTCAGCATTAGAAACCTGGGTCCAGTGGCACGAAAAGTCGTTACACCTAGAGACTTCCTCAGCTGCATTGGATGGCCGTGTTGTCTTTTGTGCTCCAACATGCCCTGAGCACTCCACAGTGCTTTGCTGCGTCGCCCTCTCAGCCGTTGAACCTTCTTATTGGTTTCTTCCATCTGTTTGGCCGAAGCAGTCTTCACATGCTGGGTGAGCAAAGCCCTGGTTCACCAGGGGTCAACGACCCAATGGCTATCCTCACAAGGTTTAGCTGGCCTGTCGAAGCCGTTGCCCGGGGTGTGGCCACTGCCCCATGCTAGCAGCTATTAGGAGCCAGGTGAGGGTCAGAGGTTGGAGAGCTGCCCTAGGAGGGCACGACAAGCCCTCCATACCAGAGATACTACTCCTCTCTGAACACCCATACACCCTGTCACTATTATAATTAGTAAAATACAAATCCATTAAAAATATTATTAAGCAGCTCCTTGTCATGTATTTTTTTAATATCAAAAAGTAGTATAAATACTTGAAATGCTTAGAAACCATGGCTCCAAGATCCTTCTTTATTTCTTTCTCTTTGGGGTTATATGTCATTCAGCTGAGGTGTATTAATGTTTTATCTGCTATTCATTTCCTTCTTCAGTTAATTTTAGAGATGAAGAACTAAGGCAAACAAGGTTAAGTGACTTGCCATGAACCACACAGCCAGTACGTGTCTGAGGCTAGATTTGAACTGACGAAGCCTTCCTGGTTCCAAGACTGATACTTTATCCACTGCTAGAGATATACAAGTGTTCATGGAAGACTAGAACCTCTGATGTGAGGGCTTGCCAAACTCTTTGCAGGGCTGCTTATCCTCCTTCAGTATTCACCTGCCACTTAGCTCTCACCTGTGGCTCCAAGAAGCTGTAGCATGTGCAGCAGTCATATTCAGGTTAACCATCTCAGTAGTTGGGCTAAAATAGGTTGAGGGTAACTGGCAAATCTCAAACCCTTTGGAGAGTTAGGTGAGCATCTACACCAGGCATACAAAGATGTCCCCAGAGGAAGGGCTGGATGACCAGAGTTTGTTCCAAAGGCCATGAACGTGGCAGAAGCAGGTACTGCTTAGAATCTGGAATGCTTAGAGCATGGTTGCACATTGAAGAAGGCAGGATCTTTCACTGCATCCTTGCCCATCATCATCAGTCTTAACTTTTGTCTTGCCACTAGGCTTCAATTACTCTGGAAGAGAAAGAGTGAATCCAAGGACTTTGTGCAACTCAGCCTCACTTAAACACAATTTATGTGCAAGTTAAAAGACATCATTAGTGATGTCATTTTGATTCTCTTTTAGCATGAATGACAGCAACAATCACAAGCTTGTTATTTCTTCATATCACATCTAGCCAGAATTCAAGATAACAGCACAGAAGTACTCAAAGGACTTTATAGTCTTCCAGATCAGAATTGTCTTATTATATTGCTTACCAAATATTTAATTATTGGGTGCTTTATGCAATACAGATTGACTCAGTCTCTGCTATTCCCCTGGGCAGTATTGGCTCTGGGCACAGAATACCTAGCTTGGAGTCAGGAAAATTCAACTTCCCCAGCTTAAATTCTACCTCAGACACTTACTTAGCTGTGTGATCTTGGGCAAATCACTTAATCCTGTTAGCCTTAGTTTCTTCATCTCTAAAATGAGCTGGAAAAGGAAATGGCAAAATACCCTAGTATCTCGACCAAGAAAACTCCAAAAAGGGCAAAAAAGAGTCTGACAAAACAGAAATAAATTAACAAACTGATTTGTCATTCGAAAGCCTTTGCTAACCAATGGGTACATCTTCCAACACCTCTTCTACATACATAGTTTAATTCTTGCTGCTAAAATAGAAAATGCAATACTTGAAGCAATTTTAGAGCCGCTCACTGCCCTTTTCACCTAGAGGCAATAATGACTATATACTGAACAAGTGATAGTAAATCAAAACTACAAATGTGTTTTCTGCTAAAAGTTCCATTTTAAAGCTCTTCAGTAGTTTTTTTTAAAAAATGAATTCTGTAAGGCAACATGGATTTCATTAAACCTTCTCTGGATTACTTTATCTAGTATAATAGTCCATTCCCCATGCAATTCTTCATCACAGATTTCTTTTCATTTTTTCATTTCATTACCCTAAAGTAGCCCTCTTGAGAATTATGATGTATAATTGCTATCACTTTAAAGATTCTTTCCTACCAATTTTAGCTCTGAATTAGTTATATTCAGGTAAATATAAAAGCTTGAAAGATTAACCCCAAACCTTCTCTTACCATTATTTGCTATAAGGCCAAAAATCCTAGATGCAAATACTTAACTATTAAATAATAAAGATGATCAGTAAGATTAAAATGAATTGAGATATGAAGATAAAAATTGAATGAATAAACCACTGGTTGAAATGCAAGCCTTTCCCCATATTTCAGTCTAAGAAATTAAATTCCTGTTCTTCTTATCTCTCCTCGCTTCACACCCTCCACTCCCAACAAATATTTAGCCAATATTTGATACTGGGTTTTTTATTTCCATTATTCCTCAGCAGGTGTTGTAAGATGCTTTCTCTAAGCCAGCAGCTCAATATAGTGAAGAGTATTGAATTTGAGGTCAGAAGTACCAGAATTGAATCTTGACATGCAATGTTGAGCAAGTCCTTTCACCTTAGCCATATTCTTCTTATCTGTAAAATATGGAGGTTGGATAATTATCCTACCTTTTTTCGTGTGTGAGTTTATTTTATTTATTTATTTACATTTTATTTAATTAGTCAATTTAGAACATTATTCCTTGGTCATAAGAATCATATTCTTTCCCTGCCCTACCCCCCCCCACCCCTTCCTGTAACCAACACACAATTCCACTGGGTTTTACATGTGTCTTTGGTCAAAAACTTTTTTCATGGTGTTGATGTTTACACTAGGATGATCATTTGGTGTCTATATCCCCAATCATATCCCAATCAATCCATATAATCAAGCAGTTGTTTTTCTTTGGTGTTTCTACTTGCACAGTTTTTCCTCTGAATGTGGATAGTATTCTTTCTCATAAATCTCTCTGAGTTGTTCAGGATCACTGCATTGCCACTAATGAAGAAGTCCATTACATTCGATTATCCCACAGTGTATCCGTCTCTGTGTACAATGTTCTCCTGGCTCTGCTCCTTTTGCTCTGCATCAATTCCTGGAGGTTGTTCCAGTTCACATGGAATCCCTCCAGTTCATTATTCCTTTGAGCACAATAGTATTCCATCACCAACATATACCACCATTTGTTCAGCCATTCCCCAATTGATGGGCATCCCCTCATTTTCCAATTCTTTGCCACCACAAAGAACACAGCTATGAATATTCTCGTATAAGTCTTTTTTCCTTATTATCTCTTTGGGGTATAAACCCAGCAGTGGTATGATTGGATTAAAGGGCAGGCAGTCTATTGCCCTTTGGGCATAGTTCCAAATTGCCCTCCAGAATGGTTGGATCAATTCACAACTCCACCAGCAATGAATTAGTGTCCCTACTTTGCCACATCCCCTCCAGCATTCATTACTTTCCTTTGCTGTCATGTTAGCCAATCTGCTAGGTGTGAGGTGATACCTCAGAGTTGTTTTGATTTGTATCTCTCTCATTATAAGAGATTTAGAACACTTTTTCATGTGCTTATTAATAGTTTTGATTTCTTTATCTGAAAATTGCCTATTCATGTCCCTTGCCCATTTATCTATTGAGGAATGGCTTGATTTTTTGTACAATTGATTTAGCTCTTTGTAAATTTGAGTAATTAGACCGTTTTCAGAGGTTTTTGTTATGAAGATTGTTTCCTAATTTGTTGCTTCCCTTTAAATTTTGGTTGCATTGGTTTTGTTTGTACAAAATCTTTTTAATTTAATGTAATCAAAATTATTTATTTTACATTTTGTGACTTTTTTCTAACTCTTGCTTGGTCTTAAAATCTTTCCTTTCCCAAAGATCTGACATGTATATTATTCTGTGTTCACCTAATTTACTTATAGTTTCCTTCTATATATTCAAGTCATTCACCCATTCTGAGTTTATCTTGGTGTGGACAATTATCCTATCTTTAAAGGATTCTTCTAACTCTAAATTTTATAACTTTTATAAAATGGAATTAACAGGTTTTTTTTTACCGAAAATTTTATTTAATCAATTTAGAATGTTATTCCTTGGTTACAAGAATCATATTCTTTCCCTCCCTTCCATTCCACCACCCCTTCCCTTAGCCTGCTTGCATTTCCACTGGGTTAGTAGCAGTGTTTTTAATACCCATTTCAAAGGATTCCTGAAGAAATGCCTTCAACTTTTGAAGCTCTCCTTTTTTTATTTTAAAATTTTTACCAATTATGTGTAATAAATTTCCACATAAGTTTTCCAAAGTTACATGGTTCAAATTGTCTCCTTCTTCTTCCCTCCCCTGGAGCTGGCAAACAATTCAATATGGGTTATACATATGTAATCATGAAAAACATTTGCATATCGATAATTTTTATAAATGTGTAATCATTTAAAACCCAACCCCCCAAACATATACCCAAATAAACAAGTATAAATTCATACGCTTTCAGCTGCATTCCTACTCCAACAATTTTTTATCTGGAGGTGGATAGTATTCGTTGTCATAAGTCCCTCAGAATTGTCCCGGATCATTGTATTGCTGAGAGTAGCTAAGTCTATCACAGGTGATTATTTCACAATAGTGCTGTTATTATTTAAAATGTTCTCCTAGTTCTGTTTATTTCACTCTACATCAGTTCATGTAGGTCTTTCCAGCTTTCTGAAATCATCCTGTTCATCATTTCTTATAGCACAATAGTATTCCATCACCATCATATACTACAATTTGTTCAGTCATTCCCCTAAATCTCTTTGGGATACAGACCTAGTAGTGGTACTAGTAGGTATCAAAGGGTATGCGTTGTTTTATAGCCCTTTGGACATAATTCCAAGTTGCCCTCCAGAATGGTTGGATCAGTTCAGAATTCCACCAGCAATCTATGTGTAACAATTTTGCCACATGCCCTTCGACATTTAACATGTTCTTTTACTGAATACTAGCCAATCTGATAGATGTGAGATGGTACCTCAAAATTGTTTTAATTTTCATTTCTGTAATCAAGAGGGATTTAGAACATTTTCATATGATTATTGATGGCTTTGATTTCTTCATCTGAAAACTGCTTATTCAGAACCTTGGACTGTTTGTCAATTGAAGAATGATTTATATTCTTATAAATTTGACATAGTTCTCCTTCCAGTTTTTTTTTCCATAGGAAAGTTACTTCACCCCCTTGCTGGTTCTGGGACTCCAATATTTGTTTTGAGGCACTATTTTAAGGTTGGTTTGAGAGTATTCTCAGAATGGTTACAGCTTTCTGTGCTGCTAAGCTGCCATATTGATTCTGCCCTCAGAAAGTTTTTATAAGGGACTTGAAGCTCTATTTAAATGAATTCCTATAATTAATTAGATTGATTGCTAAGTGCCAACAGCAAAAGGGAAATAGCTTTTAAAAAGAACAAAATGATAAATTTCATAGGAGATCAGGAAGACCTTTCCGATCTATTGCATAATGAAGTGAGCAACATCAAGAGAACAACAATGACAACATTATTGAAAATAACAACTTTTAAAGACTAGAATTCTGATTAATACAAATATAAGCTGCCAGTACGCCACTCACCTCCTGCCAGAGAGGTAATGGACTTAAAATGCTAAATGAAACATGTTTTTGGATATGGCCAACAAAGGAATTTCTTTGGCTATACTAGGTGTATTTGTTATAAGCAGTTTATTTTTTTTTTTATTTTTCAGTTCAGAGCAGTAGAAAGGAGAGATAATAAATGTGTGTAAAAAAAGAAAAAGAAACATGTTGTCTTATAGTAAAAAGAAAATTTTAAGAATAAAATAATTTCAAAATAAGTTTTCTAAATAAGAATTTTCATGCTTATAGGTCGAAATTGGTTTTTCATTCTGTGCTGTGAACTTTATATTACTCCACCCTACTTAGTCTAAGAAAAACAGGAATGTCTACACCCATACTTAAGGATTAAGTATTTAGGAGGATGGCCTATGACAGACATGTGCTAGCAAATGACAAATTAGAAACAACTGACAGACCCCCTTGGCTGTCCCAAGTCAAGCTTAAACTGACATTGGTACATGTGAGACCCAGAAAAGTGATGTAAAAGCCATCTATATATTTTGCATCACTTACTCTCTCTGGCTTCTTTGGCAGCGGAGAGGTGGCTGGTGGCAGTGTGCTGAGCCTTTTGGCATGGCGTGGCGGCATCTATTGTCCGGGTTAGCAGTGAGTTTTCCTTGATACCATACTGGAAGAAGCCTAGTAGCCTAGTTCAGGTGAGGTGTCTTCTCTGAGCTCTCTCAGAGTTAAGGCTGATTCTTTCTTCCTTTACCTTCCAAACACCATCCTCTTAAAAAAGCCTCTAATCTTCAAAGATCTCATGGTGGAGGACTTTGAACTTCCCCTGGCACAGGTCAGGTGGGAGAAATCCTATACCTTTCCCTCTCTCTTCTCCTTAATTCTTTCCCTCTATATTAATTAAACCACCATAAATTTCCAAGCTGACTTGGATATTTTATTTGGGATATTCCCTGGCGACCAAAATTAATTTAGATTAGGTCACAACCCTAAAATTATCCATACAGTTTTAACCTATATAAAGTCAAGTAGCTAATTTAAACAAATAAATTAAGCAAATACAAAAAATAGTTTTACTAATTAGCTGAATCTTTCTGAGGAAAGCAGCTTTTACTTGAATTATTGTAGATAGTTCCTTTAATCCTTCATTTCATGTATAAATGTGAAATTAATTTTGTATTCATTAAGAACTCCCAGTCAGAAAGATCTAGGTTCAGGTTCTACCTTAAACATGTATTAGCTGTTTGACTTTGGGCAAGTCACTTAACTCTTTCAGTCTCATTTTCCTCTAGAAAATAGAAATGATTTAAATAATATCTTACAGGGATTTTAGGATCAAATGAGAATAAGGATAATGTAATTTATAAGTCTTAGACTTCCTTTAAGTTCCATTTAAAATCTCATTTAAAAAAAAACCTTACCTTCTGTTTTAGAAATCATATCTAATTCCAAGACAAGAAACTGGTAAGGGCTAGGCAATTGGGGTTAAAGGACTTGCCCAAGGTCACCTAACTAGGAAGTATCAAAGATCAAATTTGAACCCAGGACCTCTGATCTTTAGGCCTGGCTCTTGATTCACTGAGCCACCTAACTGTCCCTAAAATCCCATCTTTTACAGAAAGCCTTTCCCAAAGTTTCTTAATACTAGTCCTTTCACTCTGTTATTTCCTATTTATACCTCACACAGTCTCAACCATGATGCATCAGACTGAATTCGGATCAAAAAAGCCCAGGAGTTACAGTGAGTCATTTTTCTAGCCCAAGGCTAGAAACCTAGCTAGGAAGAGAGGGTTCCATGGATGCTGAAGAGGAGTGTGTCCAGGAATGTGTGGCAGTGCATTCCAGCGCCCAAAGCCTGGGGAGTGCTGAAACCAGAAGCACTGGAAGAAAATTCAGATCTCTGAACAAACACTCTGTCACCAACCACCCAGTGTGGAGTCATCCATCTAAGGTAGAGGGGAGCATTAGCTCCAGCTGGGCACTGAGCACAGAACAAATGCCATGAAAGCAAACAGAGGGTAACTGATCCTGGGAGCACACAGCTTTATCCTAGACCATAAGGAAGCCTACCAGTTCAATTGCTCTGAACCTGGAGAGCCTCCTAGTGGGCCAATAGGTTCTGAGTCAAGCAGTAGTCTGCTGAAACTCCCTAAGAAACTAGCCAATAAAGTTTGCAGAGCTGGGACCAGGATGACAGTATTTAGACTTCCCCCTAGATCATGCTACTTTGGGCATGCTGGACATAAGAGGACAGACAGAAGTTCAGTCCAGACATCCATCCCCACAAAGTTGTACAGTCTGGCACTAAGAGAAAGTCCAAAATTAAGAAGCAAATTTGAAGAATGAGCAAACAAAAAGATCAAGACCATAATGAACAACTGTGATGATAAGAAAGCTCAAGGCACAAACAGAAGAAGAGAATGACTCAGGAACCATCTACAAACAAAGCCTCAAAGAAAAAAAAGATTAACTGGGTCACAACCCCATGAGAATTCCTCGATTTAAGGTAAGAGTTTAAAAAGGAGTTAAAAAATGATTTAAAAAAGCAATTGAGGTAGTATAGTGGAAGAACATCAGGCCTGGAGAGGGGAGGTCCAGGATTGAGATCTGACATCAAATACTTCCTAGCTGTGTGACCCTGGGGAGGTCATTTAAGCCTAATTGCCTACCCTTTACTGCTCTTCTGCTTTGGAACTGATACTTAAGAAGGTAAGAGTTTTTTAAAAAATGATTGAAAGAAGTAGATGAAAGAATGGGAAAATAGTCAATAGTTAGGGAAAAAAGATGAAAAGAGAATTAACAGCTTGGAAAAAGAGGAACAAAACTGTACTGAAGAAAATAACTACTTGAAAATTAGAATTGGCCAAATTGGAAGCTAAAAACTCCATGAAACATCAAGGAATAATTAGACACATATCAATAGAAAAGAAAAAATTCATGAAAGAAATAAGGTGAAGAGTGGTATGTGAAGCATATTTTCTGTTCTTTTAAATTTTTTTTGACATAGCTAATGAGGAAATTTCATTTTTATGACTATAGTATTTTTTCTTGCATTCACAAGAGGTGGAGGGATGGAATTCAGAATTGAAAATAAAATAACGTAGAATTTTTAAAAATGTTATATATTGTTCAAGGCACAAATCTTAATCTGTTAAAGCTATGACCTCCCTGTCCTTGTCTCTGCCAAGCTTCTGCTCCTTACTTTTAACTAACTATGTTATTTTTGCCCAAGGCCAAGGGAAACTGTCTTAAAGATCTTTTTTCCTTTTTGAAAATCAAAGCATAAATACCTCAAGGAATCCATAACTTTCTCAGCATGTTTATAAAAAGTGAAATTTAGGACACAGACAGTGAGCCAAGACCAATAGTACTTGCCTCTTGAGAAGCCTAGAATTGGTTTTTCCTATTAGTTTTGCTTAACCTTCTGTTTCTACCTCTTCAGTAGATTTTTTACACATTGAAGTTCAGACTTTTGAGTTAGACTGCTGTTCATAAGGAATACAATTTGCACTCTATGTAATCACATTGTTCTTTAGGGAAAGTTCTTAAGAGGCAGGCACCCCTTCTTACTCCCACAAGCAAAGGAGACGTTTTTAGCTCTTAGCTTACAACCTAAATAATAGTCATTTTATTTTATGTGTAAATTAGATTCAGTTCATTTGAAGGAGAAACACTGAAGAGCCTTCTACATAAAGATGAAAATTGAAGCCATGAGAGTCAATAAGACCTTCAAAGGAGAAGAAAATATAGAGAAAGGAGAAGGAGAAGGACAAACCCTTGTCAGTACCTACTCTTGGGAACTGAAAAAAAGAACCAGTTAAGAAGACCAATTTAGGAGTAGGATCAATGAAGTTGGGAGAGAGCAAGAAAGTTAGGCATATCACAGAAAGCCAAGAAGGAGAGAAGTTGTACTAGTAATATACAATGGAAATATAACATTGCATTGGGTGAAAGGAAGTGAATCGGTCAATCAACAGCTTCAGATTAAGCCTAGTGAATTTTGGTAGGGGGAAAACTACCTATCTACTACCCACATAGAAGATATTGCCTACTACATGTTTTTATCAGTGCTGTGTGGTAAAACTCATTGAATTTACTTGAGCCTGTTTATTCTACTTTCTGTGCCTCAGTTTCCTCAATTAAAAAGAGAATAGAGTGTTACACCATGAAAATGAATTAGATATACTATTTATAACTAAATAGAAAACTTGGGAGAATGACTTATTTTATTAAAGTTTCTAAAATACTTGGAGTTTGAACTCTGTAGAAATACCCAATTAAATGACCACCCATTCTTTTAAAGAGATTTTGGACAGGATATAAAGGTAACAAATATTTTGTGGACTGGGAAAGATATCCCTTTTAATCTAAAGCACAAAGCAAAAGTTTTGTGCTATTGCTGAATTGTTGATGATAACTGGAACTTTTAAGATATTCCATGAGTAAAATAGATTCCACTGACTTTGTTGTTGTTCAGTTATTTTCAGTCACATCTGATTTTTCTTGATCCCATTTGGAGTTTTCTTGGCAAAGATACTGGAGTGGTTTGCCATTTCTTTCTCCAGTGAGAGTTATTTTATACATGAGGAAACTAAGGCAAATCAAGTTAAGTGATTTGCCCAGAGTCATAAAGTGGGATTTGAACTTGGGTCTTCTTGATTCTAGGCTCAGTGCTTTATCCATTACATTACCTAGTCGCCCCTTCATTTAAGGAGTCTTAAATTGTATGTAAGATAAGATCTACTTAGGAGCAGCTAAGTGGCTCAATGGATTGAGAGCCAAGCCTAGAGACCAGTTTCTAGGTTCAAATCTGGCCTTGGACACTTCTTAGCTGTGTGGTCCTGGGCAAGTCACTGTCTAGCCCTTACCACTCTTCTGCCTTAGAACCAATACATAGTGTTCATTCTAAGATGGAAAGTGAGGGTTTAACAACAACAACAAAAATAGGAAAGACCTGCTTGTTTTGCAATAAAGCAGTTCCTTTTCAGTTTCCATTTCTATGTAATCTGAGCCATTGGAAATATCCAAAAATGGAAAGAAACGGAGATAATTGTTTTGCCATAAATCTGAGTAAAATACTTACCCAGAAAAATCGTAGCTTGTAATCCAGGAAATATCACAAAGGGAGAACAACAATAAGCAGTTAAGCAAATATAGACCATCAGCTCATCTTAAAACATATATAAGCAGTTAGAAATAAGTGATCTCGAGAGGGAAAATAAACTACTGGCTATACAGAAAATGCATTTAGTGTGCCAAGTGGTGTTCAATCCCTTCTCATAGTGAACCTTTTATGAATCCAAAAGAGCTCATTACAGGCACTGACTGATGAAGCTCACCTCGTTAAACGACTTGTAATTTTCACTCGTTTCAACAAGTAACTAACATATATAGGACGTTAATGTTTACAAAACACTTTGCATACATTATTCCACGTAGTACTACCGGTGCCATCTCCAGTTTATTGTGCTAGGCAATAGGGACTATAAAAACGTAGATAAGCTCTCTGCTTGTTCCCCATCCTCATAGAGCCTAAATTCTAGTAGGAGATTATGACATTCACTTATAATTACAAAATTAGATATGATCATAGATGAAGAGTTGGAAAGACTGGA
The DNA here is from genome assembly GCF_027887165.1 of Monodelphis domestica. NCBI lineage: Eukaryota > Metazoa > Chordata > Mammalia > Didelphimorphia > Didelphidae > Monodelphis > Monodelphis domestica. The sequence goes on from NC_077227.1 coordinate 53,819,734, forward strand.
GGTGAGGTTGGTCAACTCAGTTTTCTAAACGGAGGCACAGATTATTGCTTTGGATTGCTTTGGGTCCCTGCAGCAGTAAGAGGCAATTATGATTTACTACAATAAGTGCTATGTGAGATTTGAGGAGCAACTATTCCTGACCAAAGAGGGGGCGAGATTTGAATTGAGAACTTGGAGGATTAATAAGACTACAAAGGGTAAAAGGAAAACATTTTAATAATAGAGGACAGGGTAGGCAAAAACAGTTTGAGAAGTACAACGCATGTATAGAGGACAGGAAAAAGTCTACTATGATTAGATTATAGAGTACAAAGAAGTGAGTATTATAAACAGGGCTACAAGGGTAGGGGCCTTGAAGGTCAGTCTAAGGGGCTTAAACACTACTGAACATTTAATAAAGAGGTTTGGAGCAGAGTAGTAACCCAGCCATAGAGACCTATCAAGAAACCTAGTAGATGGCATTGGTGTGAAGGATAGGCTACATTAGGCAAGAAGTGTTGGCAGTCAGGAGGCTATTAATGATGGTACAGACAGGTCATAATAAAAGACTTAGCCTAGGGTAGCAGTGGCGATGTGAAAGAAATGGGGACAAAGAAAAGAAATATTTCAGATAGGGTAACCAACTGAGTATACAAAATGAGGAAAGAGGAGAAGTCATAGGAAAAAAAAAACCCAGAGTTTTTAGAAATAGCGATATCTGATAAGAGTTATAAAATTGATTGTACCCATTGGTCAAGGGATTCTTTTCTTAGGATTTTATCTTTAAAATAGCATAAAGAGGAAAAAAGGTCTATCTGTATAAAATATTAATATTTTCTTTATTTGTAATAACAAAAATAAATGGAAAACAATCTTATGTAAGATGAATGAATATGAGATTAAAAGAATAAATTATATACTCATGAGAATCATCCTCTTTATTTGATTCTTTTTGTTGATGGTTCTTAAATTTATAGTGGTGAATTTTTTAACATTCTTTTTTAAAATTTTGAGTTTTGGATTCTCTTGGTCCTTAAGTCCCTTCCTTACCAATTAAAAAGGCAAGCAATGATATCCGTTATATGTGTGAAGTCATCAAAAATATATTTCCTTATTAGCTAGGTTGTAAACAATAGCAAAAAAGGTGGAAAATAAAAAAAATGTTTTCAATCTATACTTAGAGATAAACAATATTTTTCTGTAGGTCAATAGCATTCTTCATCAAAAGTCCAATGGAACTATCTTGGATCATTGTATTGATCAGAGTAGCTAAGCCTTTTATATTTGATCATTTTTACAATATTTCTGTTACTGTGTACTAGGTTCTTCTGGTTCCACTAACTTTCCTTTGCAGTTCATATAAGTCTTCTCAAGTTTTTCTGAAAACCATCTCCCACAGTATTTCTTATAGCATAGTAACATTCTATCACAATTATACACCACAACTTGTTTAATTATTCCCATATTGACTGATGGACATCCCCTTAGTTTCTGAATCTTGGGATACAAACCCAGGGTATTCATAGTTTTATGTAGCCTTTTGGGCATAATTCCAAATTAATCTCCAAAATGGTTGTACCACGTCACAATTCCATCAACAGTGTATTAGTTTACCTATCTTTCCATATTCCCTCCAGCAGTTGTTATTTTTCTTTTCTGTCATGTTAGCCAGTCTGATAGGTATGAGGTAGTGTTGCATCAAAGTAGATTTAATGTGGATTTATCTAATTATTAATACTTTTTTATATGGCTATTGATATCTTTGATATCTTCTTTTGAAAACTGCCTTATTCATATCCTTAGTCCATTTATCAATTGGGAAATGACTCTTATTTTTATAAATTTGGCTCAAGTTCCATATATTTGAGAAATGAGGCCTTTATCAGAGAAACTTACTCTAAGCCCCTGCTTTCTTTCTAATTTTGGCTGCATTGGTTTTGTTTGTGCAAAATCTTTTAAATTTCATGTAATCAAGATTATCCAGTTTACCTCCTGGGTTCCTCTCTGGCTATTGTTTGGTCACAAACTCTTCCCTTTTCCACAGTCACAAGATACATTTTCCCATGCTCTTCTAATTTGCCTACATATTACTCTTTGTATCTAAATCATGTATCCTTTTAACTTTGTCATGGTATACTGTGTGAAATGCTGATCTTTGTCCATTTTCTACTAGCCTGCTTTCCAGTTTTCCCAGCAGTTTTTGTAAAGTGGTGAGTTCTTGTCCCACAAAGCTTGAATCTTTGGGTTGATCAAACATTAGGTTACTATGGTCATTTACTACTATGTTTTGTATACTTAATCTACTCCACCATTCTATTTTTTAACTAGTACCAGATTGTTTTGATGCCTAAACGGTGATTTAAAAAAAAAGAAATAGTGAGTAACATATTAACAAAGAGTTTTCAAAAGAAATGCAAGCTATCAGCAACTATATGAAACAATGTTCCAACTCATTAAAAACTATCATTTTAGATTTTAATAAACACTTTAAAAAACTGTAATAAAAGTTTACAGTTTTACATGTTTCTGCTCTTTGTATGTTGAAATGTTCTTGTTTATTTATATTTGTTCAGGTCATAATAAAAAGTGAAAAAAGTGAAGACAAAATGAGAAATGGGTTTAGGGGGAAAAGATAATAAACCTGACTTTGGTCAGACTGAATTTAAAGCATTTTGGGGTAGTCTCGTAGCAATGGCTTTCTGGCAACTGGAAACATAAGTCTGGAGCTCAAGAAACAATCTTAAGATGAGGAAAATAGAGTCCTCTGAATAGAAATGATATTTACAAAGTAGTGAGAGAAAAGGGCTAGGAACATAATGTTGAGAAACATCTGCCTGAAGGCACCAGAAAGGGGATGAGGAGCCAGAAAAGGAGAGGAGAAGCAGCAGCTAGACAGATCAGCAAGGGATTGAGAGAATGTGATGTCTCTGAAGGCAAAAGAGAAGTCAGTGTCAAATACTTCCTAAGTAAAATAAAATGAGGACTTGGATTTAATAAAGAGGAAATAATTATTGATCTCAGAGAGAGCCGTTTCAGGAGGGTCTAATGATGGGAATGGAAGCCAAATTTAAAATAGTTGAGGAAAGAGTAGAAGGAGAATTAGGGGAATCATATGTAGATATTTTATCAATAAATCTGACAAGGCAGAAAGAGAGGTGAATGGCAAAGTAGATGAAGTAAAGGCAAGGATTTTTCAAGATTAGTAAGAATGCTCATAGGCAAATGAAAGGGAATCAGTGGAGTGGGATAAATCTGAGATAAAAACAAAAGGGGATGGTTGTTAGAATAAAGGTCTAGACTAGAGGGGAATAAAGGCACGAGATTAATATTAGCAAAAAGAGAAAAAAGAGATGCTTAGTTTTGAGAGTTTAGGAATTAGAGTTAAAGGAACTCCCCCCTCATAGCTTCTCTCTTTTTAGTAAAGTAGAAGACCCGGTCAGAGCTTCTAAGTAGAGATTTTCAGTAAGGGGATAGAGAAAAAATATTTCTAAAAATTGCTGGAGTGGAGGAGATAGAAATTCAATATAAGCAATAATATCTACAAGCAGCAATTTTAGATTGTCCACCAAACATTTATAATATGTGAAGACAGCTTGGCTTTTTTCTGGTGACATTAAGCAGCCCAGGAGCAAGAGAAAAGGAATTGAGGCAGTGAGTTTCCAAGTTTGAGGCCAGGAAGGTTTGAGGAGTAAGAAATTCAGCAGCTTAGTGAGTAATTTAAATGAGCAGACCATAAGATCAAGGCTAGATATGGAGCCAAATAAAGTTAGAATGGAGATGATAGAGGGAAAATGGCAAGATGGTCAAGAAAGAAGAGATCAGTTTGGAGGGAGCAGTGAAGAACAGATTTAATATGAGTGAGAAAATGAGAGCTAGAAGGATAAGAAGTTGTAGTTAGTAAAAATTCAAATTTTAGGCTTTTGGAAATAGTGTAGCATTGTGGGTATTTGAGGTGGTTTTTTTAAAGTAAGTCTAAGTTGCACAACTTTAAGAGACAAGGTTTATCATCATGCTAATGTAAGTCATTACTTCCATTATTTTAAAATATTCTTGAAAATGGGATTAAGGGAAAAAATGAGCATAAATTTGAGAAATCACTTAATTATGACAGGGAAGATATCCTTTCCCTAAATTGTGCCATTCCATTTGTAGCCAGTATATGCCTAATCGAAAAGAACTTTGGTCTGAAAGAAATGCTATATAGCATGCCTAACTACAGGTTTAAGAATGAACAACTTGGATTATTCTCTCAGCTCTCCCCCTAATATTTTGTGTGCCAGAGCAAATTACTTGACCTTTGTATAATTGCTTACTATAAAATGAGATTGAATAGATTTAACCTTCTGTGCCTCTAATTAATTAATTTTGCTAATTCTGGCTTGCATAATTTCAAAATTACATGTGGAAACATCAAAGAAAATATACCAATAAGTGAAAACAATTGAAACCGTCCATAAGTAGGTATGGCCTATCTTAAATGGTAGTGAATACTTCATCACTGGGACTAAATGACCTGTTCAGATATGAATTTAACTAGATTTTTGGGGTCCCTTCCAACCCTGAAATTCTTTAACCTTTCTTCTATTAGAAAGCTATACAGAGGTATTATAGAAACCAATAAGATACAAGAGAAAACATATTAATGAGAAACTTGTTAATGGAATTTCATGAGGTTTCAATGTGTTCTAATATTTATGGATGAATAATATTATTGGAGAATTCCTATCCATAGCAACACAGAGAGTGTACTGTTTAATGCCCTTAAAACATATTCAAGAATTTTTATTTAATTGGGTGAGAACCAATTATTATAATTCATTAATGAAGGAAACATATAGTATTAATTTAATAAAATGTTATTACCACAGAATTAATAGCATTTCTGGATTCTGAGAAAGCCTTAATTTATAGGTTACAAAACCAAGCTCTCCATAAGACCTGAAATCTCATTTATATGAAAATGAGTAGGAAAATATTGACCCAAATCTTCACAGTAGTCCCTCTTCTATCTCCCAGATCTGTCCCTGGCAATGTTAATGCTAGGAGACAAGGGGGAGGAGGGTACTGTTAGCATTGCCATTGGCTATGGTGCAGACACTATAGAGCAAGGAGGGATTATAGATGCCATAAAACAACTCGGCCTTAGGTGGAAGAGCTCCATAAAAGAAAAACTAAAACAAAAATGGACACCTCCCTGGTACCTGCCACTCCCCTGGTAGCTGACTAGCCTACCTTTGGCACTGCTGCTGCCAACTTTTTTTCCTGCCTCTCGCTGTCTCTCTGTTTCTGTCTCTGTCTCTGTCTCTGTCTCTGTCTCTGTCTCTCTCTGTCTCTGTCTCTGTCTCTGTAACTCTCTCTCTGTCTCTGTCTTTCTGTCTCTGTCTCTCTTCTTTCTGCCTCTGTCTCTGTCTCTTTGTCTCTCTCTGTCTCTGTCTGTCTCTCTGTCTCTCTGTCTCCCTCTGTCTCTGTCTGTCTGTCTGTCTCTCTGTCTCTCTCTCAGATGTGAGGTGCAAATTATTTTAGCCCAGCATATACATACTTAGTTTTACTCCCTAAAATCAGAACTAGAACGGGCTCTCTTTTCCCTTAGGCCCTATGAATTGTCCTTAATTACCACTGTCGATCTAGCCTTGGGGACCTGACCCAAGACAATTTATTTTAATTAGAGAGGGAAACAGAATCATTAAACTCTAGATAGATAATGTGCTGTGGATTAAGTAGATTTCTTTTTGTCATTATTTATTCTAGTTTATAATAATATACCAGACACTTGTAAAAAAAAAAAAGAGCACTGGACTCTACCATGTAATAATGGTGGTGGTGATGATGATAGCTAGCATGTATATGGTCCTCCAAACTTGGGTTTGTGGGTCCATTTAAATTCTTGTGCACTCAGAATTTTATCTCTGCAGAAAAGTAAGGGGATGAGGTTTTCTAAATAATTATGATCTGCAATAAAAAATTTGTATCTCAGAAATTTCAGTCTTCTATAGATCCCAATATATATTATATATTAGTTTATATTTCTGTGTGAACATTTTAATGTCACCAGCCATTAGCAGACAAAAATAAATACATAAACAATTTGTTTACGCGCAAAGCACCTACAAAGTCATTTTCACCTAATGACCAAGACACTAATCTGGAGAGGAGTAGAAACATGGCACATGGGGTCAAAACAATCCCAAACCCCAAATATTGCAATGTTATTAGTGTCTGTTCAATGAAGTTCTCTGGTTGAATTCATCTCTGGATATATCTATATCTACATCTACATCTACATCTACATCTACATCTATATCTATATCTATATCCATATCCATATCTATATCTATATCTATATCTATATCTATGTCTATGTCTATGTCTATGTCTATGTCTATCTCTCTATCTCTATCTCCATTTCTGTCTCTATCTCTATCTCCATCTCTATCTCTATCTATATATATCAAGGACCCCCTCTATAGAACTCAGAGTCAGTGGATAAAATGAAAAGATATGACTGACATGGCCTACCTGTATGACCTTGGACAAGTCACTTAACCTCACTCTGTTTTGGGCAGCTCCCTAGGCTTTAACAACTAAGTTATAAAAAGGTTGCTTCTGAATGGAGACAGAAAAGGAAATTCCAACACAGGAAATCATAGACCCTCACAGTTTTATTTATATGAATTATATTGTATTGTTTGTGAAGCCTTATAAGATATGGAAAAAACAACTCTTTCTTGCCCACACTATAAACTTAAAATGTAATGGCATTGATGGCTACTTGTCCTTGTCATTTTGGTTCAGACCTATATGATGTGGTCAATAAGGAATTGCATGCTTTCTTCTTTTTCTACTCTTTTGTGGGCAGAAGACCATTAAAGAGACCTAAAGTGGTACAAAGGGTCCCCTACTCAAGCCTCCCATGACAAGCCCTCCTTTCATCCATTATCTGAAGACCTTACCTCATATTTCACTGAAAAAATTGAAGTCAAATTCCCCGTTCTTCCTTTTTCATCCTCTCACTCAGATGTCTTTCCTAGTACAAACAAGCCCATGTCTCCCCATTCTTAAAAAAAAAAAAAGATCCTCACTTGAACCAACCATCCCTGCTAGTTACCATTCTAGATCTCCATTCTCTTTTGTTGCCAAACTCCTTGAGAAAATCAGCTACAAATGGTGCCTCTGTTCCCTCTTCTCTCAGTGTCTTCTAAGCTTTGAAATCTGACTTCCTCCCTCCCTCCTTCATTCAACTGACACTATTTTCTCCAAAGTTACAAATGATTTCTTAACTGCAAAATCAAATGGCCTGTTTCTCAATCCTCACCCTTCCTGATTTTTCTGTAACCTTTAATGCTGTTGATCACAATGTCCTCTTGGATACTTTCTCTTCTCTAGGCTTATTGTGACACAGTTCTTTCCTATCTCTCCGACCATTTCTTCTCAATCTCCTTTCCTAGATCTTCATCCACTAATTTTGAGTATACCCCAAGGATCAGTCTTTAGCCCTTTTTTCTTTTCCTGCTCTACTGTCTCACGTGGTGCTCAATTATCATCTCTATGCATATTTCTAGCTCTAGCCCTAACTTCTCTTTTGATCTCCAGCTTTGCATCACCAGCGTCCTGGATGCATATATCTCAAATTCAACATGTCTAAAATAGAACTTATCTCTTCCCCAAATCCCCACCTCTTCTCAGCTTTCCCATTGTTATCCAGGGTGCCATCATTCCCTTAGGCACTGAGGTTTACAACCTGAGTGTCATTCTTAGTTCTTTACTCCCTTTTATACCACTTTTCCAATATGTCCCTTTTGATCTATTCAGAAAGACACCACTCTGGTCCAGGCTTCATCACTTCAAACCTGGGCTATTGAAATAGCCTTCTGGTTGATCTCTCCAACTCAAGTCTCTTCCTACTCTAGAACATCTTCCAGTGAGCTGTCCCAGCAATCTTTCTAAAACAGAGATCTGATCTTGTATACAATCCCCAACTCAATAAATTCCAAAGGCTCCTTGTTATCTGCCGGGATCAAATACAGAATCCTGCTTGACTTTCAAAGCCCTCTGCAACCTAGCTACTTCCTACCTTTCTAGTCTTCTTCTTCCATATATTCTGTGATCCAATGACTGATCTTGATATTCCTTAATAAGTCTCTCTATCCCCTAACTCCACTTTATACTTTATACTTGCTCTCTTCCATGCCTATAATGCTTTTCCTCCATACCTCCACCTCCTGCTTCCCCTGGTTTCTCTCAAGCTCAACTCATATCCTACATTTTGCAGAAATCCTTTCCTGGTCCTTGTGAGAATTAAAATTAATATACAGTAACTCAAGTATTATATTTATAAGATTTATTAAAATTAAAAAAACTAGAGTGAAACCTGCCTAACTTGATCCTGAGGAAGAAGAGAGAGGAGTCACAGCAAACTTAAATACAATCAGGTAAACTGAGGACACAGGAAAAGGAGTCTAATACAGAAAGGAATTTTGGGTAATGTAGTTGTCAGGGGTTCAAAAATTTCCTACTATACATCCTGTTCACCTACTATACTCCTTCCTCACCCCTTTTCTTGCAACATACACATGCACATACACAAAATACTAGGACCTCCCCTCTGAGATTTTCTTCCATTTCCATTGTGTCTATCTTCTATGTAGATTTTCTTACATATTATCCCTTCGACTATTTTTGCCTCTTTCTGTCTCCAGTGAATAAATGCTTGCTAACGGGTCAGTTTTGTTGGGTTTATTTTTTATATATACTTCCTTTGGGTGCACTACCACAGTGAAGGCATTACTTCTGATATCTCCAGGCCATCTGCACAGGAATACCCTTTCCACTCCTCTTCTTTCCTGAGTTGTAAGCTCTCAGAAAGCAGTGACTATTTTTTTTTCTATTACTAGCACCTAGCATAGGACCTCACATGCTAAGAATTTAATAAATATTTGCTGAAATAAATGGAAAGTTAATGACCTAGCAGCAGAGAATCTAAAAAATGCAATGATTCCTTTGCTAATAAAAAGTAAATATGGGTTTTCTATAATCCAAGATAACCCACTTAATTAGGCCAGTTTTAGAAAAATTCTCAATTTGTGTCAGCAGGTGGTTTTATGGCACTGACACCTTTATTTATAAATTTGGACACATTACAAAAAACCTAGGAGAGTGTTATGTTTCCTTCTCAGTAAGTGACCTTGGTGATACAGTTGTCTTCTCTTACAGGATTCCTAGGATGAATAAAGCTATTTTGGCCATATCTACTTATACATTATCTTTGGGCCTGGGCCACCATGCCTCCTCCAGTAGCATCTCCCTGATTTCATTTGTCCTTACCACATACACATTAATGTTGTTCCAGATGAATACATATCTTGGATTCCATTGTTTGAAAACGTGAGCTCACAGCTCACATGTTTGATTCTCACATACATGCACACACACACAATATTTTTATGAATAAAGTCACAAACCAGCCAATCACAATATTAAGTAGATCAATCAATCAATGAGCATTTTGTTAAGAGTCTATTACGTGCTAGGTATTGGGTGGGGATAAAAAGGCCAAAATGGAATAGGTTTTGACCTCTAGGAGCTTACATTTTATTAGTGGACTCGGTTGTACTTGCTGGTCATATTTTGATAAAAAAGGAAGTTTTACTATCTTTAAACTTTTCTCATCCCAATCTTATCCATTGGGGTGTTTTCCTGCATTTATTACCACTTGGTGTCTCAACTGCACGATTTTAATATAAACTTACATGTCAAGGGGTACATTTATACTGTCAATTCTCGTTTCCCACATCCTATATCACAAACCCAAGTTGGACCTTTAGTAGAGAGATTCTAGTATTTACACAATTCTCAACAGGAACTATTCGATTTAGTGGATCAAGTTAGACAGATACCAAAAAATACTTTCTGTCAGGTCCCAACAAGGGCATCACCTCTAGCATTGGTTGAAAATTGATGTCAAATCAAAGCTATACAGGTGGGATTTGGGATCTATCAAAACTGACAGACTTTCTAAGAAAAATGGCAATGGAGAAAAACAACCAGAACTCTTGTTGGAAACTCCGAGTCCCTGCTCCCTTAGGTGACGGTGGAAACAAATTGACCTTTCACTTTTCCTAAGCTATGGATACACATCCATTCCACCCATGTTTAAGTTCTACTATGTATATGACACTGTGAAAATCACAGGAAATAGAGAGATAAAAATAAAATAGTTCCTGTCATCATAGGGGAGAAAATATTGGGATCTGGAAGTTGGGAAGGCATCACATTGTGAAATATTAATACATAAACACAACACAGTATAGGAAGTGGTGAAGAGTGAGGAAAGCACTAGACAAAGTATTTTTATGTCTGGACAAAGCATCAAATATGAATATTTGGGGGGGGGAGATCAGCTAGAGGTATCAAAGAAGGCTCCCCTCAAAAAGGGGCTACCTGAGCTGAACCTGGATGAAAGGAAAATTCTGAAAGGCAGAAATAAGGACAGAGTGCTTTCCAGGCAGGGGAACAGACTGCATAAATATGCTGGGGAGAAAGGGAAAAGATTTGCAGAGAAAATTTTGGGTAAGCTTGAATAGAGAACAAGAAGAGAATAAAGTAAAATAAGGCTAGAAAAATGTTGGCTGAAGCCAAATTGTGGAGCACTATGAATGTCAAACGGTGGAGTCTGTCATTTGTCCCAGGATCAGTAGGGAGCCACTAAAGGAGGCAAAGGGTGACATAGTCAGAGTGCTGCCTTGGGAAGATTATTTGGGTAGTGGTGTGTGAAGAGTACATTGGAGACATAGCTGATTGGCACAGTGGATAGAGTGCCAGGCCTGGAGTCAGGAGAACCTGAGTTCAAATCTGGCCCCAGACACATCTTAGCTTTGTGACTCTGGGCAAGTCATTTAACATCAATTGCCTAGCCCTAGCCCTAGCCCTTCTGTCTTAAAGTAAGAGTTTAGGGGGAAAACAGGCTTTGGAAATAAAAAAAAAAACCAATTGGTAGGGTATTACAGCAGCAATCTGATTTTGTAGTATATGTATAGAAAATATAACTATTAAAAATATAGACCTTGACGTGTAAGTTGACAAGAATCAGTCACAAGATGAGTGGTACCTGAACTTGATGGCCATTTGTGAGTGGAGAGAAAGAATGGATGTGAGAGATATTGTGGAGATAAAATCAACCAAACTTGGCTATTACCTGGTTGTGGGAAAGAAAAGAGAGGCAAGAATCAAAGATGACTCTAACTTTAAGTACAGTGTCGGTGATTGAGAAGATGGTGCTATCAACAGAAACAAGGAAGTTGGAAGCAGAGGAAGGTTAGAGGGGGCACCAAAATCTGACCTTTGGTAAATTGAATTGTGGGCATATTGAATTTGAAGTGTGTGCAACTATCTGGGTGGAAATTTCTAGCAGATTTGGTGATTATTGAATCCATAGGAGAACATGAGATCACCAAGGGAGAGAGGTGTAGCAAGACCCAGAACATACCTTTGGGGGACACTCATCCATAAAGGGTGACAGCTGTATGAAGAACTAGCAAAGAAAACTGTAAATATAGAATAAGAAATGTGAGAGAAAAACCAGGGGAGAGCAATGTCCTTGAAGTCAAGAGAAAATAAAAATTATAAATATTGGAAGGACTATGAGAAGATAGGCATACTAATGCACCATCGGGGAGCTACAAATGAGTTCAATTATTGTGGGAAATGATTTGGAATTACACTAGAAAATTCATTAAATTGTATTGACCCTTTCTTTGACTCAGGCTACTGGGATCAACAGAAGGAAAAGTCCTATATATACAAAAATATTTATGGCATCATTTTTTTTTGTGGTAACAATTGGAAACAAATAGGTCCTCATCAGTAGTGGAGTGGCTGCACAATGGTGGCATATGACTTTGCTTTAAGAAATTATAAACATGAAGAATTCAGGGAACTTGGGAAGACCTGCATATGAACTGATGCAGAGTGAAATAAATAGAACTTTCAATGAACCCAATAATATAAAAGCCATCAGAACCATGGCATCAGAACCAAGATCAACACCATGGCCAATGGTGGCTTCAGAGGAATGACTTTGAAATATGGTTCTTTCTCCTCTTTGTAGAGAGATAATAGACTATAAGTGTGAAATAATATACACAGTATAGATAGGAGGTTGATTTACCTTGCTTCAGTGTACTTCTTTGTTACAAAGGAAGATTCTATGGGGTGGAGTTAGTTATTGAGAAGTGACAACAATATTTAAAGACCAAAAATAAGACATTTCCAGTTTTCTTTTACCTCTGATACTTGTGTATGACCTAGGGAAATTGTTTAATGTCTTTAGGTATCAGTTTTCTCATCTGTAAAATTAAGAGGTTGGACTCAATGTCATTTAAGGTGCCTTCTAGCTCTAAATCTATGATCTTATGATCTTCAGATCTTCTACAATATTATTGACAATCAGTCTTCTAGGCTTTGCGTGGATAACTCCAGTGAGATGAATACATTACTTTCCAAGGCAGTTCATTTTACTTTTAACAATTATTTTATAATATATATTTTATAATGATTAGGAAGTTTTTCTTTATATCAAATCTGAATTTACCTCCCTGGAAGAGCCAAGCAGAACAGGTCTAATCTTCCCATATAATAGCCTTTAAAATATTTGAAGGCCATAATCACGTCCCCACGAAATCTTCTCTTTTCCAGGCTGACCATCTCTGCTTGACTCAGCAGACTTTCATCTGCCCTCTCTTCAGCTGTCACCCTCCTCCTCTGTAGATAAAAACAACTCACATCTGAGCATGGTTTCAGGTTTACAGCCTCTACTAAAGTCCTCTGATAGTCTCACCCTTTTAGGGAAGAAACAGTATATCACCTTTGTAGGGCACAAAGTCTAGCAGAAAGCACCTGCCTCCTAGGATTGTTGTCAGGATAAAATGAGATAATATTTGCATGAAATAAATGCAGTTATTGTTGTTGTTATCTAGTCTGAAAAGGTTTCAGTACTGACCCGGTGAAAGACTTCCATCTGTCATTTGAGCACAAGCCCAAGTTTGGAGAGACTCATTACCAATTTGATCATATGGAAATCAATTTTTCAGTCATAGCAACTCTTAAAAAACTTCTACTAATATATATTGTGGTTGGAGTTTGGGGAGAGGTTATTATGAAAGTTGTCTTGCATAAAACTCAAATAGAAGAAAGAATTCCTGTAGTTTGGAGATCTTTGTTTGTAGAGAATATTTATTGTCATTTTTGGATATGGTAGATATGCCTTCCTTCCTGTCCCTAACCTCAAACTGTTCCTTCTCTCATAGCGGAGAAAAAGAGTTAAGCTGCAGTTCCAGGTTATGTGGCCAACAAGATAGAGGACTGGGTATTTTTTCTAATTCTCATTTTTAAAAACCCTCTCTACAGTAGAAGTTATGAGCCAGAGATAAAGCAATTTTAGCTCTCTCTGTGGTCTAGGCCACCAAAAACCTAAAGAAAGTAAAAATTCCATCAACTAATGCCTACCTTCTACTTACTCAGCACTCCCTCTCCACTACTGATTATATTCCTAGCAGCAAGGCCGGAAAGATAAATGAAAAAAAGTAACTCTATATCCTAACCTCCTGCCTCCTTTCTAGTGCATGGAGTTCCAAGATCCATAAAATGGATCCAAGTGCATAAATTTGACTAGGCTATGATAGCCAGCAATATAGCAGTAGTCTCTGCTAACAATAGTGCTCTGTAGGATAGCAGAGGAACTGAAGGAATGAGGCAAGATGCATATCTGAACCCCTAACAGAGCCCAAATCTGCCTGACCTTGTCTCCTTCCAGTGTGGGAAACCTAAACTCTATTCAGCAGACATTGGCTCAGGCTAAAATGGCAGCAGTACAGCAGCACTCTTTACTGCTATGCCAAGGAACTGAGGAAAAGATGGAATAAATACTTCAGGACACCATGTATTAAGGGCTATGTGACACTACCCAGCCCAAGGGAAAGAGCCTAACATGTATCTGGGATCAGTTCTGTCCTCCCAAAAGACACTTTGAGGCAGGGTTGGGATTGTCCAGGGTTGGAAGAGGCTGAGACACTTATAGATCCAGCCCCACCATCATCAGAGAAAGAGTCAGGAAGTGAACAATAGGGGAAAATAAAGGCAAAAAAAGGCTGAAATGACCAGAGATATTGAGGACAAAACTCAGAAATCTTTTTTTTTAAACCAAAGATGCAAGATTACTCTATCACTAGGAAAACCATCAACATAATTAAAGAACAGAATTATATGATTTAAATAAAAAGATATAGAAAAAGGCCTTTGACAAAATATAATATCCATTTCCACTAAAAGCAATAGAAAACATAAGAATAAATGGTCTTTCATAAGCTATTAATTTGTATATATCTATAAAATGTGCAAAATATGTGTAAGTCTACAACATAAGATACTTAGAGGAACTATACGAACACAATTACAAAACAATCTTTAAGGTAATAAAATCAGAACCAAACAACTGGAAAAACAGCAATTGCTCTTGGGCAGGTCAAACCAATATAGTAAAACATAATAAAATTACTTTAATTATTTTACTTAGAAATTGCTACACATATCAAATTATTAAAAGAATAATTCATAGAATTAGAAAAAATAGTGAGATTTATCTGAGGGGACAAAAAGATCATGAACCCAAGTGGAAATAATGAAAAAAAGAGAGAAATATAGAATCTACCCAAGGACATACTACAAAATAACATTCATCAGAAGTATTAGTGATGGTTAAATATTAAGTTTTGTCAATAAGAGAAAATAGATAAATAATATATAGAAGTAAATGAACCTACTAACTCAATGTTTGATAAACCCAAATATCCCAGTCAAGTACTAGATCAAGAATGTGTTTTTTAGCAACAAAACTTAAAGATCTTGAGCATAAGAAGATAAACCAAGAGGAAAAATATTAACAACAGAAGGAAATATGATCTCTAGATCTAGTAAAAAAAAAGTTCAGGCACTATAATAAATGCTACAAAACAAAATTGATTTAACACTTGATGAGGAAGAGGACCCTTTGGCTTTGGAGGAGAGTGTGTTAACTTGAAAATGCTTTTCTTCATTTATAGTTGCACTTTTTGAGGTGGCAAAAAATGGAAAATGAGGGGGTGTCCTTTCATTGGGGAATGGCTGAACAAATTGTGGTATATGATGGTGATGAAATACTATTGTGCTATAAGGAATGATGAACTGTGTGAAGATTGGATTTGGCTCTCCCCTAACTATAACAATGAAGGTACTTAGCTCTTCCTTGATTATGAAGATTAAATTGAAACCCCCTGCCTATTTTTAGATTTTAATCCCCCAAAATGTAAGCACAGTACTTAAAGTTGAGTATGGAGATATACTCATTTTAGATTTTAACCACAAAAATGTATGAACACCCATTTCATACATTGAATGGGAGGTCTGTGAACCATTTGTGAAAGAGTGGGCAGTCCTGGAGTGGAGAGTTGGATTAGTAGATGTAAAAATTTAGGGGAAGTGATGCAAGAGAAAAAGATCTTTAAAAGAGGAAACAGAGACACACACAGACACACTTGGAGTGAAGAGACACTTGGAGTGGAACCTCCTGTAAGAAGCAGTTCTACTGGAGTTGAGGCTGATAAAGAATCTTCTGATTGAACTGACAGGTGGAGAATGTAAAGGCTGACTTCCTTTCTTTGACCTTTCTGGAGGCATCAGCCTCTGGAAAGGCTCATCTTCTTGAGACTCTTCTCCCCGGGCTGGGGCCTTTGAATTCCTACCTGTCTCAGAGGAAGCTCTCTCTCTCTCTGTCTCTCTCTGTCTCTCTGTCTCTCTCTGTCTCTGTCTCTGTCTCTGTCTCTGTCTCTGTCTCTCTCTCTCTCTCTCTCTCTCTCTGTCTCTCTGTCTCTCTCTCTGTCCCTCTCTCTCCTTTTCTTCTCTTTCTCTCGTCCTTAATATCTTCTCTCTATTGTAAATAAAGTACCATAAATTCCATTCTGACTTTAGGAATTCATTTTGGGGATTTAGTAATTCAATCCCTGGTGACAAATTAAATATATTCATTCAGTCCAATCATACATTTAACAACTGGAAAGATCTCCATGAACTGATGAGGAGTGAAATGAGCAGAACCAGGAGAACATTGTACACAGTAATTGAATCATTGTGGGACTATCAAATAAAATTGAATCATTATGGGACTCTGCTACTAATAGCAATGATCAAGAACAATCCTGTTGAACTTGTGAGAAAGAATGCTATCTACAACCTGAGAAAGAACTATGGGAGAAGAAATGCAGAAGAAAGAATATGATTTATCCCTTGGTTATATGGGAATATGATTTGGGGTTGTAGTTTTTAAAAGATTACTCTATTGCAAATACGACTAATATGGAAATGGAGTTTTGAGTAATAAGATATGTATAAACCAGTGGAATTGCTTCTCAGCTCTGGGAGGGGAGAGAAAAAAGGGGGAGAACATGAATCATGTAACTATGGAAAAATATTCTAAAAAAGAAATAAATAAAATAATGTGAAAATGAAAAAATGCTATTCCTGAGTGATTTTATCTACTGAGCCACTTAGTTGCCCTTACCCCATAGAATTTAGACAGAAATAAAAGCCAGGCCTAGAGTCAGGAGAACTTGGCTTCAAATCTGACCTCTGACACTTCCTCGCTGTGTGACACTGGGCAAGTCACTTAACCCCAATTGCCTAGCCTTTAACAGCCTTTCTGCTTTGGAACCAATCTTTATATCAATTCTAAAACAGAAAGTAAGGGTTTAAAATAAATAAGTTCTATGGGGGCAGAGAATGGTACAGCATGTATATTGATAAGTTTTGTATATATTAGATTTATATATTTTATTAGATATATGCATATCTAATATATATTATGTAGATACATGCATATATACTATATATTTTGTGGGCATGGCATATCTATAGAAACTATAGAATGTATATATATTCTATATGTATAAGATATATGGAATTACTATAGAATATGTAGATATACACTATAAAATAAATAAATATATATATAGTAGGAAGGGAAAAGGACAGAGAGGAGATAGGCAAAGCACTCTAGGAATATCTGAGGAGAGAGGGAGCATAAATTCTCAGGGCTTGCAGATTTAGAATTCATGTATTCATTCAGATATCCACAGTGCATATGTATGGATGGATTTGGGTTGAACTTTTCAGGGCTGCAGTGGTACAACCCTTCAGCTGGGAGGAGGAGGTAAGGGTACCACTGGGAGGGAAAGGAGCCTTCTGCTTTGGAACCAATCCTTATATCAATTCTAAAACAGAAAGTAAAGGTTTAAAATAAATAAGTTCTATGGGGGCAGAGAATGATACAGCATGTATATTGATAAGTTTTTATATGTTAGATTTATATTTTTTGTTAGATATCAGATATATATTATATATATATGTCAGGAAATGAAGCATTTCTGCCTTAAAAACTCTTAGACCCTCTCTAAGAACCTCAAACGCTTATTCCAATATCCTGGTAGTTTGCATTTATATTCCTTGTTATTCTTGCTTGTAATCTTGGTAGATTTCTCTGCTCACAGGAATGCACATCACAAATACAAGGGCATCCTTTCTACAGCAACAGCTCAATGACTAGCAAAGTCAGGACACTGATTTCAAACCAGGTACTTTGGATATTTGGGTTTCTTTGCAAGAAAAACTCAAAGAAGAGAAAATAAGAGCATGGCTCCATTAGAAGTGCCCTGGACTCAAGGTTCCCCTATTCTTTCTCCTTTGCCCCAGTGACTATATTACATTGCCTGCTGCTGTGAGATGTCCTTTTCTATATACTGACATTCTTGACGTCACCAGCCTGGGTCAAAACCAGAGGTCCCAGCAGCAGTGCTGGGAAAAGACCTGGCTCAGGTTTTCCTGACATCAAGTCTGTGACCTGATGTGCATCTTGCCACTTAACTGGTTTTTTTTCTTAGCCATTGATATCTATTTCTTGGACTTTTCCAGGTATACATTTGCAGAGAGTTACAGAAACTTGAACTTGGGTCTATGGAGCTCATTCCTAGAAACCTTTTTTCTTCCTTTTCTTGTTCAGTTCTTTTTTAAATTCCAAGAAATGCATCGAAGGTAAATATCATGAAAATGTTTTAAATCAAGGATACAATAATTAATTTAAAATAGAAAAAGTTGGGAAACTCAGAGGTTTAATAGTTACCCACATTTTATGTATGTGGGCTGGCAAAGGCATATGGAATTCTGTACCATGAGCCAAAATCTGTCTTTAGCTACTCGTGTTCCACTCCTACTAGAGTCAGCTCATCCCATTTTGGATAGCAAGAAGTAGTCTGCATTGCTAGGAGAACGTTTATTTTTGCATTTTGTGTGTACATTTAAATCTGATTATTTTAATGTCATGTTGCTATTGTAGTTGCCTCCAACCCCCAGGTACATAAGGGGGCTGCTGATACAACTCATATAACACTCCCACCCTTCAATATGGGTGATTAACCTACTATCCCAAGACTATATGAAATCCGAATTATTCAGATGATGTCTAGAGGAAGCTGATCAAGTTTGACTTTTTCCTAGGCTAAATCAGAACAAGTAAGAGAGACCCATAATTGTTCTTTACAAAGAGAAGAAAATTAACAGAATATTTTAATATGTAAATTAATTCCTGTAGTAAGAGAATTTTTGGGTATCCTTTGCTTTCTGCTTCCTGTTGGTACCCCATTCACTGGGTACAGACTCTTTACCATTTACAATTCACACCTAACAGATACAACCTGCTTCCTATTTGTGTCTAGCCAACAAAGTCTACCTTCAGCTGAGGGCTTCATATGGTAGCAATGAAAGACACCTTGCAAGGCATTCAGAACAGCAGCAAAAATCCTCACTAACTTCAGTGTAAAGATTTTAATTTTACAATTTACAAAATAGTTTACAATTAAAATTTTACAATTATAATCCACAATATAAAATTTACAATAAAATGTTATAATTTATAAATTTACAAAATAGTTTACAATTTAAATTTACAATTATAATTTACAATATAAAATTTATAATAAAATGTTATAATTTATAATTTACAAAATACAATTTAAATTTTACAATTATAATTTACAATACAAAATTTGCAATAAAATGTTACAATTTAGTATACAATCTTCCCTGATTCTAAAGCTTCATAAGAGTGACTTAGAAAGGAATATTAGCTTGTCCAAGCCATGAGGATATTACTATTTGGTGCATATTATTATTACTATCAGAAATGGGAGTAAAAGGCATACTGAGGACTAAATTACATTCTGCCTTTGACACAAGCAGTGGAAGTCGATTAATCCCTCTATGTACTAAGCAACTTTCAAAGACCTTTGATTTCCCACACCAATAAAATCATGGGACAGGACCAAAAAAGAAATTAGCGTCACTAATTAACTTAACAGTTTCAGTCTTTCTGTCTCCAGGGTTTAAAACTGCCAAATTCATATTGGCTCTTCTTGGGATCATGCCATATTATGATCTGTTGAAGGAACTGGGAATGTTTTGCCTGGAGAAGTAAAGATTAAATGGGGAATATGATCACTGTGCTCATGTCTATTATCTAAAGGAATATCATGTAGAAAAAGGGCTAGAGGACAGCTAGAGGGCTCAGTGGATTGAGAGCTGGGTCTGGAGACAGGAGATCTGGGGTTCAAATGTGATCTCAGACATATCTTTGCTGTGTGATCCTGGGGAAGTCATTTAACCCCTATTGCCTAGTTCATACACAGTATTGATTTTAAGACAAAAGGTAAGGATTTAAAAACAAGAAAAAAGAACAAGAAAAAAGAAGGATTCGATTTTTTTTCTGCTTGGCCCCAGAAGGCAGAACTAGAAACAAGTGGAAATTTCTGAAATAAATATTTGAACTTGATGTGAGGAAAAGCTTTGCACCAATTATGTAGGTAGTAGATAGGTAGGGAAAGCATTTATTAAGCTCTCACTGTGTGATAGACACAAGTGCTGACCACAAAAATACAGATATAAAAAAAAAAAGACTACGTCTATTCTAGGGGAATTTACATTCTAAGTGGGGGGGGGGGTAAAAGAAATGGGCTGTCTCCAAGGAATTCTCCTTCTATCCAACTTTTCTTTAAGGAAAATCTGGATCACCACCTTTTCAAGGATTTCATTGAGGGAATTATTATTACTATTATTAAAATCCTTACCTTTCATCTTAGAGTCAATATTGTATATTCATATACTGTGTATTGGCTCCAAGGCAGAAGAGTGGTAAGGGCTGGGCAATGGGAGTTAAGTGACTTGCCCAGGGTCACACAGCTGGGCAGTGTCTGAGGCCAAATTTGAACCTAGGATCACCCATTTCTAGGCCTGGCTCTCAATCCACTGAGCTATCCAGCTACCCCCTCATGGAGGGAATTATTGCTCAGAACTAGGTTGGACTAGATTTTGCTCCTAAAGTCATTTAACCCCTATTGCCTAGTCCTTACACAGAATTGATTCTATGACAAAAGATAAGGATTAAAAAAAGAAAAGAAAGAAAAAGAAAAAGGATTAGTTTTTTTTCTGCTTTGAGATTCCTCGATTCTAGAATTCCTTTTTTCTTTCTCTTATTCCATAATTTTCCAATTTTCTGGACACAACTTATGCTTCATCATAATTCTATTCATAGGGTGATGGCACCATGAGATACCTGATTCTCTGGAGCCAGATGTTCCGGTTAGGGCTTGCTCTTGGGAGCACGTTAGCTTTGTGCCTCTTCTTGGCAGAAAGATTGTCATCATTCAGATCCTTTTCCCTCCCGCTATCTTCTTCCTGATGCTGCTCTTTAGGAGACTGAAGCTGCCTTCGCCTTGTTTCTCTTTTTGGTCTGGGGCTGGAGTACCCCTATTGCCCTGCTGCCAAGAACTCCATCTCAGTCTATCGGTGAGACGAGCCTGCGCTGGTTCATTCTCTTTAAGGTTGTGTCAGCAACTACTTCAGTTACACGATAATGAACAAGCCCTGGAGTAAGTAAGGCTTTGCCAGGGCCAGTCTTTATGTCAACCATGGAAGCAATGGAATTTTGAACCACAGCTCTACTCTCCAAGCATGAGGTGTGGACAAGAGGAGCATGTCTGCTGGCTGTCTTAGCAGATATAAAGGAGGATTTATTTTAAACCATAAAATGACATGATTTAGAGATTGGACTTATGTTGGGCTTTTGATACAAATGGCGCATCAGCAGGAAAGCCACTTAATCAAATGTACGAAAGACCTTTGATTTCCCACACCACCAAAAAAGAAATTGATGCCACTAATTAACTTAACAGTTTCACACTTTCTTTTTCCAGGGTTTGAAACTATCTGATTCTTTTTAGTTCTTCTTGAGATCATGTCATATTATGATCTGTTGACAGCTCTGCAAATATTTTGTTTGAAGAAGTAAAGACTTAATGGGGAATCTGATCATTGTTGACGTATAGTATATGGAGAGATAAGGTGTAGATTTTGTGTCTCTGTAGATTTTTTCTCCTTGGCTCTGAAAGGCAGATCTAGAAAAACAATTAGAAAATCAGGCTACATTGGTGGAATTAACTGTGTGGGGTTGGCATACCAGAAGCATTCTGGTAAAATTAGCTCAAGTCGAAATGGTACTTTATGGTTGGGGGATTTTACACACATTGTCTGTATTTCTCCTTACAACAAACCTGGGAGGTGGGCTGTACACAAGTTCAGTTCCTTTATTTACAGATAAAAGTAAATTCAGAGAAGTTAGAAGAGTCTTAAGTTAGAACAGCTGTTAGTATTGTTGTCAATGCTGTTGCATCTCTAATTATATGTTTAGCAGTAAGACTTCCTTATATTCACTTTCTTTCATTCTGTGGAAGTGGGGAAGATGGAGAGGGGGTGGAAAATTACATTGTGGAAAATGGGTGGTTTGCCATATGATTCACAGTGTGCAGAGCAGGTCAGGAACATTCCTGTTTTCTTAATGCCCTAAAAAGTATCTAGACAAGGACCACCAGGATTGTGAACTCTTGAGTAAATACCATGAGAAGATCAATGAAAGGAATAGGGAACAAGAGCAGTGAATTGAGATTCAGACCTAAAGATGGGAGGTCCTGGGTTCAAATCTGGCCTCAGATACTTATCTGTGTGATCCTGGGCAAGTCACTTAACCCCCAGAGCCTAGCC
The DNA here is from genome assembly GCF_027887165.1 of Monodelphis domestica. Lineage (NCBI taxonomy): Eukaryota > Metazoa > Chordata > Mammalia > Didelphimorphia > Didelphidae > Monodelphis > Monodelphis domestica. Next base: position 53,841,880 of record NC_077227.1, read on the forward strand.
CTTACTGCTCTTCTACCTTGGAACCAATACACAGTATTGATTCAAAGGTGGGAGATAAGGGTTTAAAAAAAACAAATAAGGGATGTTTAATGAAAAGAAGAGGAGACTTAAGTGGGGGAGACATAAAAATTATATTCAAGTCTTTGAAAGACTGTTGTGAGAGCAGGTTAGGACAGCCAAAGGAATGCTGGATTGGGAGCCAAAGGACTCACTTCTGTCACCATCCCCATGAGGTTGGGCAAATCACTTACTCTCTCTAGACTTTCACTCCCTTATCTTTAATTTTAATGAAATAGACTAGGCAAATTTTTGTTCCCCTGGCAAGGATTATCATTATTATTATTGTTATTGCCTTTCTTTGTATGTCCTGTGTTTAACAGTTTCTGGAGCATCATAATTGCTTAATAAATGTTTGTTGCCTGACTGACTAAAGATGTAATTTAATAAAAAAAATAATGCAAACTCATATATCTTGGATCAAAAAAGTCAATTTCTCAGGTCTAAGATATTGGACAACAATATGTCTGGGAAAAAAAAGTCTGAGTATTTTAGTGTGCCAAAAACTCATTATGAGTCAACAGTGTGATGTGGCAGTCAGAAAAGCAAATACAACCATCCTTTACATAAAGAGGGACTGTGTCTAGGATGAGGGAGGTGTTAGGCTTGTGTGGAGTACTCTACCCCAGCCAGATCACATATAGAACTCTCTGTTCTCTACCACATTTTATAAAGGGCTTTGGCAAGTTGGAGAACCTCCAGAGATGGGCAACCAGGATGAAGAAGCACCTCAATAGAAGGCAGAACCTGGAGCCCTGAAGAGAAGCTCCAGAGAGGCAAATTTGGCTCCATGTTAGGAAAAATGCTTCCAAATGCTGGGGCCATTGAAAATGGGAATGGGATGTCTCTGCAATAATAGGGATCCCTCTCTCTTCAGATTATCCAGAAAAGGCTGCTGTTACCACTTATCAGTCATGTGATAGTAGAAAGTTTTGTTCAGGTGTACAGTGAAGTAGGTGCCTCCTGAGTCTTCTCCTAATTCCAGAGGCTGTAATTCTAATTTATCTTGCTTCATTCCTTAGGAAACTGTAATTGCCTTTTTTGTTAAAGTGACAACTGTTATGACATACATGAGTTTTGCAGCTTGCTCTAGTCTCTACAAAGTTATTTATTTATTTATCCATTTATTTGATTACTTATTCACTTATTCATTTGTTCATTCATTCATTCATTCATTTATTCTTTTAAATCCTTATCTTTTGTCTTAGAATCAATACTGTGTATTGGCTCCTAGGTAAAAGAGCAGTAAGGGCTAGCCAATTGGGATAAATTGACTTGCCCAGGGTCACACAGCTGGGAAGTGTCTAAGGTCAGATTTGAATCTAGGACCTCTGGTCTCGGGGTCTGGTTCTCAATACACTGGGCTATCTAGCTGTCCTCCCTTCCCCCCCAGTTATTGTAATTTAATATTTTGGTGTTTGTTTTTCCAGAGGAAAAAGCACTAACAAGACACATAATTAAGACCTTGTTCCCCAGTCACATTAACCTATCGAACTCCAAAGTAAGAATGCTAATTGCTGGGTCAGCTTGAAGTAAAGGTTTGGGGTTATTTCGAACCCTGCCACCCAATTAAATATCCAGCCTGGGATTGGTTTCCTCATTAGTCACTGGGCAGATGGATAAGGTCAAAGGAGAGTCCAGCTTCTTATAGAGGAATGTGGGTGTGTCTGGATAAGGGATTTTCTAGCAATTAAATCCCTGGCAAAGAGGCTGTGCCCTCCTCTGTTACCTATACATCTTCTGAGTCATCACAACTTGGTTTCCTGCACAAATAGTATTCAACTACATTCATAGCAAAGCAAATATAGTCATAGGAAAGCCAAGCTGAATTTGCTCTCATTTCACTCGCCAGCAACTAATTTTCCAGCCAGCTCTCCATTTCTGCCCCTTGGTTTGCAGTTGTTGGCATATCCACATTTTCATTCCCCTTCATTTTTCTGTCCTGCTCCCGCCGCTCTCTCCTAGTACAAATACTTCCCCCAACGAATAAACATTTATTAAGACCTACATGTGCCAGGCATTGTTCTAAACATGGGATATTTGGTGAGGTTTCTACTTCCCACTGGCTGAAAAATCTGGCTGGAACTTTTTCAGAATTGTTCTTCTATTTATTTTAGCATATTTTGTGTTTTCATTTAGAAATAACCAGAAGAGATGGAAGTAAATTATTAAAACAAAATCATTCAAAAGTAAAATAACTCATGAATGTACCTAATGCAATGGATTTTCCCATATAATCTCTAAAGGATCTTGAGATTTATATATGTGATAAGGCTTTCAATTGCTTACAGTTGTAACACCTTCTAAACAAATTAAGTAAATGAATGTAAGCTGTCTACCACACAGGGGTAGAAACATGCTCTTATCTTTGAGCAAAAAACATGAAAAAAAAAAACCAAACCAATAAATTCCATTAAATCCCATCTAGACTTCAAAAGCAAACCCCTATAAGTGGTTTCATTCTAAAATTTCCCTCAACTTCTGGGTCCTCCCTTTCTCCCACTGTCAAATAAAACACACTCAGTTATACCTTCCATGGTGTGACTTTCTCCATTGAGAGTTTGATGTATCATGAATCAACATAAGAAATTAAATGGGAATTTGGAGGGAGTTTTGTGGAAGCCACAGAAAACACTTGGAGGCCAAAGAGATGACAAAAAAAAAAGTTTGAAAGGTCATAAATGCATACTTAACCCCAAATTTACAATAAGGTATTGTAAATACCATCTGAAAGAAAAAGAAATCAATTCAGACTTCTTTTCTGATACAAAAAAAGGGCCAAAAATTTATGTAGATTTTCCAAATGGGAGGGCACTGTGCCCCTAACCCCCATGATGTAGAAGGCATAATGGTATTTGTAAAATGCTTAGCACAGGGACTGGCACATAGTAGGCACTTGATAGAAGCTTGTCCCCTTTCTTCCCTTCCCTTACCATTGGTGAATTCCAGCTAAAGCTTCCACTTTAGGGAGAGCACAAGACTATTTGCCTTCTCTCCACTCCCTGAACTGTTCTTAACTCCTTGGATTTCAAAACTACGCCATGTACCAGGTCCAGTGATTCACCCTCCCCCTTTTTAGTTCCCCTTTATATATTGGCTTCCCCAATTAGAATGCAAGTTCTTTGAGGGCAGGGACTATCTTTTTGCTTCTATTTGTATTCTTATCACTCAATAAATGCTTGTTTTCTTTCTTTCCCCCCTTTCTTTCCTTCCTTTCCCTTTTTCTTTTCTTCTCTTCTTTTCTTCCTTTATAACTTAGTCCTTAGTTAAGGCTTAGAAGAGCCTTAGTCCAAAGACAAGAATGAAAATGGAAAGTGACTATATTAGTAGATAGCAAAGTAAATATTTAGCTGCTAATTTATATATTATAATACTATAGATGGCTGTAGAAGGGAAGACCACATTTCTTTTCCTTTATGGTACACGGAAGTTCCAGGAGAGTGTATTCATGCCATCTGTCTTCCATTGCTAATTTCAGGAAGCAGCACCATACATTTTGAATAATCCCACCTAGCTTTCCCCAGGGGGCTGTGTTGGGGGACTGAAACCCACTATGGAGTGATTAGGATATTCTCTTGATTCTCTAGATGCCTGAGAATTACTCCTATGGGTGGAAGTTCTACTGGCTGGGTGTTGGAGGCAAGCAGATATTACACTGTGAAGAATTGCCATGAGTCAATATAGAGGGAGGAGAGAGACCCATTGGTAAACTGAGAAGTAATACTATTTATACTCTAAGAGATTCCATGCATTAGACCAAGGAACATAGTCAATACAATACCAAAAAAGTTTTTAGATAGTGATTGCAATTTGTCTTTGATACTAGTGAATAGGAACTGGTCCTCTGAGAAAGAGAAAAAGAACAACTACCATCTCTTAGGAATGAAGGGGAATTATAGTGAGAAGTCCCCTCTTTGTGTTAGGAGAGAACCTCTGACCTAATGATTATCTGGATAGAGCTTATCCAAGGTGCCCACACAAGGCTGAGTTTTGGTTCCAAACTTGTTTAAGCATCAGTTTTTCAATGAAGTAAAGAGTATTGCATCTAGTATAACTGATCCATGATGTGAAATGCTTCTGGGATACAAAGGCAAGTAAAACAAAGGGGTCAGTTGAAAGGAAGGGAGAAATAATAAAAAAGAAAAGGAAGAGAATGAAGAAATTAAAAGATGGCACAAGGGAAACCATCAAGATGGCAGAAAAGAACTGCAAAAGGAAAAAGCTCCCTCACCCACATAAGAAGATTTTGCATTTGATAATATTTAGGTCTTGATCAGTTTCTGCTATACCCTGAAAAACATTCAGATTTTGTTTCTTCAATTTATTGATCTTATTAAAATGTTATTTTCCAGGTGTAAGTCATATACATTAACTATGTCACATGGAGTAATATAAAATATTTCTGTAACAGGTTCCTAAAGACTTAAGCAAAAAAAATTGGAGGCTCCTGCTCCTCTTCCATTCACTAAATTAAAATGGTTCCATCAAAGATTCACAAGTTTGGGATTAGCACTGTTTGTGTAAACCTACTGAAGGAAGGACTTGACTAGAGAAGGAACTTCCACTCCAGGGAAGATTTTCTCATTCCTAGCGTCTATTCTAGAATATCTATTGACTTGAAAGAGTTTAAGTATCATAATATACAGGGAGTAAATGACCTTAGCAACATAGTGTTTGAGAAACGCAAAAACCCCTGTAGGATAAGAACTCACCATTTAACAAAAACTGCTGGGAAAATTGGACAACGGTATGGCAGAAACTAGGTATAGACCAATATCTCATACCCTATACCAAGATAAAGTCAAAATAGGTAGATGATTTAGGTATAAAGAGTGCTTCCATAAGTAAATTAGGGGAACGTAGAATAGAACTATGGAGGAGGGAAGAATTTATAATCAAGAGAGAGAGAGACCATTATGAGACGTAAAATGAATAATTTGATTACGTTCAATTTAAAACATGTAAAAACAAAACCAATATAACTAAGGTTAGAAGGGAAACAACAACCTGAGAAAACATTTTTATAACAAATTTTACTGATAAGGTCTCATTTCTCAAATATGTAGAGAACAAAGCCAAATTATAAGAATACAAGCCATTCCCCAATTGACAAAAGGCCAAAGAATATGCATAAACAATTTTTAGATGAAGAAATCGATAATCATATGAAAAAACATTCTGAATAAATCTTGATTAGAGAAGTACAAATTAAAACAATACTGAGGAACCACCTTATACCTTTCAGACTGACCAAAATGACAGTAAAGGAAAGTGAGAAATGTTGGAGGGGATGTGGCAAAACTGGTACACTAATACATTGTTGGTGAAGTTTGAACTGATCCAACCATTTGGAACTATGCCCAAATTGCTACAAAAATGAGCATATCCTTTGATCCTGTAATACCACTACTATGATCCCAAAGAGATCATAAAAAAGGAGCAAGGACCTCTATGTAAAAAATACTAATAGCGGCTCTTTTTGTGGTGGCAAAGAATTGGAAATTGAGAGAATGCCCATCAATTGAGAATGGCTGAACAAATTGTGGTATATATTGGTGATAGAAAACTACTTTTGTATAAGAAATGATAAACAAGATGATTTCAGAAAAAGCTAGAAATATCTACATGAACGGATGCAGAGCAAAATAAGTAGAACCAGGAGAACATTGGACATGGTAACAGCAACATTGTATGATGATCAAGTATGAAAATTTGGCTACTCTCAGCAATGCAACAATCTGGGATAATTCTGAAGGACTTACCCCAGGGAATGCTATTCAACTCCAGAGGAAGAACTGTTGGAGTTGGATGGACATGGATTAAAGCCCAGTTTTATTTTGGGATTTGGGTTTTATATGAATATGCTTTTACAATGGCCAATATAGAAGTATGTTTTGCAAGATAATACATGTATGGTCTAGATCAAATTGCTTACCATCTCTGAATGGGGGCAGAAAAGGGAAGGAGGGAGATAGTTCAGATCTTATAATTTTGGAAAACGCATGTTGAAAATTATTATTACATGTAATTGCGAAAATAAACTCTTTGAATAAAAAAAGGGTTAAAGTATCATTCAGAGAAAGATGCTCATATTTGTACAGAATCTGAAATATGAGTGCTCCATGAAGGAATAATACATGGTTTTAAAAGCTCTAATCTTCTTTCTCCTTTTGGGCTCTGCAAAAAATTAAATTTCTCAACAAAGTTTAAAGTTTTCTGAGTCCTGTTCTTAGGTAAGAATGACTTTTTATTTTCTTGATCTAAGATGAGAGGTGGGCAGGCAGAGCTAGTGTTGTTCTGTTTACTTCTTTTAGAACTTAAGCTAATACATTGTACACTCCTTGAGAGAACTAATGAGAATTAGCTCTCATTTCATTTTCCCAACTTGGCCTTTCCAGGGATATTAGAGGCATCACGTTTTGGGAAAAACTTCTGGAGACTCCAGGGACAAGATGACCCATTGCTTGGGTCTTTGGGTGGAGGATGAATTTGCTGGCTGCTTCTCACCTCATTGTAGCCCATCACTTAAGGGATTTGGCTCTTGGAACATGACATGGAGTAGGAGCTGAATGAATGTCTGTTGACTTGAGGTAAATTCCCAGGTATCACTGAATATCTTGATTCCCCTTGACTGTTTTCCTCAAATTTGGGTCCTTTAGTTCTTCTATTCCCACAATCCATCCCCTCTCATCACAGCCATTAATTCAAAGATTCTCCCACAAGTGACAGGAACAAGCACAATTTTAATATCTTCAGAATGTTTGGCCTTAAGACCTGTGGATGAGAGAGTGGATGGAAGTCCTACTTAAGCCAGTGAAAATATATGACATAATAATTTTGGGGTCACAGAGCCTTACTTCATTTCAGGTTCAACAGTTTATTAAAGTCAGAAATGGAGAGAGTGTGTCATTTCCTGCGGTTTGTTGGAATGAGTCTCTTGGCTGGTTCCCAGACTGACTCAAAAACAGTGTTTTAGTGAATGCCTCTGAGCAAATAGTGCTGTTTTTTTTTTTAACCAACAGCACCACTCCCCAAGTGACTTACTAAGCCCCTGATTATGAGGGTGTGGCTAACTGATTTTCAGAATACACCCAAATTCACTGCAAACACCATTTGTGGAGAACAGATATAACCGCAGTTCTTTACAACTGGAACTCCTAGATCAGCTAAGAACTTGACAATTTCTTTTTAGTTTAAAGGAACAATGACAAACAAAAGTGTAAGGAAAATGATATTCAAAAAAAGAGAAGGCTACACAGGATAATTCACAAGTTTTTTTTTTTAAAAGAAGGTAAAAAAATTAGTGGATTAAGAAAAAGTGAAATTCTATTTTGAGTTGGTTTTTTTTGATATTTCAGTGAATTCATGATTTCATTGATGTAGGTTATTATCCTTTCTTGGCATAGATCAGAACAAATTCATCTATTTTTGTATCCTGAATAATTTTTGTTTATGTTTTCTTATAGGTCCTCCTTAGAGCATCTATGTAACATGCTTTATTTAGATCTTCTCTTTCTTTTACTATTGATAGATATTTGTGCAGTATGGTTCTTTTTATACTCCCTTTTCCTTTTCTAGTAATCTGTAGGATTCCCCAAATCATAGAGCTAGCAACATAGACATCCTCATTTTACAGATGAAGAAACTGAGGACCAAGGAAATGTAAGTCCAAGGTCACACAAGTAGCAGAATTTCACCAACAATGGGGGATTGAATCCAGTTGGGAAGGACTAAATATATAATTCTGAGCCTGAATGCCCAGGATATGTTATCTCTTCAGATCCCCTTGATTCAGTATCCTAGTTCCCAAGCAGCTCAGGATTCAGTTTTGGACTGCACAAGAATTCCAAGGGAAATACAAGTAATTGGCTACTTTTCATAACCTGGAATACATAATATCTTTAAGAAAGATGGGAGTTAGAAACCCCAGACCATCCCAGGCAAGCCACTGTAAACTTCTAGGAGGCTTACCTATTGCTTCTTCTATCTAACATACTGCACTGTAACTCTCAAAACAACTGGGCTTAGGGGGTGTGAGGGAGCCACCTTGTACCTCTAATTGCTGTACTTTCTGAGCATTTATAGCTTAGAAATCAGGAAAGCTCCAAATCAGGGCCTGATTTGCTATTTTGTTGACTGTCTTGACTTAAGAAAATGATTGAAAAAAATGTTAATAGTGCACTTTAAATTTAAAAGCAAGTTATGATTTTTTAAAAATTAAAATCCCAATACTGTGTATTGGCTCCAAGGCAGAAGAGTGGTAAGGGCTAGGCAATGGGGGTCAAGTGACTTGCCCAGGGTTACACAGCTGGGAAGTGTCTGAGGCCAGATTTGAACCTAGGACCTCCCGTCTCTAGGTCTGGTTCTCAATCCACTGAGCTACCCAGTTTCTCCCTAAGTCATGATTTTTTGGAGAACCAGCTATTAAACATTTACCAGCATCACCCCCCCCCCCCAGTTTGGTCAATCTGCCTGGGGTCCTTGTGCCCTGGAAGAAATTATAGATTGCCTTAAGTAGGGACTAGATCTGCATGTCACTAATCCTACTCACTGGCTTTATGCTAATTCACCTGTTTTCCATGTTTCCCTTGATTTTATTTACATCCAGAGCTCTGGAATCGATTGCATCCATCTGGGCTCTTGCTCCTATCCAGGGCAAGATAGCTTGTGTGCTAGGTGAACATTTCTTTCCAGCAGAATCCAAAGATAACTTTTCATGCCCATAAAGGTGTTGGGAAAGTTTTGGAACAATCGCCAAATCAGAAATTCTTTTTGAAGACTTGTACGAGAATATTCATAGCTGCACTCTTTGTGGTGGCCAAAAATTGGAAAATGAGGGGATGCCCTTCAATTGGGGAATGGCTGAACAAATTGTGGTATATGTTGGTGATGGAATACTATTGTGCTCAAAGGAATAATAAAGTGGAGGAATTCAATGGAGACTGGAACAACCTCCAGGAAGTGATGCAGAGCGAAAGGAGCAGAATCAGGAAAAGATTGTACACAGAGACTGATACATTGTGGTACAATCGAAGGTGATGGACTTCTCCATTAGTGTCAATGCAATGTCCCTGAACAATCTGCAGGGATCTAAAAAACACTATCCACAAGCAGAGGATAAACTGTGGGAGTAAAAATACCGATGAAAAGCAACTGCTTGACTACAGGGGTTGAGGGGATATGACTGAGGAGAGACTCTAAATGAACACTAATGCAAATACCAACAACATGGAAATGGGTTTGAATCAAGAACACATGTGATACCCAGTGGAATCGCGTGTTGGCTATGGGTGGGGGGGGGAGGAAAAGAAAATGATCTTTGTTTCCAATGAATAATGTTTGGAAATGACCAAATAAAAATTAAAAAAAAAAAGAAATTCTTTTTGAATGATTTTGTCTTTACGCAATCACCCTTATTTTTAAACTGACTTATTAAGTAAGGTTTCAGCTATGACCAAAACATGCAAGATATCAAGGGAAAGAAAGAAGAATCCATTGCTTGCCTCAGTACCCCTGCCTTCCCACCAGTTAGAAACCCCAGGAAAAACTCTCTCTCTCTCTCTCTCTCTCTCTCTCTCTCTCTCTCTCTCTCTCTCTCTCTCTCTCTCTCTCTCTCTCTCTCTCTCTCTCTCTGTCTCTCTCTCTCTCTCTCTCTCTCTCTCTCTCTCTCTCTCACAAACACACACGTATCCATGCCAAGGAAACTTCTGAAAACCTAGGCAATGACCACTTATCCTTGCAGAGTCCAAGAGGCTATCATGGGTCTGGCCTTTCCTCTGTGCCTCAGGCTACTCTTTTAAGACCCATCTACTAAGTTATATTTGGGCTGTGTTTGTTTTTCTATGTAATGGGCAGCTTGGCTCACTCCTCATTTCTCTCCCAACCTTGTAGCTTGGCTACTTGTAAATTCAGTTTTCTTCCAGATGCTGGACTGAGCCAGACCACAGGCAGGAGAAGGTTAAGCAGTCCTAGCTCCGGCTTACCCAGTGAACTCAGCAGTTCAGCAGAGACAAACTTGTTACTTGTGCAATAGGACCTCAACATCCCATGTCCTCAGTATCCACTCCTTAGTATATTTCCTTAGAATAACCTATTTCTTAGTCCAATGGAGTTGCTTGTTGACTTCAGGAGGTGGAGAGGGAAAAAAAGGAGGGTGAGAACATGAATCATGTAACCACGGAAAATACTTAAAATTAATTAATTTTTTAAATGAATAACTTATTTCTTGGGTTTCTGTTTTGTGTCTCTGGAATCAAATCCTACTTAAAAGGCATCTGATGGACCTAAAACCAATTTCACTAAAGTCAATTTGCCTACTGACCAATTCACTTAATGTTATGCTCTGAATATATATATACATATGTTTGTATATGTATATATATATTTATAATCACATGTATAGCCTTTCACATATTTTGATAGTGAGAAGATCATAGATTTAGAGCTGGAAGTGACCTTAGAAGTCATCTAGTTTCACGACCTCATTTTCAGATAAGGAAATTGAGGCCCAGAGTGGCATAGTGACTTGTTTTAGATTAAATTGATGATAAATGGCAAAACCAGAATTTGAACCCAGGTCTTCTTCCTCTAAATCAACATGTCTTTCCACTGGTTTTAGGTCCTATTAAATATTCTTGCATCATTTTATGTATTCTTTTTTTTTGGACAGCTTTTAAATATTTTAAGGAATTTTATTAGTCTTAATTTTATTTAAATATTTAAAATAATTCAACGAATCATTAATAATTTATTTATTGCCTGTTTATGATTGTGGATTCTATAAAATTTTTTCTCCAAAGATCCAAATATCCAAATATCCATATTGAAGGACATGAATAGTATCATAGAGGATGACAAAGCAGAGTGAGTATGTAATTTGCATCCATGGAAGGAGTACTTACATATTTTCATCCATCCTAGTGAGATCCAACCAAGTATCAAAATAACAAAGTTTTAGCCAACTCACCTAACATGTGGAGTCTAATACCTTGCATCCCAGAAGCCAAACTCATTGTCCAAGAGAAGGCTCTTATCTACCACAAGTGTGACCTTAACAGAAGCATTGTTTTTTTTTTTTAAACCCTTACCTTCCGTCTTGGAGTCAATACTGTGTATTGGTTCCAAGGCAGAAGAGTGGTAAGGGCTAGGCAATGGGGGTTAAATGACTTGCCCAGGGTCACACAGCTAGGAAGTGTCTGAGGCCAGATTTGAACCTAGGACCTCCCATCTCTAGGTCTGGTTCTCAATCCACTGAGTTACCCAGCTGCCCCCAGAAGCATTGGTTTTATATAAAAAAAGTCAATAAAGTTTAATTTTCAAAGGTGACAATGGATACTGATAAGACTATAATCAAAATATTCAAATAGTATATGCCATTGTTATTTGTATATCATGGGAAAGCAAAACACACATTTCCTTAGAAGGTCATTTGCATAAGGCAAAGAATTTATTTGCAAATTAATATTAAACCACCAGGTGAGTGACAGAAATCTTCACAAAATTTCTCTCTGGGTTTTTCTCCTTTCATACTCATTCTTATTCTACTCCCTTTCTCGTGTAGATTCTTTCCATCAAGAGTAAGATGCTAGCAAAGCTTAGAGAGACACAGGATTATTGGCTCAGAAAAAAGTCAGATGAAATGCAGTTTTACACTGATAGTAACAACCCAAAGCACTTCTCTGATGCCCTGAAGGCTACTGATGGGCCAAAGACCTATGGTGTATCTCAACTACTCAGTGGATGGAACCACACTGTTCAGGATATGATCTTGGAGAGATGGGCTGAACATTTCCACAGTATTCTCAATAGAGTATCAATCAATGTTGCAGCCATTGTCCATATAGCACTGGTTAAAGTCAGTCCCTCTTTAGCTGAACTTCCAACTTCAGAAGAGTTTTGAATGCCATTAGGCATCTCTCGTGCGGCGCAGCGCTGGTGCTGGTTCCATTCCAGCAGAGATTTACAAGGCAGGGGATCCACCACTCATACAAAAGCTGACTGAAATCTTCTGGGTTATATGGCGAGAAGAGGTTATCCCCAGGGAGATCAAGGGTACCTCTATTGTCCAACTTTATAAATTAGTAAAAGGAAATAGGTTATCCTGTGACAATCACAGGGGTTCTCCTTCTTAGTCATTGTTGGCAAGATTTTGGTCAGTGTCCTCCTTAATAGATGAATCCTTCATCTGGAAGATGAGCTAGTGTGGCTTCAGAAAGGGTTAAGCAATGGTCAGTATGGTGTTTGCTGCCCTAATGACTCTAGGAAAAATGTCAGGAGCAGAACTGAGGTCTGGACACAGTAGTCACCATCCTGGCCAAAGCCTTTGATACTGTCAGTCATGACAGCTTGCAGAAAGTCATAGCAAAATCTGGTTTCCCCGGAGTTCATCATTGTTGTACGTCAGCTCCACGATGGCATTCTTGTACAGTTTCCACATAATGGATGATGTCCCCTGCTTTCTCAGTCACCAGTGGAATCAAGCAGGGATGTGTCCTTGCATCAGGGTTACTAGATGCCTTCAATGAGGATGAAAATGATATCAAGATCATCTACTACATTGACTGGAAATTATTTCATTTGAAAAGGCTATAAGCCAAGACCAAAATGAAGGGACAGTTGGTACACTTTCTGTTCACAGATGTTTGTGCACTCCATGTAGCCTCTGAGACTGAGATGCAACAGAGCATGGATTGATTCTTTGCCTCTTGTGCCAATTTTGGCCTGACAATTAACACGAAGAAAACAAAGGCTTTCCACCAAAGCACTGCACCATCCAAATGGGGAACCATTGGTTATTCAGCAAATGGGCTCATTTTGAATGCTGTGGATAAGTTTACTTACCTTGGCAATATATTTTCCAGGGATGTACACATAGATGATAAGGTTGATACACACATGGCCAGAGCTAGCTTGGCATTTGGGGGTGTGGAAGGGAAGAGGTATTGGGCTGCCTACCAGAATGAAGGTCTACAGAGTCATTGTGCTGACTTCATTATTATATGCCTGTGAAACCTGGACAGTATACCAGTGCCATGCCAAGAAATGGAATCACTTCCATTTGAATGGTCTTAAGAAGGTTTTGATGGTCACCTGGCAAGATAAGGTACCAGACAAGGAAGTCTTTCTTGAGCTGAACTACCAAGCATTCAGGCTCTACTGCAGGAAGCACACTTCTAACCGGCTAGCCACGTTGTTGGAAAGCCAAATACATGGTTGCCTCAAAGACTATTTTGCAGGGAACTCACACAAGGCAAGTGCTCCCATGGAGGTCAGAAGTAATACAAGAACACTCTCAAGGTATCTCTGAAGAACTTTGGTATCATCTGAGAGGCACAGAAGCACTGGCATTGTACCATCCCCCTTGGTATATCCACGCCAAAGAAGGAGCTGTGCTTTAGGAGCAAAACAAAATTACAGTAGCTCGAAAGAAACATGAGATACACAAATTTAGAAACATCTCTAGTTTATATGTTCATAAGAGCTATTTGTGCCCAGCCTGTGGTAGAACATTATGAGTTCCCATGGGTCTGATCAGCCATGGTTGAATACACTGTACATTCGCTCCAACACTGTGATGTCATTCGGGTCCTCTTTGAGTGCAAACGACAAAACCATGTAGACTATCATAGTAACCTCCTAAAGGATCTCCTCAGTTCTTGTCTCTTTCTTCTCTAATCCCCCTTCCACAGAGGTGCCAAATTAGCCTTCTTAGACACAGATGGGATCAAGTTATCTCATTAGCTCTTTATTGCCACAGGACAAAATACAGAATCCTTAGCTTGATAACTATCTCCTTTTACATTACTCTTCCAGGTGTTTTATTTGTGTCCTGGTGTCCCTAGCACCTAATATAGTGCTTTGCACAATGGAAGTATTTAATAAATATACTGATTGATTAGACAGAGCCCCTGGCCTTGCTCTCACACTGGGCTTCATCAACCTTAGGGGCTTATTGTCCCTAGCCCTTTCAGGTCTGGGCAGGCTGTAGCCATCTAGGTCCTGGTTTTGATTTCATAGAGTGGAACAATATGGCTTTCAAGATATTCTAAGTTAATTAATTAAATAAAAATTTTCAATTAAAAAATACGATTGTGATGAAAGGAATAATAAAGTAGAGGGATTCCATGTGAACTGGAACGACCTCCAGGAACTGATGCAGAGCGAAAGGAGCAGAACCAGGAGAACCTTATACACAGAGACAGATACACTGTGGTACAATCAAACATAATGGACTTCTCTACGAGTAGCAATGCAATGATCCAGGACAATTTGGAGGGATTTATGAGAAAGACGCTATCCACATTCAGAGGAAGAACTGTGGGAATAGAAACACAGAAGAAAAACAACTGCTTGATCACAAGAGTCAATGGGGATATGATTGGGAATATAGACTCTAAATGATCACCCTAGTGGAAATATCAATAATACAGAAATAGGTCTTGATCAATTATACATGTAAAACCCAGTGGAATTGCGCTTCAGCTATGGGGGGGGGGATTGGGAGGGGAAAAAAACATGAATCATGTAACTATGGCAAAATATTCTAAATTAATTAATTAAATAAAAAATTTCAATGAAAAAATATGGCTTTCCAGGCCTTTTATAGGTCTAAGATTCTGGCTTTTAATGAAATAAACAGTATCAAAAAAGCTTCTGTTCATTTGTGATCCTCATCTTTAGAAGAGAAAAAAAAAGATAATCAAAATAAGATTTTAAGATTTTTTTCTTTTGGATTAAAATGTCTATTATTGTTGTGAGGGAGATTTTGCAGTGATTGCTGAAATGCAGACAAAGGTTACTTCCTCTATGGAGTTTCTGGGGCTTTCTGTCCAAGTTTCAAGACTGTTTTGCATATTGAAAGAACAAATGGAAAAAGGGCATAAGTGTTTTTCCTCAGCCTCCAAGAGGGAAGTGCTGCTGATGCATGAACTGATAAGCTACATCCCCTCTTGACAGACAAGACATAACTGGAATTCATTTTTCCTAATTCAATGAGGAGTTGAGGATTCTCTTTGGAAGGTAAGGCTACCTTAGGTGGACTTTTTATTTTGATGCTATTTTATAACAGAATTGAAGACATTTTGAGTAGGCCAAATACATGGTCCAAGCAGTTTCGCTCTAAAAAGAAATATCATTTCCCATCAACAGCAATGGAATGACATAAGAGTAAAGTGAAATGCCAGCAAATGGCAGATCACCAGCATGGCGAACCATGGCCAAGTAGTAGAGAAGGACACAGAATAGCAACAGAGGATGGAGCTTCCCAGCCTTAATGAGCTTGGCTGTGAGGCAGGGGCAGAAAACATCTGAGTCTTTAGAGCTTGCCAAGGATCTGTGAAAAATGGAGAAATGCTGACTTGCATAGGGAGGAGGGTTCCAGCCATGTCATAAATAAATGATGGAACCCTTTCCATCTCAGAATGTGAGTTTATCTCAGAAGTTGTTTCACACCTCAATTGGTACATAAGCTTGGGGAAGATTGTACCCAGGAGTTTGCTGAAACCAGTTTGAACCAGTGAGCCAGTTGTTAAATTTTTAGTGTGAGCCTTTTTTACCTTGAAAATCAGTACAGGCTATAAATGAAGGCTTGATTTATTGTTCTCTTGATTGTTTAGCCTTAAGAATGTGATGGAGAAAATGTTAATAATGCAGATTAAAGTTTAAAATCTGTCATATGTAAAACTTTCTGGAAAGTCAATTATTAAACCTTTGTATGCCCCTGATTATACCCATTTGAGAAATCACACTACATAGTCAATATTATTATAAATATGGAATCAAAGGATCTGATTCATATTCCATTTCATAAACTCATTATTTGTGATGGGACAAGTAAAATAATCTCTCAGAGACTCAGTTTTCTCATCAATAAAATGGAAAAATAATGCTAGGAGTGTTTTCTAATTTGTAGAGGAAAGTGTTTTTCAAACCTAAAGGTTATAGAAATGTGTTATTATTATTGTATACAAAGAATTGAGAATGATTTCAATCTCTGGTTCCCCCCTTTGATTTGTCTTGCAATTTTGTCTCCATGAAATAATTTGCTATTTGATTTCTAGTTCTTTTCTGATCTTTTGGTAGAAACGACACTGGAAGGAAGCTTGGGTCAATTATTAGGCTCCACATTCAACCCAGATTCCAGAGTAGAGAAGGGAATTTACCACACTGCTATTATTTGGATAAAATCTTTATTTCTGAAGGGGTCCAAAAGCCTTATAATTGTCATCTTATCAATCCTTCTAATATCTGTGGTAGGTGAGTCATTCACTAATGCCCAGGTTTGCTCCATAGAGCTCAGGACCTCCCTGTTAGCCCATGTGGAAATCTAGCCTCCTCCATGATCATGCCCTTCACTGGGCCCTCTGCTAAAAGCTCTGGGGTAACTGAGATCAGCCAAGTGACGTCCTTGTTTGTTATCTGTTTACTGCCTAGACAACATTTGGAAACAGCTGTCTCGTGTGAATTGAGATGCCTGGAAGTGACAATGTAAACCTGATTTGTTAACTGTCAACAGTAACAAATTGTGTGGGAATCTTTTTATTTTGTTAAAATACATTCCTGAAGCCAGTTTTACAGCTGTCAATGGTTCTGAAACAAAAGATCCTAAAAAATATATACTTTTCCTTCCATAAGTAATTCTGGTTTAGTACAAGTTCAAGGATTGCCATGTGCCTCCAAATAACAGTAGAGATTATGATTATAATAACAATAATTATATTTTCCTTTCCATTTTTTCATCTGATCTCATAGCACTTCATATCGTTCTTGTGATTATTCTTATCCCATATTAATAATGAAATAACAGCATAGTATCTCAGAGTCAAAAGACTTGAGTTTAAATCCTGCCTCTGGTACATAATGTATGACGATGGATAAGTTATTTAACCTCCAAATGAACCAGGTAACTTCCTAGGATTATATACTATATTCTTAAGGAGCTACCAGTTTGCATTCATAGAGACAGTTTCCACACTGGGAGTTCCCTACATTGATGAATTCACAGATTGTTTTTTTTAATGATCATTTATATGGTGCTTTGAAGTTTGCAAAGCACTTTTCATAAATTACTTAATTTGAGCCTCACAACAACTATGTGAGGCAAATATTATTCATCTCTATTCTACAAATAAAGAAATAAGTATGCTGGTGTTAACTGACTACATGATCATACAACTAGTAAAAATCAGAGTTGGGATTTGAACCCAGTCTTTGTGATTCCAAGTCCATCACTCTGTCTACCCTGATCAGTTCTTATCATGCCTATTACAATATAATTTCCTTGAGGCAGAGATCTTTACATCTCCTGTATCAAACACAATCTATTAAATAGTATAAGCATTTTTAAAAATGAGCTTAGAGATCTGTAAAGCAGAAGTCTCATCTGCCCTCTATTTGCCAATTAGAAGGAAACTATTTGGAACCTACTTCATAGTGGAAGAAATTGAAGCACTGAGATTTGAAATTTGTTGTCTAGATCCATAAGATGTCAACAGTGGAGTCAGGTCCGCCCCATTCTGTAGTTTGCTAGCCAGGGGAGTTATTTGTTTATGTCATGCTGCCTGTCTTCTTTGTATAGTTGAGATTCCAAGTGATAATAATAGGAGATGGTCATGGCAATGCAATGCTAATGGTAATGAGCCAGGGATAGAACTGGAAATACAGTCCAAATCTTCCAACTCCCACTCCACCAATTATACCATTAGGTCACGGAGCTAAATTACAGAACTTTATCAAAGAGGCACAGTTTGATGCCATTAGAGTTTCTGCCAACTAGCTGTTAGTTCATTCCATTCTTAATTTTGCACAGTCGAATATATTATTCATATTTTGCCTTATCCAAAGGTAAACTTGGATTGGAAAAAATGTGAATGATGCCACATCCTCTGCTTAATTAAGCTCCTGCCAAGTTGACATAAACAGATTCTTGGTTGACTCTTAGTCATCCTTAGTTGGAAATTCGCGCCTTTTTTAGTCAAAAAAAGTATCTTTCTGTCCCCAGAGAACATGTGAATTTTCTTTAAAAATAAGTTTTTATTGTTGTCAAGTTCTTTTTAAAAAAAGCTCCATAATTTCTTCTAGAATCCTCTCCCAGAAGGTCATTCCATATAATGAATGGTGGCACTAACATCCTCCAGTCCCCAGCATCACAATTTCAGTTTCAAATCTTCATTCATACTCACCGTATATGACCAGTCGGTTGCCAAGTCTTTTTGTTTTTACCCTCAGAACAGCTCTCATATGTGCCTTCTTCTTTCCTTTCACATAGCTGTCACTGTGGTGCTGGCCCTCATCATTTCATACCTGTTGTTGTTTAGTTGTTTTCAGTCATGACTGATTCTTCGTGACCCATTTGGGCTTTTCTTGGCAAAGATACTGGAGTGATTTGTCAATTCCTTCTCCAACTCATTTTACAGATGAAGAAACTGAGGCAAACAGAATAAAGTGATTTACCCAGGGTCACATGGTGAGTAAATGTCTGAGGCCATATTTGAACTCAGATCTTTCTGATTCCAAGCCTGGCACCGTGCCACCTAGCTGCCCTCATACCTGTATTCTTTGTGGTATCCTTCTGACCAGTCTTCCTGCTTCAAGTCCTTCTCTACTCCAGTCCATCCTCTACTAAGTGACTTTCCTAATTGAAAGGATGACCCTGCCAGCCCTACTATTCAATAAACTCGTTACTTCCAGGATCAACTATAAAATCCCTTGGCATTAAGCCTGTCACAACCAGCCTTTCCTACCTTTCCATTCCTACACTTTATTCCATTTCACATTCTATAGGATCCAGTGGCAGTACCCTTCTCCCCTCACACAATTCCTTGTCTCCCACCTCTTATCTTTTCACTAGATGTCTCCCATGCCTTACATGTTCTCTCTGCTCACCTTTGCTTCTTTGACTCCTGTTTTTCCTTTAAGACTCAGATTAACTCACACCTTCTGCAGGAAAGCCTTTTGTTTTCTTTCTCTATTCTCTATTTTCAATGCTAGTACATTGATCTTACCTTCCATTTACACTCCTACTCAACCCCACCATTCCTACTCCATTGCCCTTTAGGTGGCCCTAACTCTATTCCTCTGAAACTTATGGTATTGTATGACTCACCTATCCCTGATTTTCCAGATGAGGAAACTGAGGCCCAGAGAACCCATATTCATGACCCCAATAAGTGTCACAGACAGGGTTTGGAATCTTATCCTTCCTGACTCCCAAGGCTGGCTGAATCCACTAAACCTGGGACTAGTAATAATTCTTTCTTTTACTTTGATCGATTTGGGCCAGGGCTCCCTCCTGCCAACCACAGACTGATAAAGACAAGTTTCTAGCAGGGATTCATGATTTGCCAGCCACAAGACATTATTCCTTAGCCCCAGACTGGAATGTGAAAATTCTGGGGAAGATTCACAAGATTCACTCATGGGAAAAGACAATAACTGGAGGAAGGGAAGGGAATACCAATACACCAAAGAATTCTGTGGTTTCACTGCCTCAGGATTGGAAGTATTCCAACTGGAGAGTCCATGTCATCTCTCAACAATAACTTCTTTCCTTAGAGACTAGGCATATGGTTAGGTGAGATCATTAAATGGAAGGCTAACCTTAGTCAAAGATCATTCTTCATTGAAGAAGAAGATCATGGACTTGGACCTGGAAGGAGCCTCAGAGCCCATCTAGTCCATTTCCCTAATGGACTAGTGAGGAATCTGAAGCCCTAACAGGGTAATTGAACGAATGAAGGAAAAGTCATATATTGAGGTCTTATATGTACCAAGCATTGTGCTAAGTCCTAAAAATATAACTACAAGCAATCAAGAAAGGCCTTACCTTAAAGGAATTTACATTCCAATAAGAGAAGACTTCACATATAAAAGAGTGATGGCCAGGGAACCGATTAAGGAAGAGAGAATGGTGAGTGATGTCAGGGGGCAAATGGTTAACGTATTCTTTCCGGGACACTAGAATTTATTTCTTCTCAAAGCAAGAGTTCAGAAGGTGAGAGATAGAGTTGGGAAATAGGCACAGGGTCATGGGAAGGTGGATAAGGAAGAAGAGGAAGCTTCAAGGTAAACATGAAATCATGGAGATGATCAAGAAGTGGTATAGCAAAGTAACCTGTCCAAGATCATATAGATAAGTAAGGATGTGGTAAAGTCAGGATTTAAACCCAGGCCCTCTGGACCCAAAGGCAGAACTCTACAGAGTATCAGCTACTTTAAATTATTTTCTCTTTCCTCCCTATTTATATTTTTCCTGTCTCTGTATGTTTGGCAACTCCCTACTTAGTGTACCCTTTGTGAACATTCTTAAGTGAGTGGAGAGTTTTTTCCCTGGAGGTTTTTAGTCTTTGGTTTTTCAAACATGGAGCTTTTATGTCCTGTAAGGTCTATTTCTGAATCCTCTATTCTGTTTCATTGACCTTTTCTCTGTTTATTTCCAAGGTGAAGCAGTTTTTATAATGATTGCTTTATAATACATTTTGAAATTTTGCAGAGCAAACACCTCAGTCACTAATTCTTCTTTTCATCCTCTAGATATTCTTGCCTTTCTTTTTTTTCATATGAATTTAATCTGTCTAGTATAGTGATTGGTGTTACATTGTTATTCATGGCCCAGCACCCTAAGCTTTGAACTTTCACAGATACACAGAATCACAGACTTTCAGAGTCGGAAAAATGTCAGCAGCCATCTAGAATAATTTGTACTTGAAAATGAATCCCCTGTCCAATACATGGTCATGCAGCCTCTGTCTGCATTCCTCCAAAGAGAAGGGACCTACTCCCTCCCAATTGGGTAGTCCAATTCACTTCCAAAGAGTTAATTATTCCTAAGAGTTGGAAAATTTTCCTTCCAACATTCCTAAATCTGATCCTTCTGACTTCCATCTATTTCTGCTACTTTTTTTTCCCTCTGGGGATAAGCAGAACATATCTATTCTCTCTTCTGTATGATAGCTTTTCAAGTACTTAAAAGAGTTACCACATTCTGCCCATATAAACACACACACACACACACACACACACACACACACACACACACACACCAGTTTTCTCCAGGCTAAATAAACCAATTCAATTAACATCGTCATGGCAGGACACAAGGACCTTCTCTGGATATTCAGTAGATTATAAATGTCCTTCCTAAGTTATGATCCCCAGAATCACAGAAAGTCCAGTATGCCACATGTAGTGTGACCAGGCAAAGTACAGAGGGACTATCACCTCCCTATTCATGGAAACTGGGCCTCTCAAAATAGTTCAGTATTGCATTGGCATCTTTGGCTTCCATATTACTCTGTCAACTCACACTGAGTTTACAATCCACAAAGACTAAAATCTTTGTCAGATAAACTTTTGCCTGAGATATTTTTGGATCCTGCCATCCAGTGTTTACTCTCCCTACCAGCTTTAACATATCTACAAATATGATAAATATGCCTTTTATGCCTTTATCCAAGTTATGGATAAAAACCAAAAAGTTAAAGACCATAAGGTCAAAGCACAGACTCCTGGGACACAACCCTGGAGGCGTCCTCCCAAGGGTATATTGAAGCATGAATGATAACTCTTGGAGTCCAACTCATGCAATTTGTTCTGAATCCATCTAATTTTACTACCATCTATTCTACATCTTTCCACTGTTTCCCCAAGAATCGGACAAGATAGGTTATCAAACACTTTGATAAAATCTAGATAAACTATATCTATAGTATTTTTCTGATCTACTATTTCAGTGATTCTGTCAAAAAAAAGATGGATAGAAGACAGAATGAAACTACCCGGTTCCCAGGCCATGCTGCCTTTCTATCAATTAGGAGGACATTGTAAGTTCCTTGAAGCCAGGCATTATTTTATTTTTGTCTTTGTACACTCAAAGAATGACCACATGTTGAACAGGGGATTCATTTTCAAGTATGCATTTTGCTAAATGACTGCTGATGTTTCTTCCAGTGCTGAAATTCTGTGATTCAGTGAATGAAGCTGGGCTGTGTAAGTCCCAAGCTTAGGGCACTGGGCCATGGATAACAAATGTAACACCAATCATGATATCAAACAGACCAAATTCATACAGCAAAATAGAAAGGTGAGAATATACCTAGCACAGTGCCTTGTACCTACGAGGTGTTTGATAAGTATTTGTTGGCTTGAATTGTTAAAGGAATGACAAGGGTTGACAGCCCTATTTTATACTGGGCTTTAGTAATGGAAAATGTGATTTTAAAAATCATGGTTTAGTGGGAAGAATGGGAATCCTGCTTCTCATGTTCACTATTTGACCGTTGGCAAATACCCTCCCTTCTTTGAGTCAGCTTCTTCTTTTGGAGAAATGATATATCTATAGGACACATACATATACAAGAATATATATTATCTAGGGGAATATGTAGGATATATAGACACACATCTATATATACCTATTTATATTAAAATGTATAGGAATGATAGTGACTGTAATAGCGACCTTACAGTTTTGTTGAGAGGATCAACATAAGATAGTCTCTATGAAACACTTTGTGAAGCTTAAATGTGTCATAGAAATGCCAGGCAATTTTATTTTTCATTGTATAGAATATTAATTTATGGTTTTATATGTACAGTTTTTAATACATTGTTATATTATTATAAATATCACAATCTATAATTGTTCAGTTGTGACCCTGTGAACTATAGTATTCCAGGCCCTTCTATCTTCCACCATCTCCTGAAGTCTGTCCAAGCTCATGTACATTGCGTCCATGACTCTACCTATTCATTCATCCTTTGCCATCCCCTTTTCCTTTTGCCTTCAATCTTTCCCCACATCAGTCTTTTCCATGAGTTGCTGGTGTGTGAAATGAGCACAAATGTTGGGTACTTTGAACATTCTTTGGCATTATTGGAATAAAATTGATCTTTTCCAATCCAGTGGCCACTTTTGCATTGACCAATGGAATATTGATTTTTTTTTTCAGTATTGGACTTTCCTTTCATCACCAGATGTATCCATAACCAAGCTTCCTTTTGGCATTGGCCAAGTTGCTTCATTAGTACTGGAGGGACTTGTAGTTGTCCTACACTCTTCTCCAGTAGTATGTTGGATACCTTCCAAACAGAAGATGAGAGTCTCATCTTCTGGTATCATATCTTTTACCATTTTAATATTATTTATGGGCTTTCCTTGGCAAAGATACTGGAGTGCTTGGCCATTTCCTTCTCCAGTGGATTCACTTATTGTCAGAAACCTCCACTATGACCTATCCATCTTGGGTAACCCTGAATGGTACACTCATAGTTTCATTGACCTATGAAAGCCCCTCCTCCACAATAAGGCAGTGATCCAGGAGGGGAAAAAGAAGAATTATATTACTCTTATAATCCTGCTTTATATTTTTGTGTTTTTAATATAAATACTGTTTTATTGAAGGCTATTTATACAATCAATATAATCATATTGCTTTTTTTTTCTCTTTTCAGTGTGATTTGTGATATTGATTGTTTTCCTTGCAGTAAATCACCCTTTTGTTTCATTTACAAGTGTTATTTAGGATTGCTGGTTTACAATTTTAAATCTGGAAGAGACCTCAGAGGTAATTAATCTAGCTCCCTCATTACACAAATCAGAAAACTGTGGTCTTGAGAGGTTATAATTTGCTCAGGGACCCACAATGGCAGATCTGGGCTTAAAAACCCAGTTCTTTGGCCCCAAACCTAGCGGGTTTTTTTCTGTTCTATCATTGCT
The DNA here is from genome assembly GCF_027887165.1 of Monodelphis domestica. Classification (NCBI taxonomy): domain Eukaryota; kingdom Metazoa; phylum Chordata; class Mammalia; order Didelphimorphia; family Didelphidae; genus Monodelphis; species Monodelphis domestica. The sequence continues at coordinate 53,865,650 of NC_077227.1, forward strand.
TCAATGTTTTTGTAATGGATGATTTTTATGGGAAACACACCCACACTCGGGAGGATTTAGGGCTATTCCCTGGAGGACCTCCCTGTGATTCTGTGTGCTACACAAATGAGAGACATGGCACCTAGTTGACTGAGAGACTTCTGAACCTTGATACTGTGCACATGCCTTTGGAGAGAAAAATGAAGAAGCAGTGAACTGAGAGCTGGACTTGGAGTCAGGAAGACCTGAGTTCAAATCAGAAATTATTACTATGCCTAGTATGACCCATGGCAAGTAATTTAATAGAGGTCTGCTTCAATTTCCTCTCAATTGTAACATGGACCTAATAATAGTATCGACTTCCCAAAGCTGCCATGAGGATCAGATGAGATGACATATTTGTAAAATGCTTAGTACAGTGCTATGTATATAGTATGTGCTTAATAAATGCTTGTGACCTTCCTCTTCTTCCTTCATCCACATACTTTTCCTAGGGACCACTAAGAGCAAACTTTTTCAGAAGAGATAATTCTCTCCTTGGTTGAGCTGAAATTGCTATCTTACTTGTAAATCTAAGAGTCCATTTGTCCTGTGTATTTTTTTTAATCCCTCACTTTCCATCTTAGAATCTACATCATCTATTGGCTCAAAGCAGAAGAGTGGTAAGGGCTAGGCAGTGGGTGTTAAGTGACTTACCTAGGATAACACAGCTAGGAAGACTTGAATCTAAGGACCATCCATCTCTGGGCTTGGCTCTATCCACTGAATCACCTAGCTGCCCTCCACTCTATGTATTTATTGCCTATCCTAATATGTGAAACTTCATGATTTCTGTCTTGCTGTTTGGGAGGATAAATATGTTTGCTAGTGTTCCATGATTGCCTTCAGTGTACTCTTTGGAGAGATGTGGAATTGATCAGGAATGAATAATAGATTCACTTAATGCTTGTTTTAGGGGACAGCCTCTGGGGCAAAACCTACAGAGAACAATTAACTGTTCCTCCATAGCTCTCCCACCCAATGAATGATTACCCAATCAGAATAATAAACAGAGAGGTAAATAAAGACACCAAAGTGTTGTATTTGAACCTTCATTCACTTCCAAATGCACATGAGTCCAATTTTATAGAACAATTGAGAGAGAGAGAGAGAGAGAGAGAGAGAGAGAGAGAGAGAGAGAGAGAGAGAGAGAGAGAGAGACAGAGAGAGAGAGACAGAGACAGAGAGAGAGAGAGGAAACCAGCTTAGCCCTTCCCTGGTCTCTAGAGCCCCATCTTTTCTGCTGGAAGGATGCCAACTAAGCCTTCAGCCACATGGAGCACACTTAAGTGCCATTATGCTCCAGGACTGGTCCTTGGGACCAGGTTTTTTTTTTCTTCTTCTCTTTTCACTTATTGCTTCTGCCAATTTTATATTTCTAGTCTTAGAATTTTAACATTGATTCTAAAGCTCCACTGGGCTTTGCCTGAGGCTTTTCCATTTTTTTTTTTGGCTGAAAGATGTAGTGATTTCAATCTGAATAGACCTGAGCTGCAGGCTTTCAATAATAAGAATACTGTACTAGGGAGTAGTTTGTTTTGTTGGAGTTTTGTTTTGTTTTGTTTTGTTTTTATTTTTCATGACTCAATATTTGAGGAGAAAAGCAGAAATTTTTACTCATCCACCCTCTGAGGAGGAAAAATTATTTTGGCTTTGCTTTTAAGTTAGGAGTCTTCTAATCCAAGAAAGCTTTGCTGCAGAGAGAATACGAGTCACATTCCAGTCTAGAGAGAAACACCCTCCTATAAATAGGTCAGAGACCTTACTCTAGGTGATAAGCATCTCCAACTGCCTATAGGACATCTTGTATTGGATATCCTGAAGTTATCTTAAACTCAGCATGTCTAAAATTGAACTCTTTATCTTTCCCCCAAACGCTACCCCTTTCCAAACTCCCCTATTCGTATCAAAGCCAAATGAGGCAGGCTTACAAACTACTTGTCATCCTCAACTCCTCAGTCTCTCTCTCACCCCTATTTAGGCAGTCTTTTTACTATGTTTTTCTGTTTTTATAAAATCTTTCACATCAACTCCTTCTGTCCTTTGACTCTGCCACCATCCCAATGTCAGTCATCATCACCTCAAGGCTGGACTATCGCAATACCCTGCTGGGAGTGGATCTATCTACCTGGAATCTTCCCATTCCCATCCATCCTCTACTTTTTCTAAGTCTAATTGTCTAATCTTTCTAAAGTACAGACAAGTCAGACTGTGTCATCACACTATTCAATACATTCCTATCAGCATCAGGGTCAAATAGAAAATCCTGTTTGGTGTTCAAAGACCTTCATGGCCCACTTGGCCATTCCCATCTTTCCAGTCTTCTTATTCCTTACTTACTCCCAAGTATTCTTCCATTCAATGTCACTGGCCTCCTTGCTGTTCCTTGCAGAAGATACTCCATCTCCTGATACTGGAAACTTTTTTTTTATTCAAAGATATTTTATTTTACCAATTCCATATAATAACAATTTTCAGCCTACATTTTCCAAAATTAGAAGAGAGAAACCATCTCCTGCCTTCCCTTTCCCACCTCCACATAGAGATGGTAAGCAATTTCTTTTCTCTTTTTTTTCCTTTTTTTAAATATTTTATTTGATCATTTCCAAGCATTATTCGTTAAAGACATAGATCATTTTCTTTTCCTCCCCCCACCCCCCGTAGCCGACGCGTAAATCCACTGGGCATCACATGTTTTCTTGATTTGAACCCATTGCTTTGTTGATAATATTTGCATTAGAGTGTTCATTTAGAGTCTCTCCTCTGTCATGTCCCCTCAACCGCTGTATTCAGGCAGTTGCTTTTTCTCGGTGTTTCTACTCCCATAGTTTATCCTTTGCTTATGAATGGTGTTTTTTTTTCTCCTGGATCCCTGAAAGTTGTTCAGGGACATTACACCGCCACTAATGGAGAAGTCCATTACGTTCGATTATACCACAGTGTATTAGTCTCTGTGTACAATGTTCTCCTGGTTTTGCTCCTCTCGCTCTGCATCACTTCCTGGAGGTTGTTCCAGTCTCCATGGAACTCCTCCACTTTATTATTCCTTTTAGCACAATAGTATTCCACCACCAACATATACCACAATTTGCTCAGCCATTCCCCAATTGATGGGCATCCCCTTGTTTTCCAGTTTTTGGCCACCACAAAGAGCACAGCTATGAATATTTTTGTACAAGTCTTTTTGTCCATTATGTCTTTGGGGTACAAACCCAGCAGTGCTATGGCTGGATCAAAGGGTAGATATTTTTTTGTCGCCCTTTGGGCATAGTTCCAAATTGCCCTCCAGAATGGTTGGATCAGTTCACAACTCCACCAGCAATGAATTAATGTCCCTACTTTGCCACATCCCCTCCAGCATTCATTACTTTCCTTTGCTGTTATGTTAGCCAATCTGCTAGGTGTGAGGTGATACCTCAGAGTTGTTTTGATTTGCATCTCTTTGATTATAAGAAATTTAGAACACTTCTTCATGTGCTTATTAATAGTTTTGATTTCTTTATCTGAGAACTGCCTATCCATGTCCCTTGCCCATTTATCAATTGGAGAATGGCTTGATTTTTTGTACATTTGATTTAGCTCTTTATAAATATGAGTAATTAAACCTTTGTCAGAGGTTTCTATGAAGATTTTTTCCCAGTTTGTTGTTTCCCTTCTGATTTTAGTTACATTGGTTTTGTTTGTGCAAAAGCTTTTTAATTTGATGTAGTCAAAAGTATTTATTTTACATTTTGTGATTCTTTCTATGTCTTGCTTGGTTTTAAAGTCTTTCCCCTCCCAAAGGTCTGACATGTATACTATTCTGTGTTTACCCAATTTACTTATGGTTTCCTTCTTTATGTTTAAGTTACTCACCCATTTTGAATTTATCTTGGTGTGTGAGGTGTTGATCTATTCCTAGTCTCTCCCACACTGTCTTCCAATTTTCCCAACAGTTTTTATCGAATAGTGGATTTTTGTCCCAAAAGCTGGGATCTTTGGGTTTATTGTATACTGTCTTGCTGAGGTCGCTTTCCCCCAGTCTATTCCACTGATCTTCCTTTCTGTTTCTTAGCCAGTACCAAATTGTTTTGATGACTGCTGCTTTGTAGTATAGTTTAAGGTCAGGGACTGCAAGGCCCCCATCATATGTGTTTTTTTCATTATTTCCCTGGATATCCTTGATCTTTTGTTGTTCCAAATGAATTTTGTTACGGTTTTTTCTAAATCAGTGAAGAAGTATTTTGGTAGTTCAATGGGTATGGCACTAAATAGATAAATAAGTTTGGGTAGGATGGTCATTTTTATTATATTGGCTCATCCTATCCATGAGCAGTTAATGTTTTTCCAATTGCTCAAGTCTAGTTTTAGTTGTGTGGAGAGTGTTTTGTAGTTGTGTTCATATAGTTCCTGTGTTTGTCTCGGGAGGTAGATTCCTAGGTATTTTATTTTGTCTAAGGTGATTTTGAATGAGATTTCTCTTTCTAGTTTTTGCTGCTGAGCTGTGTTAGAGATATATAGAAAAGCTGATGATTTATGTGGGTTTATTTTGTATCCTGCAACTTTGCTAAAGTTGTTGATTATTTCAATTAGCTTTTTGGTTGAATCTCTAGGATTCTTTAAGTAGACCATCATGTCATCCGCAAAGAGTGATAACTTGGTCTCCTCCTTGCCTATTTTGATGCCTTCAATTTCTTTTTCTTCTCTAATTGCTACTGCTAGTGTTTCTAGCACAATGTCAAATAGTAGAGGTGATAATGGGCATCCTTGTTTCACTCCTGATCTTATTGGGAATGCGTCTAGTTTATCCCCATTGCAGATGATATTAGCTGTTGGTTTTAGATATATACTGTTTATTATTTTTAGGAATGACCCTTCTATTCCTATGCTTTCTAGTGTTTTTAATAGGAATGGGTGTTGTATTTTATCAAATGCTTTTTCTGCGTCTATTGAGATAATCATGTGGTTCTTGTTGGTTTGCTTGTTGATGTGGTCAATTATGTGGATGGTTTTCCTAATGTTGAACCAGCCCTGCATCCCTGGTATGAATCCTACTTGATCATGGTGGATGATCCTTCTGATCACTTGCTGGAGTCTTTTTGCTAGTATCCTATTTAAGATTTTTGCATCTATATTCATTAGGGAGATTGATCTATAGTTTTCTTTCTCTGTTTTTGACCTGCCTGGTTTTGGAATCAGTACCATGTTTGTGTCGTAAAAGGAGTTTGGTAGAACTCCCTCTTTGCTTATTATGTCAAATAGTTTGTATAGTATTGGGATTAACTGTTCTCTGAATGTTTGATAGAATTCACTGGTGAATCCATCAGGCCCTGGGGATTTTTTCTTAGGAAGTTCTTTGATGGCTTGGTGGATTTCATTTTCTGATATGGGATTATTTAAGAATTCTATTTCTTCTTCTGTTAGTCTAGGCAGTTTGTATTTTTGTATATATTCATCCATGTCACCTAAATTGGTGTATTTATTGCCATATAATTGGGCAAAGTAATTTTTAATGATTGCTTTAATTTCCTCTTCATCGGAGGTGCTGTCCCCCTTTTCATCTTTGATGCTGTTAATTTGCTTTTCTTCCTTCCTTTTTTTAATTAGATTGACCAGTACTTTGTCTATTTTGTTTGTTTTTTCAAAATACCAGCTTCTTGTCTTATTTATTAAATCAATAGTTCTATCACTTTCGATTTTATTAATTTCTCCCTTAATTTTTAGGATTTCTAGTTTGGTTTTCTGCTGGGGGGTTTTAATTTGATCGCTTTCGAGTTTTTTCATTTGCATTTCCAATTGATTGATCTCTGCTCTCCCTAGTTTGTTAATATAAGCATTCAGGGATATGAATTTACCTCTGATTACCGCTTTGGCTGCATCCCAAAAGGTTTGAAAGGATGTCTCGCCATTGTCATTTTCCTCGATGAAATTATTAATTGTTTCTATGATTTCTTCTTTAACTAAACGATTTTGGAGTATCATATTGTTTAATTTCCAATTGGTTTTAGATTTGGTTTTCCATGTACCATTACTAATCATTATTTTTATTGCCTTGTGATCTGAGAAGGCTGCATTTATTATTTCTGCTTTTCTGCATTTGTGTGCTATGTTTCTGTGACCTAATATATGGTCAATTTTTGTGAATGTGCCATGTGGTGCTGAGAAGAAGGTGTATTCCTTTTTATCCCTATTTATTTTTCTCCATATGTCTATTAATTCTAATTTTTCTAAGTTTTCATTTACTTCTTTTACCTCTTTCTTATTTATTTTTTTATTTGATTTATCTAAATTTGATAATGGTTGGTTTAAGTCTCCCACTAATATGGTTTTACTGTCTATTTCTTCCTTCAATTCTCCTAGTTTCTCCATTAGAAATTTGGGTGCTATATTATTTGGTGCATACATGTTGATTAATGATATTTCCTCATTGTCTAAAGTCCCTTTTAACAAAATATAATTACCTTCCCTGTCCCTTTTGATCAGGTCTATTTTTGCTTTGGCTTTATCAGATACCATGATTACCACTCCTGCCTTCTTTCTGTCAGTTGAGGCCCAGAAGGTCTTACTCCATCCTTTAATTCTGACCTTGTGGGTGTCAACCCGCCTCATGTGTGTTTCTTGAAGACAACATATGGTAGGGTTTTGGATTCTAATCCATTCTGCTATTTGTCTACGTTTTATGGGTGAGTTCATCCCATTCACGTTCAAAGTTATGATTGTCATTTGTGGACTCCCTGGCATTTTGATAGCCTTCCCTAATTCTAACCTTTTCTTCTTCGGCTCTACCTTTTAGTCCAGTGATTTACTTTGAATCAGTCCCCCTTGTCCCCTCCCTTGATGTTTCCCTTTTTAGTCCCTCCCTTTTTGTTCCCTCCCCCTCCCCCCTCTCTTTCCCTCCCTTTTTGTTTTCCCTCTCCCCCTCCCCACCTTGGTTTTCCCTTCTCCCTACCCTTGTTGGGTAAGATAGAATTCAAGATCCCAATGGATCTGGATGTTTTTCCCTCTCAGAGTTGATTTCCCTGAGATTAAGGTTTAAGTAAAAAACCTCTCTTCCTCTCCTTCTTATAGGAGTTTTCTTCCCCTCCCCTTCCCATGTGAATCTTTGTGTGAGAAAGATTATTCTATTTGGCCTTTCTTTACCCCCTATTTATACATTACATTTTCCCCACATGTTAGTATACATAGATTGATAGAAATGTAGTCCTTATAGAAGAGAGTTTGAATAAAAGAAGAAGATATCATTTTTCTCCTTTCCCCTTTCCTTAATATTTACCTTTTCATGTATTCCTTGCTCTTTGATTTTCAGTATCAAACTTTCCACAGAGCTCTGGTCTTTTCTTTGCAAAAAGTTGGAAGTCTTCTATTTTGTTGAATGCCCATACTTTCCCTTGGCAGTATATAGTCAGTTCTGCTGGGTAGCTGATTCTTGGTTGAAAGCCCAGCTCTCTTGCCTTTCTGAAAATCATGTTCCATGCCTTACGGTCATTCAGAGTAGAACTTGCAAGGTCTTGTGTGACCCTGATTGGCATTCCTTTATATCTAAATTGTCTTTTTCTGGCTTCCTGTAGGATTTTTTTCTTTTGTTTGAGAGCTTTGGAATTTGGCAATTACATTCCTGGGAGTTGTCTTTTGGGGGTTTAGTGTAGAGGGTGTTCTGTGAGCTCTGTCAGTGGCTGTATTACCCCCTTGTTCTAGAATCTCTGGGCAATTTTCTTCGATTATATCTTGTATCATGGTGTCAAGTTTGGTGTTTATTTCTGGCTTTTCTGGAAGTCCAATTATTCTTAAATTATCTCTTCTCCCTCTATTTTCCAGATCTGTCACCTTGTCGGTGAGATATTTTATGTTCTCTTCTAATTTCTTGGTATTTTGGCTTTGCTTTATTAATTCTTGCTCTTTTACATGATCATTGTCTTCCAGTTGCCTGATTCTGACCTTTAAAGCCTGGTTTTCCTTTTCAGTTTGGTCACACCGGTTTTGTAGATGCGTGAATTTCTTTTGCATAATTTCCCACTTTTCCTCCCAGAAGGCTTCCATCTTTTTGGTCATTTCTGATTCAAATTCTTCATGGGTTTGTGGAGAGTTTCCGTTTCCTTTGGAAGGTTTAGGAGCATTTTCTTGTGTATCGTATTCTATCTCCTCTGTATTTTGTATTTTGGCTCCATAGAATGTGTCCAAAGTTGCCCCTTTCTTCTTATTTTTCTTGGGATTTTGGGGCTTCTGTGCTCCTGTGGAGTTTGCCATCTCTGAATGGGGAGGATTAGCTTTTCTTATCTCTGTCTGGTGTTCAGAGGTTTTAGTCCTGGGCAGATTGTCCGTTCTATGAGCTTTCCCTGAGTTGAACTGAGTATGCCTTAAGGCAGTGACTTTCACTGGAAGTGGAATGGAAGGATCCAGCCAGGGGGTTACACTGGCCCCTGGCTCTCTCTGTTTCCCTGCTGTTTGGGTGCCCCCTCGACTGGGTCGGGTTGCTTTCTGGAATTTGCTTTCAGAATAGCTGGCCGTGAGGCTGTCTTGCCAGCCCTGAGGGTTACTGTTGTTTCAGAGGACCCTGCTCTCTGAGGGGGGAGGGGCCGCGGCTTCCCAGAGCCTTGGACTCTGAGCTCCTACCCCTTAGGTCCGAGTGATCTCGGGTTCTGGCTTTTGAGGGAGGCTGTACCTTTTGATCCAGGTCCAGGTCCAGGAGGAGGATTCCCAGGGTCTATACTGTTGATCGTTTTGAATTCCGGTGCCCTAGGAGCCTATAGTTTGAGATCGGTAGGGAAGGGTTTCAGGAGATCTGAACTTTAGCTTTCTCTAAGCAGCCATCTTGACCGGAAGTCAGATGGTAAGCAATTTCATCTGAGCCATATATGTATTATCATGTAAAACACACTTCCATTTTGGTGATTATTATAAGAGTACCAAAATCCAAAACCATAAATACACTGATGTGAAAGATAGTATGTTTTGATCTGCATCCACCAAACTCCAGCAGTCCTTTCTCTGGAAATGGATAGAATTCCAGGTCATAAGTCCTTTAGGATTGTCTCAAATCATTGCATTGCTGACAGTAGCCAAGTTTTCACACATAATAATTATGCAATATTGCTGTTACTGAATAGTGTTCTCCTGATTCTGCTTATTTCACTCTGCATTAGTTCGTGTAAGTCTTTCTAGCTTTTTCTGAAGTCATCCTCCTCATCATTTCTTACAGCACAATAATATTCCATCATCATCATGTACCACAATTTGTTCAGCCATTCCCCAATTGATGGACATTCCTTTCATTTCCATTTCTTTGCCATAAAAAGAGTTGCTGTAAATATTTTTGTACAAGGAAGTCCTTTTCCCTTTTTAAATTATCTTGTTGGGATACAGACCCAGTAGTGGTATTATAGGTCCAAAGGGTTTGCTCAATTTTATGGCCCTTTTGTCATAGACCAAATTGCCCTCCAGAATAGTTGGATAAATTCACAACTCCACTAACAATGGATTAGTGTCCTGATTTTACCACATCCTTTCCAACATTTCTCATTTTCCTTTACTGTCATATTTGCCAATCTGATAGGTGTGAGGTGGTACCTCAGTATTGCTTTAATTTGCATTTTATAATCAAGAGTGATTTAGAACATTTTTTTCAAATGATTATTGACACCTTTGATTTCTTCATTTGAAAATTGCTTGTTCATTTCCATTGACCATTTGTGAATTAGGGAATGGCTTGTATTCTTATCATTTTTACTTAGTTCTCTATAGATTTGAGAAATTAAACCTTTATCAGAGAAATTTTTTATACAAATGTTTTCCCAGTATGCTGTTTACCTTCTAATCTTGGTTACATTGGTTTTGTTTGTACAAAAGCCTTTTTTAAAAAATTTAATGTAATCAAAATTATTCATTTTACATCTTATAATGCTCTCTACCTCTTGTTTGATCATAAATTAATTCCTTCTCCATAGATCTACCAGGGAAACTATTCTATGTTCCTCTAATTTACTAATGAAAGCACTATTCATATCAAAATCATATATACATTTTGATCTTATCTTGGTCTAGGGGGTGATATATTGGTCCAAACCTAGTTTCTACCATACTATTGTCCAATTTTCTCAGCAGTTTTTGTTAAATAGTGAGTTCTTATCCTAAAAGCTGGGGTCTTTGAGTTTATAAAACACTAGGTTGCTAAGGTTATTTATCCCTATATATTGTGTATTTAATCTATTCCCTTGATCTACCATTCTATTTCTTAGCCAGTACCAAACTGTTTTGATGATTACTACCCTATAATATAGTTTGAGATGGTACTACGAGGCTACCTTCCTTCACATTTTTGTTGTTAATTCCTTTGATATTTTTAACTTTTTTTCTTCCAGATGGACTTTGTTATTTTTTCTATAAAATAATTATTTGGTAGTTTGATTGGTATGGCACTGAATAAGCAATTTAATTTAGGTAAAATTGCCATTTTTATTATATTAGCTTGGCCTAACTATGTGCAATTAATATTTTTCTAATTGTTTAGATCTGATTTTATTTGTGTGAAAAGTGCTTTGTAATTGTGTTCATATGATCTTATGTTCACCTTGGCAAATAGATTCCCAGGTATTTGATGCTGACTAGAGTTATTTTAAATAGAATTTCTCTTTCAATCTCTTGTTTCTGAACTTTGTTGGTAATACATTGAAATGTTTATGATTTATGTAGATTTATTTTGTATCCTGCAACTTCACTAAAGTTATTAATTATTTCAACTAGTTTTAAGTTGATTCTCTACATATACCATCATATCATCTGTAGAGTGATAATTTAGTTTCTTCATTGCCTACTTCAATTCCTTCAATTTCTAGTACAATATTAAATAAGAGTGGTAATAATGGGCATCCTTGCTTCACCACTGATCTTATTTGGAAGGCTTCTAACTTATCCCCAATACAAATGATACTTGCTGATGGATTTGGGTACATACTACTCACTGTTTTAAGAAATTGCCTACTTAATCCTATGCTTTCTAGTATTTTTTAACAGGAATGGGTGCTGTTTTTGTTTTGTTTTTTTTACTTCTATTGAAATAATCATGTGATTTCTATTAGTTTGGTTATTGATATGATCAATTATGCTGCTAGTTTTCCTAATATTAAACTAACCTTGCATTCCTGGTATAAATCTCACCTCGTAATAGTGAGTGATCCTTGTAATATATTGTTGTAGCTTCCTTGCTAGTATTTTGTTTGAAATTTTTGTTATCTATATTCATTAATGAAATTGGCCTATAATGTTCTTTTCTTGTTATTGTTCTTCCTAAATAAGTAACAGTACCATAATTCTGTCATAAAAAGTTTGGTAGGATTTTTTTTCTGCTTATTTTCCAAAATAGTTTATATAATATTGGGATTAATTGTGCTTTAAATGCTTGATAGAATTCACTTGTGAATCCATCTGGCCTTGGGGATTTTTCCTTAGGGAGTTCATTGATTGTTTATTCAATTTCTTTTTTCTGAGATGGGGTTATTCAAGTGCTCTATTTCCTCTTTTGTTAATTTGGGCAATTTGTATTTTTGTAAATATTTATTCACTTCAGTTGGATTGCCATATTTATTGGCATAAAATTGGACCAAATAGATCCTAATGATAACTTTAATTTCCTTTTCATTGGTGGTGAGTTCACCTTTTTCATTTTTGATACTGATTATTTGATTTTCTTCTTCCCTTAAAAAAATCAGATTATCGAATACTCTGTTTTTCCCCATAAAACAACTCTTAGTCTTATTTATTAGTTCAATGGTTCTCTTATTTTCAATTTTATTAATTTCTCCTTTAATTTTTAGGATTTCCTATTTAGCCCTTAACTAGGAGTTTTAAATTTGTTCTTTTTCTAGCTTTTTTCACTTGTATTGATTTGCTTATTCTCTATTTTATTGATGTAAGCATTTAGAGATATGTTTCTCCCTAAGCACTTCTTTGAGTATATCCAATACATTTTTGGTATGTTATCTCCACATTCTCATTCTCATTAATAAAATTATTATTTCTATAATTCATTCTTTGACCCATTCCTTTTTTTAGAATTAGATTATTTAGTTTCCAATTAATTTTTAATTTTTCTTTCCATGGATTTGTTGATTATAATTTTAATTGCATTATGATCTGAAAGGGATGCCTTTATTATTTCTGCTTTTCTGTATTTGGTTGTGAAGTTTTTAATGCCCTACTACATGGTCAATTTTTGTGGTATATGCTATGTACTGCTGAAAAGAAAGCATATTTCTTTCTATTCCAATTCATTTTTTTTCTCCAGAGATCTATTATATCTATCTTTTCTAAAAATTTATTCACTTCCTTTTCTTCTTTCTTGTTTATCTTTTTATTTGATTTATCCAGAATTGAAAGGGAAAAGTTGGGGGTCCCACACTATTATAGTTTTACTGTCTATTTCTTCCTGAAACTCATTTGATTTTTCTTTTAAAATATGTGGAGGCTATACCATTTGGTACATATATGTTTAGTATTATCACTTCTTGGTCTATAGTACCTTTTACCAATCATACAAAACCAAAACCTTAAAACTTAACCATAAATCCACTGATGTGAAAGATAGTATATTTTGACCTACATCCATCAAAGTCCAACAGTTCTTCCTCTGGAGGTAGATAGGATTCCCCATCATAAGTCCTTCAGAATTGTCCCAGATCATTGCTCTGCTGAAAGAAGCCAAGTTTTCACAGTTGATCATTGTACAATATTGCCATTATTGAGTACCATGTTCTCCTAGTTCTGCTTATTTTGCTCTGCCACCTCCCCCTACTCATCCAATCATCTGGGACTGCTGATGGCTGGCAGAGCTCAAAGCACTGTGAGCTACCTTGTTCTGTGGCTCGGGGTCTAGCTTCAGTTTTGGGCAGGGGCTTTGGGCTTCATTCTGAGCTTGATCAGGTCAGACACACTGTGGACTGCCTTGCGTTGGGGCTTATAACTTTGTCTTGAGCTGGAGTAAGGGCTCTGGGCTTATATGCACCAGGAGTACTATGTACTGCCTTGCCCTGGGGTTCAGGACCTCACTGCAGGCTTTAGCAAGGGCTCTTGGTTTCCCCTTGGACTCACTAGTGTCCTGCAGCCTGGGGCTAGGGACCTTGATTTGGGCTTAGAGCCTCCTTCTGGGCCTACACCAGCCAGCACATTTTGAACTGCCTTGCTCTAGGGCTTGGGACCTCACTGCAGGCTTGATTTGGGGGCTTAGAATTTTATGGGGTGTACGTTTTTGTCTGTGTTTTAGGAATTCCTGTAGAGGCAAGAAAGGAGGGTCCCCTTGGTTTAATCCTCTTGCCCTTCAGTAACATGCATCATCTTTTTCACGGGAACTATCCATTTCAGCACTCATATCTAAGTTTGGTAGTTTTTGTACCGCTCATAAATAACCTCTTTTACTTAGTATTCGCTGATATGAGCGTCTATTACGTCTCAACACCTGCTCATTGGAAAGTTGACCTAACTCTCCTGTGAGCAGTAGGTGACTGTGGTCATTTGTCTTCATAGGATTTTCTGTGGCTATTCCATAAACAGAGAAGTGTCTCAGTTGCTCAATCACTTTGTATAGGCTAGCTTTCTATCAGTCAGGAAGCTTGTGAGAATCTTCAGTGTTAAGGGTTCTCAGCAGGACCCTATCTCTATTCTGAGAATCCTGACAATGTACTCTAGCATCCTATCAGCCTCTATTTCCTGTGCAGCTCTGCTGGGCTGAAGCTGTGGCTAGCGGGTGGGCTTCTTTCAGTTGTCTTCTTTTTTATTTCCAGCTAAGAGACATCCTGACTGTGAGTAGTTACATCACCTCCTTCAAATTAAGTTCCCAAACCCAAATGAGTAGGCAGACATGGTTCTCACCTGGACTTGAGCAGTTATGGTATAAAGTCTACGCCAACATTCCTGATGGAATCGTATATAGAGATTAGGAGTGGCCCACATTGAATCTCCTGAACCTTTGGTTCTGAACTTAGGGTTTCCTGCATATTCAACAGAGTCCAGTTGAAATATTCAGGCTGTAAATTTTCAGATGGAAGGTAAAGAAGGAGTCCCAGGCAAATTATACTCACCAAGGCCAACATTTCCTTCATTAGCTAGCTCTCAAAGTCTCTGCCTTTGTTCAGGTTGGATCCTAGAAAGGAATCTATAAAATGAAAAATATTTTTCCCACATTTTTACTATAGTGGATGCTTTCTAGTGGATTTTCCCAGCTAACTCTATTTTCCTTCAACAGTTCTACTTGGTTTCAACTCCTTGGAGCATTGTGCCTTTCTCTGGATATAGTAATCATCTGAAATCTCATCCCCATACTGATCCACTCAGTTTTTAATACTTAACACCTTCTTAACTTCCTCAGTTACTTCTCCCCTTTGATTGGAGCAATAAAGAATGGAATAGTGAATGCCAAAACTTTTTTTTCTAGGGTTTTAGAATTCCATCTAAGCCAGTTTTTCACCAGCAACTCTGCTTGGTTTCAGTTCCACAGAATAAAATGCCCCCACACTGGGTACCTCTTTATGGCCTCATCTCTTCCCTTTTTAACTTCTTTTTCTGTTTTGTCTTCTTAAAATTAGATTGTAAGCTTTTTGGTGACTTTTTCTTATTTATTCCCTGAGTACATAGCACATGGTAGGGGCTTGATAAATATTTATTGAATTTCATTTAATTTTTAACTTCTGATTGGGTATTTTTATGTATACCTGTTGAAATGGTTGGTGACCATTAATATATGGCTTATCTTTTTACGGTTTCATTCTAAAAGTAAATACAAACAAGTTTCAAAAACTGGCATTTATATTCTCCAAATATGTAGCACAAGTTGGTAATACTTACTAGTGATATCTGTAGTCATCTTGGATCAGTAAAATCTGTGTGTGTGTGTGTGTGTGTGTGTGTGTGTGTATACATGCTAATTTTGAAGTTTTACCAAAGACTTTGAGATGATTTGGATATGTTAATGAACTAACCCCAAGATAAGAATTAGTTTGTTCCCCCTCAAAACCTTATAAAATGAAATTTCAAACTCCTATCTTTCCCTCATCCTAACTCCACCCCCAACACACACTTTTATGTGGGTATGTGTGTTATCGGCTCTAGCATCATTTCTTGGCTCACATTGAAAGTGATCATGTAAAGCATTTATGTTGGGCAGTAGCACCAGGTGCTTCCTGGTTCCATGCATGTGTCAGTCTGATACAACATTACTTGTACAACTCCAATTTCTGCCATTGTCTTTGTAGTAAGTCAAAGAAAGTTAGTCTTTCTGTTCATGAGAACTTAAGGTTCTTAGAATCACTTTTTTGCCTTTTATTAGTACTCAGTTCCCTCTACCAAGACAGCATAGAACCAATTAAAATATTTTTAATGGTCAGTTTTATTAAATGGATTTCATATAAACAGCATGTTATTGGGATTTGTTTTTTAATCCTTTCTCCGACTCTTGCTTTTTGGAGAATTTCATTCTTTTAGGTCTAACATAATAATCATTAGGTTTGTCTTTCCTTTAATCATTCTGCCAGGGAAAAGACAGTTAATTAATCTAATTTATATATTTATTTGTTATCTCAAAATTAACAAATTTCCCTGAAAAAGATTCCTTTGTCCTGTTTGAATAACTAGTTTTCTTTAACTTGAATTTCCCTTTTATTAAAGATAGGCACTTTACTTTCAGATTATACCAATACTGACTCCTTACCTTCTTCATGTTTTTTCTCTTTATTTCTCTTAAACACCATTCTGAAAAAATTAATGATTCTCTAAAGATTTCAATTTTTTAACTTATTTTAATACAAATTGCCATGTAAGTTTTCTGAAGTTATATGATCCACATGGTTTCCCTCTCTTCTTTCCTCCCCCCTCCTGGAACTGACAAGCAATTCAATTTGGGTTATACATGTATTATCACACCAAACATATTTCCATATGATTTATTTTTCTAAGTGAATAATCTTATAAAACCAAATCCCCAAATATATACCCAGATAAATAAGTGATAAATACTATGTTTTATCTGCATTTCTATTCCAACAGTTCTTTCTTTGGAGATGGATAGCATTATTTTTATAAGTCCTTCAGAATTGTCCTTGATCATTGTATTTCCTTTAGTAGCAAAGTCTATCACTTTTGATCATTCCACAATATTGTAGTTACTTGTGTATAATGTCCTCCTGGTTCTGCTTATTTCACTCTGTATCAGTTCACATAGGTTTTTCCAACTCTTTCTGAAGTCATCTTGTTAATTGGGGTTTTGCATTTTTGATAACTATTATCTTAATTTTAGAAGCATGCAGTATCTTTTAGACTTAGAGGCTCAACTTCTTTTAAGTGCACATCTTTTGTTTTCCTTCCTTTCTTCTCTCTTCCTTTTTCTTTTCGTCTCCTTTCCTGGCCTCTTCTCTCCTTCCTTCCTTCTCTCCTTCCTCCCCAACTGATAACTTATGAAATAATTTAGAACCTAGTTCTTAAAAAATTCACCTGGGAAACTGATAATGGTGAAGGGAGACAGATAATAGGGGAGAGGGAGGCGCAGACAGTATCACTACTTTAGTTATGGATTATTGTCGGGAGTATTCAGCATCATGGTCCCAATAGAGATAGAAGAGTATTGGGGGTGGAATTAGGAGGAGGGGAAGATAGGAGTTTGAAATTCATTTTATAAGGTTTTGAGGGGGAGCAAACTATTATCTTGGGGTTAGTTCATTAATATATCCAAATCATCTTAAAGTCTTTGGTAAAACTTTAAATGTTTTTTAACCATGTGGACCATGTCCACATCATCTCAAAATTATGAACAATTTCTGGTTTTCTGCCAGTCAGGATCTTGTCTGAGGTTTATATATCATAGGATAAAAAACCTTGACAGTGGCACCTAACTGGCTTTTGCTAATTCACCACAGACAACCAGGATGTGGATTTTGGTTAAAATATGATATAATTTGTAAATTATGCTCCTTTGATCTTTAAGATTGTTTCTATGCAAATTCCAGGCTCCTCTTTGCAATCTTATTTCTTGCAATTGCCCTTTCATATTGGCTACTTATAAGTTTATTATACTGACTAGAAGTGGAGGGTGGTTGGGGAGATTAGAACAAGATACAGTTTAACACAATCTCCAGTTCTTATTTTTTCTCATTTAGATTAGCATATATCCAAATTTCTTCTTCAATGAATTCTAAGCCTGACTAATAATTTTTTCGCTCCTCTCAAACTCCTGCCTTCATTTTAGGTGATATCAACATACATATTGATTTTTTTTCAAATAGCCTGACCAATCAGTTCAACCTACTCACCAACCATGAGCAATTTCCCCTCCTAACCTCAATCACACATAAAAATGGTGATACCCTTGATCTTGCCACCCACAAATGGAAAGCTTCTGTGTTCAAGAATTCCAAAATTCTCTTATTTATCCACAGTCTATTGGTTTCTCATCTTCCTTCCTCCCTTCTCTACTCTTTATCCACACCATGACCTCCAGGCCCTTAACTCTTCAGTCCTTTCCCAAGTCATCTCCCCTGCACTAACCTCTCCTCTTCTCCCCATTTTGATGCCTTGGTAAACTTTTCAGCTCTATCCTTCCTTGAATGCTTAGTCCTCTTATTTTATCTCTGATTGTGCCCTGTCAAGCCTCAGACTTGAGTCACCTCACCTTGCATCACACCCAGGATGCTTAAATGCAGGCAGAGAAAATTGCTAAACCCTAAATTATGACCGAGTGTGCTACAAATTTATGTTACCCAACTTTAGCTGAGTTCCACTGCTGCTAGGCCATCCTACTCTACCTCAATTCACTATCCCACTCTACAGCAGATTTTCCAAACATTTTTATACCTCTTCAAATCTCCCATGGCTCCTTCTTCTCACACTTTCTTAGCTATGAACCTTGACTCATTTTATTTTTTTTTAAATTGAAGCCATTTTCCATAAACTTTCTCTTCTTCCATCTTCCTTATTTCCTATCATTCAGATGCCTTTTGCCACTTTCTCTTCCTTTAACCCTATCTGACGTGATGAAATGGACTTACTCCTTACCAAGTCTATAATCCCTCTACCTGCTCAAGTGATCCCATTCCATCCCATCTCATCCAATAAATATTCCCTTCTGTCATCCCCATTCTCTCACTTATATTCTTAAAAAATAAAGCAATGTTTTTAACAGATGTTCCCATACTGAACTCTCATAACCTCCAAATTATGTGGAATGAAAAGTTCTCAAAATATAGCAGCCTAGCAGAAGAAATGAAAACCATGTGGGTGCAAAAGAAAACATACACCAGAAATCTCTGCCATTTTGTCTACTACAGTTGTTCTGAAGTTATTTTTAATGAATCTTTTAAAAATTATTACTTATTTATTTTAAACATTCATTTTTAAAAATTGGGTTCCAAATTCTCTCTCTCTCCAGTCTCACTCCCACTCACTGAGAAGGCAAACAATAGATCAATTATATATGTTAAATAATGCAAAACATATTTCCATATCAGCCATATTGCAAAAAAGGGAAAAAAATAAGTAAAGTTAAAAAATATATATTTTAATTTATGCTTAGAGTTCATCAGTTCACACTCTGGAGGTAGATAGCATTTTCATTATGAGTCTTATAATTGTCATGAATCATTGTATTGATCTAAATAGTAAGTCTTTCACAATTGATCATCATTACAATACTGTTGGTACTCTATATAATGACCTCTTTGTTCTGCTCACTTCATTCTACAAAAGTTCATATGTCTTCCATAGACATCCTTCATGTAATTTCTAATAGTTCGATAATGTTACACAATAATTGTAGAACACAGCTTCTTCAGCCATTTCCCTTTTGATGAACATCCCCATGAATTTCAGTTCTTTGCTACCATGAAAAAAGCTGTTATGAATATATTTTTGTATATATAGGTCCTTTTTTGTTTTATTTGATCTCTATGAGATGTAGACCTAGTAATGATATTACTGGGTCAGAAGGTATGCACAGTTTTAGACCCCTTTTGCATAGTTCCAAGTTGTTCTCTAGAATAGTTGGTCTAGCTCACAATTCCTCCAACAGTGCTTTAGTGTCCCAGTTTTTGTACAACCTCTCCAAAATTTGTCCTTTTCCTTTTTTGTCAAGTTTATCAAACTGATAGATATGAGGTAGTACCTCAGAGTTGATTTAATTTGCATTTCTCTAATTATTAGTCACTTAGAACATTTTTTCATATGATTATTGACAGTTTTTATTTCCTTTTTTTTTAAATTACCTGCTCATAACCTTGGATCATTTATCAAGTGGGAAATAGCTCTTGTTTTTATAAAATTGACTATATATTTGAGAAATGAGGCCTTTTATCAAAGAAACTTGTTATAAATCTATCCCACCCATCCACAATTTCCTACTTTCCTTCTAATTTTGGCTTTACTGTTTTTGTTTGTGCTTTAAGAATTTGGATCCTCTGACATTTGGTGCATATATTTTTAGTATTGATATTACTTCAGTGTCAATGGTACCTTTTAGCAAAAAGTAGCTTTCCTGTTATTCTTTTTAAGTTAGATCTATATTTGCTTTGGTTTTGTCTAAGATCATGATTGTTACTCTTGTCCTTTTTACATCAGCTGAAGCATAATAGATTTTTTTGCTCCAGCTCCTTATTTTAAATCTGTGTATGTCTTTCTGTTTCAAGTATATGTTGGATTCTGGTTTCTAATCCATCCTACTGTCTACTTCTATTTTATGAGTGATTTCATTCCATTCACATTCATAGTTATGATTACTGTGTATTTCCTTTTATTCTATTTTCTTCTATCCTTTTCTCTCTCTTTTTATCCTGACTCTCCTCAAAAATGTTTTGCTTCTGACCACTTCCTACCTTAATCTTTCTTTCTTTTTAACCTCTCCCCTTTTCTCTTATCTCCTTTCCTTCTGCTTTCCTGTTGAGTAAGATAGAACTCTATGCCCAACCAAGTTTGTATATACAATTCTTCTCTCTTTGAACAACTTCCTGTGAGAGTGAGGCATTGCCTGCCACCCTCCTGATTTATAAAAGCTCTTCTTCAAATGCCTCTTTTATGTAAGATAATTTCCCCCATTTTTCTTCCCCTTTCCCTTTCTCCCAATAGATCCCTCTTTTTCACACCTTCATTTTTTAAAAGATTATTCCAATATAATTAAATTACACCAGTGCCCTTGTAGATATAGACTCATAACTGCCCTAATGATGATAAAGATCTTAGGAGTTATATGTATCATATTCCCATATAGGAATGTGTACAGTTTAGCCTTATAGTGTCCCTTATGGTTTCTCTTTCACGTTTACCTTATTTATGCTTCTCTTGTTTGAATCCCAGATTTTCTATTCAGCTCTGATATTTTCATCAGGAATGTCTGAAAATCTTCTATTTCATTAAATATCCATTCGCCAACCCCAAAGGATTATATTCAGTTTTGCTGGGTATATTGTTCTTGATTATAATCCTAGCTTCTTTGCTTTCCAGAATATCATATTCTAAGTACTCCATTCCTTCAACATGAAAGATGCTAAACTTTTTGTGATTTTGACTATGTATGACTCTATAATATTTGACTATCGCTCTATTATAGTTCTGGGAATTTTCATTGGTAGATCTCTTTCAAAAGGTGATTGGTAGATTCTTTCCATTTTTATTTTACCCTCTGATTCTAAGATATCACAACAGTTCTTTATAATTTCTTAAAATATGATATCTAGGACTTCTTTCTTAATCATGGCTTTAATTTAATTCTTTTTAATTTAATTAATTTAATTTAATTCTTTTTAATTTAATTTAATTTAATTCTTAAATTATCTCTCCTTTTATTTTCCAAGTAAGTTGTTTTTCTGATGATATATTTCATATTTTATTCTATTATTTCATCCTTTTTACTCTCCTTCCCTCCTTCTCCCCACCAACTAATTGTTGTGTCCTAGACTCTCATTGTGAATATTTAGAAACAAAGGTAAGAGATTGCACTTCATTTCCTCACCAAAGTACCTGTAAATTCAAAACAAATATTAAAAACAACAACAGGGAACCAGAGATAGCATCCTAGAAGCAGAGGTGTTCCCTAAAGTATAAACACACAAAGATAGGCCATTTTGCATGCTGTTTTGCAAAAAATCATTTGCCTTTACAAAGGCACTTATGGCATGGAACATGTGATGCCCTGGGGAAAATGGAAATAAGCATGAATGGTCAGTCTAGAAGCAATTATTTCTCCTCCCTATCAGGCTATGCTGCTATGGGTCTATATTTTGGTGTATTGCTAAATGTAAGTTAAAAAAAGTCACAAAATATGTTCATTACTTTTATTTGCTTTAAAAATCCCAACATTTTTACCAAGTAAGAAATAGGAGAGGTAATACTAATATTCATTATTTAACTAGCATTTTAAAGCTTGAAAAACATCTCACACCCATGATCTCATTTAAGTTTGACAGCAACCCTATAAGGGTATTAGCCTTATTTTATAGAAACTAAGATCTAGAGTGATTGCCCATGTAGATCGTCAATGTCAGAGACAGGATTCAAACTCCTGGACTTCCTTGTCTAAACCCAGGACTCCATTCACTAAACTGTACCATGCCAATAATTTAGGTAGGATTATCCAGAGAAAGAATTGTGAGAATAGAAATACAAAAGAAAAACATTTGCTTGATCACATAATTCAATGGGGATATGGTTGAGGATGTTGACTTTAAATGATCACTCTAGTGCAAATATCAATAATATGGAAATAAGTTTTGAACAATGATACATGTAAAACCCAGTAGAATTGCTCATTGGCTCCTGGAGAAGGGAGGGAGGAGAGGAGGGAAAGAACATGAATCATGTAACCATAGAAAAATATTCTAAATTAATTAATTAAATAAAATGTTAAAACATTTAGGTAGGCTTAGGCCAGAATATGGAGAACTAAGAACAGAAGATCAGAAATATTTGGGGAAGAAAGGCACACTAGTGTATTGTTGGTGGAATTGCCAAGCTATAAATCTCTTTGGAAATCAATTTGGAATTACACAAATGAAGAGACTAAAATGGCCAAACCCTTTGTCCCAGAGATTTTACCATTAGGTTTATTCCCTAAGGAGGTAATTGATAAAAAGAATAATTGATGAGAAGTCCTCTTATATGCTGGGAAGAGCAGGAACCTATAAAATGGTGGACTCCTCTCACAAAAATACAAAATGGAGGCAAAACAGGAAGAAGTCAGGCCATGTCACCTAAGTTTCAATCAAAACAAGTTAAATTTCATGTTCTCAACCTAAGCCCCATTTCCCCAAAATCACATCAGACTAGGCTGACAAGAAATGAACTCACAGGCTATTCCCAAAAAAGATATGGATAGGACCAAAAGGGTCCTTGTTTTGATCGGTTCAAACCCATTTGAATAATTAGGATAATTGATTTTGTAAATTGCATGTAAGATTGTAATTCCTTCAGTCTTGGAAGAGTGGTAAGGGTTAGGCAATGGGGGTCAAGTGACTTGCCCAGGGTCACACAGTTGGGAATTGTCTGAGGTCAGATTTGAACCTAGGACCTCCCGTCTCTAGGTCTGGCTCTTAATCCACTGAGCTACCCAGTTTCCCCCTAATATTGTAATTCTCAATTAACCAGCCAATGGTGAACTAGTGGAGGAACCATCTTTGCATTAGGGATTAGGATAAAAGGAGCTTGCCTGCTCCCATTCTTTGTACTTGCTTGCTGGCTGAAATACTTGTAACAATGGCTCCCAAGTACCCATTCTCAGGAAAATGAAATAAAAGAATTTTTGACACACTGATGCCAAATTCAAGATTCTTTTGAGTAGGTGTTCCTTCCTCTCATACACCCAAATATTTATGGCACCTTTTCTGCTGTTTCAAGCAATTAGAAACAAAGTAAATGTTCATCAACAGGAATGCTTAAAGAAATTGTGGTACATGAATGTAATGGAATATTGCTGAGCTGAAGAAAATGCTAACATGTATGCAGAGACACACTCGAAGACTGGATGTCTAATAAAGCAGAAGAGATAAGGAAACAATATATAGAGTATCTTTGAGAGTGTATATGGAAAAAAACTATAAGATAAGTAAAAGTGAATGTCGCAAAACTACAAAGAATAAGCATGGCTGAAAAAAGGGCTACAACAGGACATTTCTCTACCCTATCCCTTTGCAGTGGTGGGAGGTCTTTGGGTATGGTACATTGCACATATTTTCAAACGTTTGCCATATATTCATCAGTTTTGCTAATTTTCCTTTCTCAGACTTTCTTAAATATAATTATAAAGGGTCACTTTCTGGGAAGTAGATAAAAGAACATTCAAAGGAATTTTGTTAAATAATCAAAAAACAAAAGATCAGGAAAAAAGTTTTAAGTAATACAAATTATTCAACCTTCTATGACCTTTTTTTAGGCAGTGCATTAGATAGAGTGGTAGGGCTGGAGTTAAGAAGACCTGAGTTTAAATTTAGCCTTAGACACTTAACTAGCCATGTGACCCCATGTAAGTCCCTTGACCCCATTTGCCTTAGTTTCCTCATCCATAAAAATAAACTGAAGGGACAGCAGTCTGACCAGAAGAAGGGAGGGAGGAGAGAAAGGTAGGTAACTGGGGTTATATTTTTTTAAAAGAGCTACAGAAAAATGGCAAACCACTCCAGTATCTTTGCCAAGGAAACCCCAAATGGGATCACGAAGAGTCAAACATGACTAAAATGACTGAACAACAATAACGTGACCTTATCAAAAAGGTTGCTATGCTGCCTGTTAAAATGTCTATTTGAAGAAAAGAAATGTATATCTTAATTAGTAAATCCCAAGAGCTGTGGGCCATGCAGGGAAGTAAAAAGCAAAGCTGACCCCTAGATTTTTATGTCACTTAGCATTTTTCCATGTGATACTGGAGTTTGTTTTGTTGAGGAGTAGGTAAGGCCATGGTGAGAGGAGATAACTACCTTATGACCCTCAATAAAATTGTGAAATAAATGTTTTTTTGTCTTTACTGTCGCTCCATTTTCTGTCTCTGTCCTTGTCCCTGTCTCTGTCCCTGTCTTTATCTGTCTCTGTGTCTCTGTCTCTCTTTTTCTGTCTCTGTCCCTGTCTCTGTCTCTCTCTGTCTCTTTCTCTCTTTCTCTATCTCTCTGTCTGTCTGTCTCTGTCTCTGTCCCTGTCTCTGTCTCTTTGCCTCTGTCTCTGTCCCTGTCTCTCTCTTTAATGCCCTCTCCATCTCTGTACCTATCAATTTTTATTTTCAAGGTAAGCACCATTAAATGCATCCAACACAAGCAGCAAGAAAAGAGCCCTCAAATTGGGGTTTTTAGTCATTTAATTGTGAGTGGTGGACTCTATGAGATCACTGCTAGGAAGCTGCTATGGGGGTTGGTAGGGAGTAAGTAGAGCAGGACTGGCTGAATTGAGGAGGATCCCACCTGGAATGTGGTCATAGCTCCTCTTAGAAACCAGCTTCTAAACTCAGTTGTTTTGCTTTTGCTTCTAGCCCCTCCCTCCTAAATAATGGTACCCTGGAATAAAGTTCCAAGTCTAGCCTACTTATGGCCCTGACCCTACTGTGCCTTCATTTTGTTCTTCCTCCCACACCCCATTAAGGGTACCCTGCTACAGACTCTCTCAGGAACTTCTTTCCACCAATACTCCACTTAGTCTTTGACTCCTGCCATCAAAATGGTTTTCCATTTCCTGGCGGACAACTTACTTAACCTTTTTTGGACATACTTTTCTCATCTATCCAATGAAGAAGTTGGACAAGAGCAGGAATTCTTAGCGTTTTTGTCCACATCCATCAGTTGGGTAATCAGTTTAGGAGGGTTTGAGGCAGAGTTGAGGGGAAAGAAGCAAAGATTAGATCCAGAGAGACATGCACTAGAGAAAAGAAGCAGTTTTGAGAAGCAAGATCTCTCTGGGCTAAAGAAAGAGCTAATCTTGGCAGTAAAGAATTGAAGTGCTGAGAGAAGACCCTGAGAACTAGCTGACAATGTTTCTGTAGCAGTTTGGAAAAGTCCAGGGATGCTTCCTCAGGATGTTTGTAAATGCATCACATAAAATATACAGGATTAAAAAGAAACCACTATGTATGGGCTCAGATACTTCCTAGCTATGTGACTCTGGGTAAGTCACTTAACCTCAAATGCCTAGCTCTTACCTTCTTCTGACTTCTGACTTCTCTTATCAAGATCTTCTGACTTGAAACTGATACTTGATATTGGTTTTAAAACAAAAGGTAAGTTTTTTAAAAAAGAAACTAATATGTTAAAATACCATTTTCAAATTATTGCTTTTGAGGTCATGAACCCCAAGTGAAGAACCCCTAGGCTACAGGATTTCTAAGGTCTCTTCAGGCTCTAATATTCCCTGATAACAAAATTCTGACATAATCACTTAGGTTTCTACTAGAAGATAAAATCTGCTTCACAAATTCTGATTCAAGTGTTATTGGATAATTATGGTTTACCTATTTTTATTTTATTATATATAAATTATTATATTTATATTTATTTTTAATTTAATTAATATATTAATTTTATATATAATACAAATTATTATATATAAATTACCTATTTACCTGGAAAATATTTTCAGTTTAACTGGGGTTAAGATCCTAATCTAGTATTGACCAAGGCAGGAGTTCCAAGTACTCTTGGAGCACCAAGGAAATGAATATTTTGGGGGCAGCGATACTTTTCCTTCAGATCTCTTCACACTACACCAGGAAGGCAACTGTCATGGCCTCTATGGGAGCAATTAGAAAGCAATAAGCTATTGTGGAGACAGGGAGCAAAGGGGCTGTGGTAAGTCAAAAGGATGAAGAGGCCACTTATAGTGTAAGGAGGGGTAGAGATATTTGTTCCTTATCCCCCCAACAACAGATGGAAGAAACCAACACGAAGGTTCAACGGCTGAGAGGGCGACGCAGCAAAGCACTGTGGAGTGCTGAGGGCATGTTGGAGCACAAAAGACAACACGGGCATCCAATGCAGCTGAGGAAGTCTCCAGGTGTAATGACCTTTCATGCCACTGGACCCAGGCTTCCAACGCCGAGAGAGTGGGACTGTCTCTGTGCATCCACTCTTCCACTTAAATCTCTTTCATGCACAAGTGTCTTTGTGCAAACGCACAAAGACAATCATCATTCTTGGTTACCGAGAGACTACTACCACCACCACCATCCCCCCAACTCTGTTGATAAGGTATAATTGTAACCACCACTGAAGAGGTTTTAATGTATTGGTGATTAATATTCTATTTTCTCTTTTACAAACTGTGAACGCCTCTCTTGGATTAAGTGTGAAAGGTATAATTTCATTAGATAAACAAAAAATTATCTATGCTCTTTGCTGTGGTTTAGTTGTGCCTGACTAAAACCAAGGGTTTTCTTGGCAAAGATACTGGAAGGGTTTGTCATTTCATTCTTTAGCTCATTTGACATATGAGGAAACTGAGATCAACAGGGTTAATTGACTTGCTTAGGGTTGCTCAGCTAGTAAGAATCTGAGGCTTTGAACTCAGGAAGTTGAGCACCACTCAGCTATCCATACCCTTGGAGGACTTTAAATGAATAAACCCAAAGTTTGGCAGTTTGGGCAACTTACAGAATTGAAAAGACAGCCTTTGGCAATCAGGGAAGAAGCCAGCACTTTACTTTCTGTGTAGAAAAGAAGAGATTTTCTTTCCTTTCTTTCTAAACCTTTCCCACTCCCTGGTCAATGGTCTCCAGCAACAGATGATCTATCCAGCAGCTGGACAATTGATTTAGGAGGGTTTGAGGCAGAGTTGAAGGAAGAGAAGCACACATTCCAAACAGATTAGACCCAGAGAGACAAGCACTACACAAAGGAAGCAGTTTTGAGAAGCAAGATCTCTGGATTGGAGAACTAATCCTTGCAACAAAGAATTGAAGTGTTAAGAGAAGACCCTGAGAACCTACCTGAGCAACTCACCCAACAGTGTTGTATCTGGCGGGGAACTTTGTGAGGACTCCACAGGGGCAAAAAGATGTGTGCCTGCAGGATTGAAGGGCTTGCCTTGGCCACCTGTACTCCCTACCATGTGCTCCTCACTACAATTATTCTCTAAATTCGTGCCTTCTCATTCCAAGGAAATTATATATTTGTAGATGAGTATATCCCAGTTTTCTGGGGAGAAATGACTTGTAGCTACTGTTTTACTATACTATTATAGGAAATACCTTTTGCTAAGACATTTTCAACTGACTGATTTAATAGAAAAACACTGATGGGAGCTCATGAACTAGAAGTGCTCCAAATACCCCTTATTTATCCCCGCCTTATTCCCTTCCAGCTTTTCTGTTTCCTTTTTGTGTTGACTTTCTGCTTTAAATGGTAATGGACAGTGACTATCTTTCTTTTTCTTATTTGTACTTCCAGTGCTTAGCATAGTGCCTGGCACATAGTAGGTACTTAATAAATGCAAATTGAATTGAATTAAATTCAATAAAAAGAGCAGAGCCACAGAGAGCCTTAGAACTTAAGGGAGCATCCATTTTCAGGGGAGCCAGTCTAGTAGTACAAATTGGGGGAATATCCCAGCAGGATAGAGAATAGACATTTATTAAACACCAACTAGGTGCCAAGCATTGTGCTAAGTACTTTTAAAATATTATCTTATTTGATCCTTATAACCACCCTGTGAGATAGATCTTATTTATCATTTTAAGTTAAAGAAAATTAGGCAGGCAGGTTAAATGACTTGCTCAGAGTCAAACAGTAAGTGTCTGAAGTCAACTGGATTTGAACTCAGGTCTTTCTGACTCCAGGCTTAGAGCTCTATCACTCCATGCTTAAGACCACTCCCATGTTCCTCTGTTCTTCAGCCAAAGTCCCCAAGTCCTAAATGAGTGAGACAGTAACACAATACAGAGGCAAGGGAAGGCTAGTGTCCTTATTGGTACAAAGTTTACCCTGGCTGCTAGATCTGGGGAATCTTGGTTTATTATTTGTAATGTAAAAACAACTATTGATATTGTACTAAAATTTATCAATAACTATATCAAAGGTAAAATAAGATCAGGAAGGATCCTAGATTTAGAATTGATAGGAATCTTAGAGGCTATTGAGTTTGTTCTATATAAAAAGGAAATGTCTGAAAATACAGGGATATTAAGGGACTTAACTGAAGTCCAAAGGTAGTAAAGACCTGAGACAAGATTTGAACCAGGTTCTCTGACTCCAGAGCCTGTTCTCTTTCTACTGTACTATATTGACTCCTTTTTCATCATCTGACATTGAGGTGAGCTATGCCCAGTGGGAAGCAGACCCAAAGAAAGTTCAATGAAACCAGAGAAGATAACATTTGGACCTTAGGAGTCTATAGCCACATCAAATCAATAATCACCAACTGTGCACTGGGCACCATGAAAAAGGTTGAGGATATAAAGTAAGGCTAAAGCAAAATTAAGAACAAGGCAAGTCCCTGCTCTCAAGCAGCCCACAGCCTAATGGAAGAGTTCAATTACTCCAGCCAAATAATGTTCATTATGGTACCCTTCACCATAGTGTATGTATTTGTGAGAAGATATGTCCCTGGTTTAAGTGGGGAAATTATTCTTTTGCTCTTTCATTTTTAAATGCCTTTGCTTTTAACTTGATATGTCTTTTGCCCAATTAGCAAATGTAAACACACTAGTTGGGACCTATGAACCTTGTCTTTAAGGGGATGCAGACCTGCAGAGTTTGTTGAACCTGGAATTGCTTTTCTGGAGCACCCACATGTGAGAGGGGTGATCCCCAGATTCTACACTAGAATTCTAAGACTTCAGAATACAAGTTTATGCATATGATCACACCTGGGTTAATGGTACCACCCCCAAATAAAGAAATATTTCCCAGACTTTTGAGGAATATGACTTAGAATGAAATGTTTATGTTATATGTATGAGTGTAATTTCTTTCTTCCAGGACTTCAGAGTCTCACAAACTTTAGATGATCTCTTTTGTACTCTCCCCACCTGGAAAAAAATCTGAATTTAGGGTCAATGGACCCAAGTCCAAGGTTCAAATCTTGGTTCAGCTCCTTCCTACCTGTGTGACTCTGGGCAAATCATTTCATTCTCTGCAAGGCAGTATTCTTTTCTGTAAAAGAAGGGAGTTAATAGACTACAAGATAATATGACAATAGAATATAAACTCTTTGAGGGTAGGCCCTGTTTTTATCTTTTATTTTTCATTTTTTTATTTAATGTTTTTCAAATCCTTATTTTCCATGTTATTTTTTTAAAACCCTTACCTTCCATCTTGGAGTCAATACTGTGTAATTGTCTTGGAGTCAATACTGGCTCCAAGGCAGAAGAGTGGTAAGGGCTAGGCAATGGGGGTCAAGTGACTTGCCCAGGGTCACACAGCTGGGAAGTGTCTGAGGCCAGATTTGAACCTATGACCTCATCATGTCTCTAGGCCTGGCTCTCAATCCACTGAGCCACCCAGCTGCCTCTACTTTCTATGTTAGAACAAATTGGTTTTAAGGCAGAAGAGTGGTAAGGGCTAGGCAAATGAGGGTTAAGTGATTTGCCCAGAATCACATAGCTAGAAAGTGTCTGAGGCAAGATTTGAACCCAGGACCTCTTGTCTATGGACCTGACTCCCAATTCACTGAGCTACCTAACTGCCCCTCCTATTAGACTTTTGATCTTTGTACCCCCACACGTGGCATATGTTAGGTGCTTAATAAATGCTTATTGAATGAGGGAACGGGGAGAGTTGGAGGAAAATGATCTCTAAATACCCTTCTAGCTCTTAATCCATGATGCTACGGTCCAGGAATGTCCTATTTGTCTTGACTTCTAGGGACAGCTGTCATGCCACACAAGGGTGTGTGACAGTTTTAATAGTAGAGCCAAAAGGGGAAGGAGTTGATAATTGATTGCCCTACTTAAAGTTCTGCCCCTGTCTCAGGGCTCTTCACTTCCCCTGCTGCTCCTCATAAAAAGAAGCTTTAACACCCACTCCATGACTTACCTGAATTTGTAGGGAATACCAACACTGTCACAGTAAAATATGCCTTTTTTATTCAAAAAGGAAAGTAAGAAACATTTCCAGGTCCCCTTAAAGAGCATATTTCCATAATAACCAACCAGGAGTTTGTTAAGGGGGAGCACACTTCATTTTCCCAAGGTGGCCTCCTTGTTTCAGTTTCCCATAAAATTTGATTTAATGAGGACCATTCTTTTACCTATGGAAAACTACAAGGGTCAATTATGGAGATGTGCTTCTCCAAAGTGGGAAAAGAGCAGAGGCAGCCTTTTAAAAAGCCTTGCAGTATCTGCTAGCTTGTTCAGTCCTCTTAGGAGAGGTCCATCGTTGAGGTAATAAGAGCGGTGTTATTGCCAAAGGACTTCAAAAAGCGAATCTAGTATTTTTTTCCATAATAATCTTTCTTTGACATACTCTGATGGTGCGAATGTGTGATTTATCAGCCTAGGGGAACCCCAGTGCTGGAATTCTCTTCACGACAGCGGTATCAGCAGCCAATGACTTAAGAAATAAATCCAAGGGAGTTGCTGAAGCGCACACTATTTTTCCATTCCTGCAAATTGAAAAACTGTATTTTGGACAGACAAATAATAGGACTTTTGTGGCAGTACCACCAACTCTACCTGGATCCTGACCAGCCTCCTTGATAAGCGAGCCCTTTTCACATAGACCTGGATTCCATCCAGGAATCCGGATAGCTTTAAAAGCCACATTTACATTTGATGTGCACTTCCTGAAAAATCAGGACACCAAGGAATGGAAAAGCTGTCTTCTTCCGTCGTCTCTCCAAGGGAAAAGTGTCTTTTACACTCTACAGAAAGACTGTCAGCCAAAATGCCTACTAGGAACCCCAGTTTTACCCCAGATTGGCTGTGGGGTCGTGGGCAAGTCTGTGAGTTTCTCCACCTATGTTCCCTTTAGGAATGTGGTTGGAATTCATTGCTTAAAATTGCTTTTGCATGTTAGTGAGGAAAACAGCAAGTCTGTGTGAAGTATGGTTGTGTAGAAGGTTCAAGAGACTAATGTTGGAAGACAAGGGTCAGCCAGCTGGAGCACATGGGCCAAATTCATTCTGCTGGGCGTTGTTGGATCACACACATGATAAGAATGATCTCCATATTTACAAATGTAGAGGTCCCCAAAGGGAATCTTGTTAAGGTGTTTTTCCTCTAAGCTATATCTTTATATGACACTTTGAGAAGCAAAGCAAGCTTGGAAGTGAATAGAGTGCCTGCCCTTGAGTCAGGATGACCCCAAGTTTAAATTCTGTCTCTGCCATGTGCTAGCTATGTGACTAGTCACTTATGATCCCAGGAAACTCTTTAGTTGATGCTAAGTTACAGATGAGTTGCTGATTTATATCAGTGGAGGGAGTTTCCAATCTGGTAGTTATCTCTGCAAATGAAATCAGAGATTAGGACCAAAAATAAAACAATAAAAGAAAGGCTGGTAAGCATTTTAGAGAAAAATTAAAGTGGTAGAGGAGATAATTTGGAAATTTACTTGGGAAAATTACTTCATTTGTAATCTAGACAGTGTTACCCCCACCCCACCCCCTTCTGATTTGACAGGTATGATTTTGAACTCTTTTCCAGGAACCTGATTTTAGATGACACCACTTTTAAATTTGGACAGGAATCATCCCTTTGAGCTAAAATGGTTTTTCCCCCTTAGTTCCTAATTAGGAAATGTTTATTAATGATTATTCTCTTTAAACAATTCTTCCATCTTTCCCTCTCTATGCTTTCAAGCTGTCTTTACCACATTTTTACTTTCTTTCTTCCTTCCTTCTTCCCTCTTTCTTTCTTTCTTTCCTTCTCTCTTTCTTTCCTTCTCTCTCTCTTTCTCTTTCTTTCTTTCTCTTTCTTTCTTTCTTTCTTTCTTTCTTTCTTTCTTTCTTTCTTTCTTTCTTTCTTTCTTTCTTTCTTTCTTTCTTTCTTTCTCTCTCTTTCTTTCTCTCTCTCTTTCTTTCCTTCTCTCTCTCTCTTTCTTTCCTTCTCTCTCTCTTTCTTTCCTTCTCTCTCTCTCTTTCCTTCTCTCTCTCTCTTTCTTTCCTTCTCTCTCTTTCTTTCTCTCTTTCTTTCTCTCATTCTTTCTCTCTCTCTTTCTCTCTCTCTCTTTCTTTCTTTCTTTCTTTTCTTTCTTTCTTTCTTCCTTTCTTTCTTCCTTTCTTTCTTCCTTTCTTTCTTCCTTCCTTTCTTTCTTTCTTTCTTTCTTTCTTTCTTTATTTCTTTCTTCCTTTCTTTCTTCCTTTCTTTCTTAGCTTAAATTCCCCCTTTTTTAATTTTATTTTTATTGTCATTCAAAACACCCTTCCATCTTGGTCATTGTTGTAAGAACACACTCATACATAACCCAAACCCCCAAATAAAACCATAAACACACTGATGTGAAAGACGACTCCAACAATTCTCTCTGGCAGTAGATAGCATTTCCTGTCATAAGTCTTTCAGGACTGTCCCAGATCATTGCATTACTGAGAGTAGCCAACTTTTCACATATCTTAAATTCTTAAGAAAGGAAAAATATTAAACCTTTCCTATTTTTACTTCATGCATCCAGAAGACATAACCCTCTCTATCACTCTCTATTTAGCTTTTTTAAAGATCAGCAATGGTAACCATGAATGCTGCCTGAGGGAGGAGACTTGTCTTGATTTTTTTTAATTATATTTATTTTGAGCTTAACAAACAACAAATAAATTCCTCTCTAGCCTGATTGTTGACTGATGTTTTCTACTATGCCGTTGAAAGCTGAAGCTCACTCCACCTTTGGATTTCACAGATTGGAAATATCTTTGTGGCTTCTCTCTATAATTGGCTAATTCTTCCTAGACCTTCCATTTTAAGGAGGGTGTCCACCAGTCTTTATTCTTCTCTGAATTGCATTTCTGATTCTCTGGCCCCAAGCTGGGTACCTTCATCTCTACCCTGTTTTTAACTTCCTTTTATATGTTGTCTTCCTTCAATTAGAATGTAGGCTTCTTGAGGGCAGAGACTGTCTTTCTGCTTAGAAAAATGCTTTTAGTAAGTGCTTACTAAATGTTTATTCATTAATTAATTAGTAAAGACTTCTTGACTATTTTTATATTCTTAGTAGATCAGAACAAAGTTTGTATATAAAGCGGTGAATCTCTATTAACATCCAGCTTGCTTTTCTTTTTTAATTATGTGACAAATTCAACCTGTAGTTTCAAAAAATTCCTGTTCATCTGTAATTTGTCTGGTCTAGATTTTAAAAGAAGCCATTTAAGCCTATTGAACCTAACAATGACCAGTTTTGTACCCAATCTCCTTAGATCCTTAATTATTATATGATCTCAGTATTAGCCCTTTTAGAACCAGAAGGGACTTTAGCAATCATTTAACCTAATCCCTTCATTTTAATAGATGATGAAACTGAGGTCTAAAAAAGCTGACTCTCTTGCCTATTATCGCTCAAGTTTTAAATAGAAGAGTTACCTCAGTCCTTTCCTTTCAGTCCTCTTTTTTGTCTTTTCCACCATAACTCACATTTAAACAACATTTTCCTGCTACTTAACGACAATTTTGTCTTCATTGTTTCTTGGCAAACTTTTGACTTACTTCTTTTATACTAATCATTTCCCATACTTTCTATTCTAATTTTCTAATTTCTATTAATTTTCTAATTCTAATTATAAATTTTATCATTTCTAATAATTCTATTCTATTTTCTTATCTCTCACCCTTAATAGATGAATGGGCTTCGTATTTTACTGGGGAAACAAAAGCCATTGAACATAATTCTTTAGTCTCCATTTCTCTAACCCTACATATCTGTCTCTATGTTCCTATTCTATATCTCTTATATCTTCTATCAGGAAATATCTCTTCTTTTCTAAGTCTAGTACTCTTTATCCCTTCTCACACCTTTTTCTTTGTTCTTCTCCCATCCAGTATTTTGCTTCATCAATTCACCCACCCTCCTTTTTTATGCCTCTTCAGCCTCTCCTTCTCTGGTAACTATTTTCTCTTTCTTGGTAATAAAGAATATTTTTCTTGGACTTTTCTAAAACATATGATATTATTGACCATCCTTTATTGAAACTCTTTCTTCCTTCAGATCCTGTGATATTTCACTATACTAGTTCTCCTCTATCTATCTCAGTCTCTCTGTCTATGACAATGTCTCTTTCTTTGATCTTTCCACTATCTCCTTCATGCTTTCTCTACCTCCCTAAATATAGGTATTCTTGAAGTTCTGTCCTTGGTCTTCTTTTCTCTATATATACTTTCTTCCTTTTTAATTCAATTCAACAAACATAATTATTTCAACTATGCACAAGGCACTATTCTAGATATTTCCAAAAGGAAAACAAAAATGAATTGGTCCCTGCCCTCAAAGAGCTTACATTCTGCAGAAGGGATACAATAGATAAACAAAGAAGTACATAGGAGGTAATTTTGAGCTACCAGCTAAAAGAGTCAGGGAAGACTTCTCCAAAGAAGTTGCATCTGAACTGAGATTTGAGGAAAGATAAGGATTCTATGGCACAGAAATGAGTAAGGAATGCATCCCTCATGTTGGAGGGGGAGCTTATAGAATGAATGGGATGACGGAGATGGAATGTTGAGTTGAAGGACCAGCTAATGGTCCAGCTTGACTGGAATGTAGTGTGTGAAATAAGACTGGAATGGCAGATTGGAATCAGATTGTGTGAATAGTCTTAAAGGCAAGGCTGAAGAGTACTATTTTATACTAAAGGCATTAGGCAACTATTGAAAATTTCTGAGCAGTAGCACAGCATGTCATATTATCTCATCCAGAGCTTTAGCTATCTGAATCCAATCAATCTCCCAAGCTCTAAACCTACCTTTGAAAAATATTTATTGGGGCTATTTGGTTTTTATATCACAGTTATTTAATAACCTACTCCACCCCAGTCCACTGTAAACCTTCCCTTATGACAAAGAAAAACAGTGAAGCAAAATGACAGATCATGCAATATCCTGTGTCCAAGGTCCCCTACCTCTCTATCAAGAAGAAAAAATATATTTTATCATTTGTTTTATTAAGATTAATTCAAGTTTTACTTAATTTTAATGGAGGTTTTTTAGTTATATAATTTGTATTATAATAATTATAATATTTTGCTATTAATATAACATTTTATTATGAGTATTTGTATATCATTATAATAATTTGTATATATTATTTTCCTCTTTCTGCTAACTTTGATCTCCACTGGTTTATACAAGTCTACCCATAGTTCTCCAAATTCTTCATTTTTGTCATTATTTATGGCATAATAGTATTAACTTACATTCATTTAGCACAGTTTGTTCAGCCTTTCCTGATTGGTGGGCATGCACATTTTTTATAGTTTTTTAGTACCAGGAAAAATACTCCTATAAATTTTGGGGGGAACATTTGGGAACTTTTATTTCTGGCTCCAATCTCTTAGTGATATATGGCCAGTGATGGTATCACTAGGTCAAAATGTATAAGTAATTTAGTTCCTTTTCTTATATAATTCTAAATAATTTTCCAAGCTGTTTTGGGCCAATCTATCGCTCCACCAACAGTAGAATGATATACCAGTCTAACTGAGTCTACTCAGGTCCATAATTCTAACTATCTGTTGACCATCTGAGGGGTAGTGGGACAGTGGAGAGAACTCAGAACTTGAAGTCAAGAAATCTTGCTAATTTCTGCTTATGGGCTTTATAATCTTTATGACCTTTCAGGATCCCACAACTTCTGATGCAGGCACACCCTAAAATATAAGGAAAGTCTCAGAATATGTATTGTCAAATATGCAACTTTTCCTAACCTTGTTAACCTGACAAACCAGTCTGTTATCTGCCAAGAAAACCACAGTCAGACACAACTGAAACGACTAAACACCAACAACATATGTTCAAGACCATAGCAGCTTACAGTATAAGGAGGCACATTCCCCAGAGGCATTTACAACACAAGGGAACACAGCAACAAACAGGGAAAGCCACCTAGGAAACAACAGATTCCCAGAGGCACCTTGTCCTGTATGAAGAGATTTCATCTAGCTCACTATCTCCTCTTCGTTCCACAACAAACAGTTTAAAAATAATTTTTTTCTGATCTTAGTTACAATCTAAAAAAGAGAGCATTCCCATATACAAAAATATACAGGAAAAGAAGATAATGTACTAAACTGTGAATCTCTATTATGTACTGCCTCCTTAAAAAATAAAATCAACATGTTATTTTCAAAACTATGTTGCTTATCTATTTATTTCTTCTCTTCTGTGAATTTTATTTTTAAACTTTTATTTTTTAAATGAAGATCTTTCTCTTCTCTCACTTCTTCCTTCTTGAGAAAGCAAGAAAAACAAAACCCTTGTTACAAACACAGAAAATCAAGAGAAACAGATTCTCATTTTTTCTGTGTCCAAAACAAAATGTTTCAATCTACATTTTGAATTTTAAAAAAATTCCTCTGAAATTATAGTTGGTCATTATGTGATCAGAGTTGCTCAGTCTTTTAAAGCAGTTTGTCTTTACAATATTGTGTAAGTTGCCCTGCTTTTTCTGATGGCTTCACTGTATTCATTTAAATAAATCTTTTTAGGTTTTTTTGAAACCATCCTCATCATCATTTCTTATAACATAATAGTATTCCATTGTATTCATATACCATAACTTGTTTACATTCCCCAACTAATAAACATTCCTTTAGTTTCCAATTCTTTGCCCCCCACTAAAGAGCTGCTATCAGTATTTTTGTATATATGAATCTTTTTCCTCCTTCTTTCATCTCTTGGGAGTATAGACCTAGCATTATTATCACTAGGTCAAAGGACATGCACAATTATGCACAATTTAATTTGACTTGACTAGTGCACAGTTCCACCAACAGAATATTCATGTACCTGTTTTCCCACAGTCCCTCCAGCATGCCATTTTCTTTTTTTTTTAGTTAATGTTCCCAGTCTGATGGGCATGGTGGTATATCTCCTCAGATTTGTTTTAATTTATGTTTCCTAATTCTTAGTGATTTAAAGCATTTTCACAACAATTCAAGCAAAGATTTATTTCCTGCCTGTAGAAAGATTCAGAATAAGGAGAGAGAAGTTGTTGCAATCTTATGAGCTATTATTACCTGCATCACTTTCCTGTCCTCACTTTGTACCCACAGATCAATTGCTCTGGTGCTTAGGATAGTACCAAATTATAGCCATAAAGTGTGAAATACTACCTAAATGTGAAATTACATTATCGCTACTCTTAAAACTATTATAGTCATTATCTGGGTGACCTGCTGGTACCTCTGGTTTATGTCTTGATCTGAATTCATCATCTTTATGCTACCACCTCAGCTCCCATTTAACTTCCCAATTTCTGTTAATAGATTACAATCATTTGGGTTTGAAAAGGTCATAAATCACAGGATTTAGAGAGAGAAATCTAAAGTTCATATAACTCAGCCCATTATACAGGGCAGTTTGTGTTGTCTAATCACTTTCCTATGTTTGGCCTTAGTTTTCTGATTTTGCTACCTTCTAGCCCTTTTTCTCCCAAATTGTTCCTTTTTCTATAATGTAAATGGTGGGAGTCACTATAATTCCTCCAGGTGTTTCTTATCCATGTCATGATAGTTCTTCCAGAAACAGCTGCCTATCCATATGGCATGGCGCCATCTTGTCTCTAAAATCCTCCAAGTAGAGATGCCATTGGAATCTCTCTAGGTAGATCCTTATTATATATACATATACACCCCCAGCTTAGTTATTAACTCCTGGATGGAAGGGACTTTAACCTTCATGGGTAGCCCTAGCATCTAGCATAGTGTTTAGCACAAAATGAGTGCTTACTAAAAGTCTGTGATTGGTTTATTTTAAAATAAGGAAGTTGGTATTCTGGATAGCAACTTGTAATTATGCCAAAATAAAATTACAAAAATACCCATAT
This sequence comes from Monodelphis domestica, assembly GCF_027887165.1. Lineage (NCBI taxonomy): Eukaryota > Metazoa > Chordata > Mammalia > Didelphimorphia > Didelphidae > Monodelphis > Monodelphis domestica. Next base: position 53,903,536 of record NC_077227.1, read on the forward strand.
CATTTGGCCAACAGATAACACTGGGAGCCATTTATCCCAGGGTTGTCGGAGCTAGAATCGTACTAAGTATACTAAAATATTGATAGCAATACTTCTTATGATGGCATACACAGGATATAAATGTAGCTAATGCCATGGAACATAACAAACCGGCTGTCCTGCGTTTAGCATAGATAGGTATTTTATTTGAGGTATGGCTCATCCTGACTCCAAAGGAGACTGGAATTTTTGCCTTTTTAAGGCACAAAAGAGGGTCTTGCTTACCCAGCAAGTAGTGTACCAGGGGAGGGGCAGTTAGGACCTGGGACTATGGCTGGGCAGTCTCTCTTACCCAATCCTTTCTCCAAGAAGTATATAGGATGATACTCCTTGGCTCTCATTTTCCTTATCTGTAAAATGGGGGGGGGGGGGGGGGAATTGGGCTAGATGGCCTCTAAGGCTTCTTTTGGCTCTAAACCACTGAGGTTTCTTTCTATTCTGAATCCTGTGATCTTTTCACTCGAGGTCTTCAAGGAAAAAAAAAAAGGATTCAGTAGGGATATTGAAGAGGAGATTCCTGTGGAGTTACAGGTTATACTACTGGCTTCTGAGGTTTATTCCTGCTCTAAGATTCTCAGAATCTGCTATTTTACTTTATTTTATTTTATTTTTATTTAAAAAAAATTTTTTTAACCCTTACCTTCTGTCTTGGATTCACTACTGTGTATTGGCTCCAAGACAGGAGAGTGGTAAGGGCTAGGCAATGGGGGTCAAGTGACTTGCCCAGGGTCACACAGCTGGGAAGTATCTGAGGCCACTTTTGAACCTAGGACCTCTCATCTCTAGGCCTGGCTCTCAATCCACTGAGCTACCCAGCTGGCCCCGAATCTGCTATTTTAGAGATCATCTTGGACAAATGCTTCATTTTGTACTGAAGAAAACCAAGTCTCAGAGAGCTGGGGTCAAAATGGTACAAAGTGGCAAAACCAGGATGTCCTAATCCAGACTTTGGTGACTCTCCCCAAATCATGCAGGGAAGAGGTGGAGTGTTTAAGACAAACTGTTGGCTTCATTATTTTCCCAAGAGAGGGAGTGGATTTATGATTTCATTGGTATAAGGAAGTCTCAGGTGAGGAAACTTCCTCTACCAAAGGCAGGCTAGTCTTTTCTTTGTAACCACCTAGAGCACTCAAAGGTTCTGTGATTTGTCCAAGGCTACCCTGTCACTGTGTGTCAGAGGACAGAGCTGAATCCAGATTATGCCAGCTCTCTATCCACCACACCATTCTGCTTCTAGATTTTCCAGGGATTGACCCAAGAAAAGTTCCCTTGTTTCTCCAGCCTAGTTAGTTTGTTATTGGATACACAAAGCAGCCTGAATTGAATTTGTGTACCTCTGAGAGGTGTGGTTTATTTGCACAAAGAATAAATGGGCCTTAGAAGCTCAAATAGACAAAAAACACCCTAGTGCTTACTTAGAGAGTAAATAGTAAAGAATGGGTTGATTTCAAACAAATCACATATGCAAAGGACAACATGCCCCTTGCTTCAGACCTCTTGAATACTGAGATGCTACCATAGCTCTAATGGTATCAAAGGAGAATGAATTTAGAACTGAGAGGGACCCTAATGGTCCTTTCATCCAAATTCCTCATTTTACAGATGAGGAAAGTGAGGTCCAGACAGGTTAAGTAAGTTGTTCAAAGCCATACAAGTAAAATTAGGATGGGAATCTAGTTCCTCTAAGTCCAAAGCCCTTTTTTTTGATACCCCAAGAGTCCCCCTCATCTCTAATTTTTCTGGCCCTTGACATGCGGTGAGGGTTATGGTGTCATGGATAGAACTTACAGGTTGTACTATGGTTCTTTGTGCTTAAGACAGCGCAGACCCAAATGTTTGTCTTTTGGAAGCTAGATCAAAGCGCTCCCAGCACCTAGAAATGTCTGAAGAGTTTTTCCATTGCATAAGGGAGTTTTTCTTTAACTCAGTGGTGGTGTAGACTTGTCTACACTCTTTTTTTAGGCCTGGAGAAATAAAAAGTAGTCGAAGAACCAGGAAAGAAGTATTGAGAAAATTCAAGGTTGTAGGGAAGAATGGTTGAGTAGGTTGGGGTTCATTATGAAAAGGAAATAAGAGGGGATGGAAATAGAATAGAAAGGTGGAGGGAGGCAATGAAAATGTCTATAATCTCATTTTCACTCTTGAAGGTGAAGGAAATTTGTAACAGATAGCCCATCTCAATGGTGCTTTAGAAAAGCTACCTAGGAAAAAAATGGGGGAGAGAAACCCAAGAGATTGGGAAGATATAATGTAATAAGCAATAGTGAGAGGAGAAATGACTACAGATGGGGGATTTGGGTGGATTCTGTGACATAGGAGCAATAGTCTCTAGAAAACAGTGGAGACAGAAAAAATAAACAAAACTAAAATAGTCCAGAGGGTGCTGGTGCAGCCTAGGATGCCTGATGATGCTTTTACTCTCAGTCCATTTCTTCTTCTACTTTCCTCCATCTGCTGACTTTTGATAGCATTTAAGAATTGCTTATATCACTTAAGTAATATCCAGACCACTATAAAACCTGATTTAGGAAGAGATACCTGCTCAAACTTCTGAGTATATCCCTATTACCCATTATAAGGAACAGAGACCTCTGACTCACCACTGATTATAACTTTTCAGGGTTGTTTAGGCAATTCACATATGACTCTAAATGAGTCATCCTTGTAGAGTTGGCTTTGGGATTCTGTGTCTTAAGAAAATGCTCTAGGACATCTGTTTTGATTAGCTCCAACTTTAAAAAAAGTGAACCAACCTATGATTTTCATGACCAATTTTGGAGCTATGGAGATTTTGGCTGGCACAGCTTGATGATTCTGCAGCATGTCAACTATTAAAGCGATAACTAAGGTAGGGGCGAATGGTGTTTTGTCCATTGCTCTAAAATTTTGAGAATGTTAATAACATTTTGTTACTCCTTTACCAAAAAAGAAATAACAAAGTTTAGCACCTGGTTAGCTTGGATTATTTGTTAAAGTCAAAATCTGTCTGTTGGCAAGCTTCCTAAATCCAGTTCTCACGTCCCAGATTAGCTTCTCCTTGACTTTTCCACTGTATTGTTCTCCCCATTAAAAAACTCAGATTCATCCAGCCAACGGTGACCATTCAGTACTATGTGATTTCTGTCTTCTCCACTACATTTGTCTGAGAAAGTTAATGGGAGGGTGCAGCTCATGCTTCTGCCTCAGGCAACACATTTTATCTTTATAGTCCTGTTGGTTCCATTTTTATTTAATTTGCTTTCCTTCATGTAAGTCAGAGTAACAACCTAACCCCTCCCTCCATGCAAGTTAGATTAGTTTTTCCTTAAAAGGTATGGCGACCTTCCTTGAGAATTGGTTGGTTCAGGGGCTAAAGACTCAAAATGTTACAATATCTTCCTCATCACATAGGTACAAAGCAGCCATCAAGAATGTCAGAGGCATTTGGATGCTTGGCTGGGGGATCATGATGATTTAGGCAAAGGAACTTCACTGAATCAACTCAAAGTATCCTCCATACCTACCTTTGCTGAATATCCTTCTCCCGTTATGGCTAAGTAAACCTCTTTTTGCTAACTGTTGGATGTCCTGCAAGTATCTCATTTTATTCTAATATCAAACCTAAATTACCAAGAGTAATTTAGCCAGAGTCAGATCCAGTTCAGAACAATAAGCATAGTCTTACTGAAGTGGAGGATGGATTGGACAGACAAAAGCTAGATAGAACCCAGAGAGACCTTCATGTTTCTGGTAGTGCTTCCAGATTTGGTGGTTGATTACTATGACATATTCTCTATTCTTGGGATATTAGAAAGTAGACTATGGCATTCATTGAGACCTATGTGACTATGTTCTGTGTACCCTAAAGATAATCACAGTAAACCATGAGTTAGACCCTCCAGCTTCAAATAGATTGTGAAGTGATTCTTTGATGTAAGCCATTGGGGGAGGCACTTGAAAAGAAAATGCTAGGGGGCAGCTGGGTGGCTCAATGGATTGAGAATCAGGTCTAGAAACAGGAGGTCCTGGGTTCAAATTTGGCTTCAGACACTTCCTAGCTGTGTGACCCTGGGTTAGTCACTTAACCCTCATTACCTAGCCCTTACTCCTCTTCTGCCTTGGAACCAATACATGGTCTTGATTCTAAGACAGAAGATAAGGGTTTAATAAAAAGATGACAATGATAAATTGTCCCCAAGATCCCAGAGAATTTTCTGAAATCAGAGCTATGGATAAATGTGCCATACGCACCTCATTTAATTAGCTGGAGATAGGCAACATTGCTGCCTAAATGTAAACATTTCTTTTCTTAGCCCCAAACTGCAAAAGGTAATTTTCTTTCTCTGGCCCCTGAAAAGCACCCAACTCAGGCCCCAGAAGGATTTTCCCAGCCTCAACAGAAATGGTGACTGCTTAGACAAGGGAAATAGAACATATTGATAGGACTAGGCCTCTTGGCTTATTTCTGACTTTGTTTCTTTGCCCAACATGGGAGGGCAGAGTCTGGTCCTTGAAGTAGCAGCACTCCTGCTCCGGCTGAGGGTGGGAAGGCAGTGACAGTGGAGTCAAGCCTGTTGTAGGAGGTCAGATCTGGGTACAAGACCCAGCAGTGACAGCATAAGAATGCTCAGGTCCATAGCCACACTGTCCCAGAATAGGGCCAGAAGAGCTCAGGCCCTAGTAGTGCAGCTGTCCTGCGCCAGCACATGAAGCAGCAGTTAATCCTGGCAGAGGGGGCAGCAGGCAGAGACATGAGCTCTAGTGGCAGCAGACATCACTGGTCAGCAGGTAGAGACAGGGGCCCTACTAGCAGCAGAAGAGCAGATAGCAGCAAGTACTGGGAAAAAAGGCACAGACCTCAGTAGTAGTAGACAACAGATCAAATCTCTGGCCTCATTTGATTTTTTTTAATGCGTAAAAGTCTGTCTCCCCATGTATTTGGGATCCAGCCTTCAGCTGAGGAAGGGGCCTGTTCCCAATCTGTTAGGCAATTGGCAAGCATTGCTTAATAAATTGAAATGTTTGGGAGCTAGAAAAAATGGGGCAAAAGAATGGGCCGTGGGAAAAAAGAGAAGCCCAACATATCTCAGTGCTTACAGTAATGTAAATATTGCATGGCCCCTTCACATTGTGTCCAGAACAATACCCAGTCAGTGATCATTAAATAACTCTGTCCCAAGAGGTCTTGGAAAACCAAGGAGTGGTGTCTTTGGGAAAGGGCTTGCTGTTAGCAGAGGAGGGGGAGGTGAAGATCTAACTAGCCCTCACAGAAGAGTGGGGGACCAGTCCCTCAGTATCTTTCATGGGGCAAAGTTGTTGTTTTTATTTTTAATTACTCCATGAGCCTCTTGAAGAGAGCAAGATCCTGAATGGTGGGATTGCTAATCGAGCACCATCACAAGGTAGTTTTCCCTTACCTATGATGAAAATTGGTATCTATGCAGAAAGCTGTCATCATCTTTGCCATAGCACTGCTATCCCTTGATACTTCTACATGGACAGATCTACTTGGAACAGGTAAGATCTGGTGTCACCACTACCTTGAACCTCACAGGTTAAATTGGTGAGTCTATTTTTTTCTGGCATGCAATCAGATTCAGCCATTCCTTCAGGAAGCTGTTATATGATTTGTTTTCTCTGCTATGTTTCTGTTTTAGTATATTCTTTACCTCCTTAAGTGCTACCTCTATCAGGTTTCTTGAATACTGGATGTCAGGACTAACCTGCTAGAGTCCCAAAGTCACTTAAGTGCTAGAGGGTCCTCTAGAAGGACTTTACTTTCAAAGAGTATGACAGGAACAATTCATAATTCCTCTGTCCAAGCAAGTTAGATTTGCTTTTCCTTAAAAGACATGGAGACCAGGGGACAGCTGGGTGGCTCAGTGGATTGAGAGCCAGGCCTAGAGATGGGAGGTCCTGGGTTCAAATCTGGATTCAGATATTTCCTAGCTATGTGACCCTGGGCAAGTCACTTGATCCCCCACTGCTTAGCCCTTACTGTTCTTCTGCCTTAGAACTAAATTATTGGTTCTAAGACAGAAGCTAAGTATGGAGACCTTCCTTGAGACTTGGGTGGCTCACAGGGCTAAAGACATCCCAGAATATGATGCAGTCATCAGGACATGTAGATGCTTGGCTGGGGGAGGATGATGGGTAGCTCAGGTGGGGGACCTTCACTCAGTTAAATCAATTCAAGGTGTCCTCCATCTCTATCCTTGCTGGATGTCCTCCTGCTCTGGCTAAGTAAATTTCTTTTTATGAATTGCTAAATGACCTGCAAGTGTGTCATCTATTGTATCTAATCTACAAGAGGATTGACTTGAGGCAAAACCAGCCTAAAATACTTCATACAGTAAGATGATGCTACCAACACACCATCAGGAGATCTTGTGCTTTGAGGAACTTTCTTACAGTGAGTGATGGTTCATTTATTTTGAACCACTTGCAACCTCTCACTTGGTTCCCCTTGTCAACAATGGCTATTGTTTATGTCTTGCCTGTCCAACCAGCTGAAGGCAGGGGTTCAATTTGTGGTTGCCACAGAATAGAGATTCTCTGTTGTTTAGCTAATTGGCTCTTAGCAATATCGAACTATAGTTACTAGCTCATGAACATCATGTACCAGCCTACTGAGCTAATTGGTGTTTGAAACACACAGCCCACCAAGAGTGCATTCTTAGCAGAATTTTCACATAATTGTTATCTATGACCTGCAACTTCCAGATGAGGAAACAGGTTCATAGTGGTTAAGTGACACCCTGGGTCACATGACTAGTAAGTGTCAGAGCTCACTTCATATCCTATGTTCTTTCTACTATATCACATAGTTTCATTGTAACAGTAATTCACATTCTGTAGCCTTTCCTCACAATAGCCTTCTGAGGTAGACAGTGCAAGTCAGATTTAGAGTGGAAGAGAATTTAGTGGCAAGAGATCTAATCCAACCACCCTATTTTACAGAAGAAGAAACTAAGGCCCAAGAGAAGTGACTTGTTTAAGGCCATAGAGCTAGTAAGTAGTAGCAGACCTAGAGTTGGAACCCCAGTCTTTGAATTCTAAATCCAGTATTCTTTCTCCTCAAGCAACTTCCATTTACAGATGAGGAAAATAGGCTCTGAGATATTGTGATTTGTTTATGATCACATATCCAGTTGGTGTCTAATATTGACTTTGAACCCAAGCCTCCAAGTTCTGCCCTCTATAATATCCAAAAGACATTTTTTTTAGAGTAGGTACAATCTTCTTGGAGAATCCTTCATTTTGTTCTCTTTTCCAATTATCAGGGCATTCTTGAGAATGTATGGATCTAAATATCAGTATGAAAGGGTGGAGGATAGATGTCCATACATGGAGAATTGGGGTAAAGCTAATTCTATTAAAAAAAAAAAAGCAGCCTTAAGCGAGAGTGGAGAAAATAGCTCTGCATTCATAGTTGGGCTTGGCCAGAGCAGAGGAAATTTAAAAATACTGCAGCAACCTGTAAGGGATAGTGAGCAGGGGAGACATCAGTCATCAGGATTAAGTCCTTAAATGCAGTTGGGTTGAGTCCCCAGGGCTGGAAAGAACCTAAAATGAAGCTGGTCTTAGAATGTGAAAGAACTCCAGATTCCTGTCACAGACAGGACAGCTGGCACCAGCTGTGGTGTGGTGGTCATAGGCCTGTGATCTCAAGTTCCATTGTTTTGCAGTAGTATAATACCTCTTGGTGAACAACATCATATATTCATTTTGGGAAGCCAACCTTCTCACCCTTATGAAAATTATTAAAGAAAAAAGAATAGTCAAGATTTGTTTCTTGGCCAAAGGCTGTAGTTCATCTATAATCTCAAGAATGTGTGCACTTCCTGCATATTACAATTATATATGGAGATCTTAAAGAAAAATATAATCTATTAGACAGTGAAACCAGAGACTATTTCCAAAATGCAGATGGGTGCTCTCATTTGTCATCTTGACTATTTTCTTGCTTCAGATTTTAAAGGGGGGGAGGGGGGAGGGAGGAAAGCTCCAGCTCAGAATAATAGGCTGACAGCAGGAAATCCCCTCCTAAGGAACATTTTAAGACTAAAATCTCCTTTCAAGGAATTTGTTATGCAGCCTCTCACTCATTTTTATTCACAGTGAACTTTTCACTTGAGGTGACAGATATCATTCACTCAATAATATTTATTGAATTCCCAGTAGATGCAATTCTCAGGCTAGATGCAAAAGGAAGTGATTAATAACTGATCCATAATTTATTCTGTTATCTTAGTTATTACATATCCATTATATGGCAATTATATCTTTTTTTTAACACCTTAACAAATCGCTATTACTTTTTCCTTTTTTTTGTCAACATTGCTTCTCTTTAGTTCCTTGAGCACACAGTACTCTCAGTGTCAAGGAAAATAAAGAACACGGATCCTGGGGAGTTTCTTGTACAGAGCTGCAAAGGAACTGCAAAAACGAACTGAGCCTTTGAAAACGTACAAGTCTGGCTCTCTGGGAAAGGTCGGTACTCATTCTATGCCCTGATGTCTTAATTGTGTTTCTACCCCTCCTACATTACTTATTATTGTGGCATGACTGCAAGATGCCAATAAATTAAAATGCCATCAATTATGACTGAGAGCAAAGAATATGTCACAAAAAATTTCTGCATACCTAGTTAATGATTAATTTTATTGGTGCCTCCTTTTTTCCAACTTAGAAAATGCACCCATTGCAGAGCTCTGCATAACGTCTCTTTCTCTAAAAAATCCTGAGCATTGCTCTACCCTTGAGAAGCTTTGCAGAATCGGGCATGCCCCCGCTACAGCTGCTGTTCAGAGGGGCTTGGGTGCCAATTGCCGGTTCCCTAGAATTTGCCCGTAATTGACCATGTCCCACTATAGGTAACTCGGGTGGAGACTGACAGCCTCCAGTGTTGCTCTGCCGGTTTTCAATTGGGCTCTTCGTGTAGCCCTGCCTCCTCGACTCGAGCGAGTTCGGCAGTTGGCCTGGCGCGAGTGAATGGCGGGTTTTAGCCCCGCCCCAGCCGTCCGCTGCGCTGCCTAGGTCGGCGCCGCTTCCAGTTGAGAGATGGCGGCCGCCGCAGGTAGATCGCTCCTGCTGCTCCTTTCCTCGCGGGGCGGCGGCGGGGGCGCCGGCGGCTGCGGGGCGCTGACTGCCGGCTGCTTCCCCGGACTGGGCGTCAGCCGCCCCCGGCACCAGCAGCACCACCGGACGGTGAGGGAGCGCGCCCGGGAGCCGGGCTGGGGGCGGGGCGGGGTTGGGCTGGGTTGGGCTGGGCTGGGGAGCCGCGGTCGGCGGGCGGGCAGGCCGGCCGGCCGCTGGGGCAGCGGGCGACTTCCTTCAACTCGCCGCCGGCCGGGGCTAGGCGGCAGCGGAGGGGCCGCGGTGCCCTTCAGGCGGCTGCGGCCGTGGCGGGCGGCGCAGGGAGGGAGGGAAGGAGGAAGCGGGCTGCAGGAGGAGGGGCGGCGCGGCTGAGATGTACCCGCAGCTCGGGGACAGCGGGGCGGGGAAGGGACGGGACTCGGACGGCGCCCAGACTAAGCCGCCGGCTCCGCGCTCGCTCCTGCCCGCTGTCTTCCCAGACCCAGCGGGCAGGGCTGCCCCGAGCCTAGTGTTTGCTCAGGGGAGGCACTGTCCCTGGAAAGGAGTGCCCGCGACCCTCTGCGGAGCCGGCGCGCACCCCCAGGACCCTAGCGGGGCCTCACTAGGACAAGAGCAGGCAGAAGGGACGGCAAACTTTGTCCTCCCCGGGACTTGCTGGCGTGTCTGGGCGCGAGGGACAGCTCCTGGGAGAGGCGTGCTGCAGTGTCGCGAAGGGAGGCGGCCCCAACCTGGCTGGGATCAGGGTTCGGGCCCCCGGTGGGGAGCCTCGGACCGGCCAGGGGGAGGGTACCACGCAGAGTTTGAGCTCCCCTCCCGGGGAGAGAAGACCTGGCCCTGGCGGTTAACCAGTTGCTAGTGGGTATTCCTCGTGCTGGCAAAGGGGGCTGCGACTCCTCATTGTATATGTCCATCCATACACACGTCTGTCTGGACGTATGCACATACTTCTCGAAACACCCTTCCATCCATATCTATATCCCAGCTCGGTATCCTCTATGTATTTCTCTTCTTTCCTTTTTAAGAAAAAGTGCCAGAGAACAACCTGGCACTCACTCTGTTTGGCCTTACCAGTTAGTGAGTCTTCTTGAATTGCCCAGACCCATAGAGACTGGCCCCTAACCAAGTTCTCGTGTAGAATTAGAATTGGCTTTTACCGTTTAGGGCTCAGTAGGAGGATCCATGTAGACTTCCTTTCTGAAAAGAGAGTCCCTGGACTTCTAAAGCCATTTGTAGTGCTAGACTGAATGAAGAAGCCAGGGAATGAGAAAGCCAGCACGGGGGAATTCTTCCAAAGCTCGTCCCAAAGATCAGTGGAAGGACATAAGAGCTAATAGATGACAAAGTACTCTGAAAAGCCTGAAGTACTCTACAAGTGCACTCTGACTGCTGCTAGTGTCCTTTATAACTTGACTTGGAAGCCACCCTGCCCCCATTCTTGTGCAAACAAGCCCCACATTTTCACGTTTGGTGTAGTAATATATTGCTAGGTTGAAGCTCCTAGGTGAAAGCTGGAGCCCCCACCCCAAATGTTCTGTCTGAATGTGCATGTTTTTAACCCCTGGGGAAGTGTTTCTGACAAATGTCTGCCCAGAGAATCCCTATATTAAAAAAAAAAAGTTCCCCACCATCAATCACCCTTACAAAGTTCCCTCAAGTGAGTAGGTTCTTTATATTTAAAGACTGGGCAGTTACCATAGCGATGTAGGAGTTTTGAACAGTTATTGTGTGTTTCAGTAAACCAAAACCTTTATGGGAATATGTCCCTGTGATGGGGAAGCTTCCTGACAGGGAGATTGGGCTTTGCTTGGAAAACTGAAGAAATGGGCTGGGTTGCACCTGAAAAGTTGAAATCAACAGTGTTACTCTGAAGGGTGGAAGTAACATCGTTGGGGGACTATGAGGCTCACCTGGAGCCGCAGTGAAGACTACACCTAAGTTTAAGATGCTTGCTAAAATGAACTCTTAGATCTTTTCTGTTTTCTTTTGGGATTGTGTCAGGGATGGGTTTGTAACAACTTGCATTGGAGATGAAGCATGTTCTTCAGATTTCCTTCTTTATGTTCATGCTGTTGACCGGTAGGAATCTGTTAGTCCTTTGTATTATTCTGAAGATTGGGGTGAAGAGTGACTTTAAGAGGGCTGATTGGACGAAGAAAACAACCTTCCTGAAAAGATAGATATATTTGAGGGGTGCCTGAGATTTAAGTTAAACTTATCCAAGAAGGCATCCTATCTACTGACACTAGATGGCAGCGTGTATTGGACCCAAACCTGCTTAAGGCCAAATACTATCTCTCCCTCTCCCTTTTCTATAGGTGAGAATGATAAGAGAGATGTACATCTTAGAGACTTTGAATGGGACCTTATCTTTGTTATCTTGTTTTTAGAGGAAGACAAATTATGACATTATGCAACACGAAATGCTCTTCAAGGTGGGAGGCCTTGCTATTTTATTATTAGTCAAGTGAGAAGCTACAAATACTTGGAGTAAAGATTTCTTTGGGTTCTTCTGTTTACATCTGTCAGATGACAGGCAACAATTTAACTTGCCTGCTTGATACAGCTGTGTGAATAAGAACAATTTAAAACTTCAGTAAAACATTTGGGACAAAGGGGGAGTTTTAAGGAAGCTGACTGCCAACTTTGAACAATATTCTCCTCCTGGCTCCTAGGAGACATGGGCTATTTTCACCAGTTGCTCATGATGGTACCTGGAGTACTTTTCCTTCCTATCAGAGCATCTGACTTCTAATCACATAGAATCCCCTTCATGAATTTGCGCAAAGCCTCCCATCCTGTCTGCTTATTTAGCTGTTGCTATTTACAGGACAGTTATGGGGTATTGGACTTCTTTGCCTGGTGAGCCAGTGTGTGTTTAAATTGAGCCACTGTCCTGGCTTCCCCACACAGCTCTTATCACTTCCGAACACTCACCAGATGTGGTGCATTGTTCGATGTCTTAACTAGCATGTATCGTTGTACCCTGTTTCCTATACATAGTTGGTGGTTGCTCCTCTCCCGCTTACTATGTAGCAGTTTACCTGATGAAGCTCTTCTTGTCTCCTCGTGTATTGGTGGCTTGGCTGTAGAAGCTTATTTAATAGTTCCCTTATCAATAGCACCCCAATGCCTAGGGACCAGTTCTTCAACCCACTCTTCTTTATAGAATCCTCCATCATCTGGTTCTGCTTTACCAGTTCAATCTTCTTTTCCAGAGTTCTGTAATAACCTCCCCCCATCTCCTGCTTTAGTCAGATCAGTCTCCCTCCCTCCTAAAATATACCATATGCTTTTCCATGGTCACACCTTTGCTCATATGCTACTTTTTATGCTTGAATTCCTTTTTCTCCTCCCCTCCCCCAGCAGTTCTTGCTCTTCTGTTTAGGCCTAGGTCAAGATCTGCCTTCTCCATCTAAAAGCTACAAAGGGATCTGGCCAACATTTCACACACTTCACAGTGTCATGGAATTTTAGAACTAGATCACCTTAGCAATGATTTCTTGCAACCTTTCCATTTTAGACTGAGACCCAGAAAGCCAAAGTGATTTGCAGAGGCCCCATAGTTATTTGTGGATCCAGGGCTAGTACTGAATCCTTCTGCCTGCTGAACAAATGCCTTTTCTATTATATAAGAGACAGTGTGATCAAATGGAAAGAGCATCCGTGGCAAGAGACTTGAGTTTGAATCCTGCCTCATGTATCTGCTGGCTGTGTGATGAAAGCCAATCCAGTTATTGTTAGAGTTTCATTTTCCTCATCCATAAAATGGGACTGATAACACCTGTTGTCTCTATTAGTCTTGGACAGTTATTAAGCAGGTCCATTAGTACATATATCTGAGACAGACACTGCAAATGGACATTTGACCTGGACCCAGAATTGAATAGGAGGAAGACTGAATTGAATTGCTATTAACAACCTCAAGCTTCTGCCAGAAAAGAAGAATGTAATATTTTAATATCCCTACTCTTCTTTTGATACTCATTGGCTGTTGGTCATTAAATACCACAATCTTTGAAGAATCAAAATTGCAAGTCACAAGTGGAGAAAGGCAGAGTAGACATGAGAAAGTCTCAATATTACCGACAACAAAGAATTATTCATCAAGCATTTATCATGTACCTACTGTATGCCAGACACTGGAAATAGAAGATCCAAATGAAAACAATCCCTGTTCTCAAGGAGTTTGCTTCTGAGGGGACAGGTGGGAGGGTAGATAGCATGTGCATATACAATTAAATATAACATATATGCACAAATAATATATATCTACATATAAACATACACAAATATTTCTTCCATATAATCTTTGAAGATCCTTATCTCAACTTCCATTCCATGTGTCTCAGATCCCAAAACAAGGCTATTATCTCCTCAGGATCCTAGAGTTACCCCTGAGGAGTCAGGGATGATTCTCTAATGCCATCAGCTTGAACCATACTCCTCCCTCAGCTCCCTTTAAGATTATTACTTGGAAATTATTTTAATTATCTGTTATTAAGTAGCTTTTAGAAAGAGAAATTTACAACGGTGCGATCATATGAATAGTTGCTTGAAATTATTAGCCCCTTCAAAAGTCTGTGACACCATCTCCCACGATTACCTACAGACACCAGGAGAAAGTGGGCTCAAGCTTAGAGAGCACATATGGCAAAAGGAGTCATTCACAGCTGCTGGTTGCTGGAAGTCCTAGATAACTAGGCTGTTATCTCTGAGAGGCTGTCTCTATGTTTGGAATACCCTCCATTCTTACCTCTATATCTTGGCTCTCTGGTTCCTTTCAAGGCTCAGCCTTGCCTAATTACTCCCTTGATTCAGAACAAGTTGACTGTCAATTGTTCACATAATCCAGTCACTCCAGTTTGAACTGTACAATATCTATCATCTATTTCCATCAGTTTTCTTCAATGGAATGGAGTAACAAAACCAGAGCTTGGGGAAAAAAAATAAATGTTGATCTTAAGAAAAATAATTTTAATTTAAATTGTTATTTTAAATTTAATTTAAAGAATTTTAAAAAGTAATAGGTTTCAGAGTGTATCATCTATTCCTTAAGGAATCAGTGCTGTTACGGATTTGTGATTTCGAGGGTGATCATTGTAGGGATGGCTCTAAAGCCAGCACCTTTTAGTTCAGATTCAATGTTGGGAAGAAATGGAGCACTCACAAGCCACTGAACATTGAGCAAAGGATGGAGACTTACTTCACTTTAACAGCAAGGATACATACAGTGGCATTTAGCCTCCTCATCTTCATTTGGACACTGCATCTGGTCAGGAAGTCATTAGGGAATGTTGACTCAGGTGGTCTCAGATACCTAGTATGTCTGAGAAGACCCAGATACACAGGTGGGGACCAGGATGCTGCATGAGGCTAATCAGGTTGAGTTGTGGGGAAGGAAGCTGTGTAAGGGAAGTCCAAGAAGCTACATCAGGAAACAGCTGGCCCTATCCCACTGATGTTACTCTTCCCCTTGCATAGATGATAAGCCTTCCATGCCTTAAGAGTCATCTTACTGAGATGCTTTGGCTAAAAGAGATCATTAGTTGGATGACTTGAGTGATGAGTCTCTCTGATATCAACTAGAGTGGGAGTTGGACAACAGACACACAGTCCATTTCTGGGTCTGCCCTCAAAGCCTTTCCAGCACATTGGACTTCAGACTTGCATTCTGCTGACACTAGGGTTACCTCCGCCATGATGAGGCATTAGAGAAATACAAATATGGAAGCATAATGCATTTTTGACACCTAAGCATAGTGTAGGGTTGTGTCTGGTGGAGTCATGAAAAGAAATGAGAGCTGCCTCTTAAATTTGGAAACGTGTGCCTTCCAGTGGCCCAGCAGGGCCCACTACAGCTCCAATGTCTTTAGCGGAATTCTAAAAAAATGCCATTGAGTTTGCTTCAGAGGTCATTCATCTAGTGATGACAACTGCTCTGAGTTTGTATTTGGGCTGGTTTTGCTTATCTGAAGGATATAGCAGGCAGAGTGCTGAATCTGGAGTTGGAAAGCCCCAAGTTCAAATTCCCCTTCTGATATTTACCTACTTTGTGACCATGTGGGAAAACTCTTTATCTCTTGGAGCCTTAGTTTCTTTATCTCTAAAATAGGTTGACAACATCCCTTTGTAGTACCTACTTCAAAAGGCTGTCAGGAGGCTGAAATAAAGTATGGAAGTAAGAGACCACTGGGCCCATTTTAAAGCTTGGTCTAAATGTCAGCTATCATCATCATTAGTTCCTGAATTTAGCAATAAGCTAAAAATGAAAACTTTCCATAAGTCTTTTCCTTTTTAATACATTTTTAAAGGAGAGGGGAGGCCTGGACCTGTGATTTTACTGACATGAGGAGTGTCCAGTGTGGAAACTCCCTCTACCAGTTCAGATTAACACCTGCTCCGTAGTTTATAACCTTTGAGATTACTAATCTTTGAGCATTAAAAGGTTAAGTGACATGTCCTGAGGTCACCCAGCTGGTGTATTGAGCTTGAGTCCAGGACTTCCTAATTCTGAGGTCAGCTTTCTTGTCTGCCTGGCCTCCAGACATCTCTCAATGATGTTAACAGTATTAAGCCGGTAAATGCATTAGATAATAAAGGGTGCTAAGTGGGGTTTTTAATCATTCTTAGTGTTTTTTTCGTGGATCTAGGCCAGAGGTAGTCACTAGCAAATTTCTGAGGAATGATTGCCTGTGAAATCTTTTGTCCCTCAAAGAGATACTCACGGGATGGTGATTTGCCTCCAAATAATAAATAAATAATAATAATTTGCCCCCTGTGATGTTATTGATGAATACTAGGAAGGAGGTTCTGAAGAAGGTCCCATCCAGCTGTAAAGTCTGTGAGAGAAAACCAAACTGGCCTTGGCTTATTAGTGTTGAACACAGGAGGGGAGGGGAGGAAAGGTTTCCGCTTCTGCCCGCTCCAATGACACGGAGAAATGGGGCCGGCCATGAGGAATTAGTCTAGGTGTTTTTGTTTGTTTCCATAATCTTAGCGTGTGTGTGCAAAACCAAAATGTATACGGAGGAAGCATTTTAAATAGGATCCATTTTAGCTTTGCATTTGGGATTCTAAATAAATGAAAGAATTTTCCACATTCTATCACAAACTGGTTCTCTTGTTGGCTATTATGATAATTTAGAACAATGACAAATTCTGAAATGAACTCCGAGTAAGCCAGGTAGTTTGGGTGGGAAGCGTAAGGGAGAAAGGGAGCCAGGGGTCTTGGACGATAAATGAGTCCGTTTATGGAACTCAGAGTCTGAATGGTAAGCATTCAATCCTTTAAAACGTCTGGGGGTTTGCAGGCACAGAAATACCGTCGAGGCATGAGTTATGTAGAACATCTTTATATGATGGTAGAGTTGGAATGAATTATAGGAATCCTCCAGGCTGATGACCAGAGAGTCCACAGGACTTGCCCATTGGTTATGCAGGTGGTAGTAAGTAGCAGGTAATAGGATTTGAGCTCAGGTCTTCTGATTCCAAATCAAGTGCCCCTTTTACCTGAGCATACCACTACCTTTCTTTGGAATTGAATTGAATTGTTTAGCTTAAGTGCTTTTGGAAATGGTAGCAAATTTAGCCTTACTGATAATTTGTAACTTGGGGAATATTTTTTAAAGTTTATTTATTTATCTAGAGTATTTTTCCATGGTTACATGATTCTTTCCCTTTCCTCCCTCCCATAGCCAATGAGCAATTCCACTGGGTTTTACATGTATCCTTGTTCAAAATGTATTTCCATATTATTAATATTCGCAATAGAATGATCATTAGAGTCTACACCCTCAATCCTATCCCCATCGAACATTGTGATCAAGCAGTTTTTTTTCTTCTGGGTTTCTACTCCCACAGTTGTTCTTCTACTAGCACTGGTGCTAGTGGAGAAGTCCATTACATTCCATTGTGCCATAGTGTATCCATCTCTGTGTATAAGGTTCTCCTGGTTCTGCTCCTTTCACTCTGCATCAATTCCTGGAGGTTCCAGTTCACATGGAATTTTGAGGAATATTTTTTTAAATTCTCACATGGAATTTTCAGAAGAAAAGTACATTTTCTCATCTCCCCCTTTTCCTCATAGGGATTAATGGGAAAATTATGACCTATAATCAATTATAGTTGATGTCTTTCAGGCTTAGATTTTCTGGTATTGGAGGTAGTCATCAAATAGGGATATTATTTTAAGTGCATTTTGGCAATAATGCCACCTTCCTCATGAGAAGATAAGAAACTCTTGAAATAAAATATCTATGGAGGGGCAGTGGATAGGAGATAGGAGTGGAGATAGGAGGATCTAGGCTCTCATGTAGCTTTAGGCACTTCCTAGCTGTGTGAATCACCTAATCCCAGTTGCCTAGTCCTTACTGCTCTTCTGCCTTGGATTCTAAGACAGAAGGTAAAGGTTTTTTTTTTTAAAAAGTAACTGTGGACATTTCCAGGAGATTATGATGTTCAGAGCACTTTCTTTTGGTGTCTTACAGGCCCAGTTGTTCCTTTTCCACTCTTGTGCTAATGGTTACATTAGGCAGGTACACAGTGGAATAGAGGGCTGGACCTGGAGTTAGGAAGAGCTGAGTTCAAATACTGCTTCAGAAAGTAGATTTGTGACTTTGAGCAAGCCATAAATTCTGTTTTAGTTTCCTCATCTGTAAATTGGGAATACTAATAATAGTACCTCCCTCCTAGGACTGTTATGAGGATAAGATGAGATTGTATTTGTAAGGTATTTTGCAAACCTTAAAGTCCTATCTAAATACTAGTCATTGTTAGTGGAAATGGATTTTCTTTGGTCTAACTAAAATGACATTAGTTAGGGTTCTAGGAATCTCTCTGTTTTGAGGATATTTATAAAGCTTGTCTGTTGTGGGAGGGGGATCACGGTATGGTTGAAACTACTATATCATAAGGTCCCTCTGTATTTAATAACTGTGCTGTTGTTTAGTTGTTTTTTTAAGTTTAGTTTTTAGTTTTTTTTAATTTTTATTTAATTTAGTTTTTATTTAGTTTTTTAGTTGTTTGGTTTTTAGCTTGACTCTTTGGGACCCCTTTTTGGGGTTTTCTTGGCAAAGAATCTGGAGTAGTTTGCCATTTGCTTCACCAGCTCATTTTACAGAGGAGGAAACTGAGGCAAACAGGGTGAAGTGTGACTTGCCCAGGGTCATACAGTTAGTACATTTCTGAGGTTAGATTTGAACTTGGGGTCTTCCTGATGCCAAGGCTTGCACTTTCTCCACTGCCCCACCTAGCTGCCCCTGAACTTGATTAAATGGGGTCCAAAGTGCATCTGTCCTGAAGCAAATCTCATTGACAGCAAGAATATTAATGTTAGTTTGAAGTATGACCTAATAGTGCCTGCCACACTCTGAGTTATTGATAAATATTCTTTGCTTCATCTCAGTGGAAGCACCATGTAATTAGAAAGCCAAGAGGTCAATGGTCAGTTTGGAGAGTCATAGACCAAATGGCGACAGGAACCCTAGAGATTATCTTCACCTGAGACCTAGAGATAAGTGTGATATGGAGCAGCCTGGGATCTAGTTTTTACCCTCCCTGTCTGGCTTCAGGCTCGATTTCCAAGGTCTATGTCCCCACTCCAGGTATGTATTTCTCATTCTTTCTCGAGAACCCATGTGCCACCCCTCATGGTCTCCTCCTAAGATCCAGCCTTACACCAAAGCCTTCCTTCTCCCCCTGATCCTCTCCCATCCCCATTCCTTTGGGTAGATTTTGTTTTCGATGTCTGTTATTGCCCCCTTCTCAAGGGCAGGGGTGTTTGTGTCCCCAACCTCTTGCTGGGGGTGGGTGATTCTTAATAAGTGCTTATTGGTTGATGGGAATGCCTTAAGAGGGCTTGAAGTGCTAGGGGGCTTCTGACCTGATGTGGCCTTTCTTATTCAGAGACTTTGAAGATCACATCAGACAGGACAGCCTGCTTTGTGGGTTGCCCTTCCCTGAGACCTTCCCCGCGCAGCACACGTCCTTCCAGCATGGCATCCCTTTCACAGCCTAAATATAAATGGGCTTCTCTGTTAGCTTTGCTTTTTAAATGTATTTTCAAGATCTTTCATCCTTGTCCTTTCTCTCTTCTCTGCCAACTCTGGAGTTCCTTCCTATTACAGTTTCTGCTTAATTATCATCTGAAGGATATCCCTCTTGTGGTTTTCCTCCTGAATATAGCATATTAATCTTACCAGGAGCTCAGATCCAGATATTGCATACATCTGGGTTTAAAGCAGTGTTTTAGAGCATTCTTGGCTCTCTTTGGCTTAGAATTTTGCAGTATGGGTTCATGGACTGATCCTTTCCATGCACTGAACTCCCCTGGGCTCCCTTCAAGGGCTATTAAGTTTTATCGCCAGGGAAATGAAAGTGACCTGAGGACAAACTTGACCTCAGAAGAGTTTTGGCTACTCTCATTTTTTCTATTTATTGGAAACATTAGAGACCACAGGCCACACCTATTTCTTTTGTCATTATATAGTATGTTACATTATAATCATTAGAACAATTTTAGTTGAAGCAGTTATCCAGCATTCTTGGTTGATTAGCAGCTTCTCAGGTTGCCTTATTTAGAAATATAGGAAACACACACTTCCTTCTTAGTCACCTGATCCGTATAAATGCAAAGGGTGGCAGATCTGTTTCTTTAATGCAAGTAGATAGGGAATGGCAGAGCTAGAGATACTGCAAAACTAGCCTTGGGAAGCTGTTGAGATTTCCCAAGAGCCAGGGTTTGCTGGGTGACAGAATTAAGATGGTGGTAAAAAGGTAAATGGCAGGTCTGTGTGCCATGGGATGTAATTGATGAAACAGTGATCAGAAGACATGGAATTTAGTCCCGCCTCTGCTGCTGATTGGCTTTGGGACAAGTCTCTTTACCCATTTGGGTTTTCTTGTTCTCCAAAAATAAGGGGTTGGACTACAGAATCACAGAGGTTTCTTTTCACTCTGAGTAACTCTTTGATAAGTTGTAATGTTCTTCTCATGTCACCTAGTTAGGAGAAATATTCAGCCTCACCCCCTTCTTCCTTCTCTATATACTGTGTTCCCTTCACTCTCCTTTTAAGTAGGACTCATATTTATTTCTTTTCTCTTTATTAGAATGCTCACATTATTATCATCATGGCACCCCTTCCAGTTGCTCAAACAAATTCACTTCTTTAAGTTTCTCTGGATTGTATTTATATTTCTGAGTTCCCCCTCAGCCCTGGTCTAATTTTTTTTATGTACATTAAACAATTTCTTTTGTTACAAATGCTTTCCTTCCTTCCAGCCTCTCCTCCACCAAAGCCCCCTAGAACTTCAAGCCCTCTTAAGGCATTTCCCATCAACCAATAAGCAAGCAATAATACTCATTTATGCATATGAAGTCTTGCAAAACATGTTTCCATATGAGCTATGTTGCAAAAAGATGAAAAATAAAGTGAAAAAAATACTTTGCACTCAGTTCATCAGTTCTCTCTCTGGAGATGGATAACATTTTTTATCATGAGTCCCTTAGAATTTTTGTAGATCATTGTATTAATCAGAGTAGCTAAGTGTTTCACAGTTGATTATCATTATAATAATGCTGTTACTGTGTACTATGTTCTCCTGGTTCTGCTCACTTCCCTTTGCATCAATTCATATAAGTCTTCCCAGTTTTTTCAGAAACCATTTACCTCATCATTTCTTTACAACACCAATAATATTCTATCACATTCATAACTTGTTTGGTTATTCTCCAGTAGATGGGCACCCATCAATTTCCAGTTCCTTGATACCACAGAGAGATGAGCTCTGGACTAATCAGACACACTTGAAAATTCTCCATCCATTTTCCTTATAGGATTATATTCAGCTTTTCAGGATAAATTTTTGTTGGTTGTAAACTTTTTTTTTGTTTGCCTTTTGAGGTATTGTATAACAAAGTCTCTTCTTTGTAGTAGAAGTTGCCAGGTCTTATATGATACTGTCTGTAATTTCTTGGTACTTGAACTGCTTTTTTTTTTTTTTCTGAATTCTTGTAGTAATTTTTTCTTTGTTGTGGGAACTTTGGATTTTAGCTGTGACCTTCATGAATTTTTCCCTTGGAGGTTAATTTTAGGAAGTGATTAGATTCTTTCTATCTGTACTTTGCCCTCTGGGTCTAATAAATCTAGGCAGTTTTATGATAGGCTTTTTTTTTAAATCATGATTTTCAGAGAATCCAATAATTCTTAAATTATATTTCTCCTTGACCAATGTTTAATATCATTTATTTCGAATATCCAATATTTTACATCTTCTTCCCTTTTCCCTAGTGTTTTGATTTAGTGTTTCTTGCTGTGTCATGAGTCATTGATTTCTGTGTGGTACATTCTAGTTTTCTGGGAGTATGTTACTTGGGCAACTTTTGTCATTAACCTTCTAAGCTGTTTATTTTGTTACCAAAATCATTTCTCTATAACTTTTATTTTTTAAATTTCTTTCCATATCCGTGTAGTCATTGTGGAAAATACATTTTTTTCTTTTAGTTATTATTGCTTTAGTTTTTATGGAATCTTCATTGGGGAGAATTTCTAGGTCTATGAATTTTTTTTGATACTGATTAGTGTTTTCTTTAATTTACTCATTTCTTCAGCTTTTGCTTCTGAAGTGGAACCTTGGTCCAAGAACTCCTTTTTCCTGCTCATTTTTGGTTGGAGTGGTTAGCTATGTTTTGAAACCTTTATCTCTTAGGTGCTCTGTGCCTTCTCCCAAGAGTCCATGCCTACCCACCCCTCCTTTGATGTGTAGTGAACTCTATCTTCAGAGCTCTCTATAGTATCTAGGGACCCCCCTCCTACCCAGTTATTTCTGCTTTCTAGAGATTTAAAATGCCCCATTCTGGGGCTTTCTGCCCACCCAGTCCTTTCTGATCACTGATCTTTCTTAGCCGCCTTCTCTTGCTTCATTTGGCCACAAAGCTTTAAGGCTACAGGAGTCTCTGGCTGGTCACTGGAACTCTAGAAGGCTAGGCTTGTTTGCCTGCATTGGCTTTGTTGGTGAGCCCCTTTCCTTAGACTAATGGTTGATTTGGGGGCAGTTCTGGAAAAAGTCATTATGGTTCCTCATTGGATTTCTTGATCATTGTTCAGTCTGGTGAAATTTCAGATTTTTACTGCAATAGATATTTGAGAGCTGGGAGGTCTGCTTTCCATTCATCTTGGCTGGAAGACAATGTTATGGGTTTGGGATGGAGAGAACAGCATTCCATTTTGTTGTTGTGCTGGGAGGTGGGGTGGCTGCCCATGACTTCTGAGGAGGTACAGATTACTTGGAAAAACCCCAGTATTCTTGCATTCAGTAGTCCCTCTTCTCTGCTTCTCCCACTGGAGGCTGAGAGAAGAAAAGGATAGTCAGGGTTAAATGAGGATGATAAACTCCATTCTTTTGTCCTCCACTGCTAGTGCTTTCCCTTCTGTCTACTCTGGATATATTTTGTATGTAGCCAATTATTTTTAGATTCATCTCCTCCATTAAACTGTGACTTTCTTCAGGTGAGAGACCTTTTCTTTGTATCCCCCAAGGAAGCTCTTAAATGCTTTTGGAATGACTATATTTATATTTCCCCATAAGTATTCTTTTCACACATCTTCATGTATGTTAGAGTCTCTGTGTAGGTTTTATCAGAAAACTTGGATGAGTATTGCATAGGATGAGAAGGTCTATGGAGATTGTGATATGCATGGATGCCTCTGGTACCAGAATAGTAAAGTAACCGACCTAGATGCACCACTTTAATGGCAGCACAGGGTCGAATTAACTAGTCTAGAGCTCTTGAAAAAACAACAAACCCTCACTTTCTGTCTTAGAATCAATACTGTGTCTTGGTTCCATGGTAGAAGAGCAGGGAGGCGAGGCAGTGGGGTTAAGTGACTTGCCCAGGGTCACACAGCTAGGATGTGTCTAAGGCTAGATTATTAGGCTCTCAATCCATTGAGTCACCTAGCTGCTCCCAGTTCTAGAGCTCTTCATCAGTTTCCTGATTCCTTAGGACATGTCTTACAGGAACCTAGTATGTAGATACCCATTGAAATCTGATTGTTAAAGAAATTATCAATGATTACTTACCCACATTCCTGGTCATTTATTTTCCTCACTGCAGTGGAAGGCAGGGAGTTAGAAAGTCAAGAGGAACCATTTTCTAACTCTTGTAATAGATTGTGTTAAAGATAATACAGCTTTTTAATTATAGCTCTTCATGTGATGGTGTTACTGTCTGTACTTAGATGCTATGGTGATAGGAGTCATAGAAATGCAGGGAAGGAAGAGATTCTGTTTGATTCAGGCAACAGCTAATAATCATAAAGCAGTTCACAAATCGTGCTATAGAGAACTCCCTGCTGTATGGAAGTGCTGAGCCAAAAGAACCATCGAAAGAAAAAGCCCAGTGCCATCTGACTCGGAAGGAACTGAAGCCATTGACCCAATGGTGATGGACAAATGGTTTGTGAGAAGGGAGGGACCTTTGGAAGGAGATACTGCCAACTTTGTTACCCTATTGGGATTCCTTACTGAAGTACATTACCACAGATGATTACGGGGAATTGTGGAGGTGTTCAGTTTGTTTTGAAATTGATCTTTACTCATTACCTTTTTTACCCCTGCTGTATCCTATATCTTACATCCTCCTGCCAAAATCTCTGTCAGCCACAGTGAATGCAGAGCTTGTGGCCAGGGGCCAATCCCAAGTCAAATTTTGTTTTTCATCTTAAATCAGTGCATACCAGAAAATTTTCAGACAATCTCTTCTTCCAGAGGGACTATAATAAGTAGCATGTAGGTTTCCTTTAGGGGAAGGAGCATCTTTTACTCCCAGAAACCCAGATAAAATCTTGGCTAGAGCATGGAAGTATTGTAAATTGGGGGTTCTCTCTCTCTCTCTCTCTCTCTCTCTCTCTCTCTCTCTCTCACACACACACACACACACACACATCAGTCTGGTTTGTTTATTTTTCCCACCCTCTAATTATGATTAGTTGTGATTTTGAAATCAGTGACTAGATAAAAAAATTGTTGACAGGTTATCTGTATTGCTAATATTTGAATTTCTTGGTTTTATTAGTGCCTTTCCCCTTGTTTTCTTCCTTTTCCCATCCCTCAAGCAGATGAAGATGATCAAGAAGATGAAATCTCTTCTTTATGCCAAGTCCTTATCCATGCTTTAAATATAAAATGAATGTAGCATAGAATTGCAGCATAATAGTGAATTTTTTGTATCCTTATATTAAAATGGAGTTTTGGAACCATATTCAGTGCTTTCTTGATAATTCTAATATCTCATTTTGCGTTGGTGTTTGGAACAGGATGAAGTAAGTTCTTAATGTGACCAAGTACTTCCATCCTGGGAACACTTTAAATATACAACGACTTACTTTTTTAATGATACTTTGAGTTTTTTAGCAGAAGGTGAAAAATGAAAAGGAATTATAATAGATTTTCATGTCTTAAGATGAGAATTCCTTGTTAAGATTCAAGTAGAGATGGGTTGAGGCTACATAGTTATTGGCCAGAAGGTTGTGTCACAGCCAACATTAGAAGAAACCAGATGAGAAGGGAGGAAAGAGGAAGCAGAGGAGATGGGGCTAATGTGCTTTCTTTCAAAGAGAAAAGCTCAAAAAAGCAAACTTATTTGGACAGTGAGATCACTGGGATAGCAAACATAATAGATAGTTCTTTTTTTTTTAAACCTTTCTGTCTTAGAATCAGCACTATGTATTGATTCCAAGGCAGAAGAATTGGTAAGAGCTAGGCAATGGGGGTTTAGCGACTTGCCCAGGATTACAGAGCAAGGATATATCTGAGGTTGAATTTGAACCCAGGACCTCCCATTTCCAGACATGGCTCTATCCACTAAGCTCCCCAATAGCTTCTTCCTCTTAAGGAAATTGAGTAGGATAGACATTGTACATTAGAAAAAGAGAAGTCTTTTGAGCTGGATTTTTATTTTCATAGGCACAAATAGGAAGATTAAGATTCCTGCTTCCTGCAAGGGAATGAATGGGAAGGGGAGAAACATTTCCCTTAATATGGAAAACTCATAAGGGATGATCTGTTGCAGTATAAACTTGATTCTACTCAATTCAGAATATTTCAATTCCTTAGAGCTCAGGCAAAATGTAATTGGAATTCTGTTGGCATTAATTCAGTATGTGTTATTTCTGTTTGTTTGAAATAATCTCCAGTTTGGGGGAAAAATCTGTTTATTCTATAAAAGGAATTTTACTGCTTGTATTCCCTAGATGGTTGAAAAAAAGCTCTTCTTATATTAAGTGATATTTTATAGGCTAAAGGGAAGGCATAGAGATGGATTTGATAGAATCTTAGTCATTAAAGAGCCAGCACAGTGCTAAGCACATAGGTGTTGAATTTTGCAGTTTTCTTTTACCTATATCTTTGTTCATGTTTATTTTCATCCATTGAAGATTGAGTTCAGAACTAACACCATGGAGTTATGGCCTGGGGAGAATGTTATCATTTACTTCCAGGTTCCAGATAAACTGTCCCAATCCTCGTTAATGGCCTGGGGAACATTTTGCAAAGTATATGATGCAGAGCTGAGCTTCAATTGGTCTGTCCCTCCAAATGAGCTGCTGTAATGCATCAGGTAGAAATGCTGAACCAGCAGGGGAAATACTGTAATAAACAGGATACTTTCCAGGAGATGGAGCCGAAGGCAAACACCAGCCAAAACAGAGGGGAAAATGTTCTTTGGGCACCTAAGAGAAGATCTGGCCATAAAGGAAGAATACTGCTGCCCTCAGTGAATAAATCTACCACTCTACTTTAGTTAATTGGGAATTGGGCAAGTTTGGCTCTCAGAAATTCTAACGAAAAGGCGACAGCTCTAAGCATTTTTTTTAAGATTAGGGAACAGTAAGAAAGGTTTTGGTTGAAGCTTGTCTGATGGGAGTCCTTGAATTTTCTTTTCTTTTTTCTTCCTGACCAACTAAGATTCAGGAAGCTCAAGAATGATCCAAGACAAGTCTGCTTGTCTTTGCCATAGGAATTTTGAGGGTTCTAGTGAAGAAAAGTTCCACTGGGGAACCCTTGTCAGAGAAGAGAGAGGTGGGTTTAATGTTGAGAAAAATAAAAATTCCTCATTTCTGATGCCTTAAAAAAAAACAGATAAATTTCTTCATATATCTATTTAGGATCAGTATGGTGAGGGTATATGTGAAGGATACTTAGCATTTTTAAATGTCAAATAGTTTTCTAGGAACAAAGCAACAGGAAACTAATCAGCTAAAATACATCAGGGTTTATAGATGAGTAAATTGGTGTCTATGAAATATGAAGAATCCAGCTACTCTTCCCACCCACCCCCACCCCTAATTCTTTCCTGATTGCCTTATTTCTGCTAAGGGCACTACCACTTTCCCATTCTTCCCTGCTTAATACCTTGGCTTTATCTTTGTTTAATTTTAAATAAAAACTATTTACAAATATTTTTTATATTAACATTGAATCTCCCCCAACCCCTTGTCTCTGACTCTCCTTTTCCATTTTTTCTTCCATCCATTCTCTCTCCAGGACTATTGCAACAGCCTTATAACTAGTCTCTACCCACTTTAATTGATTCTGTACACCACTGCCAAATTCATCTTCCTAATGCACAGATCTGACTGATTATGTCACTGTTCTGTTCAGAAACCTTCTGTGACTCCCCATTGTCTTCTGGGCACCTTATCCTGGCATACGAAGCCTTTTCTTTTTTAAAATCTGGCTCCAACCTGCATTTCCCTCCTTCTTTCTATCCCTGCTCCCTTTTGAATCCAGCTAAACTCATGATTTTGAAAACTTCTCGGCCAGGCTACCCTGAATCAAATTGTTTTTCTCATCTTGACTTTTCCTTCTCCTTGACTTCTTTACCTGCCTTAAGTCTCGTGATTCAGTCATGTTTAGCCCTTCATGGCCCCATGGACCATAGCACATCAGCATTTTCTATCCTCCATTCTCTCCTGAATCTTGGCCAAGTTGTGCTCATTGCTTCCATGACACTCTCCATCCCATCCTCTGTCATTCCCTTTTCCTTTTCCCTTCAATATTGAATGAGTTCTGTCTTCTCATTATGTGACCAAAGGATTTAAGCTTCAATTTGAGAATTTGACCTTCCAATGACTATTTGGAATGAATTTCTTTAAATATTGACTGATTCGAGCTCCATGCTGTCCAAGGAATTCTCAAAAATCGTCTCGAGCATCACAATTCAAAGAGGTCAGTTCTGCAAGTGATCTTTCAGCCCAGATCTTACCTATCCTTTTATACACAGCTGCAAGGCCACTTCTTTCTTTAAGC
Source organism: Monodelphis domestica (assembly GCF_027887165.1). Taxonomy (NCBI): domain Eukaryota; kingdom Metazoa; phylum Chordata; class Mammalia; order Didelphimorphia; family Didelphidae; genus Monodelphis; species Monodelphis domestica. The sequence continues at coordinate 53,930,959 of NC_077227.1, forward strand.
CTTCCCTGGTTGCTCCCAACTAGAAGGGATTCTGGTTTCCTTAGAATACTCACAACATTTTCCCCATCTCTTATGCAGTTATCATATTTGATTCTGTTATATTTATATTTAAGTCTAATCTTTCTTCCTGGGGTAGGACCTCTTGGAAAGCAAGAACAGGTGTTTTATTTCTCTTTGTGTAGCACCCATTATATGCAGATCCCATCAATATTTATTGTTGAATGGGGAACTTATGTGCAGCTATTTCTTAGGTGTAAATTGTATGAAACTCAATACAATGAGATTAAATTGCAAAATAGACTTAAAAAATAGGATTTGGAAAATAATTTTTTAGTCTTTTATTCTCAGAATTCTGAAAACAAGTCAGAACTAAAAGACTTCTTGTCCCCCTTTTCATATAAAATCTCATTATAACTGCATTATATATTGGTTAATGAGTTACTGTTAAATCCCCATTTTTATATCTGGGCTCACCATGGGGTTGGGAAGGATTTAATGGCATTTATCTTTGGGAAAATATTAACAAATGTATATCAGATTCTGACAGCCTTTCTGAATTATTCTAGGCTCTAAACTATATCAGCTTCTTTTGAAGAATCTGGCTTTCTCCAAAACCCCCTTGCAAAGATGACTTGGAAATACCCAACTATTCCAGTTCCCGACTTTGGGGCATGCCTCTCCGGGGTTTTCTTGGCTCAGAAGGAAGGGCCTTTACCTGTAACACTGACTTGAGGTGTTTTTCTATTCTTTTAGATCTTTTGCCACCATTCCTCCAGTGCCTGGCAGGATTCCCTTCCTACCTGACTCTCCATGCACCATGCCAGTGACATCATAGCTGCTAGAGAGGAGAGCTGGCCGGTGGGAGTCAAGTAAGTGCCTTGTTTACTATTTGGCATGGTTTTTGCTTACTTTGCAAAGCCATGTAGAGTAACTCCTTATGATGAGGTTTTTAAAAAGGCACTTGCTTGATCCTTTGTAGACTGGTTCTATTCTCCAGCCTGCCATTAAATGTCCAGGCATGGAAGGCGAAAAGTAGCTACGATAGGGCCAGCTGAAGGCACTGGTTTCTATTTTTAGACCATGGAAGGCACAGAGGATGGTTTTTAAAGTTCAGTATGGGTCCTTCAAGGTCTGCTCCTCAGTGATTGTGAGAGAGAAGTCTGGTTCAGGCTAGGACTCCCCCCTGTCAGGTAGCAGGATGGAGCAGAACTTGGAGATTGGTCTTCAAAGCCCTTTGACTTGGTGGACCTTTGACTGGGTGACAGATGACCTAGAGCCAGGTGGACCTGTCCCTCTGGACTTCCTTTAAGAGTTGTTGAGTTGCAAAATGTCCTGACTCCTGGAAAGAGAAGGGGGAATTGGTTCTGCCCTCGTTTCTGAGTTAGAAGGATTTGGGTGTTAGTGTTTATGGCCCCTGTTACTTAAACTTGGTGTTTTCCTTTTCAGGTCACCTTGTAAGTTTTTGCCTCTGTAAATGAACACATCCCTTGTTATGTCCCAACACTCGTTTAAGGGAGAGTGCTATCCTGCTCTGTCTTAGGTGTTGGTGATGTGACCCAACCCGTTTATGCAGGGGAAACTTGAATATTCCCAGGTAGGTGAAGGTGATGACTTACGACATATTCTTCTTCTCAAAGAACTTCATTTTCAGTGAGAATTCAGATGCAGTCAGGTGATGTCAAATTACTTAGCTCTGCTTTAATTGATTTTCTCCATGATCCTAAAGGTCCAGTGAATGAGAGCTCTTTATAGGTCTAAGAAACTGTATCTCCACTGGGCAATGTGATTTGAAGGTAAGGCTGAGTACTGAGGAGGTAGGAGTTTTATTCCTGCCTTAGCTTGACCTTAGAAAATAACTTCCTGCCCTTGAGTGCTTTCTTTCTTCTGAATATAAAATGAAAGGAAGAACCTTTTTTAAATGTTTTTAATAACTCATTCTAGAAAGTATTGGACAATATCCAAGTTGTTAAGGCAATGACTCTTAAGATGGTTCCCCCCCCCCCTCTCTTAGTGTAGAGATAAGTAGATTATTTTTTCTTATTTGTAACCAACCAAATGTTAGATTTTTGGACAGGATTCATGTGCCTCTTCCTTTCTTGATGACACATCATACTGAATGGAGTAGCAGCACTCTCATTTTCTGATTTCAATCCTATTTGTCATTGAGATCAAATCAGAAGTCACAGATTATTTTAGTTGAATTGGAGATCCCTAAAAGGTATATTTGATAAACAGTTGCTTTTAGTACTTAAAATATTGTCATCAAGAGACTTGGTTGTCCCTGATTCAAGGGGCCTGATGGTAACTTAAATGAGAAAACCCATGTTGAGAATCTGATGCTAACTAGAAATTGAAGCAGGTGCTTCTGTTAATGTCTAAATTATTAATACGTGATGTGATTTTAAAAATACTTTTTTTACTCAAGTCAGCCCTCTTGGTGAAGAATCAGGATTAAATAGAGTGTTCACATTTGGGGCCTAGAAAGGAAAGATGCTTTCTAATTCCCGAGTGAGAAGAAGGAAAAACACTTGATGGCGGCCCATTGATGCTTGGGGAAACCTAGAAGTTGTGCTGAGGCAGTCATCCTTTGAGATGCTTAGACAGTGAATACGATATGAGTGTGTGGCATTATATTTTTAAAAGCTCTAGGATTTATAAAAACATTTTAAGGCAAATTAGAAGAGGGTATTTTTGTCACCAACTTTTAAGTAGAGATGTAGTTCTTTTGATTTGCCTTCAAGACAACAAAGCCAAAGTAGAATCCTGTTACATCACAGTATGTTGTTATAACAGACTCAAATATCTTTGCTTTTTAAAATTTAAAAAAAAACCCCTTAGAAATGCAGTATGGTGAAATGGATAAAGAGAGTCAGAAAGACTTGAGTTCAAGTACTATCTGTGATATGCACTAATTATGTGATCATTTCACCTCTTGATCCCCCCAGATAATTGTCAGGAATATAAGTTACAAATTAATTGCCCTTCAGCATCTTTGGAGGAAGGGGTCCACTCTAATGAGATAGATCAGGGGTCTGGACCACCACAAAAAACAACAATCAAAACCACAACAGTTTAGAGTTCTAGGAAACGGCATGGCATAGTAGGAGAAAGCAGCCAGACTAGAAATGGGGTGGAATAGCTGCTTGAATATAAACTCAGATTCCAAATTTCATTCCTTTACACCGCGGTTCCTTCCAGAAGTGAACATCCTCTTTGATGCATTGTATTACCACTACACAATAGCTCCTTCCTTCCTTTCCTGTGAATATAAACTATCTACACTCCCTCCCATCTTTTCCAGATGAGTGTCCAAGCGGGACTGGATCCTGAGCTGGTCAAGTCGTCCAGGGTGTTTCTGCTTGCCCTTTCATATGTTACTTTTGCCTCAGGCATTATCTCTGTGGAAGATGGGTTGAGAGAAACCAATTCATTGACTGCCAGAGGTAATCTTTAGGATGGTAAAGGTTTCAGCTTTCTTCTTGGTCTCCCTCATGGTACAAAGCAAAATTATCTTGAACATAGCCAGTCTTCAGTTGATGTGTGCTGATGACCTTTCTTCTTAGACCTCACAGAATACTTTGTTTTGCAATTCCCAAATGCCTTTTTATGTAATATTGTATATTTTGCTCTCTTTGTTGGGGCTCTATTCTCCTGTTCTAGGTCTTAAGATCCATGAAGGCTAAACTTCATGTTTTCTCTTGTGCCTAATGCTAATAAATATTTGATGAATTACTAAATAGAGATAAATTGTTTTTCTTAGTAGATTTCTCACTTGGATTTCACTATAGCTCAGCATAACTGCCATGTGTTTTAGATGGAATTCATTTGTGTCAAATTTATTTTGATAGAATTTGCTGACATCATTTGCAGTGCCTGAAAAGCTCTCTTTTTCTTGTTAAATTCTTCCCTATCTTTCAAAACCCAAATACTTAAAGGCCACTTCTTCCTTACAGGGAACTTCCTCTTACCCTGAATTTATCTCTTCTTTCCTGTCCCTCTCAACCATCCTACCCCCAGTTGGTGCTAAGTCCTAGAACCATAGCTTCAGGACTCAGGCACCTTAGAGTTCCAAGCCAGCATCCTCCTTTAATCCAGAAAGTAATGTGACCTGGCCAGGGTTCCAAGGCAATAATAAATGGCAGGGGGGGATTAGAATGAAGGTGCCTATACTCCAAACCCTGAACCTGCACTGATGCCCTTCAAAAATGACTTTTGTTCTCTTTTAGCCATCCCATAGAATCTTGTTTTGCTCCTTTGAAATGCATTTATGGCATATTACTGTATACTTTAAGTATCTGTGTCAGTGCCATAATTCCCTAAGCTCCAGGAGAGTAAGCACTAGATCTTAGTTAAAATTGGCATTTTCCCTAAGACCATAGTCCCTTACCCCACACATAAGAAGTGCTCACTAAATGTCTGAGACAAGTCAAATAAAATTTTGGAATGGAGAAAGACCCTTTGCAGTGACCTCCAGAATGCCTGGACTCGACCTCTAAGCCAAACTATTCAACATTTAGTTCTAGTATGTGTATTTGTATCCCAGGAAAATGCTGAAGCTTTATTCTTCTACTAATGGCCATATCTGTCCAAACAGCACTGGGATTCATTATGCTGTGTAAGCTCTGCACTTTTTGGTTTTATATTTGGGGTTGTTTGCAGTGGGGTAATGTGGAGAATGGGGGAGAAGAGTACAAGGGAAAGAAGGTTCATGAATTAGAACTGCATCCTGGAAGAGACTGAGTCTGAATGTTGCAGGCCGGTTCCAGCCCTACTGTGTCCAGTAGGTTGTCCTGTGATAGTTTTCCATTTGTTGTTTCTCTTACAGATTTAAAAATTTACTGAGTGTTGCTGTCATCTTTTCATTTTAAAATCTGCTTTGGACTCATCAAGGAGAACATCTCTGCCCTTTAGGCTTACATTCAAAATGTGTCTCTGTGGCATGACATTTGTAGGCCATTTTTTGTTTGTTTCTTTTTAGAGTGAAGCAGTAACCAGAGTTTTTATTCGTAGAACACTTTTCTCTCTCTAGCCCTATGACATAGGGGGTAGCAGACAGACCTCTTGAAGTTTACTGCTCACTCCATTAGTGGATATCCCTAGATTTATAGCTCCTCAACAGTCTGTCCCCTGAATGTATTAGATATTTTTTCCATGTCTTTTTCTGTGCTGGCCTTTACCACTGGAATAGATCCCCCAAATCTATGGCCTCCTGGCCTGAACTTGCACACTCCCTCTTTTGTGAAGTCTCTTCCTTTGATCCTTCTAGTTGGTGAGGACCAGCCCCCCAGGATCTTATTTTGCCATTCTTTAATATATTGATCATGTAATTATGGTGTTAAAGACACTATCTCCCTCAGCACCTAGCAGAGAGCACTGCTCTTGAGAAATTTTTATTGAGTGAATTCCCATTTTGTAGATGATGAACCTGCAGATGAGAGAGTTTTTACCCATCACCACACTAGTAAGTTTTGGACTATGTGGTTAACCTTCTCAGATCTCAGACAAGTTAGTATAGTATTTTCAGGAGAAGTCCTTATTTCAACAGCATACTAAGTGATTTCCAGGCACCTACTGGATATTTTCACTTGGATAGTCTGCTTTCACATTAATCTCAACATGTTTAAAATGGAATTCATTATTCATCATTTAAATTCGATTCCCTCACCTGACTCCTCTATTTTCTCAGTCTTTCCCTCATTATTCTAGTTTTTGAGAGCTTAGCCCACAGTCTCAAAGTGGAGGGTCCTTCTGACTAGGTGGGGTGGTCAGGTGAATAAGATGAGAGATGACTGTAAGTTCTCATACCTGTGCTTAGGTGTCACTCAGTGTTCATTGCATGGGGTTTGTTTTATTTTATACATTTAGTGAGTACATGCTTTTCTGGCACACAATCATTTTTCAACATACATGATCTTCTGCAAATAATTGGAAATATCACACTTTAACAAATCACTTAATCAACATTCTGTGATCATTCACTATGTTGCTACAACAGGAAGGTTTGTAATGGAGATAAATGACATGGATAAGATAATCTGGAGGTTAGTTCCTCCTGACCTGTGGGATGACCAGTTAGGAGAATCATTGTTGCTTTTGATCAGCTTTCACAATCAATCACAGTTACTTAGGAGATGGGTAACAAAACATTTCACAGCTAGGTATGGGGTTAGAGGATAATGTAAAGTGGACCGAAATCAGGAATTTTCTCAATTTCCAAGTTACATTTTTCTTGTGTTTCATTAAGGTACCTTGACAATGTTGCCTGGTTATTGTAAACATAACAAACCAGTGAAGTGTGTCAATAACTTGTGTTTCTAGAAGAGTGATTGATTGTGGTGCTTGTGTGTTTGGCTAACAGTGGGTGTGGGGCCTCTGAGTGTACCTCTGCTAAGAGGGAAAAGGGAGGGATAATGGGTGATGATCTCTAGGTTTTAATTCTGTGAATGTAATCTTTTTAGGGTAATAATCTGGGGGGGGGATTAAAGTGGGACATGTGTATTATCCCTGTAAGTATTTGCTCTTATATTTCTCCTGTATTGGGAAGAGAACAATAATCATAACAATTCCATTAGTAAGGGAAGTTAGAGGGAGAAGTCACACAGACGGGGTTCAATGCATGCCTCGTCTTTTCTGAAGGCTGCTCTGCAGCCTCCGTTATCCCAAACTGTGACTTTGTCAGACAGCGGCGGTATGATGGCTCTCCACATCTAGTAACCTAGACTTGAAAATTTCTCAGTGATTATCATAAGTCCCAAAAGATGGCCAGTCACCAACTCCTATTGATTTTTTTCTATTGTTATCTCTCCTACCTTTCTGTTTTCATTCCTCCTGCATTTATTCTTTATCATTTCATGTGTGGACTCCTGACTAATTTTCCTGCATATAGCATCTTTTCCTCCAGTCCACCTTCCATACCTTTGTCATATTCATCTTCCTAATAGATTTCTCTGCCAAGTCATCCTGCTATTGAGAAACTTTCAGTGACTCCTTACTTATTTATAGAATCAAATCTAAACTTGTTTAGCCTGACATTCAAGATTCTCTCCAATTGGATACTACTACACTTTTCCATGTAGTGTTGAAAATAAGTGATGCAAGCACTCCCAAAAAAAGAAAGACCATTATAAGAAAGTTAACTGATGTAAAGAACAAATTTAGGGCTGTCTTCGCTGGTCTGCAGATGTCAGAGATTGCAGGAGTTGTTCCCGGAACTTGATATAATGTTTCCTCAATCACTTCTCCCTCTTGGAATCTCTCAGATGACTCTCTCAACCCCTCTCTGCTCTTGGAAGATGACTAAAATGCACTCTAACTCTACACATTTCATCTCTCTATTAAATGCTGAACTCTCTGTGGGAAGAGGCTGTTCTTTGTGTTTTCGTGTCCCGAGGGCTTAATACACTTTGCCGATGCCTCGTGTGTTGAAGGAGATAAATAGGGTTCATGGAGCATTTTGAGTCACTTTACAGTTCGTAGCAGAATTAATTCAGAAGCAATGGATGGCACATGGTACTTTAGGTCAGGGTTGGAAATGAATTGGCAGATGTATGAGTAGGAAGCTTTGGCAACTGTTGCCATACTTTAATTCAGAGCAAACCTTTTATTTCCTTTATACATAATGGAAATGAGTCGTGAAGAATGTTGCAGGTGGGGACAGTATTGGCTGATTTTTATGTTACACCAAGCAGTGTAGCTTCAAGCACTGAAAAATGCCAGGAGTGAGCTCACAAGGACATTATTGAGATGACCCAGGAGATGGAATTTCTAATAATCTCTTGTTTGGAATGGCTAGTGTCTTACTGTGAAGAGACATCCTCATTATTTCTAGATGGTGTAGTTTGTGAAATGATAGATTGGGTTGGAGAATGAGAAATGGTGGATTTTATGATACATATAAATAAGTTTTGCTCTGTTTAGGATAATTGTAGCTTGAGATTATTGTTCACATAAACTCCTGACTAATAAAAATGTCAAGGCTAGAGTCAGTTTGTGTATGGATAAGGTGTAGCGTTTTGTATTATATTCCCATGATAATATAATTATATACATTGAGATCTTTATGCTAAGGGGTGAAAGGATGGAATTTGCCTGTGTATTATATAGTAGATTTACAAGGGACTTTATAGCTAAATTTTAAGATGCCTTCCAGTTAGCACATAACATTTATTATCATTAACTTAGAAAAGCAGTCTCCTCCCCCTTTCCTTCTTTGTATGCTGCTTGGAAAGTTGGCTGCCTACAAATACAGATTTCAGGTGAAGCTTAATTTTGTCCTATATTTGAAGGATTCAGAGATCAAAGTATCAAGGAGAAGACACATCTCCAATCAGGGTCAAAATGTGCTAAATTTTGAAAGACCAATAAAATATAGAGCCAATGTTTATGAATTTTTTTGGAAAATAAGTGAAAACTTAATATACTTTTAGAAGACAGGTAGGTGTGACTAAGTGGATAGAAAGCCAGGTCTGGAGATAGGAAGTTTTGAGTTTGAATCTATCCTCTGGCTTGTCCTAGCTTTGTAATTCTGAGCAAGCCACTTAACCCCCTTTGCCTAGCCCTTGCCAACCTTCTGCCTTTGAATCAATACATAGTATTGATTCTAAGATGAAAGATAAGAGTTTAAAAAAACAACTTATACTTTTACAGGCCAAATTCAGCATGACAAAGAGATCTATCAATCTAGGTTCAGATAAGAAGATTCTAAGTACAGCCAAACCAGCACATACTAGAATATTCCCTGTGGTTTAGGGAGGAAGACCTGAGGAGAGCTAGAGGTGGAAAGAATTGTCTGGTGGTAGACGTGCTGGATCAGAATGAGGGCAGACCTGGTGGAGAAGGGCCAAGAGCTGACATGACCAACAGAATGAGCCAAAATGCCCCTGGGAGGTTTTGGTCCCACCAGCCTGTGGCTCACACTTAAAATCCTCAAAAATCCAAAATTCATGTAGTGAAACATCTCACATCTTTTATCACATACAGTTGGTCTTTCTACTGTCCCCAAACAAAATTACTTTGTTGCCTGGGCATTCATACCATGTAATAATCATCACTACTATTTATATAATGATGTAAAGTTTTATAAAAGCCCTTTCCATATATTAACTCATTTGATCAAAACTGAAACTTGCCTTTAATCATGTTCACAAATGCTTTTGAGTCAACTTTTTCTACTTTAACTCAAATGCTTTCTGATATATTTTTCAGAAAGTTATTTTTGCCTTTTCTTTTGTCCTGTTATCATGAACATTGTAAATCTTGAAATTTCTCAGACTTGTGAATGTTAAAAATTTCCCCATCGGGGAATTCTCAATTGGAACAAATTCCCTACTGGAAACATTCCCCATTTTGATGTGAGAACTCGCCAGTGTCAGAAATGGGAGGACCTCTACTCCAACCATACTTAAGACTGCTTTAGGGGAGAAGATTCCTTGCTATGGGAGGACCTCTACTCCACCCGTACTTAAGACTGCTTTAGGGGAGAAAACTCCTTGCTAAACAATGAAAGTACTTGGACCCATGCTTATAATAAGGCAAGGAGTTCTTTGAGCCATGCCTGTTTTTAGAATTGATACACTACACTGGGATGCTAGGTACCTATAAAGGTCGGGCAGGTTTTCTCTTGATGGGATTAGTTGACTCAGCTGTGTTTTCTCTGGTTCAGACTTACTGAGGGGATTAGTTGACTTAGCTGGAATTCAGATGGGCTGTCTTTTAGAAAACATCTATGGTGATTGGTAGATGGAAGAACTTAGGGGAGGTGACATAGGAAAAAAAACCCTATATAAGAAAAGGAATCTCTTGAGCAAGGGAGGCTTGAAGATCCTGGGATCCTTGGAGATAGATCCTTTTGGAGGAGGCCCTTTGAAGATCTCTTGAAAAGAAGTCCCTTGGGAGGCTGACTCTGGCTGGAACTCCCTCTGGGGAGACTCTGTTCCCCAGACATCCTTGCTTAAGACAAATCTTGTGGTGAGTGATAAAAAAAAAAACTGACTGATTCTCTCTCTCTCTTAAGACTCAGGTCTAGGCCATGTTGGCTTAAGGCCCTTCATACTTATACCTTTTCTCTCCTTCTCCTTTTCTTTAATTCCTCATTGTATTATTAATTAAATTCTCTATAAACCCAGTTGACTTGGGCATATTCATAATTTGGGAATATATTCCCTGGCGACCCCTTATATTTGATTTAAAAACCCAGACACTGTAGTGAAACATATTTTCTGCGGTCAAATTTACTCATCCACTCTTATATCTATCACAAATTATATCTTCCACCATTTTAACTCACTACAGTTTACAACTTCAACCATTTTAACTCTTACAGTTTATAGCATTAACTCTTTTAACTGCCATAGTTTATGGCTGATCACGAAGTTGGTGAAAAAAACCCTCAAAAGACTTCTGTGAAATCTCTTTCCTTTATCTCTTTGCTTTATTACTTGCCTATCAGTCAGTTTTGTTTTCTGTTTTAACTTGGCTTCAAAATTACAGCTGCAAGAACGGGTGAGTAAAAAACCCTTTTGATTCTCCTTAAATTAAGCTGTTTTAGATCTTAGCAACAGGGCCCTAAAGTCCTGGCTAGGAGAACTTTTTCTAAATCCTTTCCTTTAGGGAACAACTGCCTAAATTAAGATTAAGACAAACCTGGGGAAAGTTCTAGCCTTGTCCTTCTCCCCACGTGTTTACTTTAGAAATATGGAGTCACAGACAGTTCAGAACTTAGCTAACAACTGGCGTTTCAGTAAATACTTTGTTCTTTTCTTAGTACAAGCATTGGTCTGCAGCTTACTTAACAGCTGGCTCATCAGCCCCATGACCAATCTTATAAATACAGAATTCCTTGTCTCTCAGAAAGAGCTCATCCCATGGAACTTATGGCAAAATCTAATCAATATACTACTTTCCCCTGAGTTTTTGATTGTTGTAATTTTAATATTGTATTTCCTTGAAGAACTCAATTCTCAGTCAAACCAACCAATTGCTCCCTCTAATATTCAACAAATTGAAGTACTTGACAGGAGCTTATAGAGGAAAGTCAGGGAGAGATTGTAACTTTTATAAGAAGCATTAACAGAGAGTTAAGAACATTATTAGAATCTCTGTTTCCCCCCCCCCCGCTTCTAACGAACCCACCCTTCCCCCTACCCCCTATATTTTCTGTGGTCAAATTTACTCACCCACTCTTATATCTATCACAAATTATATCTTCCACCATTTTAACTCACTACAGTTTACAACTTCAACCATTTTAACTCTTACAGTTTATAGCATTAACTCTTTTAACTGCCACAACATTGTCTATCACCAATCCATTCATTCATTCATTCATTCATTTGTTAGATGGAATTTAACTCAGGATCTGGATTATGCATATTTTTGCAAAGCATAGTTTTTGTTTTGCTAGCAGTAATGATGAGAGTTACTGGTCCCTGACTTGATAGAATTCATAGATCATAGATTTAGAGTTGGAAGAGACTTTAGAGGTCATCTAGTCCAAGTCCATCATTTTTCAGAGGGTGACATCAAGACCTAGAGACTTGTCTTGATCAAGGTCATACAGGTGGTTAGCAGAGCTGTGGCTGGAACCTGGATTTCCCCTGACTCTTGCACCAGTTAATGACACAAACACAATGCCTGCTTTTAGTTTTTAGAGCACAGCTATCTCTGAGATAATGCAAGCACTTATTCCTCTCAGAATTTGTATAGGACTTTTCGGCTTCATTTACAAGGAGCTGGCCCTGACTCTGGGTCATGCAAGATCTTAACAGAGCTTCAGTTCTCGTGGAGTTTATAAGCCATCCTGGCTTTCATTCACTCACTCAGTATCACTTTTGCAATTTGAAAAATCTCTTAACAAAAGTTGTATTCCCTATATCTCTAAGAAACTTAGAATTTAGAAACCTTTTGTCCACTAGTTCTTAGAATTTGAGTTCCTCTCCCCCCTCCTTTTCATTTGCACAGAACTGTTAACCAGGGTCAATAGAGCTTAGTGTTATGGACCCCTGAGTGCCATAGACTCCTTAGAATAATAATTTAAAATACATAAAATACCCAGGGTTACAAAGAAAACCAATTATATTTAAATGGAGCTATCAAAAAAATTTTTTTTAATGTTCCAGAGGCCCCACAATGTCTAGAGCATCTTTCAAAGGTTCAATTCTCATTTGTCGGAGAAATTGAAATTATTTCACAAAAGAATAATTGTGTGATAATTGATAAATACTTAGAGAGTATCTTAGGTACTCAGAATATGGAAAAATCTTTTTGGGAGAGAGATTTTATTGTTCCTCTCTAGCTCTCTAGTTTTATTTGTTTACCTAATTAAATATTTCTCTCTTCTATTTTTAGGAAAGAAGAATCAGTCAGTCAGTTCTTTGGTTGGCTGATTGTCTCTTCCAATCTTAGGAAAGAAGAAAAATATCTATATTATCATAGTATATATCATTCACTTAGTTATGAATTTGGTATTTGTTATGTTATTAAACATTTTAAAATATGTATAATATTTCCTGAATTAGGTTGTATGCTCCCTAACTAGATTGTCCTTGTCTGGGGCACCCAACTGTTAAATGTGCAATATGTTCTACAGCAGTGAAGATGGTGGTTATGAATTTTACTTTGTAGACCTTCACCCCAGGAGGACGAAACCTTAGTAAGCCCTGGCATGCTGTGTTATAATGTCACTTAATAGCCAGTTAAAGTCAGTGTTTGAGTTTATTTTCAGAAACTCGGAGAAATTAATTAACTTGTCATTATTAAAAAGGAAGCCATTATTACAATAAAGTCTCCAAAGCACCCTTAAAAGCTTAGCCTCTTGAATTTGATGCCCAGTAAAGATGGCCTTAGGGTTGTGCTCAGATTCCTTTGGATGACAAAGGTAGATTATTATTTTGTGAGGTTTCTTCTCTCCCACCCCACAACCCATTCCATGTAGACCAAAGCTGATTTAATTGAAAAAGCAAAAACAAACTCCTCTTTTTCAGTCTGTGATAGACTTGGTAACCAAGGCCAATGAGGTGTGATTGGCCTCCAGGGAGCTTATTAAAGGTGCCTCCTGTCCTAGAGACTAATGCCTTCAGAAAGGAGATTCTGGATAAGTGCCATTAGAGGTAGGTCTTCTGGCTGCCACAATGAAAGGCAGGCTACCCTAGTTCCCCTGGTCTGCTCCAGCAAATCCCCAGGTTCACATGAGACCAAATAGTGATTTAAAAAAAATCCAATAAAAAGCTACAGTGACATATCCCCTATTGCCTGACTGGACCAGAATTCAGCCAGAGGACCATCAACCTACAGTAGAGGGTACTCTTTCGTCCAACCAAACACCAGCATCTCAGAGGGGGGACAGAAGGAACCCGTAGGGCTCTGTGTTGGAGGGCAGCAAAGGCTGAAGGCTCCCCTGAGAAAGGCCTGGCTGGTCAGAAAGCCCCTGGGTGGAAACATTGCAAGACTTGGGAAGCAGCTGAGGGCTGGGAAGGGACCAGCTTGCCCCACCTTGAGTAGTACTGGACAGCCCAGGCTGTGGGAACTCTGAGGTTGGACTAAAGCAGAGCCAAAACAGATTATACAAGGACAACAGCAATTTAAAGGAAAACACTTAAAACAACAACAAAAACAAACTTCTAACTATTGATTGCAAGACCAAAGAGCAGTAAGGGCTAGACAGTTGGGGTTAAATGTCTTGGCTAGGGTTACCCAGGTAGGAAGTAGCTGAGGCCATATTTGAACCCAAGTCCTCATGAATCTAAGCCTGGCTCTCTTCCACTATTCTACCTAGCTGCCCCAGGAAAATACTTTCAAAAGACTTGAAGACTACCCAGTGAATTGACCAGCCATGTCTCTGTAGGATTTGTGAATAAATGAATGAATGAATCAAAAAATATTTCAATGCTTATTATCTGCATAGCAGATAGAAATAGGTGGGAAAAAACCTCCCTGCCCTTAAGAAGCTCACATTTTAATGGGGAGACAACACATATGGAAAATTTTATCTTTTTTCTTTTTTTCCCCATTAGGCTAAGGTTTTCTTTCTGACCTCAAAAGAATTGTATACAGTTAATCCTCAACATTCCATTTAACTTTACTGACTTAAAACAGTGGAGTGATTTTATTAGTAATCCCATTTCCATTTTCCTGTTGGCAACCATGTACACATTTGGCTATCTATAGAGAAAAAACTGAGGGGTACCCTACAGACAAGTTTGTGGAGAAGCTGATATCCTACTAGATGCTTCACTGGTCTTGTTGGCCCTACCATTGTCAAGTAAAGAGCTCCCTGTGCATTTATTGCATATTTTCATTGTTTGCCTTTGAAACTCAGTTTTGTGCTGCAATTTTGACCCCAAAGCATAGTCAGTGATGTGCCTCAATGAGCAAATAAAGGTATCAGATAGACTCTTTGCTGTGACCATTTGTTATAGCCCACAAAATGAAGAAAGTCATCTTCCAGAAAGTGCGAAAGTAACCCCTTAAGTGTACATTAAAGGACTTGGAAAAAAAGGAAAAGCAGTTAAGTTTGTGGGTAAATGAGATGGTGGTCACCCTACCCTCTCCCCACATTGCTGAGCATCCCAACATCCCTTCCTGAGCTCTGACCAGGGATAGGCACTCACTTCAGGGCATATGCTTTTCACTGGGGAACAGTTCAACTGCTCAGTCAAAAGAGATTAGAGAGGGTAGTTTGCCTTTTTCCCTTTTTTACCTCAGGGTTCTTCTGACATCCCAACTCCTACTCCTCCCCTCTCTACATTTTATGAGGTTTTTCATGGTTACTGTGTTAGGAAAAGTACACAGTACCAGAATTAATGTTTTGCTATAAAGAATTATGTACAGAAAAGTGTGTTTTCAGCTATTTCTGGAGTGGTTGAGGGAACCCAATACCCATTTCCCATAGATTCAGTATTTCCACATTTGTATTTTTGACTTTTGAGCCATTGTCTATGAATATTGCCCCCTTGAAAATCGAGGATTGACTACTTAATAATAGCCCAAAAGGGGTGGAATCAACTTTTGAGCTTTATTTTTTTGGGGGGAGAGACTACCTTAGAGTTGCCTTTTTATCTTGAAATTGGCTATTTCTACTACATCAGGATGAAACTAGGAGCCAAAGATATACCAAGATCCCATTTAAATCATTATTAATCAATCAATCAACAAACATGTCTGACACTACTAAATGCTGAGAATACACAGAAAGAAAAACATATACACATATAAGAAAAATACAGTGAATGGAAGATGATCTTAGAGGAAAGTCACTAGCAAGTGAGGGTGGTGGGACCTGAAAAGGCCTCCTGCAGAAGGTAGGATTTGAATCTAGTCTTGGTAGGCAGGGAGATCATTCCAGAAATGGGGGAGTAGGAAGTGGGAATGCCTTGTGTGAAGAAGAGCAAGGAGGCCAGTAACCACTGTCTCTTGGAATACCTGGAGGGGAGCAGAATGCAAGAATAAGAGAGGTCTAGGAAGGAGCCAAGTGAGGAAAGACTTAAAAAGCCAAACCAAGCATTTTCTGTTCCTGTAGGTAGTAGGGATCCACTGGAGCTTATTACATGGAAGGTGGAAAGGTCAGCCCTGTACTTTAGGAAGATTACTTTGGCAACTGAATGGATTGATAGGGGGAGGATCTTAAAGATGTAATCAACTAGAATACTGGCTATTGGCAATGGTCAAGGAGTGAGGCAATGAGAGCTTGACCCAGGGTGGCAGCTGTGAGTGGAGAGAAAGGGGTGTGGGATGAGGTGGAAACTACAAGACATGGCAGTAGGCTGGATATCAGAAGTTTTCCTGGGTGAGAAATCAAGAAGGACAATATTGGGAGCCTGCTTGACTGGGAGAATGGTTGTACTCCTAAAAATAATAGGGAAGATTAGAAGAAGGGAGTTTTGGACATTCTAGGATCTGAGTTGCCCACAGGACATCCTGTTTGACATGTCTAAGAGAAGAGTTGATGGTAGGAGACTGGAGATCAGGAGAGCTTAGGGAGCATCCCTAGAATAACTAGATCTGCGAACCATCTGTGTAGATATAATAACTGAATCCATGCTTGGCATAGAAATAATTGAATGCATGGAAAATGAAATTATTGAACAAGATAGCATAGAGTGAAAAGTGAAGAAGGTCTAAGACAGAGCCTGAGGGGGCATCCCTAGTTAGTCGGGGAGACCCAAGGATCCAGGAGAATAAACTGAGAAGTGGTCACACAAATAGAAGAAAAACCAAGAGAGCAATGCCATGAATATCTATCTAAGCAGGAAGGATCCAGGATCAGGGTCAGAGCCTACAGAGCTCAGAAAGAAGGATTGAGGAAACACTCTTAGATTTGGCAGTTGGAGATCATTACAAACTTTGGGGAGAGCCATTTCAGTTGAATAATTACATAGGAAGCCACATTGCAGGAAGTTTAGAAGAGAGGATGTAGGGGCTCCTAGTGCTTCTCAAAGGGACTAGCTAGAAAGAGGAAGCGAAGATTAGGGCAATACCTAGTAGAGTTGTTCATTATTTAAAGTGAGGGTTTTTGAAACTTAAGAGATCAGGATGAAAATTTGGTCCTTTAAGGAGAAAATATCTGCCATAAAGTCTTAAATAGCAAGTTGTGTAGTACAGTGTAAAGAGCCCCAGATCAGGGATCCAGAAGGCAACTTGCCACATTAGCCCATTTTACCACCTGTAAAATGGAGATGTGTGAGACGTGATGATAGATCCAAGGTCTCTTCCAGCTCTAAAATATTGTCATTCTCCAGTGCCCATTGATCTCTTCCTGCTCTGAAATACTTATAGTCTTTAGATAATTTAGCTTTCGGTTGATACTCTGTATTCTTACATTGTTCTCATTTTCCTAGAATCTTAGCCTTGAATTAACTCTACAGTTCAGTTGGCTAAGCTCTAGGGAAGTAAATAAATGCTTTCTCCCAGTGAGTGGCAGATGGCCTGGATCTAGAATCTCAGTTCTTTCTACTACCTCCTATGGCTTCTGCTTGGTTACTCTAGAAGATACTAAACTCCTGTCTTGGGCTTTTGTGTTTGTTTTTTTTTCCCCTCCTATATTTTTCTAGCCTAATGCTAGAAATGGCCTATAAATACTGAGAACAGTGTAGCACAGTAGAAATGGCCCTGAATTTGGTATCCATATCTGGGTTCAAGTCCAGTAAAGGTTAAGTGACTTGCCCAGGGTCTTCAGCTGGTCTGAGGTCAGATTTGAACCCAGGACTTCCCACAAGCCTGGCTCTCTATCCACTAAACCACTTAACTGTCCCACATAGTATACCCCTCTTTATTTTTTTTAAAAACCCTTACCTTCCATCTTAGAATCAATATTGCCTATTGGTGCCAAGATGAAGAACAGTGATCACTAGGCAGTGGATGTTAAGTGACTTTTCCAGGGTCATAGAAGTGTGAAATGTCTGAGGCTAAATTTGGTTCTCACCAGGTCTCACAAGGTCTCACCAAACCTGGTTCTCAATCCACTGAGTCACCAAGCTGGCTGACATAGTAAGCTCTTAATAAATATTTATTGATTTGCTTAATTACATTTGAAGAGGCTTACCACTATAGAGTTTTCTACCAGAGGATGGATTTTTTTTCCTTCTTAAATCACAGCAGTTCATTAACTTGGCTACTCTTTGTGAAGAGCTTACAAACTTTCTGCATACTTTCATGGTAGAGGAAGCACTCATGGGATGAAAACAATCCATAAACATTTATTAAGCACCTACTATATACCGAACACTGGGCTAGGAACCTTGGAACACTGAGATGAATGACCATCTAACAGAATAATTTCCAGATATGAATTTAAGGAACATGAAATGTGTCATCTTGAAATGTGTGACATTGGAAAATGGGAATTAGTGCAGAATCACAAAGATCACTTTCTCTTTGCTTCCTTCCTAGGATCTGCTGTAGAAATGGGGCTATAGTTACGGACATAGGGAGAAGGTTGGCATGACTGTGTATTTCCACCATAGGAGCTGTTGGATATTTGGCATGTATTTAAATAATTTGTTTGCACTCAACAAAGACAGACTGTACTCAAGGTCTTTGTTAGCAGTGGGAGGAAATGGCCTATTTAACCCCCTAACCCCAATGATGTGCTTCTGCCCATCTCTGGCCTTAATGGTGGAGTGGTCTATGAGGAAAAGACTGCAGAAGACAAGATAGATCTTGATTGCTACACAATTGGTGTCCATTGTGGCAACTCCCTTGATTGCCTTTTGTCTCACTGTTTCAGGCTAGATTTGCAAATTATCCCAAATGAACCATGAAGAAACTTTCCTGTTCTACTCTAAAAAAGGCATTATAAATAGTTAAGTAGTTTGAAACTTACCTTTTAGGTCTTGCAGTGATAGAATAAATTTGCCCTTGACATTTGCAAGAGTTCTTGTGAAAGAGAAGCCCTTTCTTGCATGATTGTCTTCTCCTTTAGAATGTGAGCTCTTTGAGGGCACTCATTCTTTCCATTGTAGGAGTGATGAAGGCAACCACCTTTCTCAATCCTACAGTTTGCAAAAGAAAACCCAGAAATCTTTTTGAACAGAATGGTGCCCCTCTTTCACTCCTCTTTGGTCTCCATGTGACTCATTGGGCTATATTATAAAAACCAAACCAAGATGCTGCTCAAATTGGTGGAAAACTCAATGCCTTTTGCCTTTCTTTGTCCCAGTGCTTAGGGTGGTGCCTGGGCACACTATGAGTTCTTGAGTGTAAATACTTGTTGACTTGCAAGCATCATTTGAGTCCGCAAAATAAAAATATCAATCTACAGACATGATCATGGGTCAAACACTTCAGCTAACAAAAGCCTATCTTTCTGAGGGATATGTTAGAAAAGGCTTGGCTGTCAAGTCAAATTGATAAGCATGTGTTAAGTGCCCACCCTGTGCCAGGCCCAATGCCAAGTAAGTGCTGGGGATACAAAGAAAGACAAAAGATGCCCTCGAGGGGCATCTAATGGGGAAGACAAGGAGTGCTAGCAATTCTGTACAAACAGCCCGGATACAGGATAAAGAGGAGATTATTAACAAAGAGAAGGGACTAGAATGAAGAGGGGGTGAGAAAAGCTTCCTATAGAAGGTAGGATTTTAGTGATAACCCAAAGGAAATGGGGAAGGCTGGGGTAGAAATGAGGACGGAGCACCCACCAGGCACAGAAGGGACAGCCAGGGAAAATGCCCAGAAAGAAAGAGTTGCCCTCTTTGATGTGGGTTTCATAGATTAGTGATGCCTTGTCTAATTTCTCTTAATCTTCCTTTATGGATTTCTTCCCAGTGCCTACCCAGTCCAGTGCTCTAGTAGGTGTTCAGTTTAATTCCATGAGTTTTTCTCGGCCCCGTCATTATGATAGCATCATCCTTTATGTTTTTATAATACCTTTTGACTTACAAAATGCTTTTCTCTCTATTTCACCTATTTTAGAAATATCCTAGCAGCCTCCTAACAGAAAAGGTCGTTTTGTTTCCTTCTTAGGGTCCCTTGATGCTGAGGAGGGTTTGGAGGTCCCCAGGTGTCTGGGCGCTTTGTCTCTGGTGATACCAGTTCGAATCCAGATAGTTGGAGTCAGGAATTTATTTAGAAGAAAGACTGACTGAAGTGCCACTCAGACAGAGCCACCGGGTTCCTCTTTGCCCCAGTCAGTTCATGTTACTTATTGAATGGTCTGAGGGAAATCCCTGGCTGTGGGTGCCGTGGGGCTCTGACTCAGCAGGAAGGAGGGCTCTGAAGCGTGAGTGGGGCAGCCGCTGCTGGGCTCTGCCCTGTGTCACCACCGCAAGGCTGTGCTCGTTAGGTTTTAACTCGGCGTATGTAGGATACGCGCCCTCGTCAGGAATTTGTGTGTTCTGTGTATGCCCTCCAAATAGTTCATAACTGGTTTAACTAGATGGCAAAAATGATTTTGGCGGCGGCTGTTTATAAGTCATCTCTTGCGGCTACAAGTAAAGCTTGGCCATTCGGTGCTACAGCATTTTCCCCTCCCTTCTGCTTGGCAGGCTCCAGGAGAGTCACCCTGAATTCTGTAACAGTTCTTGTGTCTCCTCAGTATTCAGTGGGCCGATAGCAGGCCTGTCAAGAGTGATAAACGATCGAAACACGTCTATTTAATTTCCCTGAAAATAAATAAAGGGGGGGAAGATCATTAGAAACCACATCGAGATAGCAGTCGTAATTGTTAACTTAGGAACCAATTCTTTGCCGATTTTCAAAATAAACGTCATCCCAGATTTCTGTGAATACCTCATTTAGTAAATGAACGAATCCTGACTGTTTAAAAATCTTTCAGAGACGGACAAATCGCTCTGCCTAACAACTGATAGATGGGTTTGGGAGGAATACTTTGCCTGGGCTTCCCTCTCCCCCTCCCTCCTTCCCGGTACAAACATTCCAGTGTTGAAAGTTGGTTTTATTTTTGTGCATTATTCACCGCGGCACACAGTCTACCTTTGGACTCGGGGTTTGACTTCGAGTAGGTCTGTTCCCGTCTTTGATTTTTAGAGTTCATTTTTCTTGTCCCCATGTGGCCCTAACTAGATAGGCCAATGAACAGTTCAATGTTATTCTCCTGAAATGAAGCCCAAGTATAGAATACAAACCTCATATTTCTCCGAGGAAAGGGTTTCCTTCAAACATGGTCATTTCTGCTTCCTCTGGGGGTGGTTGTTGTTTGTGCCCAGCTATTGCTAAGCTTGGCCCTTTGTGCCTGTTGGGAAGGAAGGACAATGACTAATCTCTGCCTTCAGGAACTGTCTAGGAAAAATGTTGCTAAGCAGCATTAGTAAATAAGTTTTAAACGAAACTCTGGAAGGCTCCCCTTCTCTCCTTTCCCTCCGTTTGTTTCTTAGTTACAAAGAGACGTCAGGCTTTTTCCTTGTCCCTTAATCTGGTGGCTGGCCTTACGTACCCCCTTGAATTCTGTAGCCTCTGAGAGCTCAACATTTTCTGGCTGTTTATGCACTGTACATCTCACATCTTCCCAAAGAGCCTACTAGAATCCAGGATTTAGACTCAAACCCAAACTCTGATCAAATGCAGCCCTTGTGCCACAAGTCATGTCACATGTGTGGGACTCAGTTTATTTGTAAAAATAAACTATCAAATTGAAAAAAAAACACCTTTGTTTTCCCAATCCATAGGTTGAGTTGTTTTTTAATTATGATGGACTCTTCATAAGCCCATGTGAGTTCTTCTTGGCAAAGAATGGAGGGCTTTGCCATTTTCTTTTCCAGCTCGTTTTACAGATGAGAAATCCAAGGCAAACAGTGGCTTGCCCAGGGTCACAGAGTTAGTAAATGTCTGAGGCCAGATTTGAATTCAGAAAGATGAGTCTTTGCCAACTCTATAGCTTGGGTTCCATCCACTGTGCCACCTACTGCCTGGCTAGTAATTGGATAAGTAGTTTTATGTATTGCTTTTACTGTAAGTTTCTAAACACTTGTGATGTTTATGTTGCTCTGTTGTATACCCAAAGACTCACTAGTAATCTTAGTGCAGAATAAATTTCGGGTCTCTAAACTTCTATGCAAATATTTCCATTTATTGAAAGCATTTCCTCTCCCTTCCAGCCCTCCATTTTCTAAGCTTCAAGGACTCACTCCTGCTTTGGAAGACAGGCAGTTCCTTTTTCTAATCCGAGAACAAAAAGGGCAACTAACTTTATTTGGTAATGCTCTCATTTTGGACAGCTCATGAGAAAAACTGTTCCTACTTGAGTTTAGCTTGTGTCTTGTGGCCAATAGCATTGAGCTGGAGAAGAGATCTTACAGGCCATGTTGTCCAGTCTTCTCATTTTTACAAATAAACTGAGTCGCAGACATGTGACATGACTTGTGGCACAAGGGCTGAATTTGTTCAGAGTTTGGGTTTGAGTCTAAATCCTGGATTCTAGTAGGCTCTTTGAGCATTCTTCCCATCCATCCTGTTGCCTTTGGCTATACTTGAACTCAAGTGTCTTGAATAGCTGACGGATGTGCCATCATTATATAGTCTTAATAATCTTTTAACAATGCTATGTGCTTATTATCTCTTAAATGGAATTATCAGCAGAGACCATTTCCAGACAGTTGTCTGCCTGCCTGCTTTATTAGTTTTGGGATTTGTAGCATTCCTGGACTCATGACTGCTGAAGACAATCTTAAATTATTCCAAGAGAAATAGAAGAGCTTTCACTAGAACTAGTCACAAAAGTGGGAATTATGGAATATACAATATTTAGAAAAGCTTCCCTGTTGACATATTAGAGCTTTTGGAAAGAATTTATGAAAATAGGAAAGATAATAGAGTGAAATTCTAGAAAATGGACCGTTGGGGAGCTATGCTAAGCTATTCTTTGTGTAATATATTTTTGGGTGCAGGTTCACTTCCATCTTCAAGGTTGTCAAAACCAAATGGCATATGATCTATGAGGCTTGAATGGAGCCAAATCATAATTGTGAAGTAAGCAGCATATTTGCCTCTTCATAAACTCAGAATAATAAGTATGGACTATGTCCCCCACTCCACCCCTTTTCCCTTTTCCCTCACTTTAGATTAGTAATTTGAGGAAAAGGTCGAGTAGAATTTCAGTCTTTTCAACTGAAATAAAGAGAATCTTTAGGCCTTTTGTTGTCTTGTAAAAGGAGAGGCTGCTAAAGGTAATATTGACATCCCAGTGAACTCTCTGTTTTCATTATTCTTGCTATAAGTAAATAAAGTTGCATTAGAAAAGATCTAAAACAGAGCGATTCCTAACCCTGGAAACCTATGTATTTGGCACTATCAACTTTTGACTAAAGATGTGTTCTCCAAATACTGTAACATGTTATCTTTGTTATAACTTATTCTATCAAGCATCAAGTCATTGCAGAGTCAGGCTATTCTTTTAGGAATTACCAAGTAGACGAAGAATGATCTGCTGTGCACATTTCAACCAACAATTTGGATGGAATTGCTCTAGATTATTGAATTACAAATCCATCCATGTCTGGTACAGACAGCCCAGCTGAACAGTATTTTTGGGCCCAAAGTTGAAAAGGGGGAAGAGAGCAAACTGGATTGCTTTCAGGAAACACCAAGGCTCTTTACTGTCTCCAAGCTTCCCACAGACGTACAGGGTCAATTTTTCAAAAATTCCTGACAGGTCACTGGTATCGCTATATGGATGAATGATAATGGAACATTATAACCTCTGAAGAACTAGAAATGATAATTGCACAGAGGGCAGTGGCACTAGTAAGCACCCTGTAGTATATACCAAAGAGGAACTCTCTTTGTATCAGGAGGATATCGTCAAGGAATTGAATGATCTGGTCAAGAGATTAGAGTGAGAGAAAGCAAGGAAGGTCTCCACTGTGTTGAGTGAACTCCTTGTGGTGAACTTTGGGGAAAACATGTACAAGTTCCATCAGATGAGCAGGCAGGCATGGATGGCCTGTGATCTCCATCATTGTTGGGGGAACTTCCCAAATAAATGAGACCATGTATCCATTTGCATTTGAGTTACCTGCAGGAGGCTTTTCTTGGTTTGCTTAGTACCTTTCCCCCTTTAAGATTGCCTTGGATCTAGTTTATGTTTCTTATTGTTATTTTGTCAGTTAGACCATCTTTCTTTAGTCCAGCTCTTCCTGACCCTACTTGGAGTTTTCGTACATACGTATATATTTATTTATTTATATATGTACTTGTCTCCACTGTTAAAATGTAAGTCAGGGACTATGTTCTTCTTTTCTTTGTATTCCCAGCACATGAAAGCACCATGCGTGGCACAATCAGCACTTCATAAATAATCACTGTTTGATTGAAGCCATATCAACTCCAAAGATTGGTAGCCAAGCAAAAGACAATGTATTCTCTTTGGGTCTTTGAGCAGCTTGTTCTCCTTTATCTGGATTCAGGAAGATTTGGAACTTCCACAGCAGGAGCTGTCCAATCTTTCCTCCTGCTCAAGTCTGATTTATTGTCATTTCAGACCTATTGGACACTTTCATGACCCCATTTGGAGTTTTCTTGGCAGAGATATTGGAGTAGTTTGCCATTTCCTTCTGCAGCTCATTTTACAGATGAGGAAACTGAGGTTAGCAGGATTAAGTGACATGCCCAGGCTCACACTTAGGAATAGGAGTCTTTCTGACTCCAGGCTGGGCACTCCAGATGCCAGTCAAGTCTGTTGGGTCTCCTCTAATGGTCTAATCTCCTATTTCCCTAAAGCAGTGATTAAGAATATAGCTTAGTTAGAGGGCTTTTAAATATTTATTTAAAATATTTTTTCCCTCCCTTAAAAAAATACAGTGAGCTCCCTTTGCTACATCTTCATCGTGTCATTTGGGATCTTACTTCTTGCTCTACCTTGACTGATCACTTCTGGGCTGGGTGTGTCTGGTGGGAAAAGTGGATTCATTTTGACCTTCCTCTTTTCAGTGTAAGACTGTTTTGCTGTCCCCGATGGGAATTTCCACAATATCTAGTTGACCATAGTCACTAAATATGATGCATATCCTTCTGTAAATGAAAGTTTGTTGTGTTTTGGGGAAGAAGGCAGGGTGTGTAGTGGTCAAGAGAACCCAACTCAAATTTGGGTCCTGACACAGTGTGACCTTAGGCAAGTCATTTAAACTCTTTGGTTCCTCATTTGTAAGTTAGACCCTTAATACCAACGCTGACTTAAAACTGGACATTTAAAACAAGGTTCATTCCTTCCCCCTACCCCAAGCCCACCCCTCTTTTAGAATCCCCTGTTTCTTTCAAGGGCTTTGCTTTCCTTCCAGGTGCCCAGGTTTATAAGCTTGATGTTTCCTTTGGTCCTTCTCCTTCACCTCTCCTATCTACTCCTGTTGTTTCTCTTTCCAAGATACTTCCTCTATCTATCTTTCATCCTTGCCCTACAAGCCTACCCAGTCAAGTGCTCATCATTCTTTCTCTGACCTATTGCAATAGCTTCCTTACTTACCTTCTTTTCTCTGGTGACTCCCTGTTCTAATGCCTTCTCCACACAGTTGCCATGGTTGTTTGTCTTAAAGCCTAAATCTGGCTATGCCACTAGACTGTTCAGTTGCTCCCTTTGACCTCCAAGATTAAATTGCCACCCCTGTATTCTGCATTTAAAGCCATTTACAGCCTGCTTCCATCCTGTCTTTCCAGTGATATTGCCCATTATTTCCTTTGACATTCTATCATCCAGTTTTATTGGATTTCTTATTATTCCTCATACACTTTCCATGCCTTTTTTACTAAATGGTCCACCCTGCCTGGAATGTGCTCCCTCCTTATTGCTACATCTTAGAATTTGCAGCCTCCTTCCAGTCTCAGCCCAGTTGTCCACATTGGAGTGTGTCCTTTCCTATTCTCCCTAACCAGATCCCCTTTGATTCCTTGTAAACACTGTCTTCTCTGATAAGAACTTAAAGTCCTTGAGGGTTAGACATTTTCACTTCTGTCTTTGTATCCCCACTGCCCAACAACAGAGCTTAATAAGTGTTGATTAAATTGAAGGAAGAAGACAGTTTGCAAAACTTAAATTTGCTATGTAAACATTTTCCATTTGGATTTTAAAGGAAAAACACTTTGGAATTGCCCTCCTTATAATTGTAATCTCCTTCCCACTTGGCCATATCACATTCCTTGGCCTATTTTAGATGATTTTTTTTCCTTTTTAAAAAATTCACAGCTTTGAGTCCAACTGGGTCATGAAGCCGTTGCGAAACTAGTGTGAATGAACTGTGGACATTTACATTCTACTATCATTAGCTTTTAGTGACTCATTTCTTCCATCTCTGGGCTAATCCATGGGTTCCTGTTAGGTGTGGTCATAGGCCTTTAATAAATGATTTGTTAGAACAGGTCTTATTTAATCCTCCCATCTTTGTTTTTTTATTTATTTTTCCCCTGGGGAAGGGGTGTGTGTGTGTGTGTGTGTGTGTCTGTCTGTCTGTCTGTCTGTGTATGTGTCTGTGTCTTACTTGGCCAGGACAGACCTAAGATAATGGAAGAGTGATGAGTCAAAGACCTAATTAAAAGAATACTAAGGCTCTTTATAAAGGGGGAGAGTATCTGTTGTCATTATATAGTATTTATAGAGTTCCAAGGTATCCCTGGAACTCAGCTCGTGGGTGGTGGTTTGTAGAGTTCTTTTTGTTTGCTGTACATCTGTGTTAGAGAACACTTATGTAAATAGGTACTTCAGATCCAAGCCCTGGGTAGAAAATTGGACAAACACATGAAAGTAAAGCATTTATCATGCTGAGAGGGGAGATACTTTGGTGGAATGGTGAATGAAAAGCAGTCACGAGAACTATGTATTTCCACCTGCTTTGTAATTCTGTGAGCTTTGTGGTCCCTTTATTCTCCCTCTGCATGTCTCTGTGCTCCCCAGCCCCAGCTTCCAAGAAGCTGAACAAATGACTGTTTTATCCTATGCAACTGAATTAGATTTCAGCAGGTCTCATGAGTAACGGAAGTGATCAGAGTTGTGCTGCCAGTTATCACTCATATCTCTTTCCCTGACAATCCAATCTCTCTGTTATTTGGAGGTTATTCTAGACAAGACTATCAATATGCTGAGTGTTTCCTACATCATTAGCCATCCTTCTCCCTGCTTCATTTCTTTCATCCTAGACCCAGAGACTTCATATTTAA
Source organism: Monodelphis domestica (assembly GCF_027887165.1). Classification (NCBI taxonomy): domain Eukaryota; kingdom Metazoa; phylum Chordata; class Mammalia; order Didelphimorphia; family Didelphidae; genus Monodelphis; species Monodelphis domestica. Next base: position 53,957,548 of record NC_077227.1, read on the forward strand.
AGTGAAAGAAAGGAAGTAGTAGTTTTGGATTTTGTATGTTAGATTTCTTGAAGCAGTAAAAAAGCTCTTTAAATTAATGTTCCTTGTAAAAAGAAAATGCTGATGAAGTTTTTTTTTTCCTACTGAATTTTTATTGGTCAGTTTGCTTCATGATGTCAAACAGTCTCACCTGCCTCTTCAATGAGAACAATCCCTTTGTGGGGAAGGCTTAGATCTAGGAGTCTGGTTACCTTCTCACCTCCCCCAAAGCCCTGTCTGATTCATTTCAGATTTCCTCAAATTACAAAGCAATGGTTTCTAAGATGTATTAACACATCTTTCCAAAAAATTCAGACATTTCTGAGCCAGAAAGTGTTCATCAGTGGTGAACAAGAGCAGCTATTTTTAGAGTCAAAGGACCTGAGTTCAAGTTCCATCTCTGTGATTTTTGTGACCTTGGGCAAATGACTTAAAGCGTGACTCAGATATCCTGTATGTGGGTGTGCACAGTTTCCCAGGTACCTGCTATCTCTATATTAGCCTAAAACAGCTCAGATGTTCTTTGCTTATTTGCATAGATATTGCATGGATAGCATAAACAAAAAATTGTCTTCCTCAAATCATCTTCCATATCTTCCATTTCTCTAAAATTTGTGTGGTGTGATCCACAATCTAGCATGTCGCATACCAGTCAAGATACTGATATTCCTGTGGTTAATTTTTTGTCTTTAAATAACATTTTTTCCAGACATTCTCCTCCCTTCCCTATTCAATGAATCTTACCTTGTGAGAAAGATTACAAAAGAAAAACCAGTTCAATAAAATGAAGCCACACATTAGCTGTATCTAGCAGCATATGCAATATACTTTGCTCACATCTCTCACCTCTCTGATAAAAGGAGGAAGGTGCATTTTTATCACTTCTCAGTGGCCAAGCAGCCAAGCCTGGACATTATAATTACATACCTCAGATTTTGATTTGACTATTTTCCCCTGTGTACTTTGTTCTATTCATTGGGTATATTTTTTCTGGTTCTGCTTACTTTCCTCTGCATAAATGAATGCTTTTCTTTGTTTCTTAGAATATGTATATGTGTATCTAAATTTATATACACATAAAAATTATATATGTCTTATACTCGTATACCCATATAGATGTTAGGTGGTGAAGTAGATAGTGCACCTGTCCTAGAGTCAGGAAGACTTCATGAGGTCAAATCCAGCTTCAGACACTCACATGCTATGCAACCTTGGGAAAGTCACTTAAACCTATTTACTTCAGTTTCCTCATCTGCAAAATGATCTGGAGAAGCAAATGGCAAACCATTCCAGTATCTTTGCCAAGAGAACCCCAAACAGGGTCATGAAGAGTCAGAACTGACAACAACCAAATATAATATAATTTAACTATATCTATATCTGCATATACATATTGTTAAGGGTAAATTTTAGGGTTGAGACTGAATATAATTTTAGTGGTCACCAGAGATTTAAATCCTAAATCCCAATGAAATTCTCAAGTCAGAATGGAATTTTATGATGGTTTATTTAGAATAGAAGGAAGAAATTAAGAATGAGGGAGAGAGAGAGAGAAAAAGGGGAAGATCTGCTCCAACTTGGTCTGAGCCAGGGGGAGTTCAGAGGCCTCAGCCAAAGGTCCTTCCCAGAAGATTAAATCTAGCTCGTCTTCCAGTCACAAGGCCTCCTTGGAGGCTGGTACCTTCAGAAAGGTCAAGGGAAAGAGGATTCAGCCTTATATCTCACCACGTGGTTGTTTCAGAGAAGCAGTTGGAGGTCCCACGCTCCCAAGTCAAGTTCCACCACAAAAAAAAACCAAAAATCCTCTCATAGGAAGTGATGCGAAATATAAAGGCAGTTCTTTACATCACTTCCAGTGTCTCACCTGTACCAATGGTGGCTTAAACTTGGCTTTGGATAGCCTAGGGGGTCAGCCAATTGTTTCTGACTTGTCATTTGCTAGCACACTTGGATCATAGGCCATCCTCCCCCACACTTAATTCTTAAGTGGGAGTGTATACATTCCTGGTTGCTAGAATTCTAAAGACTAAGCAGGGTAGAGTAAATCTAAAATTCACAATATATGTATATTTGTATATATATTCTCACATAAAATATATACAATTTCTTTCATGCAATCTTTCTTTCCTTTCATGAACTTCTAGAGTTAATTTGGATACATTTTGTAAAGAGTCTAAATCTGCTTGTGATCCAAACCTTCCTGAAAGTAGTTATTCATTGTGAACCCATTTACATAGATATAGCTGTAATTAAATTTTTTAAGCTAACATTTTTGAAGTCAAAATTCTGTACTTAATTTAGGTATTCTTGACCCAAATAGAAAGAACAGCTCTAGCTGGTTTTTACTATAGGCACAACCACTGTAGTGTATGTTCTCCTTGTGTCATGTGAATTTGGGAAATAGGAACATTTTCTAAACCACACTTCCCTTACTCCACAGCTTCAGAGAATGAAGTTTGGGGCTTATTTCTGACTTGATCAGCATAACTCTTCACTATAACATTGTCCCAGTTAGACTTCGTGTCTTGCTACAGAGCTCTCTCACCACCTTTCAACAGATGAGTGGATCCTCAGTGACTTAAATATTCATTTTGTTAACCCCTCCTAAAACTTGCTTACACAATTCCTCAACCTGCTCAAAACTCCAGTGACCTCTTTGTCCAGGTGTAGTTTTTGACATTTGTGGCTTCCCCTTTTCCTATAATTGTCCCCTCTTTAGACCCTAAAAGTTCAAAGTTCCACTTTTTAACCACAACTTTCTAGTCTCCTGCCTCTCACTTGTATAAAACCTCATTTGTATCAGAACTTTTGATCCCTTGGTCCAATCCTATTTCTCCAATCCCTTCTCTGCCTTGACCAAGTGGCTTACCACATTAAGAGTTCATTTACTGACATTCAGGTTCTGTTGACTTTGACTTTCTGCCTTTCCTGGCTTGAAAAATGACAGTAGCTATCCAGTGCCCCCCATTTCTGCTCTGAGGCTGCTGAATATCATTGAGATCCAGCCACTGAAAGCTTGTGGTGCTTAACCTTGCCTGGATACTGGCCACTGCTCAATAGCCCTCCTACTCCATACTTAGCAGCATTTATCTTTTTCCCTATAGTTACGGTTCCACATCTTTTCTTCTCACCTGTGGTCCCCTAGACTTAAAGCAGATTATCTAGCTTGATACTTGATTGCAGATAGGATGGTCTTCTGGCATAAAACTGCTTTGGCTCACTTCCTCCATTTCTAAAATGGTTCTTGGTGGCCCTCTCTTTCCCTATGATCCCAGAAACTAAAAATCTTTTTCCATCCTTGGATCCATTACCTCCTGCCTACTCTTGGGTTTTTCAATCACGCCCTCTCTCAGCCACCCCATTACCATTCTCTACCTTGAATCTTCAATATTTATCTCTGCAAGGACTCTTAACCATCTACTTTACATGTTATTCCAGACCCCTTGGTCATCTTTAAAGAAGGTGGGGGTAATCATGGAAAAATTTTCTTCTTTTTTTTTTGATTTTTTTAAAATATATTTTATTTGATCATTTCCAAGCATTATTCGTTAAAGATCATTTTCTTTTCCTCCCCCCCACCCCCCATAGCCGACGCGTAAGTCCACTGGGCATTAGATGTTTTCTTGATTTGAACCCATTGCTTTGTTGATAGTATTTGCATTAGAGTGTTCATTTAGAGTCTGTCCTCTGTCATGTCCCCTCAACCTCTGTATTCAGGCAGTTGCTTTTCCTCGGTGTTTCCACTCCCATAGTTTATCCTTTGCTTATGAATGGTGTTTTTTTCTCCTGGATCCCTGCAAGTTGTTCAGGGACATTACACCGCCACTAATGGAGAAGTCCATTACGTTCGATTATACCACAGTGTATTAGTCTCTGTGTACAATGTTCTCCTGGTTCTGCTCCTCTCGCTCTGCATCACTTCCTGGAGGTTGTTCCAGTCTCCATGGAACTTCTCCACTTTATTATTCCTTTTAGCACAATAGTACTCCATCACCAACATATACCACAGTTTGTTCAGCCATTCCCCAATTGATGGGCATCCCCTCGTTTTCCAGTTTTGGGCCACCACAAAGAGCGCAGCTATGAATATTTTTGTACAAGTCTTTTTGTCCATTATCTCTTTGGGGTACAGACCCAGCAGTGCTATGGCTGGGTCAAAGGGTAGATATTCTTTTGTCGCCCTTTGGGCATAGTTCCAAATTGCCCTCCAGAATGGTTGGATCAATTCACAACTCCACCAGCAATGAATTAATGTCCCTACTTTGCAACATCCCCTCCAGCATTCATTACTTTCCTTTGCTGTTATGTTAGCCAATCTGCTAGGTGTGAGGTGATACCTCAGAGTTGTTTTGATTTGCATCTCTCTGATTATAAGAGATTTAGAACACTTCTTCATGTGCTTGTTAATAGTTTTGATTTCTTTATCTGAGAACTGCCTATCCATTTCCCTTGCCCATTTATCAATTGGAGAATGGCTTGATTTTTTGTACAATTGATTTAGCTCATTATAAATATGAGTAATTAAACCTTTGTCAGAGGTTTCTATGAAGATTTTTTCCCAATTTGTTGTTTCCCTTCTGATTTTAGTTATATTGGTTTTGTTTGTACAAAAGCTTTTTAGTTTGATGTAGTCAAAATTATTTATTTTACATTTTGTGATTCTTTCTATATCTTGCTTGGTTTTAAAGCCTTTCCCCTCCCAAAGGTCTGACATGTATACTATTCTGTGTTTACCCAATTTACTTATGGTTTCCTTCTTTATGTTTAAGTCACTCACCCATTTTGAATTTATCTTGGTGTAGGGTGGAAAAATTTTCTTAATTAATTAAATAAAACAAAAAATAAAAGAGAAGAATGAAAAGTTAAAAAAAAGGTGGGGTGAGATACTTAATGAGAGCTTTCTGCCTCATCTAGTAATCCCGGTCTCTTCCTTTTTACCGAAAGCTTATTGGAAAAATTGGCTAATTCATTTTTGGACATGGCCAATGTGGGGATTTGTTTGGCTGATAGATGTGTATTTATTATGAAGCTTTTCTTCTTTTTTGTCAGTTTTTTGGGGTGAACTGGGAGGGAAAAATAATAAATCCTTATAAAGTAAATCAATATTTTTCTAAAAAGAGAACAGGTTGCCTCTACCTGAGGTTTCTACTTTCACACTACTTATTATTTATTTCCTCAGTCTTTTGCAATCTTGCTTTTTCCCCACCACTTTACTAACACCCTGTGCTCAAAGGTCATTCCCCTCTGATTGCTAATTGCAAGGGCCTCTATTCAGCCCTCCTCCTCCTTGACTTCTCTATAGCTTCCTAAATCATTGACCACTCCTGAATTAAATATAATAATTCCTAGTGAGTTCTGATGAGGGGAGAGTACAGCAGGACTGGTGCCTTCTTTGTTTTGTTTATAAATCTTTCCTTCTACATGAAAAAGTACTCTAAATCTCTTATAATCAGGGAGATGCAAATCAAAACAACTCTGAGGTATCACCTCACACCTAGCAGATTGTCTAACGTGACAGCAACAGAAAGTAATGAATGCTGGAGGGGATATGGCAAAGTCAGGACATTAATGCACTGCTGGTGGAGTTGTGAATTGATCCAACCATTCTGGAGGGCAATTTGGAACTATGCCCAAAGGGCGATAAAAGACTGTCTGCCCTTTGATCCAGCCATAGCACTGCTGGGTTTGTACCCCAAAGAGATAATAAGGAAAAAGACTTGTACAAGAATATTCATAGCTACATTCTTTGTGGTGGCCAAAAATTGAAAAATGAGGGGATGCCCTTCAATTGGGGAATGGCTGAGCAAATTGTGGTATATGTTGGTGATGGAATACTATTGTGCAAAAAGGGATAATAAAGTGGAGGAATTCCATGGAGACTGGAACGACCTCCAGGAAGTGATGCAGCGTGAAAGGAGCAGAACCAGGAGAACATTGTACACAGAAACAGATACACTGTGGTACAATTGAATGTAATGGACTTCTCCATTAATGGCAATACAGTGATCCTGAACAACTTGGAAGGATCTATGAGAAAGAACACTATCCACATTCAGAGGAAAAACTGTGGGAGTAGAAACACCAAAGAAAAACAACTGCTTGATTACATGGGTCAAGGGGATGTGACTGGGGATGCAGACTGTAAGTGATCATCCCAGTGTAGACATCAACAACATGAAAAAAGTTTTTGACCAAAGACACATGTAAAACCCAGTGGAATTGTGAGTCAGTTATGGGAAGGGATGGGGGGAGGGGAAGGAAAGAATATGATTCTTGTAACCAAGGAATAATGTTTTTAAGTTGACCAATTAAATAAAACTTAAAAAAAAATAAATCTTGCCGTCTGTCTCAGAGTTGATCCTAAATATGGGTTCCAAGTTAGAGGAATTACCATTCCTCTAGGAATAGGGCTACGCAGTTGCGATTAGGTGACTTGTTCAGGGTTACATAGGCAGGAAGTTACTGAAGTCAAATTTGAACCCATGAGCTCCCATCTCCAGGCTTGGTGCTCTATCTATTGAGCCATTTAGTTGCCCTCTGTTGCCTTCTTTATAACATTATCTCATTATGCAGCCTAAAATTGCATTAATTTTTTTCACTGTCATCTCTTCTGCCACTAATCCTTATCCCCCCCCATAAGGTTGTATCAGGAATATTCTTATATATGTTGCCTCTTCAGGAAGAATGTAAAGTCCTTGAGAGGAGGAGATGTTTCATTTTTCTCTTTACTTCCCCCCTGCCTAGCACAGTGCCTGACACATAGGAGATCCTTAATAAATTACTAGTTGGTTGATTAACCTTGTAATCACTAAATTTATATATATTTTTTCATACTGATTGTTCTCTGAAACTTAGCATTGCCCTGTTTTGGACTTGATAATTTAATTTCTTTTGAACCCAAATGTATATTTCATATTTATTTTTATTATGCTTCATCTTCTTAGCTTCATTCTGTTAAAAGATCTCTAGATCTTGACTCCACCATCTCGTGTTCCTTCTCTTTACTAGTTTTATGTTATCTACAAATGTAGTAAGGATGTTCTTTATAGCTGTCTTTATCCAAATCATTGATAAAATGCCAAGGAAAATTCCATAGGGCCCTGTACCACAAGACCTCCTCTCCAAAGAAACCTTCATGAAGCAAGTATTATCTAGTCCCCATTTCTCCCTTTTTAACCCCAAGAATAACACGAGAGGCAAACATGAAAAGCTTTGACTGATTTCTAGGTAAACTGCTTGTTGATCTCAGAGTAATGTAACAACAGCAAGAAACGAGGCCATTGTGGCAAGTCCCTTTTTTCTTCTTGGTTTCCAAATCTTCAGGTGCTTCAGCATAGTTGTCTGAAATAGTGACCCAATAATAGATTATTATATATTATTATATATTAATATATATATATTATTATATACTTATACAGTGCTTTAAGGTTTGCAAACCTTTTCCTCATAACAATTAATCAGTAAATATTTATTAAGTGCCTGCTAAGTGCCAGGCATGATACATACTGTACTCTGACCCTAGCATCATGATGTTATCAGCCCTCTTTGAAAAGGAAGGATGGGGGCTCAGTAGATGGAGAGCCAGGTCTAGAGATGAGAGGTCCTGGGTTCAAAAGTGACCTCAGACACTTCCAAGCTGTGTGACCCTGGGCAAGTCACTTAACCCCTATTGCCTAGGCCTTAAGGCTCTTCTGCCTTGATATTAGTATTGATTTTAAGACGGAAGTAAGGGTTTTATTTAAAAAAAGAAAAAAAGGGAAATGAAGGATAAACAACAATATGCTAAGCATTGTCTTCAAAAAGAGGCAAAAGACAGTTCCTGCCCTTTAGGAGCTTACAATTTAACCCAAGCAGTAATCCTTGATAGTTGCCCCTCTCTGGGTATTTGGGACTCTGCTTTTGCTTCCAAGAACTTGTACTAGCGAAAGGATGTTTTGTTTTGTTTTTAAAGCAGCTATGTGAAAGTCTGTAAACTTTCCACAAAGTCTTGCCTGTTGGACATACTTCTCACTGATGTAGTCAGAAAATCCATCTTAAAAAAATCCATTTGAGGTGCTTGAGTACATAAGAAGGAATGTGTTTGGGTCTTTTCAAACCCAATTCTGAGACTTAAAAACTTGGAGTAATTGTTTGGTGGAAAAATGCCAGTGGTTTTTTGCTCCCCTGCTTTGAAATATTTGGAATCCAGTAACTGCTTAATGGTAAGTTGGGTCAGTTTCAAAATGGGAGGATGAAGTATATGAACTAAGCATGAGATTTTTGTGGTGCTGGGTCTTTTTTCAGCCCAACCCTAGGCATATATGGTCTAACAACCAAACGAAAAAGCAAAGCTAGTCAGTAGATACAGAGAAGAGTATCCAGGGGTGACAGGAAAACAAGACCAGGCTTCCTAAATCCCCGAATCCTGCTGTCTTTGAACCGAAATGCCCTTTGGAGCAGCTTTGCTTCCATTATTTCCATTAGCCTTCTCTAATTAGACTACTTAGTTTCCCATTCTAGGACCATGATGCTTAGCATCCATGGTCAGCTGTTGCTCAAGATTCACATATGAACAGGACAATGCTAGGCACTAAAGAAACTTTCGGTAAATACATCTTAACTTGAGAATGCTACCAGATCCAAGAATTAGAGGTTAATATTACTTTTAGAAGATAATCCTTTTTTGAGTTGCTGTCTTAGTTTCTCAGGATTGTGGAAAGATTTCAAGTCCTGGGGTGTAACTTTTTGGAAATGGTTTGTATTCAAACACCCTTAGCCATTCAAACTCTAGCTACTTCATGAGCTACATCACAAAGGGTTTATTGTTAAAAATCATTTTTATTTTTAGAGGTAGTAGTGGGAAAGGGAATCCTTGTTGAATTTAGAAAGCCTAACTCAGGATCCTGTATATTATTAATAAAAGCCAGGAGGCAATGATAGCAGAAATCTGAATTATTGCAAACACAGTTGGATCCACTAGCTCAAACCTTCTTTCCTCTGAGTTAAGAAGAAGCAATATTGATAGATTTAGCTTTTATATAAAACTCTTTTCTCTGCCTCCTTTCTGGTGGGAATGCTAATAATGGTTAATGAACTGATCAAAAGGTGGGCAGGAGGAAGAAATTTTGGGATCAGGTTTAGTTAGTCTGTAGATTAGATAAATAACATTTGAATAAATAAAGAAGGTAGCAAGATGACCTTTTATTCTCAATTATGTTACATTATAGAAAAATATATAAAAATTCCATTTAGGAGCAGATTTATAATAGAGTTATTTAACTTCCTTTGAATCTGGCAAACTGAGCCCTCAGTTGGAATGGAAAGTACTAGCTGTCCTATGTTGTTAGTCCATAAAAAGCTTTAAAAATTCAAGGTGGAGGTGGAGGTAGTTGTTTGAATTTGGATTTTAAAAATATATACATAAACCATTTAAAATCTTTTTGAATTATCTTGGGGAAATAGTTTTGGACCAAGAGATTAAAGTAGGTTTTTTTTTTTAAAAGAATCATTTAAATAGGTCATCTAAAGAAAAACAATATATTCTTTATCATCCTTAAAATGTTTAAAAGTTATAGAATTACAATTGCTTTAAAGTATTTTTAAATATTATTTCAGTTGATAGTTGTGCTGAGAGCACAAAACAGGAAAAAGAATTAGAAGCCCAAGGATGAATGCTATTGGAATTTATCATAATCATGTTGTATGCTTTCATTAGTTTAGAACATAGTTTATTTTGTTGTTTAAAATTTAGCTAGAGATTTGAGATAGAAGAACATCTGGCTTATTCTGAGTTAAGTTTCTGAGTGTAGCAGGGACATGGAGCACTCCTGCTAGTCTATTCCCCCCACCTATACTGGGAATATGGGCAAACTTGAGGAAGAGGAGTGGTACAGAGAGAATTAAAAATACAGAAGCCCTAGTTCGTGATGCTTCCAGACTTACAAGAGCTCAGATTTTCTTTTTCTTAGGAAGCACCTAACATGAAAGGGTAAACAGGGGCAGGTAAGAGGGAGGAGATGACGGATGTTAGTTTAATGGACTGGTAACATCATACATCATCTTCCAAAAGCATCTGTACCCAAGAAATTAGTTTTTCTCTGATTCAAGAGATGTTTCTTCCCAGGTTTTACATTACTATACTTAAACAAATTCTAATTTAAACTTCCTGGCTGGAGAAAAAAAAAAGAATTCCATTTCCCTATATTTCTACAGAATTGAATCATAGAGCTGGGAGGGACATTTGAGATCATTTTGTTAAAATCTCTTATTTTACAAATAAGGAAACAGGCCTGGATAAATGGGGGCTGTTCCAAAATTACAGTTCATTAGTGACCAAACCAGAACTAGACCCTGAGCTTTATATTGTTTTAGTAAATGGCAAATCCTCTCCTCTAGACAGTGCCTTAAATATGGGAGAATTTTGATAAATATTAGTTGAATGCATGAGTGAATGATTGATGGATGCTCTTTGATAATAATACCAGGTTTCGTGTTCATCGAGTCTTGCTTCCCAGAGCATTTAGTAAACATGAGCTTTTCACTTTTATGATCATTATTCAATTACTCCCTTTAATATGACACCTCCCCTATGTATATTCCCCCCAAAATAATTATGATTGTTAAACTTTTAGAACAAGATCTCTTGATCTGGTAGCTGTTTTGGGAAGTGAGCTTGCTCTTAGATTTAGTATATAACTTTTTAGGAAGGGAAAAGTCATTTAATACAACGGTGTTTTATGTAATAAACTATCAAGAAAACAAGTATATTTCCATTTCAGCTCAATAGCATGGAGACTCTTGAGTAGTCTCCTAGTTGGATCTTAATTTCCCAGAGTTGAATTTGGATCCCCCTAGTGGGTGAGAGGTATACATGGTCACATTGAACTTATGGACAATTAGTGAGATGTACTCTTTTTGTTAAGTCATGGGCTTTGGTTTCTATTGTAAGTACGGCATCTGTGCATGTAGAATTTCCCTGAGTTGCTAATTACCCAGATTGGTGAGTGCAGGAAGATATGGGTTTGAATGTTGACTGTGCCATGGAGTACCCATGTGATTGTGCAAAAACGATTTCATCTCCTTTTCTGTAAGTTTCTCTAAATTTCTGTAAGTTTTCTTGTCTGGAAGATGAGTGTATTGGATAAGATTGCATCTGAGGTTCTTTTCTAGTTCTAAATCTTTGATTATAAGCAATGTGAGAAATTGATATCCATTTGAGAAAACATGCATGTCAACCTCTTTGCTTTATTTTATAACCCTTTGACTTATTTTCTCCTAAATTTCCACTTGAGTCCATTGCAAAGTATGTTCTCTAATCTGATTTTGGACTTTTATTGTAGTCTGGAAATTCTTTTCTTCTTCCTTGATTGACCATCATACTTTTTTTTATAAGTTTTCCCACCTCCAATTCCCCTTGGAAGACCTTGCCTGCCATGTTACTGTGAGAAAAGACCCCCACCCAAACTCTTTCTTCCTTATGCTTTATCCCCAAACACTCCATATTGTCTCTATCCATCCTTTAGTCTCTTTACCCATGCCTTTGATTCCATCTCCTGTCTCATACTGGAGCATGCCCTTTCTTTCTCCTTCCATTTATGTGACTTCTATCTCCATTGATATCCGTATCACTTCTCACCTAGACTCTATAATAGTCTTTTAATTGAGTTCCCTGCTTTTAATGCCTTCCTCTCTAGACCATCCTCCACATAATTGCCAAATTAACATTTTTAAAATAGAGGAATGAATATGAGACTGCCCTGGTACAGATTGCCCTCCAGGCTGGAATGCCTTCTCTCATCTCCTCTACTTCTCAGACTCCTTTAGCTTAAAAGTCACTTTCTGTAGGAAAAAGAGAGCGAGAGAGAGATTATATTTCCTTCCTCCTTCCCCTTGTAGAAAACATACTCTGTGACCTTAACCTGATCATTCATCTTATAAGTTTCTTATTAAAATGATGCTTTTATTTCTCTCTCCTCACCTTGATATTCTGATAAACCTCAGACTTGCTTCTTTGTAGCTTACACTATACATGAGCCTGGGCTTTTGGTGACTAAGATTCACTGCATACTTCAGCAATTATTAATGCCCATTAAGTCACCAAATTATTTTGTTAAAAGTAGTGACTGTCCTACATTATTGGTAGCTGCTCAGTGTTATTATTGACATCGAACAGCCTGACTTTCTTGCCGCGTCCTGTTAGAGGGAGTCCAGGGTCTGCTTAGGAAAATGGGAGCATGTCCAATTCTGTGGGTAATGCTTTTTGTTGAGGAGAGATGGTAGCAGTGGTGGGAAGAGTACTAGACATGGAGTCCGGAGACCGAGGTGTGAAAGGTGTGAATCTTGGTCCTTCCTAGCCTGTGATTTGGGGCCAGTCTCTTTGCCTCTCCTTTTCCTTGTCTGCTAAATAAGGATAATGATCTTGGTACTGTGGATCTTGTAGGGATTTTGTAAACCTCTCAAAGACCTTTTGAAACTTTGTAAATGGAACAACCCCATGCACATATGAACTGTTCTTGTCTGGATATTGCACAATACCTCTTTCCCTGCCAAGTCATAAATCTAGGGTCCATAAAGCAAAGCTCTCACTGCCTTTTAGGATAACCTTTTCTTTCGTTCTGTCACGTACATTTCTCAGGCAGGGAGCTTAAAGCATTTTGAGACAGTACCAAGTTGTGAAGTTTTGAAAATAGTCAATAGGGGTTTAGATGATGAACGGACTCATCCGACCAACCGGTACACTAATAGACCAGATCTCCAGATTTTGGCTTGTGACCCCGGGCAAGTTACTAACTCTCAGTTTGTCTCTGTTTTCTAAACTGTGAAATGAGGATAATAATAGCCCTTACCTCCCTGGGTTGTTGTGAGGCTCAAACGAGATACTTTATAATAGGGTGGCCCTGATAGAGTCCTCACCTTATGTAGAACTGTGGTGCTTTTAACGTTTTAAAGCATTGTTGGGTCACTTCATTTTCTCCTTAGTGGAATACCGTGTGGGTGGTCTGTCTGGGGATGTTCTTCCTAGGACGTTGAAGGGTAAAAAACGCCTTCCCATAGGTTTTCTGCCCTGAAAATTCAGCTAAATAACTTCAGATCAATTACTTATCTCAACCAGTTAGTGAGAAAGCCAGCAGGCTTTTTAAACCTCTTCATTTCCAGTCTCATCAAGCTAGCTATTAGAGGCCAGAAGAGTCGTTATCGAGAGTCAAAAGACATAACGGATGTTAAGTGCTTAGCAAATGTGAAAGCACTCTCCGAATGATGATGACAATGATTCTAGACCTGGATGCTCCTGGGTGTAGGGAATCAAGACTGGAGATAAGCACCTGTTCCACATCTGGAGCCTTTGAGCGTGTCTGGGCACACCGTAGGTCCTTGCCAAGAGACAGGATTGGAATTCAAATCTGCTTGACTCAGTCATACCATACCATGTTGCCTCTGCATCGTGTGTCATTTATATGATTAAAAATGCCTTTATTTCAGAAATTCCTCTTAGAAACAAGTCTAAGCCCAACACAGAAGCAAGTGCTAGGTATGAATGCTGGAGGGAGTGATCTGGCCAGAGCTTTCTCTTAACGTCTTCCAGGCTCATGAGGGTTCTAGGCAGGCACCAGGGTAGTCGTACACTTGATTACTTTTAGTTTGTGTCAACTGGAATGTGTGTGTGTGTGTTCACTTGTAGAAGCTGTGATCACATTTCTAGTCCAGATTGGTAGATGGTTTCCTCTACAGCTTAGTACTCGAGTGTATCATCCAACTGTGAAATGGAATGCCCACTAAATCTTTCCTCTGTCCTCACCAATTGGTGATTAGTGTGCCCTGTAGGCAAATTTGTATTTGCTCTGAGACCATAACTTGGGAATTTATGATTAATGGGTTTTTTTTAAATCTCCACCATTATAGTTTGTGTAGGAGTTCTCTTCCAAAGGGAGCAGGGTTGAATCTCTATTTTGGTGTTGACAAGAACCAAAAGGCAATTGTTAAAGTGGGATTATTTCTGGGTTCAAAAGACCATCATATTTATGCTGCTGCCCAAAGGATGTCCTGTTGATATTCAGATAGCTTTTATAGAAATGACATTTTCATGTTGAGAAGCTCTTGTCTTAAAAAGAAAGGTAATACTATGTTGCCTTTTTGTTTTAAAATTTTGGGTGGCATGAGAGTTTGAAAACTAGTTCACACAACTATTTAATTTTAAAATGTTTTGTTGATATTTAAACAGAGCTGTGTGATTTCCCATTGAGGCAGAGAGTTCCCAGTGCCCAACCAAATTTTTCTTCTCTAATAAAGAAGTCTAGCTTAGTAAACTATACCACCACACTAACTTCCCAAGACCACATTCCTCATTCTATATCTGTAGTCTTCCTTCTCACCATCAAGATGAGTGAGAGAGGCTTCATTAGTCTTCTGGTGTGAGGAGTCATTGCAATGAATGGAGTCCCATGGCAGGTATGTTTTCTTTTGTTTTCTTTTATGTGGCTGAGGTTCTCTCTCTCTCTCTCTCTCTCTCTCTCTCTCTCTCTCTCTCTCTCTCTCTCTCTCTCTCTCTCACTCACACACACACATTCTTTACATTCTGCCTACCTCCTTCATTCTGCCTCAGTTCATAAAAAGTTCCATTTATATTTACTCTATTCTTCACATTCAGTATTTTTTATGGCCCAATAATATTTTGTTACCTTCATATCTCACAGTTTGTTTGGCTATTCCTCATTGGATGAACACACATTTTGCTTCCGTTTCTTCTATAAATCTCAAGAGAATGCTACTACAAATATTTGTCATCTTTTTTTTTCTTTCATTGACTTCCTTGGGGAATATGCCCAGTAGGGTATCATAAGGCAAGAACAATTCAGTGATTTACAGGATGAAATCGTTTTCCAGAACTTGGTGCTACCCACCCAAAACACAATTTTTTCATAAATGCTCTGAATTGTTTTCCAGTGAATACTTGACACAGGAATATGGTTAAACTGATTCCTAAATAAAGAGAGGTTAGACTAGATCTGTGGTCCTCAAAGTGTAGTCCTCTTTTCTATTTTCATCATAATATCAAGACATTTTCATTTCCAATGTGGTAAATGCTGATGTAAACAAAAGCTCTTAGGGTGGGGGTGGGAGCCAACCTCAGAAATTTTTAAGGGTGTAAACCAACAAATTTGAGAACCTCTATACTAGGTGACATCTACCTTTAAGGATCCTGAGAGTTCAGGAAATATCTAAACTATTAAATCTTGGATTGTTTACTCTTTTCAGCTGCCTTACTTTGTTGCTCTTATTTTTACAGTTTAAAAGAATTGTTTGAGTACATTCGCCTTCTGAAAGGCAATAGGCAAGGCAGGAAAGTAGTGTATGTTTTAAATGGGTCATTGACATTGCTCACTTGACAAGTGAGCAGACCCTGCTCATACCCTGCATCGGTTTGATAAAGAGAATTCTATTCTAGATCTTTCCCCATTGTATTAAAGGGGGAAAACAAACCCAGAAGCAGTTATTACACCTGTCTCCTTAGAGTCAGTGCTGAATAACTAATCTTCCATGCTTCAGAGTAGCTTGAACTTTTTTGTTAGCTCAATACTGCCTCATGGTCCATTTTATGGTGTTTCTCTTGACCAACTTCATTGTAAAAAAAGTGGATATTTATTTGCATTTTTAATGAAAATATGAGACTGCTAAACAACCCCAAATACCTAGTTTTATAAGACCAAACCATATAAAAAAGATGTTTTAACAGATTTTAGAATCTTGTACTGACATGATCTGAATTATTGTAATTAGTGACTGTTTTGTTCTGATAATTTGACAGTACTCTGGTAGAAAATGTTAAATGTATTACTATTTTCTACAGGCATTAAAGTAAACTTAATTATGTTAAATACTTACTGTCAACTTGCTAAAGACCACAGGCTTTGATTTGTATAAGTTTTAGGTATGTGAGTTTTTTGTAATCTACTTTGTTGTTGTCCAGTCATTTCAGTTGTATCTGACTTTCCATGACCCCAATTAGGATTTTCTTAGCAAAGATGCTAGAATGGGTTACCATTTCTTTTTCCAGTTTATTTTCTTACAGATGAAGAAACTGAGGTAAACAGGTTAAATGACTTGCTCAGGGTTACACAGCTAGTAAATATCTGAGGCTGGATTTGAGCTCAGGTCTTCCTGACTCCAGGGACTGCAGATACTCTGCCTACTGCTCCAGCTAGCTGCCCTTTTACTTTACTGCTTTATGCATTTTATGCATGCAAATATAGTTTTTTCCCTTTTTTTGTGTTCACAATCTTCCATTAATGATTGGTTAAGCCCAAGCATTCAGGAAATAGCAATTCTCTGTTTACCACTAGTTCTGCTTCCAGCTCAGTCCCAGAAGCCATCATCCAGGGAGTCCTTACTTGTGGAGATGACTTCTGGGTGGTTATTTCTACAGGTGTTATATATAGCCCTCCCTCTTCCAAAGTAGCAGCTACTGGAAACCCCAAAAAGGAAATTCTCACTTCCAAAATCCTTAGCTTTGTCAAATGGGTTTAACATCAAAAGTGGGGTGTGGAAATTGATTATTATTTTTCAGTTACATTAATAGGGAATAACATTAAGAAGATGCATTACTATCTGTCTTGCTTACTTGCACCCTTGGGCCCACAGTGCCTTTCCATCTAACTGGAAGCTATTGTCTTCCCTTTATAGAATGTGAGCACCTTGAGAGAAGGAGCAATCTTGCTTATCTATTTGTATCTGCAGGGCTTAAATAAACACTTAATAAATGGTTTTTCCATTTATTTAATTTTTTGTAATTAGATTGAGTCATTGACTGGTAGTTAGGTTTCCATTCTTTTGTCTTCTCCATATGCTTCAAAGTTAGGATTATCAAATCTTGTTGAATTAATTGAAATGGCAAATGACTAGGAATGATTGAAAAGAAACTGTGGGGCATTTAAAAATTAGACATTTTCAAAGGTCCAACCAAAATATAATTTATTTGGGTCAGTGGTAGCTCAATCCAATCCAACAAACATCTACTGTTTGCTGGTCACTTGGCAAGGCCATTGGTACTGAGAATTTCAAAATGGTTCCCAGGAGCACACATTCTGTTGAGGGATTCAACAGGTACACAGATAAATATAAAATGATAGTTCGAGCTTTCACAGATTAATTACGGAAAAGTTCTTTGCTGTGGACACTTAAAGTAATACCTCATTTCTCTGGAATGCCATTGGGAGGCATGATGGAGTGGGAGGACACTGGGCAGATAGGCAGGAGGTGACTGGCTCTTCATCTTGGCTTACCATTAATGTGGACTTTGATTCTAAACAAGTCACTTGGTTTCCTCATCTTTAAAATTAAAAGGTAGAGTGATATACCAAGGACAGTATAATAGTGACAGGAGCACTGGACTTTGGGCAAGTGTCTCTGGGTCTTGTCTTCCTCATCTGTAAAAATAAGACAATCTCTACGATTGTCACCTCCATGGCTGTTTGGTAACAGTCATGGCTCACCCTGGGAATAGTGCCTTAAGGCTCTTTACTGGTAGGAAAGTGGGAAGTATTACTATCCCTATTTTGAAGAAGAGGAATCTGAGGCTCAGAGAAGTGATGATTGGCTCTGGATTGATTGCCCTGATCTTTTCTTACTTAGAAATCTGAAATCTACCTCTGCCAGCTCTAATAAGTGAGCTTTATGGCCATCTGCTATCTCTTCAGACACTGGCCCTGTTGATTTCCCCAGGTACTCCTTTATGTTCTATCTTCATCTATTAGGATATAAGTCCCTTGAGGGCAGAGATTTTCTCGCTTAGATTTGTATTTCTAGTGCTTTGCATAATACCTGGCACATAGCAAGTGCTTAATAAATGTTTTATCTAGATATTTATCCAAACAAAAATGGCCTTTGAAAAAGGCAAAATAAACATCACTCAGAGAAGAACCCTTTAGATCTTCCTTTAGGGATGATATTCTTTGTTTACATGCAATTGTAATAAATTTATTTTCTTTTCCAAATTTATAGGAAATTAAATGTAGTAAGCTGGGAAGGGGTAAGACTAGATTTTCTAAAGGCAGGCATGAGGACAGTGATGAAAAGGCATTGTAAATAGCTTATTGGCCAGGGAGAAGTATCCCATACCCCTATACAGAACAAAATAAATCCGTAAAGAAGTAAAAAATGCATTTAAGAAGCAATCTGGGGCTCTCATTTCATGAAGGTCAGATAGCCCTATTGACGTCAGTAGGACTAGAAACATTTTATCACATCAGTGTGTAATTATTATTCATAGTGATAACCCTAACTCATCAAGATTGGGTTAAATTATAGTCAGTATAACCAAGCTAAGAAGGCAAAGAAGTGTGTAATTGACTTTTGGAAAGATTTTTCCATCCAAGATTATCCAATTAAAACCATTTGGGTGTTTAAAAGAGTAATAAGTCTTCAACCATTTAGAAAATTTGGCTATCTAGAACATCTTACTCTTTCATTACACCATAATGTGGTCATGAATTTTTTGCCCCTAGTAATCCATAAAACAAAGATACAAAATGACTTAGTTCTCTATTACCCTCTTCTCCTTCCTTAGTGAACATGATGATGGTGGTGGTAGTAGAGGTGTGGAGAAAGAGGGTTTTCATGGAATGCTTGTGGCCTAAACTCCATCTGAAGTATTGGTTCTTGAAACGTGCCTCAGATCCGCGTCTAGTGCCTGACTGTTCTCATAGCAATCTTGACATTGTGAAAAACAGAAGACAAAAGGGAGTTGGAGCTAAATGAAAGGACAGTGCACAGGTTTTCCCTAGAGAGATGAGAAGGCAGAGTTGGTTTTATTGTACGTCCCCAAATCCAAGAAGACGCCATCTCTGGGGAATTTTTGTCATCTCTTGACACTGTGATGAACAGAAGCAAAAAGACCACCGGGGAGGTAATTGCAGCTTATGTGCTGCATCTGTTGCAGCGATTAGGAAGCAGAGAAATTCTACAAAGAACTTAATAAAATCTACCAAATTAAATCAACATTTACTAAAGTACATCTGTGCAAAGTAGGACAAAGGGGTGGGGGTTGGCAAGAAAAGAAAATGTTTTAAAATAGGGCTCGTGACTAAGAAGCAACAGACCAAAGCCTTACAGACTCCACAGCAGTCTTACACTCGTATATTTTTTAAAAGCATTAGAAGACACCGAACATGGTGAGCATTAAATAGCATCACACACACACACACACACACACACACACACACACACACACTCTCTCTCTCTCTCTCTCTCTCTCTCTCTCTCTTTCTCTCTCTCTCTCTCTCTCTGAATCCAGCTGGATATTAGGCATGGTTGATTACCATTATAGGAGGCCTGAGCACACTCAAACCATCGACCTGTTAGAGCAAAGGTAAAAATCAACACCAAATTAAATGATCTGATAAACTATGCATTGAAGAGACCTGCAGCCTGACCTATTTCATTGATCTACTGATTTCAAAAAAATGGAAAACT
Organism: Monodelphis domestica; assembly: GCF_027887165.1. Classification (NCBI taxonomy): domain Eukaryota; kingdom Metazoa; phylum Chordata; class Mammalia; order Didelphimorphia; family Didelphidae; genus Monodelphis; species Monodelphis domestica. The sequence continues at coordinate 53,977,009 of NC_077227.1, forward strand.
TGGAAGGAAAAGATTCCAACCTAAATGATCAGGATTTCCTATACATAATTAACATGAAAAGGCTAGAATCATCTAAATTCTACCTTCTCCAAGAAGCCTTTCCAAGACCCTTTTAATCTTAGTAGTCTCCTCTCTGAGATTACCCCCAGTTTATTTTGTCTAGATCTTGTTGGAATATAGCTAATCCCTATTAGATAGATAGTGCCTTGAGGTCAGGGATTGTCTTTTGTCTTTTTTTGTATCCTCAGAGTTTAGCTCAGTGCCTTACAAATAGTAAATGCCTAATAAATGCTTAAGGACTGAGTGAAACAACCTCAGGCAGAAAATTCTTGCCCTCTTTGCCAAATGCCACTGGAGGCCAACACCAGATTAAAATACCAGCTATTTTCAAAATGTTATGGAGAAGGGGGCAGCAAAATGACTCAGTGGATTGAGAGCCAGGCCAGGAGACAGGAGGTCCTTCCTGTCTCAGGACACTTCCCAGCTGACCCTAGGCACAGCACAGCACCCACTCCCCCATTGCCTAGCTTTTTTTTTTACTCTTTTACCTTGGCAACCAATACACAGTAATGATTCTAAGACAGAAGGTCAGAGTTTTTTTAAAATGTCATAGAGAAAAATGATGCAAGATAAGAAGCAGTATAGCCTCCTAAAACAGCATGAAGTGGTAGAGGGGGGAAAGAAATTTATAGAGAACTTGGCAAGAGGCCCAGTTAAGCCAGACCAGAGCATTTATTTGAAGGTAAAACTGGAAGGACAACAGAGCAAAAAAACAAGGGAAAGATTTGTCAACATTTCTCAAGTCATTCATGAAAACAGAATAACCACCCTTGGATTTTAATATCAAAATCCCTGTGTGCTTACGAGGAAGCGAGAACGATAATCCTGAAGACAAAGGTAAGAAGAGCATCTGGACCAGACCATGTATCTGCAGAGGAGAGCCGTGCCAGAGGTGACAGTTTTGAAGGTTATATGGGTTTCTCAGGATTTCTGAAATCAGGGGAGATACTAAGCAATTAGAAAAATGAACAGATGGCATTACTACTGAAAAGGGGGATCAAAAGAATATTAGTAACCACCAACCCATATGCCTGCTCTCTTTTCTGAATAAAATCTTCATGAGAAAGAGCTACACATCTATCAAGTAGATGGAAATATAAGAAAATGGGCAGGCTTTTGCAAATGATATTCTGCAGAAGACCACTTCTTGGCTATCACAGACCAACATGAAATCTGATCAGGGTTATATATTAGGAAAATGATTTTGGCAGCTCCGTAAAGGATGGATTAGAGAGGAGAGAAAATAGAAGCAAGAGAACTTGTTTTTAATCTATTAAAATAGTACAGTTCACAGGTAATAAACTGGAGGAGTGGCAATCTGGGTAGAGAAGAGAAGTCTTATGGGGCTAGAATGAATTCACTGGATGTCAGGTGTGAAGAGAAGGAATCAAATGAGATAATAGTTGTAAAGCCCTTAGCACAGTACCTAGCATATAATACTACTTAATATATAAACGCATTTCTTACTTTCTCCCACTCCTTGGTGTGAGGGTTGGAGTTATAGAGAAGAGGAAAATTGTGAGTCATGTACTGAACTTATCCTGGAAGGAACAGGAGTGACCTGAAGGTTTGGAGCCAACAGCTACCAAGAATTTGCCTGGGAGTGATACGAATGAACCTCAAAGGATGACAGGCTACCAAGTAATGAGGGAGGGAGAGAACCTTGAATTGGCGATGGGGAGCAAGGAATAGCCTTGACCAGTGACCAAAAGGAATGAAGGAAAGGGTGTTTAGGGAGGCTGTTCCCACAAAGGAGTTAGGTCTTGGTGATGATACTAGAAGATGGAAGGAGCAGGAGAAGAAAAGATTTAAGATGAAGGCAAGTTTGTTGTCTATGGAATAAGCATTCCAGAGGACACAGTGGAAGGATTGAGTAGCCTCTGGTTAGAGCTTTGGGTGGGATGGAAATAAAAGATCAGGTGGTGGAGGATGAGGAATGAAGTTTGAATGATGACCTGCAGGAGTTCCAAATCGTTGGGATGTGTAGGGTTTGACCAGGTTTGGGTGGAAGGTGCCATTTCTTTGTCCAGAGGACGTTGAAGTTTCAGGCAAGAGACCAGTGGAGCTTGAGATGGAATGCCCAAGGTCAGATAGGAGGCCCTGTTTATTTCACTTCTCATCTTGGCTCCAAAGGCTCCCCTTCTTTGTAGAGATAAGATAAGCATGCGAGAAAAGTTAGCATTACTACAAGAAATATTGCAAGTCAAAAGCCACTTATTTATTAAAGGGAAAATATTTTGAATTCCCAAGAGAGCTGTAGTCATCTGGAAGTTTTCATGTAGGAGTGTAATATTCAAAGAGAGCCTTGAAGAGTACCTAGAATTTTGGAGGAGCCTGTCTGGTGAAATTCAGGAGAAAAAATGGCTAAAAGTTAAGAATTTGAAAGCAGCCTGAAAATATCAAAGCTGTTATTTTAGGACTACAAGGCAGGTGGGCCTCAAGAAATAGAACAATAAATACCTTTCAGTCCTGTTTCATATGTGAATCTATTTAGTCTCAAGCATCTCAGTTACCAGGACAACACTGACTAGGTGCAGCAAGTTCCCACAAAGTCATTCAATAAACATTGGTGGAATATCTACTGTCTCCATCTCATTGCATCATGCAGGGTTAGGCACTGGGGATATCAGAAAGAAAAACATACAAAAAGACTTTAAAAAATTAAAATAATACATTGGTTAGATCACCTTAACAAATGTAAATTTCTGTCTGGAGAACTAGAATTAAAGTTGGGGGGGGGGGGGTGGAGTACAGTATTATAAAACAACCAAGCAGTATGAAGGCCTGGTGTGGAGATGGCTATTTTTGTAGATGAGGTTTTTCACAGATTCTGGAAGGTGCTAGCCTTCATGTAGCGCTAAAGATACATTTAGGTTAAAACAAATGGACTCACCAACCCATCCACAAAACTAAAATTGTCATCACCCGGCGTGTGTTATTTTTTTAACCTGTGAAGAAAAAGCCAGAAAAACAAACCATGGTTAGATAGAGAAATCTGAAGGCCCCCCAGTGATACAAGTTGGCTTTTTCCTTTCAGAGAATACTGACCCCTAAAATAAGAAGTTGCTGCCTGATTAACTTTGACCAGATCTGTTAGGGGTGGGATAAGGGCTTTACTGAAGCAAGGAGAACCCCTGCCACAAGAGAGAGTTGACGACCTACAAAAAGTTCTGCTGCTTAAAAATGAGAACATAACATGCTCTGTAGATTTTGAAAGGTGATGGTTCTGTACACACAGGGGAGACAACTTGTCTGTGATTGGCAATAACAATCTAATTCAAACATGCCAGTGGGGCCATTTAACTCTGAAAAATTTTGACCAGGGACTTTTTAACAAGCTACCATTGGGTCAGCTTGCTGAAATGCTAAATGGGTCACTTTCTTGCCTTCTCATATGGAAAAAAAAAAGTTACAAAACTAAGATGATCTCTGTGTTTTGAAAAATCTTGATTCGGAAAAGGATCCACTGGAAAGAGCTGGAGTTAGCAAGAAAAAGCAACTCTTAAGAAATTTTGTATGTTTCCACTAGTTGTATACCAAGTTCAGAATAATTGGCGGGGTGTGTGTGTACACAAATGTATGTGTGTATATTTACAGCTAAAAGAACTAAGTCCCAGAGGTGAAGTGACACAGTCCAAGGATTCTCAACTAATTAGTGACAATTAGGATTTACAATGCTTCCAAGTATATTAGGGTCAGGATTTTTTTGTGTCACTATAAAATAATAGTAAAAAAATATCCAGAGTCTTAAGCATAATACAGTGTTTTCATCTGTTGGGTGGCAGAATTCTTATTTATATGACCTACTGAACTGCATTCAAGGCACAGAATGAGTTTGTACTTTAGATTTTTTAGACCTAGAGTCATACAAAAGAAAAAATGGAAGTTTTCAGGGACTGGATTAACAAAATAAACTTTTAAAACAAGTAGATAATTCTTTAAAACTGCACTTTTAATATGGAAACTACAAGCACACTAAAGTCTAATTTGGAAAGAAACCGGAAATATCTTGTGATCAGAATACTTTTTTTTTTCATTTTGCACTTAATGGAATTATTTTGCATTTTGATGCTATTCATTGTTACCGCTTCCATAAGTGTTTGCCATTCAGGAAACTGTTTTTAACCTTTACTTTCTGTTTTAGGATTGGTACCAAGTATCAGTTCCAAGACAGAAGAGTGGTAAGGACTAGGCAGTGAGGATTAAGTGACTTGCCCAGGGTCACACAACCAGGAAATATCTGAGATCAGATTTGAACCCAAGACCTCTTGTCTCCAGGCTTGGCTTTGTGCAAGTGGTAAATTTTCCATCCACCTGCATGTCTCTAAATCCACTGAGCCACCTCCCTGCCCCCAGCCTGAAAACTCTTATTCTCATGTGTAGTTGATTATGTCATCCGCACCATCTTCTGTGTGATAGAATGTTCAATCACCAGCATTGATTGGCAAGATTTTTCTTCTCACTGGCCAAATGTGAAATGCAGTATTAGCTCTCCTTCTGTAGAGCAGCAAATGATGATGGATGCTGCCAACAACTTTGTTTCCAGCAGAACATCACAGAAATATAATTGGAGTTTGAATATGGCGCCTCCTGATGTGATGTTTAAGAATCCTTGATTCCCAGACCCTAATGTAAAATTCTTAGATATTCAGGCTACAAAAGCCAAATATGGTTTTTAAAGTAATTGTTTATAGACAGATGAAATTGATTATGATAGCTTTGATTGGCAGAAAGAAAGCAGAATGTTCTCCATCACGACCAGCTTGAATTGAAAGGAAAGAACAGCTAGAACTATATATATGCAGGCTCAAGCCTCCTGACTCCTCCGTGTTGCCCAGAGTTGTGGACCTGAATACTTAGATCCTCACAGCTTGGAGGAATTTATCATCATCATCGTCATCGTCATCGTCATCATCATCCTCATCATCACCACTTCTAGTTTAGTTAGGAGCTCCAGAGATTGTCTCAGTCTTAGCTTTTGGTCATGTCAGGTTTCAAGGTCAGCAAAAGCTTCCATCCTTTAAGATTCAAAGTTAGGGCATTAGATGAAGTTTTAGAATCTGAGTACTAGTTATTTAGTTGCTTATAAAGATGACTATAAAAAACAATGGGAGCCCACCAACCTCAACTGTGCCAATGCTATAGAGGATAAATTAAGGGCTGGAAAAAAAAGGGGAAGTTGAATTTTTGCCTTGGGAAGAATCTACTTTCTCTATTCTCTAGTTCCAGAGGAAACTTGTAGTGTTTTTTTCCATTCTGAGTGAAACAAGTGCTTGCTTTTCTGAGTATAGGAGTTGCCATTTCAAGAGATAAGGAAAAAAATACTTGTTTGAATTGGTAGATTTCGCCATTGCTAGGAATGTAGGGACTTTTTGTTTTGTTTTTTTCCTTTTGGCATCATTCCCACATTCATGGAATGTTAACTGCCCATATACTTTATCTATCTGTTCCCTGTTCTTTTATGCCCCATTAGGTGCTTTTAGGAGGAACCAAGGCACAGCAGAAATCTGTTCCAGTTTATTCTTTCTCTCCCTTGGTTAGGCTGTGGTGACTGAGCCAACCACTGGCTTGCCAAGTAACTCATTCATCATTATAATGGAAGGTGAGCTCTTGGCAGAAGTGTGAACTTGTTACTGAAAGATATCAATAAGATTAGAGAAGAATGGTTGCCAGCAGGGAGGGGAAAGACCAGAGATTATGTTTTTCTCTTGTGGTAATGTTGCAGTGTCCCACAGTGTTTGGATGGAAATCCCAATTATCGAAAGACAACTGTGGTTGGGGATAATAGCTAAAAGGTAGCATTACCCATTTCTGTTGCCTGGGTGTTTGATAGACTAAGCATAAAACGGATGTTTGCTCATCACCATTCATTCTCGATTTGCTAACCCAAGAGGAAACTTCAAATATTTTTATTCAGTCACTGATATATGCAACATACTCTTCTGGGCACTGGGATGTAATAAGATAAAATTCTAGTCAGAGGGATAGGGAAAATACATAAAAATCATAACAAAAATTAGGCTATCATAAATATGGAGAAGTCTTTTAAAAATTTTTATTTAATTAATTAAGAAAAATTTTTCATGATTACATGATTCATATTCTTTCCCTCCCCTCCTCCAAACCCCCTCCCTTAGCCGACTTGCAGTTCCTCTGGGTTTTACATGTGTCATTGATCAAGACCTATTTCCATATTATTGATATTTGCACTGGAGTGATCATTTAGAGCAGGGGTCCCCAAACCACAGCCCCCCAGCCACATGTGGCCCCCTGAGGCCATATATCCGGCCCCCACCGCACTTCCGGAAGGGGCACCTCTTTCATTGGTGGTCGGCAAGAAGAGCACTGTATGTGGTGGTGCCACAAGCTGGCATCACTCATGTACAGTACTATTTTTGGTGACATAGTCCTTTGTGTGGCACCTTACAATGAGGCACCATGCAAAGGATTATGTGGCTGCACAATGGAAGACATCAGCATGGTGAACAGCGATCTGGGGGAAGGGATTCTGCACTGTGTATTCTGCTGCCCGGTTAGGGTTAGGTTTTTATAGTCCAGCCCTCCAACGGTCTGAGGGACGGAGAACTGGCTCCCTGTGTAAAAAGTTTGGGGACCCCTAATTTAGAGTCTACATCCTCAGTCATATCCCCATTGAACCATGTGATCAAGCAGTTGTTTTTCTTCTGTCTTTCTGCTCCCACAGTTCTTCCTCTGGATAGGGATAGTGTTCTTTCTCATGAGTCCCTCAAAATTGTCCTGGGTCATGGCATTGCTGCTACTAGAGAAGTCCATTATATTCAATTGTGCCACAGTGTATCCATCTGTGTACATTGTTCTCCTGGTTCTGCTCCTTTTACTCTGCATCCTTTCCTGGAGTTCTAGTTCACGTGGAATTCCTCCACTTTATTATTCCTTTTAGCACAATAGTATTCCATCACCAACATATACCACAATTTGTTCATTCATTCCCCAATTGCAGGACATCCCCTCATTTTCCAATTTTTTGCCACCACAAACAGCGCAGCTATGAATATTTTTGTACAAGTCTTTTTCCTTATTATCTCTTTGGGGTACAAACCCAGCAGTGGTATGGCTGGATCAAAGGGCAGACAGTCTTTTAGAGCTCTTTGGGCATAGTTCCAAATTGCCATATATAGAGAAGTCTTGAGTTGTATGAGGGATCCATCATGCATTTGAGAAAATCAGGGAAAGCTTCACAAAGGACAGAGTACTTGAGCCTGTCCTTGAATAAAGGGAAAGAATGTTGGGAGAAACTGTTCCACAAAGTATGGGGCCAACCAACACAAATAAATGTAAGGAGATAAGAAAGGTCAAGACAAGATCGAAACAGAGCCACTTCCCTGTCTTTCTGGAATACTGCCCAGAATTCCTGCAAGGGGGTGTAGTATTTGGTAAGGTTGGAAAGGTAAGTTGGAGTTCTAGAAGGAATTGATGTTTTAGTTAGACAAATGATGGGAAGCCACTGAGTGTTTCTGAGCAATTGGCCTAACATGGCCAGACCTATGCATTTAGAAGAGGACTCTTAGCAGTGGGAAGGATGAGTTTGAAAGAGAAGAGCCTGGAGGTAAAGAGAACCTAACCTTCACAAAATCCAGGTATGGACACAGTATTGTGAACAGGACTTCTCTAGTGTTGTGCTACAGAGAAGGCAAAGGGAATAGGGATTGAAAAGGGCAATTGAAATCATATATAATGAGGCCCTTAAGCTAAATTCTTTTTTATGTTTTATATTCCATTCTAATAATAACTAGCATATATATGTAGTGCTTTATTTCATTTTATCCTCACAACACCCTGGCAAGTAGGTCCTATTGTATCACTGTTTTATCTCTGCTGTACAGATGAGGAAATTGAAGTAGACTTACACAGGGTCACACAACTAGTAAATAGCTTCAATCGAATTTGAATTCAGGTCTTCATGATTTCATATCTCGTGCTGAGCTATTATTTATGTACTTTGCCATCTGGCTGCCTGTAGTTCTGCTCAGTAGGTCTATATTATATGTGCTACTGGTCAATTTTAGTCTTATATTTATAGCTAAGGGGATGGTAGGATAAGGAACTGCTGAAAGTGGAATACAGAGAGTTTCATCCTTTTTTTGGAATCTAAGAGTTGGCTTAGAGTGGGAGGGAAATTGAATTTGTATCAGTCTTATGGTTCATTCTTTTTCTTTGAATGAGAAGACCAAAAGGATTTTATTCTGAATGCCTATCCATTCACATATTTTAATAACCAGTTACTTTTAACACTTGTTAGCCAAAAAGAAGCATCGATTTTGCTTTAATATTCATATACGTACACATCAGAAAAACTATTTTTAAAACATATAAACGGATGCCTAAGATGTCTAAAATTGCAATGAGGTCATAGGTCAACCAGAAAAAAATTGCTGTTTTCCATTGTGTCAGAAGGTCAAGGTTAATGGGCCTAGCTGTCATAGTATTTGGAATGGCAAGGAGAAGAGAACAAGGGAAAATAAATGAAAGCACCCAGCTATGGCCAAAGCCAGAAATTGTTGTGACAAAGCATGAAATCAAAGAAATGGCCAAAGCGGAGGCATTGGATGTTCCAAAGACAGGTCAGAATAGTTGAGAAAGGCAGAGATCATACAAATAGCCATCAGTGAGCTTGGGAGGGCAGGATCTGAAATGTTTGGATAATGGTTTAAGTCCCAGAACTTGGAACACAAGACCTTTTCTCATGTATTTTATCATGCCCTAAAAGCAGTGGTCTCCAAAGTGGGAGCCTGAGACTAGCCCCAATGAGGTGTGCCATTATTTCATCAGGGAGTGGGAAGATGGGTCTCATTTCACTCTTTCCCTGCAGTCAACCAAGTAGGTCAAGAAGTACTGAAATAAGCAGGATTTGAGTCTGAATTCAATAAGAATAATCCTGATGAAATGCTATAAGAAAATTTAGAAAGGGAGAAATTGCTTTTAGCAGGTCAAATTAGGAGAGGCTTTGTGGAGAAGGTGGTAACTGAGTCAGGATTTTGAAGGAAAAGAATTCCTGGCAGATAATGTGGAATAGAGTGCCTTCCAGGCTAGAGGAATGGCCTGAATGAATTAATGGAGTTGGCAGAGGGCAGGATAAAATCAGGAAGCAGCAAATAGCTGGGTTTGACCTGAATGCCAGGTCATTTAAGGGGAGGAGTGTGAAATAAGGTTGGTGAGAGGTACCTTTGAGTCATACTGTGAAAAGCCAGATTAGTACTTAATAAGTGGCTGTTAGATGAGTGAATAAATGAATGGATTTTCCAGATTTATAATTCGTCATCCTTGGTTTGGAGGGTTGGTATAGAATTAATTATGGACAGTTAATTAAAATATAGAATCCTCATTGGATCTTAGGTGGGGTTATATAATAAAGAATGGAAATATTTTGTAGGACACTTGAATTTAAATAATAGGTACTTGTTAAGAGCTAATCTGCATGATGGAGTAAAGATGAAGTTTAGAGTTGGATTTTGCTTTAGAAAGATAATCAATTAGAATAAACAATAGACTAGATAATGGGATTTTAACATAAGAATGGAGGGAAATTTAGTTCCCTGGAAATTTGTACTTTTCCCCAACATGCTATTTGCGATAACTTGTTGATAGATGATGCCCATTTAGTTTATAGACTGTCTAATTATGTAGAGATTTATTCATCGAAGTACATTTGCCCACCAGGTCATAAAATCTACAGGTGGTTTCATTAACACTACGGTAATAGATGAGAGATACTGTAGCATTGGGCTTTTCCAGAAAGGCTAATCAATTGGATGAATTTAGTGCATCAGTCTTTGTTCTACCTTGGGTCAACTCCCCTAAACAAATCATTTCTTAGGACTAGACTCTTGATGTAGTGATTATTACTATAATAGCCTAGGAACTTTTCTTCTGTAGGCTATTGCTAAGCTGTATAAACCCCATTAAGCATTGGATCATCTTTTTCTTACTAATGAGCCATCTGTTTGATTCTACAAAAGATCAAAACTATAAGGACTGTCATTATATTGTACACAGAATCCAAGTGAACCAAACCAGTAGAGGCTTGACAATTTAAAGTGAATTTATTATAGCTTCTTTCCCTTTCTTGTTAGTCCATAGGGTGTTCAATGCTGAATGGTAGCATCTTGAGACTTCAGGCACCACTTCACATCATTAACCAAACTTGAAATCTAACTCTCTGTAGCTAAAATGTGGGCTTATAGGAAGTTTTGGAATATAGCGACCAAAGTTAACATTTTTAATTAAAATTTTTTCAATTAACAAGTATTTGATTTACTTCCTCCAATCTTCATTCAAAAAGAAAAAAAGAAAAAAGAAAACCCTTGGAATAAATATTCAGTCAAGCAAAACAAATTCCCATCTTGTCCATGTCCCCAAAATATCTAATTTCATAATATTTAGTCCTTTCATCTCTCAGGAGGTAATTTCTTCATCTTCAGTCTTCTGGAATCATGGTTTATCACTGTAATAATCAAGGTTCTTCCTTTTTTCTTATATTAAAATCCCAAGATATCTGCCACCTTCTCTCCCTTCTTCATGCTAGAGAAGGCATCATTTAACGAAAAGATATATGTATATGTAAAACAATGTCTTACTTGTTTCTATTTATTAGTTATTTCTCTGGATGTGAATATATGCAAGTCATTCTTCAAGTAATTTTTCTGTTGTTGTATATACAGTTCTCTTGGTTCCAATTGTTTCACTCTTCATAATTTCGTGTAGGTCTTTCTGTGTTTTTCTAAAATTAACCTGTTCATCATTTCTTATAGTACAGTAGTATTCTATGACAATCATATGCCACAACTTGTTTAGCCATTCCCCAATTGATGGGTATCCCCTCAATTTCTAGTTCTTTGCCAGCACAAAGAGAGCTGATATAAGTATTTTAGAACATATAGGACCTTTCCTTTCTCCCTGATTTCCTTAGGAAATAAGCCAAATAGTGGAACTATTGAATCAAAAGATATATAACTCTTTGGGCATAGTTCTAGATTGCTCTCCAAAATGACTGGATAGTTCACAGTTCTACAAACAAGGTATTAATTGGCCCCATTTTCCCATATTCCCTCCAACATTTGTTATTTTGTCTTATCATTTTAGCCAATCTAAAGGGCCTTCACCCCCTTTTTTAATGTTGTTGGAACTAATTGAGACATTTATATGAGCAGCTTTTAGAGAAAAGAAGTCATGGAGAGGATGGGGGTGGGGGGGGAGAATGTATCAGAGATGTTAAAGCACTCAGGAAAAAGAAAACCCTATCTTTCCCAACTTGAAAGAATTGTTCTTCTAAAAATTACAGTAGAGCCTCTGGATCCACACAATTTAATCATCTTGCCATGAAGGTCATTGATATTTTAGTAGTTAAGTTCCCAAATATTAGAACGCAGTGTTTAGCAAGGTTTGGGGGATAATTCTATGTTGAGGGTTCTTGAAATTTCCATCTTTTCTTGATTGCCACCATGTTATTTAATTAATTTAGATGTGGCTGTAGGTTTCAGGTGGATATTATCAAATCCTTACCTATCATAGAGTGAAATGCAATCTGTGTCTAGAATGGAGATATCAGAGGTGCCTCAGCCTATAATACTGTTAACATGGGGAAGAAGATCCTCATGAAAGATGCAAAAATATTTCTTGAGCTCTTTGCTCCATTTTTCCTGGATGACCAGCTAGCAGGGGACATATGTTCTTGGCCTTCTGAGTGCCAAACAGCTGGCTTAAAGAACAAACATTCAGAATTCAGTCTATATATAAAATCTGGATTCCATTGTTTCCTCTGGATTATTATTCCTAGGCAGTGCATAGGTTGGAAAGACCAGAGTTCAAATCCTGACTTGGTCACTGACTGGTTGCATGACCCTCTCCAAATCATTTAACTTTTATTTATAATTATAGATAGACAGACAGACAGATAGATAGGCAGATAGATAGATAGACAGACAGATAGCTAGGCAGATAGATAGATAGATAGATAGATAGATAGATAGATAGATAGATAGATAGATAGATAGATAGATAGATAGATAGATAGATAGTTAAATATCTATCTATCTATCTATCTATCTCTCCAGGGTAGGTGTGAGGATCAAGTGAGATAATGTAAATTAAGAGCCTTTTTCATTCATGGCACTGTAGAAATGGAAGTGATTGTTGTTGTCATCATCATCATCATTATTATTCTCCCCTCTCTTCTGAGCTAAGTGAAGAGGTAATGCTATAATTAAGGGAATTCCAAAATATTTAAGACTTTTTTAGATTTTCATGCATCACAGGATTAGCAAAGGACCTAGAGCAAATACAGTGTTTTAAGCCTTGACCCTCTATTTTGGACTTAAAGTTTAAAAGCTTGAAATACAGACTTAGAATTGGAAGGAAGCTCAAAGATCACTTAGTCTAATCTGGGCCCCCCCCAAAAAAAATTTGGGCCTTTGCAGTGAAGGGTGAACCCACTATCACCAAGGAGGCTCATTCCAATGGTCAGAGAGCTCTAATTCTTGAAAAGTTTTTCTTCCATTGATTATTTTTATCCATTGATCTCCTTCATGAGGCCGAGCAGAGTTAATCAACCCCTTTTGGATATGTCAGTCATTCAGATACAAGAAGGCACCCATCTTTCGAAGCCCTCCTTACCCACCCCAGACCAAGCCAACAGTGACCAATTCCTTACCTGGAATGTTCCCATTGTCCTTATTGCATTGCTACATAGTTAAAAATAAGGATTGCTTGGTACACAGTACCTTGCCTGGTATACAGTAGGCCCTTGATAAATAATTATTCATTAATAATTATCCTACTCATTATACTGCAATTTGTTAATATCTTTCCCAAATGTGGCACCATAGCCAGACCAAGGCAGAATAGAGCAGCACAATTACTTTCCTAGTTATGGATAATGTGCAGTCTGAGATTGCCATAGACTTTTTTGTGTGTGCCTTTATGCCATACTATTGATTTGTATTGAGTTTTGGGGGCCATTTAAATCCCCAGAAATTTTTCACATAAATTGTTGCCGAGGCACATCTTGCCCATATTGTACAGGCATACCTCAGAGATACTGCTTCTATAATCTATTAAAAGTGCAATAGTATTAGGCCTAAATAAAAACATAAAACCAATGCACATACCTTAATTTAAGAATACTTTTTTGCTAAAAAAAAATGCTAACTATCATTTGAGCCTTCAACAAGCATACTCTTTTTGCCTCAATGTTGGTGGCTGCTCACAGATCAGAGTGGTGACCTAGCTTTGGACCTATCTTCACTTCCTTCTTCACTCAGCTTAATCATTTCTAGTTTTTTATTTGTTTCTTCTTTCTTTGAAACCCTTACAGTGTTTTGATTCCAAGGCAGAAGAGTGGTAAGGGCTAGGCAATGGGGGTTAAAGTAACCTGCCTGGGTTTTGGAAGTGTCTGAGGCCAGATTTGAACCCAGGATTTCCCATCTCTAGTCCTGGCTTTTCAATCCACTGAGTTACCTAGCTGCCTTAGTTTTTTTTATTTAAATCGAGAGACACTCCTGCACTTATTCATCATTATAGGGTTATTAATTGGCCTAATTTCAATATTGTTGTGTCTCAGGGAATAATGGGGGCCCAAGGAGAGGGGCCATAGGTAGAACAATTCACAACATAGACATTAATGTATTAAGTTCATTGTCTTATATGGGCACAATTCTTGGCACCCCAAAACAATGACAGTAGTAACATCAAAGATCATTGATCATGCTCGAGTGGAGCAGAACCAGGAGAACATTATATACAGAGACTGATACACTGTGGTACAGTGGACTTCTCCATTAGTGGCAATGCAGTGATCCTGAACAACCCAGAGGGATCTATGAGGAAAAACACCATCCACATTCTGAGGAAAAACTGTGGGAGTAGAAACACAGAAAAAAACCAGCTGCTTGATTATATGGGTCGAGGGGATAGGATTGGGGATGTAGACTCTAAATGATCAGCAAACATCAACAACATGGAAATAGGTTCTGATCAAGGACACATGTAAAACCCAGTGGAATTGCTCATTGGCTACAGGAAGGGGTGGGAAATAATATGCTTCTACAAGAATCTAAATTGACTAAAGATTTTAAAAAATGGCAATGGAGAACCTGCAAAAAAAAAAAAAAGATCACTGATCATAGCTCACCATAACAGATACAATAAAAATGAAAAAATTTGAAATATTGTGATAATTACTAAAGTGTGGCAGAAATACAACATGAGCCCATGCTGTTGGAAAGATGATGACAATAAACTTTCTCAACACAGGGCTGCCACAAAACTTTAATATGTGGGGAAAAAATGCAGTATCTGCAAAGCACCATAAAGTGAAACACAATAAAACAAGGTATACCTGTATATACTTATGCATTTTTTAAAAACCCAGTCAGTGTAGGATCTTCTTTTTCATTTTTCCTTTGAATCTATGCTATTCCCCCCCCCCCACACACACACACACAAGGGCTACCTAATTCTGTTAACATAGAGGATACTTTTTTTTTAAATTAACAAACATTCATTCTCAAATTCCCTAAGCTTTCTGAGTTTTATTCTAGGAACAGGAGAGATGTAGAGCTCCAAGGGATCTTAGAAGCCATTTAACTCAGGGCCTTTGGCTTCAGAACTTTGTTGTACTATATATACTGGGCTGCTTTTTAATGGATTTAGGGCACATTTGAGTGGGAGATCTCTTTTTCATGATGATCAGGGAAGTTTTTTTCCAAATTGCTCTTTCCTGTAGTCTTGAACCAATGAAATGCATCAGAACTGGTCTTTTCCATTTTTTGGATATTCTTACCATCCCAGAAACAGGCATTGGGGTTGAAAAAATGTCTAAGTAGTAATTTATAAAATCAGGCAAAAATGGTAATAAAGGCAAATTTATTATTATGTTACTTCTTTATGTGGTATTTATAATTTTTATTACTTTAAATTACAATGCAATTATATAACTATGGAAGTCAAAATGAAAATAGCCTCAATTTTTTCTTCTTTGTGCCTTGTATTTGGTTTGGCACATATTGGGTAGCTAGAGTGTTGAATTTTAAGCAGCCTCATGTTATAAATGACATCAGCCAGACATAATTAAAAATATCTGTGATTTCTGCTTTTTCTCTCTCCATATAGCCACCTCAGTATCACAGATAAAATTTGTTTAATTCCCATAAGTATCTCAGCTCTTAGTAATACATTAGCAAACCAGTACATTCCTTTCTGCCTTACTCACTGTTGCTTAAGCAGTACAGCAGATTGCTGCTTAAGAACCAACATTTTACCCCCAAACAACTCAGCCATAAGCTATCAAAGAGAAACAAGTCACTTTCAGCAAAGCAGAGTCGCTGATGTTCATGATTATATATGTATATGTACACAGTCCAAATAAGACATCTTCAGAGTGGTCAGGATGGCATCAGAAAGTGATCCAATTTTAAAAGCTTTTACTGGCTTCTGCAAATATTTTCCTTTTTCAGTTGATGTTCCAAATCAGTCCTTGCATGTCCCATTTAATTCCTGAATTTTTTCTGTAGTAAAGTTTATGAAGGTAAAATGATTTGAAGATTATAGAAGTCAGGGTTGTTTGTCCTAAGTTTCCAAGACATTGTCCAGGCATGGGGAGTGAATTTAAGCAATTCCCTAATTGCCAGGCAGACACAGAAGGATGGTGGGAAGGATTGGGGAAGAGATGAAATCCTAGTGCTTTTTTTTTCTCCCTAAAACTCTTACCTTCCATTTTAGAATCAATACTGTGTATTAGTTGCAAGGCAGAAGAGTGGTAAGGGCTAGGCAATGGGGGTTTGCCCAGTCACCCAGGTAGGAAGGGTCTGGGGCCATATTGGAAGCCAGGACTTTGCATCTCTAGGCCTGACTCTCAATATCCTGACCCACCTAGTTGCCTCCCTGATCCTAGTTCTTTCTAATAGGTCCAGTGTAAAATTTTTCTCCAACTTCATATTTTAATTTTAATGGAGATCTTGGACATGGTTTAAGAAGATCTTCACTCTCAAGTGTGTGCCTCTGCATTATGTTTAACACCAGCCAATGTGGACTCAAGACTACTGGGAGGAGCAGCTAGTGGAAGATTTTCTCTGCCCATCTCAGACTTGAATATGGCCTAAATACATTTAAAAGCATCCCAGTGTAATCCAGAGGAATGACTCCTGGGTGCTCTGGAGTCAGAAGTTTTGGTTCAAACTCCTCCTCTGGTGTACCTTGTTGAACACACCGACAGTTGATTTATCGGTGCCCTTTAAAGTTTTGATGTTAGAATTCAATATGAAACATACTAGCATTAAAGGGGAAACCCCCAAATATTTATTATTTTATTATATAATATAGTAATATATATAATATAGTAATATAATATAATATAATGACATATAATAATATAATGAAATATATAATATAATAATATAATAAATATTAGTCACCAGTTTTGCTCTATGAGATTGTGGGCATATGATTCAGAAACATGCAGCAATAATTGTCCCATGATAATCGAATTTATTTAAATGAGGGAATTAGACAAAATGTTATCTAAGGCTCTCTTTAGTCCTATATTTCAATGATTCTGTAACTACGTAACTTTTTCTTTAGGACAGATACCACTGACAACACACATTCCCCAAAGTGTTTGATTGCCATCCTGGTCAAACAGAAGGAAGTCCAGTATAAGAGCAAAGGGGGACATAAGAAAAATGAAACTTCATCATGGAGATTTGCTACAATATGAATGACTATAGTTTGGAATGTCCAGGGGCACCAGAAATAAAGATGTACCCAAATTTCCTTGTTATAAGATTTCTCCCTGTTCCTTGGTCCTGTGGTACAGATCCCAGGGCAGCTTGATAGAAGATTCATGGTATTTGTTTTGCTAAACGATAAAAAAGCCTTAAGGAATTTCAGGGGCTCTTTGCAAGGGCTGGGACCACCAAGAGAAGTGTAATGGAACTAGTCAGCTTCTCAGACATGCTTATTTCAGGATGTTAAATGTATACATTATTCTCGTGATCTAGATGGCAGAAACCATATTATATTCACCTATGAAAATTCCCTTTCATTCAAGCAATCACATAAATTCTTGTCACCCATTGGGGTTTAAAGGAATATATTTTTCAGCTGTGTTTGCATTATGGCAAAGCATTTGATGCATGAAATAGAAGACCTATTTTTTTATTGCTCTAGGATACAGATTAGAAATTCCCCTTGTCCTCTTAGTGGCATTACATTTTCCAGAATGGGGTCTCTCCTTGTCATAACTTCATTTGGAAAGGAAAGAAAGAGTTTGTTATCTGATAGCATTTTTTAGACTATAGGTGGTGTTCTGGAATGAAGCTATCTTGAAAATAGGCAGTTTAATACCCATGATTATGTGTAGCTTAAATTTGCTCATTATGTTGTACAGCAAATGCAATTTCCTTGTTTTTAAAAATAGATTTTTGTGCTGCTTTTAATTTTAGCAACAGTTTTATTCCTAGCATGCCAATACACTCGTGTGGCTTCTTGCTGCTTTTCTCTTTTCAGGCATGAAGCCAATCCATAGCTTTCTTTCCATGGGGGAGGGGAGCTGGTGGGTGGGTCTGTTCAGGTGGAACATACATTCCTTTAGCACCCGACTCATGAAAATCTGTCTTTCTGCCTTTGCCCTGAACCCCAAATACTTTTAGACAGCCTAAGTTAGTGCAGAAGCCACTAGGCTTCTCCATTCTGAGAATTACTGACCTGACAAAAGATCTAAGATAAATGTTCCCAAATGTAATTTCCTCATTTTTTGTAAGTTTAATTTTAATTAGGCAGAATTTCACAGCATGCTAGTAAATAAGATCTTGCATACTTTGGGAATCTGATTAAGTTTCAACTCATTGGCAGCCTTAAAGATTGAAGGGAGGGAGAATGAGGGAAGTGCATAAAAAGTGGTCCTACCCTAAATATTAGAAGATTTACATATTAGTCCCCAGAGAATTTACGGTCCTGGCTTTTGGTCTCCCAGATTTGCAGGGCTCATATCCACTCCTATAGAAAGACACTATTGGGGGGGGGGGGCCGATGGCTTTACTTTTGTGACTTGAGCCCAGTGGCTTCATACCTTTACATTTTGTGTTAATGGAGAAAAATCATTTTAAGCATTACACACCTACATGGCATCTGTGTTCTATGCCATAACGTTCTAAACTAGGGATTGGCAGCCTGTGCCAGGCTTCCTTCTTCATCTCACTCCTTAGCCCTCACCATTTGTTTGAGCTATCCCTGAAATCCTGAACCACCCTTCCCATGCTCCTGCTTCGGTTTTCATTCATATCCACTTTCAATCCCTTTCTCTCCCTATGGCTTCACATGTCTCCATACCCAAGGACTTTGCATACGTGGATTGCCACTTTACTTCATAGATTTGGAGCTATAAGGGACTTCAGAGATCATCTGGTACAACCTCTTCGTTTTTTGTTTTTTCATTTAGAAAATTAGGGCTGAGAGAGGATAAGTAATCAAAGCAGGCTGGAGCCACCTGGGTCATCATGTCTTAGGCAGGATTCAAATTCAGGTCTGCCTGATTCTAGTGCTCCAGCACTCTTGAATCCTTTGCCTTCCTGAACTAATACTGTGCCCAAACTGCAAATCATTGTTCCTGGGTAATTCCCACCATCCAATTTTCTCTACTCCTACTCCTTGGCTGCTGAACATTGCTAGAAAAAATAATGAACTTGAAACTGATCTGATTTAATGCATTATAAATGCATGGCACATAATCTCAGTTGGGCACTTGCTTGCCTTGCTGCTTCCGCTCAGGAGTTTCTTCTATTTAACTCTTATCAACCCTTTAACTCATTACACACAGCTGTTCCAAACCACACCATCAAAACATCCCCCTTCAGAAGTTTACATTCATTTATCCAACTGGCATTTATTAAGCACTAATGAATGCCATATACTGCTGGCAAATATAGTCATTGACCTAGCCATTGCCTTCATCCAGGAGATTGAAGCAGTACAGTGTGAACTTGTTCAGCTCTTCCATTCCTCAAATCATATTCCTGCCTTTACTTTGTTCACTGACAAAGAAGTGTTCTTCCTTCTCCCCAAAACCAATAATCCATCTTCCTCCATCCATGATCTTATCCTCGTCTGTCTCCTCCTAGACCTTGCTCTAACACCACTGCCCTCTCTCATGCATCATGAATGTTTCCCTCACTGTTAACTCTTTCCCATGCAAATATGCTCAGGTCTCTCCAGCATTAAAAACAAACGAAATGCCTTTCTTCGATCTTTATATTCTAAACTGCTGCCAAACCATTTCGTTCCTCTCCTTCCTCCTCTCTTCGGCACCTTGGAGTGAGGCTTCATCCTTTCCATTACTGTGTCTGTCCTTGCTGGTCATTGTGCTCCTTGACCTCATTGCAGGCACCTCCTGAGAGACACTCTCTACCTTCTCCAGGTTCTCCTTCTTCCTTTCTGATTGATCTTTCTTAGTCTCTTTTGCTGATCTTCTTCCCTACTCCTTCGTGTATGTATTTTCCCAAAGGTCTGGGCGAATCCTCTTCTCTCCCTAAATAAGTGTGGCAGTTTTATTGATCCGTGACTTCAGCTGCCACCCTCTCCTTCATCTCTGCCTGACTATCTCACCAGCACCTCAAAGTCAGCAGAGCCCAAACTGAGTTCATTATCTTTTCTCTTTTTCTTTCACAATTTCCATCTCTGCACTTTCCATACTATCTCCCATCATTGTAACATCAAGGTTCTCTCTCACTACAAATGGTGCAGAAGGGTTTCTCTCCCATCCAAATTCCTAGATTCTGAGTCCTTTCTTCTGCCTTCACACCTCCCATCCATTCAATGGCCAAGTCATGACATTTCCATCACTATAACATCTCCTGAATTCGTTATCTTCTCTCCCTGGTGCCACTACTCTAGTACAAGCTCCTAAGGCTTTGCCTCACCAATTACAATAACTTCTTTTGGGACATTCCAGTCTATCCCCCTCTCTCCAATCTGGCCTTCACACTAGATTCAAAGTAATTTTGGTTGTCATTGCTTTAAAATATTCTATAGTTCCCTAATGTCAGCCTAGTGAAAGTTCACATTCTGGTGCCTGCCATTTAAGTATCTTTCTGGTTTTGCCTTTATTTTCCCACTAGATAGTGAACTCTTCAAGGGCAAGGATTGTCTTTTGCCTCTTTTTGTATCTCCCAGAGCTTAGCATAGTGCCTAGCACATAGTAGGTGCTTAATAAATACACTTTACTCCTACTTTTTCTTTTCCTTCCTTATAGACCCCACTCTCTGAGAGTATGAGTATCTGATTCTTTTTCCCCATGAAAGGCTTTTGGGTTAAGGATGAAGGAACTGTCAGAACTTTAGTGGATGGTCAAAAAGGAAATGAATTTAAAATGAGAGAGATAGAGACTGTTCTTATGTTTGTGTAAGATTTGACAATAAAGACTTCCAAGTAAAGATGGCATGAACTGTCAACATAAAATTCATGAGCATCTTAAGGAGAATGAGGTTGTCAAGCGTCACACTTGGGATTGCAGAATATTTACCATAACTGAGAATAATATGTTCCTTTTGCTAATTTAGTTTAGATTTTTTAATTCATATATGGGAAGCTACATTTTTGTCTATAATCGGTTGTTTTGGCCTCCCAAGTTGTCTTAAGGGTCCCTCTGTTTCCTCCATATCTGCACCTTTTAAGTGCAAATAAGTGTAAAGAAAAAGGAGTCTCCTATTCTCTCTCTCTTTTTTTCTTTTTCTTTTTTATTTGTGATTGGTGCAAGACAAGGAAAACCCTTCCTGGCATGATCAGAGCTTACATTCACACAGGGCTCTGTTTGGTGTGTATGTGTGTTTACAAAGCCTTTTCCTTACAACACTGTCAGATAGGTAGTATGTATAATCCTCATTTTACAGATGGAAGATTAACTTCTCTGTAATCATACAGGTAGGAAGCATCTGAACTCTCATCTGCCAACAAACACAAGGTTCTTTCAAGTATCAAACCTTTATTTTTAGGGAATGGCCTCAAAGAAATCTTTCCTCCCTCCCTTCCTAGTACATGATAACGGAGATTATATTCTTGGGTAACACTGAGTGTGGTGAAATAAATAATTTAACTTTATCAGGTATCTAAAATGCACCCAGATCTTTCCTCATGGTAGATGAACTTAAAAAATGGGTTGGCAGTCAGATTATTTAATACCCAAGGCCACAGGACATCAGAGTGTGTGATTGAGAGAGAGCATGTGACTGTGTGTCCTTAATTGACTCCTCTTCTTGAAACTGGTGTTTAATAGAATGTAGGAGAATTTCTCATCCTCCTTGAGAATAGGACCTAGGTGGAGGACTAGCTATGAGCATCAATTGAGGCTTTCTTGGCCAAATTGTAGATGGCTATAACAAGACAAAAGTATTCTTGTCTTAAGTCAAGCTTGCTTAACTAGCTGAGACTGGTAATCATGGCCACTCCTAACCAGATCACTAGCTCATCCAGAGAGAGGAGCATTTGTCCCTGTAGCTACCGAATCTTAACGGGTTTGGTAAAGCCAAAAATAGCACCAGAACTGATCAGAAGAACATCCTGTCTTTTTTGCCCCATGTATGTGCCTTCAGGTAATTATGCAATATCACACCTAGCCCTAATGTTAAGAAAAGAAGCTCACATGTGAGTTCAGGCCCTCCTCACTTCTCATTTAGATGATTATACCAACTTCCTAATTGGTCTCGTATCTCAAGTCTCTCCCCACCCCAATTTTTTTGCTACCAAAATAATTTTCCTTAATTGCAGATATGGTCTCCTGACTTCCCTTTCGACCAACTCCAGGGTCTTCCCATTGCTTCTAGACTAATATATAAACTCTTTTGTTTGTATAGTTAACATGTTTAACTATATAAACAGAAGAGTTTATATATATATATATATTTAATATATATAAAATAACATATTTATACATATTATTTAAAAACTGTTTAGTTTTTAAACCTCTTCACAATCTCGTACTAACCTTCCTTTCCAGTTACACTGGACGTTATTCCCCACTCCTGAACTTTGTGATCCAGCCAAAGTGAGCATTCTGTTTTTGTTCTCACTCACTATTCGCCATGTTTGTGTGCATGCATGCCAATGAGTGTGTATGTGATGTACATTTATTGTATGTACTTGTTTCTCCCATTCGAATGTAAAGCACATTGCTAGCTGGGATTGTTTCATTCTCCTATCTCCAGTGCCTAGCACAATGCCTGTTACCAAGGAGGTCATTATAAATACTTGTCTGAGTAAATACTTTTTTCCAGCCTTTTCAAGGATTGTTTCTCCCTTTGACCTTCCCCTTTACTTCCATCATCCTTAAATGGAACTACAACTCAAAGACCTACTTGGAAGTTTCCTTGTAGCTCCTCCTTGCTATTATTCAGACAAACCCCTTCATCTTCTCATCCTGGACATTTTTACTCACTGCCTTCCTCGTCTCTCTGCATTGGGGCTTCCCTGGCTAAAATCCCACCGTCTACAGGAATCCCTCTTTCCTAAGCCCCTTGAATGCCTTCTCTTTGTCGATGATGTCCCCCTCTCCCAATGAAACAGCATATATTTCATTTTTCCTACTTGTTTTCCTATTGTCTCTTTTTCAACAGTGAGATCCTTTAAAGCAGGGACTATTTCTTGGTTATTCCAGAGTTTAGTGAGCTGCCTGGCACATAGTACATGCTAGGTACATATTCACTGACTGTGTCTCTAATCTGTACCTTTGGTTTCCCTCTCAGCCTCTCGTGAATATGAGACCTAAAGGCTGATGAGGAGGAAAGGGCAGAGCTATCATACCTAATTCCCTTGAATACTAGCTTGAGAAATTTAGATTTAGAGTAGGATTAAAATAGGAAATGTGTATGCAAACACCCACACAATACTCCTTCAGCACGCCTAGTCATAAACAAAGATCTGTCCAATTATATTCCTATGATCAGCCTTAGCCACCAAATGAGAGGTGAAGGCAAAAAAGAATGCAGAAATGTTTAGGTCTTAGAAAAGGAGGCACTAATACTGTAGGAGGGAAGAAAGATGATTTGAAGGAGGTTTTTTAAATCAGTTGCTGAAACCAATTTATTGAAAATGACTTGTGATCATAAAAACAAGGTCTAATAATAGAGAAGTTTGTTGGAGAGGGATTCTTTAAGAAAGGAAAATGATGAGAACTGGGACTTGATCTACATCCCTCTCATCTAGATGGGTCTAATGGAATGGACCTCCCTGGCCCTGACTTCCTCCTGGGTAAAGTGAGGGGGATTGAACCCGAGGCTTTGTTAGGTCTTTAAGGTCAGAGGTGAGATTTGAACCCAGGTTTCTCCTGACTTCCAAGTCCTGCCTTTATGGCAGCGTACCACAGGGCTGAGTGACCAAAGGCAAGTTTCTGTGCCTTCTTTGCATGTCAAGTTTGAAATGTCCCACCTTCCTGATGGAAAAACAAGATGAGTTTTACTCCATGAGAAAATGCTTTGAAAAAAGCAAATGGTGGGAGAGGCATTCTTGTTCAGAGGAGAGGGTTCCCAAGGAATGCGACCATTTGAAGTTAGCATCTGGATGACTGTTTAATTTGGTAACTTGATTGGAATACAGTGATGCCAGTGATGCTCTTTTGTCTTTTCCTAGTTATATGTGCTTTTCTATATTCTTTCATAGTAAAATAAGATCTGGAATCCATCTATCTCCAAACCAGTGGGCAGAGAGGGGCATTGACAGGAAAGTGGAGACTTATATTACTCATTGCAGATGTTAACATTCTTGTCAAGTTGAGTATGTGTTTGGGGGATGGAGAATGTAGAGGAGAACCTTGAGGGCTTGAGACTGATGGAAGCCACTAACGGACTCTTGTTTTAGTGTAGAAACCAACGGCACCCCAAGCACAAGAGCCTTCTCCATGAGTAAAAACAGAGGGTAGACTGTTGAGGTGGGGGAGGAAGGATGGGCATCTTGCTGATACCTGGAATGGGGGTCTGCAGGGAAGAGAGAAAGGATGGGGAAGATTGGGCTGAACAGGGGGCAAAGCATTTATTAAGCTTGTAGAAGGCGCCAAGCACTTTGCTAATATAAGAGCAGAGCCTGTGTCCTTAAGGACCTTCCGTTATAGTGGGTGGCACAAACCTTTGGACAAGACATGCCGTGTTCCTTTAAGGGTGCCAGCTTTTTCTTCTTTAGAGCAGCCCCAGAGAAAGCCTTGCTCGACACACACATGGTTCATACACAGCTTGTACATTAGCTGAAATTCCCACACACGCTGACCCCCAGGTGGAGAATAAAGGAACGGATGTCTTCTCCAGGCTGGCACACTTCCCAGTTCCCAAATACACGTTAGAAAATTTGGCTTCAACTTGGATGTTGCTGCCTTTATGTTTTATTCTCCCCCTGCCCTGGCCCCCAGATGTGTCTGAGGTTTGTTTTTTTTAACGGTTGCTACTCCTCAGCCATAGGAATAACCGCAACTTGGCTTCCAATATCACAAGCCCAATGCAGTATCCAAGTAAGGAAAGTGAAGTCATGACAGGCACTTGTACTTTATTGTGAACAGCTTGCTGCACTGTCAGCCCCCTACGTACTGGGCGGGCTCGGGGACCCCCTTCTACTGTAGTTTCTGTGATCACAGGAGCTCCTGCTCCTCATCACTCCCCCACCCCATGCCAGGGCTCTCCCCAAGACCATTGCTGGTGCCTTACTTCCTCCATGAAGGGTTCAAGTATCCCAGAGAAGAGGGGACTCTTTCATCACTGAATAGATTTACTAAGAGGATGCCTGCCAGAATCCCCATCCCTGTGGGCCTTCCCAGGAATGACATGCCAGGGAATCAGGGCAGTCTGTTTGCAGTAAGCTGCTAGGCTTCTTCCACTTCAGCAACACGAACAAATTAACCTCCAAATTCTGTACCAAATTATCAACCTAAAATTCTACACTCTTCTAGCCCGGACCTACCTCACAAACTATGTATTTTCAGGGCTGTCCCAAGTAATAATGATAATAATAATAGCTAACAATTATAAGACCCACTGAGGTCTGCCAAGCACTTTTCACACATCTCCTTTGAGCCTCACCGTAATTCTCTGAAATAGAGAAAACAAATACTATTATTTCCATTTATAGGTGAGCAAACAGAGACCCAGAGAATGGCATCAGCTTGATGGTCACACTATCTTCCATGTCTAGTTTACTATCCAAACACAACATGTAAATTCAAGGACTTTCCCTTTGTCTAAATGGGATTCTCCTTTTTTATCTAAATTTTATTTATCTAAATCCTATCCATTTAGGGGATGCCTTGTTCAAGGCCTACCTCCTTGGTGTGGCCTCCATTCATTCTTATTTAATATTATATACCTACCTGGCTGTCTCATTCGTGCCACAAACTTGAGCAGGGAGATTCATGCTTTTTTTGGTGTCTCCGCTTATGTTCAGTTCAGCAGACTTTAAACGGGCATCTATTATGTATCCATTACATGTAAAGCAATGCTTATTTGGCTTTAGTTTTTAATTTCTTGGCATTTTTCAGCAACATATTGGGGGATATCTACTGATGTTTAGAAAAGTTCCCTCTCCAAATCATTAGAGACCAGTGTAATTTGTCAAACATCCTTGCCAATTATATTGTTTCTGCCCTTGTGATTTCTGTTTGAACTTCCCTACTTTCTGAGCCACCAAAAAAGTGAAACAATAGGGGGCAGCTGGGTAGCTCAGTGGATTGAGAACCAGGCCTAGAGACGGGAGGTCCTAGGTTCAAATCCGGCCTCAGCCACTTCCTAGCTGTGTGATCCTGGACAAGTCACTTGACCCCCATTGCCTAGCCCTTACCACTCTTCTGCCTTGGAGCCAATACACAGTATTGACTCCAAGACGGAAGGTAAGGGTTTAAAAAAAAAAAAGTGAAACAATAATCCACTTGGTGTGATGTTGAAATCATTTTTGCACTGTGTTCTTTAAGCATAATCGATATACATATACATCCTGGGTAGTTGATCAGGTTTATATGAATGAAACCATAATAATGTACACGTTTCACACTGTCTGGAGAACTGTCATTGTGCTCAAAATCAGATTCTGACAGAGGCACAGTGTGAATGCATTTTGTACCTAACCTTCAACTATTCTAAAGGTTTTGACTGAGTTTCTTCCTAGGTTTGGAGAGCAGCTTTTTGCTTCTCACCCCTACTGTTGTGTCTTGAAAGTAGAATTCTCAAGTTCTAGGCCTTGAGTTGTTTGGAGACCTCTAGTCTGCAGAACCCTGCAGAAAACTAAATACAAAGAGGGTTCTACAACTTTCAGAAGGGGAAGTAAGAAAAAGGACCTGGTATGGAGTTTTTAATTCTTTCTAAGCTCTTTAATCAACTTCCATATAATCCTAGAATCTTAGACCCAGAAAATGGAAGAGGAACTTAGAAACCAATTAGTCCAGCCCTCTCATTTTTACAGATAAAATTGAGATAAAAGTGGTAAAGAGATTTGACCTAGGTCATGAGGTCACAATGTTGGATTTTCTAGACCCAAATTTCTAGACTTAAACTTAATCTTGTGCTTCCCCCCCACACACACACCAGTCTTATGTTGTAATCCTACAGTTTTATTGGCTAACCTGGAATAAACATGGTTTGGAGAAAGTTGGTTTCATGAACTGCTTTTATCTCATTTGTAGATGTCTTGTCCAAGCTTCAGTTACTTTCATAATTATGAACCCATTGGTACAAAGCCCTGTTTTTGTAGGATCTGGATATATAATTGATTTCCTCAGTGACTCCCAGCTTCAAGGCTCATTAATTTTAAAAATTCATATTTCATTTCCTACCTCCAAGGAGACTGTATTTCAGCAATTAAAATACTAAAGGTCTTGGAGATCACTTGGGATGAAAAAGACAGGAAAAACATCCTTGGTTGCCTTGTGGAGAATGTACTTCAGGTATCATAACAATGTCATCTATGTACCTCTAAATATGCCCTCATGTAGAAAATAAGTTCATAGCCAAGAAACAGTACCCTCTCCCCTAAGGATACCCAGCAGGGAAAACTGTCAAAACTAGACACCACGCATAAGGGGATGCTCTGACTCCATCATGGGACATGCCCAGTGCCAACATGCTCCAAATAGGATTCACTTCCTTTCCCCCCAATTTTCCCATTTCTGTTGGGGGCACCATTATTCGTTCAGGCACCCAGGCTCAGGATCTTGGAGCCATTCTTGACTCTGCTCTCCTTCAGTCCTCCTATCTAGTCAGGCAAATCATATTGATTTTATCTCAATGATATTTCACATCTTTTCCTTCTTTCTACTAACACAACTTCTACCATAATTCAAACTATCACCTACCTCTCTCCTGGACTATTGGAATAACTTTCTAAGTGGTCTTCAGTTCTTCCATTCTCTAATTCATCCTTCACCCAACAACCAAGTGGATATGACCAAAACATAGATCTGCTCACTTCATAAAAATCTAAAATTGGTAGTTTTCCCCTTACACATTCCTTTTATTTATTCCGCTAGCTGATTCTCTTACAGAACATTACATCGCCCACCTTTGTGCCTTTGCTTGGTGTTTTGCCATTGAGGTGCTCTTTGCACCATTTGGCCTGGCAACACCTCATCTTAAGAGTTGATTCTTTGCTCTCTGGAATATTTTTTAAAATAGCATTTACGTAGCTCTTTGAATATATTATCTTCACAACAGCTCTTTGGGGGTAAGTCCTATCATTGTCATCATCATCATCATCATTATTGTCATCCTCTTTTATAGATGAAGAAACTGAGGCCAAGTGTGGTTAAATAACTTGCTCAGAATCACATGGCCATTGTGTTGGAGATGGTATTTGAACGGGAGTCTTCCTGACTGAAATACAGCCATCTAGCTGCTTCTTCTTGGGATATTTGTGTGAGCCAGTGTGACTCCTTTGGAGGCAGCTCGAAGTTCAGGGAATCCTGTTGAGTCTCTGTTTCCACAAGAGTGAATATCTATAAAAGGGGTCCCAGTAGTCTGTGAGCAGAAGGAATAATCCAGGCAACCAGATGGAACCGGTCAGATCTTGAAGGGAAATTAGTGATCAGTGATAAAACTCTGTCCTAGCTATGGCTGCATCAGCACTTCAGAAGGAGGTATAGCTCTGCGGTTGATGCCTCCTCTTGTTGCTTTCTAAGTATAATGACCAGAGGAGACTTCAGAACCCCAGAAGTCTATGAAGTGGGTAGTGACAATGAGGCATGAGAGTCCTCCAGGTGTTAAGAGGCTTGCCTGCACCAGAACAAGCAGCAGAGCTACTCTCTTCCACCCAAACTGCCCCTGCTTCTAGGTCTCTGCCTCACTCTGCCTGTGATCTAAGTGTTTGGGCTTTGAGCAGTGGGTAATGAAATCAAATGCCTGTCCTGGGGACTTCTTGAGCCTATTCCAGAGTAGAATTTTGGAAGGTTTTTTTTTTTTGTTTGTTTGTTTGCTCCAACTACCTCCAGAGCTAAGGTAAGACACCAGGAGCAAGGGGAAAAAGCTGCCCTTGGGATGTGGTAGGTAGCCCCTGAAACCAGCTGCATAAGGAGAATGAATGCTGGTGGGAAAGATCTGAGATACAAAGTGGTTGGGTTTTTTCCACCCATACACAAGGTACTTTATTCCTGCTCTGTGTGCCCAACTATTTAATGCCAAAATCAGAGAGAGGGAAAGCTGCTTATGGAGTCTTGAGCAACCGCCATTATTAAAATTTCCCAGCCCCCAAAAGTCAATATCCAATTACTGTACTCCTTTGGCTCTTCCACATAATTAACTATACTACTCTTTCTGGGGAACTAGAAGACAGCCTATATACCTTTCTAGGGCACTGATGGGCACTGCAGCTCAACGTTTAACTCCTTGTGGCATATTGCAGCCTCCTGAAGTCATTTCACTGACTTCTTGAGTTGACAGTTCTGAATTAATATTTCTTTATGTCTGAAAAACTTTATAATAAATAAGTGGTATCCAGAAAAAGAGCTGTGGGAGTAGAAATGCAGAAGAAAAACATGATTGATCATATGGTTCAGTGGGGATGAGTGGGGATGTAGACTCTAAATGATCACCCTATTGCAAATATTAATAATATGGAAATAGGTTTTTGGACAATGATACATGTATAACCCAGTGGAATTGCTCCTCAGCTCTGGGAGGGGGGGAGGGAAGAGGGGAGGGAAAGAACATGAATCATGTAACCATGGAAAAATATTCTTAATTAATTAGTTAAAAAATAAAGATAAATGGTGGTGGGGAAAAGTAGACAGAACTTTTAGAGCTGGAGTTCTTTACCTGAGTCCCCTGGGTGTTTATTTCCTTGGGAGTGAGGGGGATCCTCATATTTTCTACATTATTGGGTTCCTTTGTAATCCTGTCTTTTATTTTATGTATTATGCATTAAAAACATTTTTTTTCTGAGAAAGAGGTGCATAACCTTCACCAGACTGCCAAAGGGGTGTTTGACCCAAAAGATGAAGAATCTGTGGAGATTGTCAAAGGTTTGGGGAGGGGTGTAACTTTATTTTTTTAAATCCTGCTAATTTCTTATTCTGTGCTTTTATGTATTGCTTTTCTTTTAAATTCACGGGTGGAAGGAGGAGATCTCAATGATTTTCCACAGAAAAATGGGCAGCTGAATTCTTGAGAAGCTTCTTTGAGGTGTCAGAGGGGAGTGATGTGGATTCATTGCCTGCAGGCCAGTGAGCCCCCAAAAGTCGTTAGAGGCAGAAATGAGGTCTGTGGGCAGCTTTGGCCACCTGGAAAATCCCCGAGTGTGTGCACCCCCCCATAAGTCCCAGGGCTGGGCACGTGCTCTGGCGCGGGCCGCTTGGGAGGGAGGAGGGCATAACAGCCCCCCCTTTCATCTGCCTAGGCTGGCGGTGCCGGGGAAAGCCTGCCCCTGGGTGAGCGTGGGCGGCTTGCAGCAGAGGTGGGGGCGGGGGGACATGCGTGGGCTGGAAGCTCCGGCTTTCACTTAGCCAGATCGCACTGCAGAGCAGCTTTGCGCTCCGAAGCTGGAGTGTGGGGATTCCTACAACCCCAAGGTGTTTTGGGTAATTTCTAAAGATGAGCCGTCCACGCCCCTGGTAGGCGTGGGGGTAGGGAAGGACGGAGAGGAGAATTGAAAATACCAATAAACTCCGCTCTCCTGGCCTTTGCCTCCCTCAGTTCCCTGGTCTCTGCCGAAGCAGGGGGGTGAGGGGGTGGGGGAGGGCGCCGGGATGCCGCACCCCCCCCTTCCCTCCGCCCCTCCTTCTCTCCTGCGTCCGGATATTTAGTATTCGAAGGCAGCTTCTTGCTCCTGCTGGAGCGTGTCCCGGCTTTCCCTTGGACCACACTCTCCGCACAGCAAGTAGTAGCGGCGCCCCAGACTGAGCTGGCCGGGATGCTGCCGCCCGCGCATCCCCAACGACCTTGGGGCGGGCTGCTGCAAGGTTAGCAGCCTCGGAGTGGTGACGGGAGCTCCCTTCCCTTTCTGTCCCCAGCCTGGAGGCACTCTAGCTAGGGGTAAAGCATTTAAAAGCCCAGCCCGAAGATGCCCGGGCAGCCTCGAGGGTTTCCAGTTGTCACAGTGAAGGCAGATTTAGGAAGTCACATTTTCGGGGCATGCCTGGGGAGCGGGCATTTTCCTGAGAGATGGAAAGAAGGTTGTGCCTGAGATATGACTTCTTTTCCAAAGAAAAAAAGCAGCAGCCATTTTAACAGAAAGGGGGACTTTCCTTTCCCCCTCTCGCTTTACATCAGTTGTGAGCTCCTAGAGGACCACGAGTGTCCCCAGATAATTTATACGTGAAGCCAATAAGCTCATCAACACACTTCGCAAATGAACGAAGGCAATTCAACAAGCTTTTTACTAAGGGCAGCTGTATCCAATTTGGTGATGGGATTACCTGCTAATGGGGTGACCCACTTGGCCGGAGGGAAGGCTTTTGGAAGGATGCGTTTATAGAACATATTTTGGTTTTGCTGCACTTAATGAACACTTAACCTGCTTAGAATACATTATTTGTATTTCTAACACTGTATTGTGTCTTAGTATATAAGAGAAACTCCAGAGTTGTTTGATAGCCCTAGAGGACTTGGTCAGGGTCACACTGCTAGCAGATATCAGAAGAGGATCCAAATCCGCATCTCCCTGAAGCCCTGTTGTCTCTCTCATTGGTATGGGGACTGCTTCTCCCGTCTGTACTACACCTGAAACACAGTAGGCATTTAATAACTTTACTGACCGACTCAGTGCCAAGCCCTGGAGGCACAAAGACAACCCGGAACAGTCTCTGCCACCAAGCAGCCAGTATTCTTTGGGAGGAGCTAACAGGTCCCAAAACCACGATATCCCCCTAGAGTGAGGGTCAAGATGCTAAATGCTGACGTCACCGGGTAAGAGCATCTCTCTTGTTCATCAGATCTGAACAAGGTCTGGACACGAGGATGTATGTTCAGATTGCCTGGTTACCCTTTCTAGGGACTATATACAGAACCATGGTGCTAACTAGAAGTGGACATTTGAGTGCCTCAAAAGGGAGAGAAGGCTAAATCCCTGAGAAGGAAGTGGGGGTTTAGTGCAATGATCACTGTAGAGCTCTGAAGTCTCCTTCACTTTTTGACTGGGGGAGCTTAGAAGGGTCTAATTTGGACTTTTTCTTTGGCATCCTTGCTGTGCTCCCAGAACATCCGACATTAATGTCTGCCGTAAGAGCCAAGTCCAGACTGGACGTTAGGAAAGCAGAATGATATGAAAAGAACCTGGAGAACATTTTATCTACATTGTTGTGAAGGAAAAAAAAACTATGAACGACTTAAGAACTCTGATCAATACAGGAAACAGCCACCGTTCCAGAGGGATGTTGATGATTTCTACCTTTCCTGTTGGCTGAGAAATGATGTACAAGAGATAAAATAAATCTTCAGACAGCCTCAGGCAATGGGTGTATTTGTCTTGTGTGAGGATTCGGATTTGTTACTAGAGAAAGCTTTTTCTTTTGGGGAGGAGGAAGAAAGGGTGGTGATGGTGTTACTAAAAATCCAAAAGGAAGAAAAGTGAGTAGAAAGAAATTCAGAAGAGGACAGTGACAAGCAGGGAAATGTTAGTATTACCAACTATATTCAATTTGAATTTTTTAAAATCAAGTTTTACATAGGAAAATAAGCAAAACTATACCTGAGATCAGCATTTCAAATATAAACCCCTTTTCTTCTTTGCATATTGAAATGTTTGTTTGGTGTTTAAGTTCATAATAAAATAAAATTTTGCTTTAGAAATGATTCAGGAGCAGCTAGGTGACTCAGTGGTTTGAGAGCCACTGGAGAGGCTAGACATCCTGGGTTCAAATCTGACCTCAGATACTTCCTAGCTGTGTGATCTTTACTCTTCTCCTGGGAATCAATAAATTGAGTATTGTTATAATATAGAATTATATTACATGCAACATAGTACATAATTATAGAATATAGAATTTAAGGGAGAAGGTTGTTGAACCCTTGGCATAGCTGGGGAAAGCTTCATTTAAATTAAAATAGTGTTTAAATTGGGTTTTTAAGGAAGAATTCAGCTAGCAAAGTTCATTGTATGTGTCAGTCCATGGAAATAAGAAATAGCAGCATATTCTAGGTAAGAAAGAGAGCAGTGTGAATAAAGATCATAGTCCTTACAGGATATGAAATAGAACTGAAAAGGATAGGGTGATGGCCAGACTGTAGAAGGCCTTGAATGCCAGGTGAAGGAATTGGGAGCCATTGATGATTTTGGAGCAGATGAGTGACCCAGCCATACCTCTCCATAAAGAAGATGAGTCTGGCAGTGGCAAGAAGGGCATACGAAGACTTCTCTTACGAAATGTAAAGCTTTGCCCTTTGTTAAAGGAATTTCACTCTGAATTGGGCATTTACTCTATTCCCTTTTGGTCACATCCTTCAGGGCCCATTCCCTGGGTCTTGACTGGCTGCAACATAATTCTCTTTGGAACAGCTCCCCATAGACTATAATCTTAGCTTCTGCTGATGTGAGTTTTTTTTATGTCTAGTGCTTGGCTTCCAAGGCAGGAAATTAAGCAGGGAAGAGGAATAAAGATTTACCATTTTATTTTCTGTGGAGCTAAGTGTCCAATTAATTTGGATTTCCTCATTAGAATTTGGAGAGAGTTGGTACCAGGATTTGGCCCCAGACTATCTCATTTTCAGTGCTTTCCACCAATTCCTTTTTCATAGGCCCCCCCCCATCCCATTTTGTTTTTTAAGTATATGAGAAATCAGGTGCATAATGCAATACAGAGGCCTTAGTAAACAACTACATTCTTAAGTGAATGAAGAGTGGAGTGAATCATCCTCTGAGCATCCTTCCTAGAAATTGAGATATAAAAAGGAAGGGTCTATAAATACAGTTTTCCAGTATTTTCTTTTAAAAATTCTATCCTTTTATTTGGTAGCTGTAGAGGTGGGTGTAATAGGCATTGGGTGGAAATGTAAGCCTTCTATTAAATTGATTTTTTTTTTGGCCTAGATAAAATCAGGAAGCCCTGAGCATTCCCGGGATTCCCTGGTGCTTATTTATTTATAGTTTTGTATCTAGGGAGGCGTGCTGCTACATAATAATCAAACCACTTGAGCTACTGTATGTGCCGATAACCAGAAACCTCTTATTGCAAGACTCATATCTGAACAACAGAAATGTGATGGTTCTTTTGAATCCTGAAAGTCCCTTTGATTTTTTTCCCTTTATTTTATTCCTCTGAAAGGCCCTTTGAGTGGCACAAGGTGTACACACCCAGTGTATATGTGCCATTAAAAGAGATTTTTTTTCTCCTGGTGAGAACACTATTCAGATGGTATGATTGCTGGCAGTAGTGGAAATTGTTGAAATAGGAAGCAAAGACAATTGCTTTAGTGTCTGAGGTGAGAGAAATGATTGTGCTTCTATAGATTTCTTAGGGGCAGCAGCCTGTGCATCATCAGATTGCTTTCTGGTGTTAAGTAGGCTTCCTCTGTATATACTGAAATGACCTGAATATTTATAAATCAATCGTTAGGTCTTTAATAGGTTTTTATGTGAAGATTTAATTTCATTTTAGATTGCTGACCATATATATCTCTGGGAGAAGCCTTGAGCATTTATTGCTAGGGTTTTGCTGAATAGACAGATTGGCTGATGTTTTAGCTTAATAGAGGTGGAGACTATGGATAATATAGTCCCATCAGCTCATTCTCACTTTTATTTTCTTGGCCATGGAAAGAAAGGCCTTGAACTTGTAGCAACCACCTGCAGTTTCTTCTTTAAAAGGATGCATTCTTTCACTAAAATGTAGATATTTTTAAATATTGCAAGCAATTCTGCCACTTTTCCTCCTTGAGACCTTCCATAACAGCTGTGCCCCATTCCCCAAATACACCTGTTTAATTACATTGCTCACCGAATTGTGAGGTAAGAATGGAAGTTGGAATTTTTTTCCCAGCAAGCCTTTTAGCACAATATAATTTCCCATAGTTATTTAAACTTCATGAATCATTAGCTGCAACTAATCAGAATAATTCCTATCAAGGGTGGAATCTAGGATAGTCCTCTAGACATGCCTGCAAGAATAAGGTTTGTTAAAAAAATTAAATTGAAAAATAAAAACAAAAGAATAAGGTTTGTTAAAAAATATAGATAAATAAGGTTGTGGTTTTTTACACCTCTGCCAATCTTTGGTTACTTTAAAAAATTTAAATATGAGGGTTTCTTCTTGATTCCAAAAGTAATGTAATACAATACTATTAAAAAAGAAATTCGGAGCAGATGAAAATTCTCTCTTGGAATGTTGCGCAATACCCTTTCTCTGAAGGGCCTTTTTAGAGAAGAAAGCTGCCACTAGCTTGATGTATAAATATAGTCAACTGCTAGGATGAGTAACAGTCAACTTTTGTAAAGCCCAGTCAGGAAAGAAACTTGTCTGTCACAATTGTGGGAAAGACCCCTCAGCAGGGACCAGAAGTCAACATTAACATGGCTGGGAACGTAGAAATAAACCAAAAATAAGAGCCATGAGATACACGGACTGTATTTTCATAGGGAAGTAAAAACTTTACCCCTGGCCTCTTCATTCAACATACATTACATATGATAAGCAATTGTATTATTGTCATAATTGTAGTAGTAGTTCTGTTACTACTATTGTAGGTTGCCACAGATTTCCCAGATCCCTGACAGCATCAAAATGAGGAAACCAAACAAATATGAAAAGCAGACAGAAGACTTCTAAAATTCCCAAAGTCTGGGGCTTATGAGAAAGAACACTATCCACATTCAGAGGAAGAACTGTGGGAGCAGAAACCCAGAAGAAAAACATTTACTTGATCACATGGTTCCATGGGAATAGGACTGGGGATGTAGACTCTAAACAATCACCCTAGTGCAAATATGAATAATATGGAAATAGGTCTTGATCAATGACACATGTAAAAACCCAGTGGAATTGCCTGTTGGCTACAGGAGGGATGTTGGGGGAGGGGAGGGAAAGAACATGAATCTTGTAACCATGGAAAAATATTCTAAATTAAATTCAAAATTTCAATTAAAAAGTAAAATTCCCAAAGTCTGGGGGGAATAGGGACAGAAGCTAGTCTAGCTGTGGAGAGCAAAAAGATCCTGCGAATAGAGCTACAACAATGGAGGCACATCATGATGAACACAAATCAGCAACTTTCCATTTACTAAGGTGTCTGCCTTAACACCAGGAACAGTCTGTGTTTTAGAAAGATTCCCATCCAAAATAGTTACAGTGAAAAAGCTTCGATTCCCTGGACAGTTCCCTTATTTGGATGACTTCATGACCTGAGGATCCCAAGTAAATGAAGCGTGGCTGTACATATGGTCACTGAGGACAGCTGTGCCTTCTAATAGCGCTAGCTCGCCTGGCAGTCTCTGGATCACTTTGTTGCATCAGAAGATCCCTTCGAGGAGTTTGCTCACCATCCCCCCAACCCCCAGCAGCAGAGAAATAAATATCTATTGGCCATTTAAATGGCCGTATTGATTTTGATGAACTCCCAGTCAAGCGGCAGATATTTCCAGTTAAGGAATGGGCTGTTCATTCATGGCAGAAAGTGTTTTCTTTGAAGCCTCCGTGCTTACAGAAAGGGAAGCCACAAAGCACCTGTGATTCTTTGCCCATGTTCTCAGTACTCTTGCCCTAAACTGCATCCAGGTGGAGTTTCAGAACATCTGGTTTGGGCTATTTAAAGCAAGGATTACACTTGCATTTCCCAGGCTTTCTGAGGCAGAGCCAAAGTTGCCCTCCGCACAAGGTGATGAAAGCTTTTAGGATGCTTCTTAGTATCTGATAGCAACAAAAAGGAGTAGAATGGAAGGGGAAGGGCAGTCTTTTTCATGAGTGGGGAATGGAAGGATTTATCTAATAGCCAGTCAAGGAAGTACCCGTATTTCATTAACAAAGGCTTCCAGGAAATGATTAAGTGACATTTCAAAATTTATCTTATAAATTCTATGTTTAATAAGTGAGGTTGGAGGATGCATCTAGGTGGCACAGTGGATGAAGAACCAAGCCTAGAGATGGGAAGTCCCGGGTTCAAATGTGGCCCCAGATACTAGCTGTGTATTCCAAGGGAAGTCACTTAACCCCTATTGCCTAGCCCTTACTGCTTTTCTGCTTTGGAACCAATAAACAATATTGACACCACTGAGCTAGGGAGCACTGAAAGTTTCTGTGATTTGGGCCAGCCCTATGGTCAGTATGTTAGAAGCGGGACTTGAGGCTAGCATTCTGTCTACTATAGCCCAATGACTTAAAATGCTTATTGACCGACCTCAAGGCTATAACATGACAAATAATAGTATCTATCATAGCAATCAGTCCTTTCTTCTATTCAGACCATATTGGAAGCAGTTTATTTATTTCTAAGCCCCACATTTTAGGAAGGCCATTGATAAAGTAGAACTTGTTCAGAGGAGGGTAACCAAGATATAGCAAGAAGACTTGATGCCATAGCTTACGAAAATTAGTTTGAAGGAACAGAGTATATTTTTAGCCCAGAGAAGGAAATAAATAGTTAAGGAGTACCTGACTATCTTCACATATTTGAAGGATTGTCTTGTGAAAGAGAGAGAAGACTTGTTTTGCATCATTTCAATGGGAGAGACCTTAGAACAAAATGGCGGAAGTGGGGAGTGCCTGGTGGAGTTGTTAATAGGCAGATTGAAGCTTAATTTATGGAAAAAGCACAGTTAGAGCTGTCCAAAAGTAGGCTGTGCTGAGTGAAATAGTTATGAATTCCTTCCTCCTCTCTGGAGGTCTTCACCTGGAGACCCGAGATGTAGATGGGATTCTTGGTTGAGGTATATGGTTGGCCTTAACTTGATTGAAATAGAGTAGGTGCTGAATTTGGAGACAAGAAGACTCAAGTTCAAATCCTGCCCCAAACAGAGGGATACTAGTTCTGTGACTCTGAGCAATTATTTTTGGCCTCAGTTTCCTCATTATAAAATCTGTGATCTAAAGACTCCTGGAATCCTTTTCAAAGTTTGAGATTCTGTGACAATGTAGGAAATTGGAGTTCAGGACCTTGTTTGGAAGCTTTGGGGTTTTGTTTTTTACCCAGTTCTTGTTAGGGACTTGGGTTCTTGTCACTTTTGACATTTTAATACAATGGAGAATATAAAAAATTGATGAATATATAATTTTGGAAAGAGGTTTCTTATATTTTAAAATTATTTTTAGGAGTAAAATGGGCATTTTCTTTTAGAGGATTTAAAAGAGATTTTTCTATACACAAACTGAAAATGCTACAAATTGGAGTAGTTGAGGTTGACCTTCAAATTGCAAAGTTCTGATTTTCTTAATGGCCTGTAAGGTTAAGGAAGGAGCTGCAGTGCATATTTTGAAACCCGAGGGTTTGGTTTTGCCCTTGATTCGGGGTGAAATGTTGACCTGGGTACTTTTACAGGAGAATCACCTCATTGTGATGGGGCTACTGATGGAGGGAGGGATAAGGCAGTATTTGTGCTAGAGACTAGGACAGTGATTGACTGGAGAATAATGTCTGTGCCAGGCACCACATGTTATCGTTCACAGAAATAAACCTTGGCCAGAAGGAAAGGAAAAATACTTTGACTTAAGACTTAGAGACCTGACTTTTTGAGAACCAGAATGACTATAAATCTGGTGACTTAGTTTTTCTCTTGGGTGGAACAAAGAATGCACAAAACAAAGGCAGTATTTTTTTAAATTAAATTTTCTTCAAAAAAAAAGTGTTGTTTTTTTTACTAAGTGAAACAGATTTTGTTTTTGTTTTTAAATAGCCCTAGTAGCTTCTGTGATGTCTTCAAGTTCATTCTTTATAGAGTAGCAATAGAACATGGGACTTTTTAGAACTTTAGGTTCACTCAAAACATGAGTGAGATAAGAGAAAATAGATGGTAGGACTAAATATTTGTCATACCATTTTTGGAACTCTTTCAGAATGCTTCATCATAAACAAAGCTTCAAAAATGTTGGCCATTTTCTTTAGACAAAATGGGAATTGGGTCTTTGAAATATTGCTGTCTTATTTGTGTTTTCTGCCTTTTTAGCCTTGTTACATCCCCCACCCCTCCCTATAGTGCCCTCATCCCTCTGCTGACCTGCAATCTTACATCTCCAAATGCCTTTTGGACATCTCAAACTAGACGACCAGTAGCCATCTTAAACTCAGTATGTCCAAAATGGAACTCATTATCTCTCCTCCCAAATTATTCCTCTTCCTCCCTTCCCTATCACTGTAGAGGGCACCACCTTCCCAGTCTCTCAGACTTACAACTTGGGAATCATCCTGGATTCCTCAGTCTCTCTCACCTCTCTTATCTAAGCTGGTGCCAAGCCTATCCACTTCGCCTTTGAAAAGTCTTTTGAAAATGCCCCCTATTCTCTTCTTGGCACTGCCCACATTCTAGTGTATGCCTTGATCTCTTCATACCTGGACTATTGCAATAGCCTGCTGATGGGGCTGCCTGCCTCAATTTTTCCTCTTCTCTAATACATCCTCCATTCAGGCACCAAAGTGATTTTCCTGAAGATTGTCTGATCGTATCACTGCCCCCCACTCCTTCATCCCTTTCAATAAACTCCAATGGGCCCTGTTGTCTCCAGGATCAAATGGAAAATCCTCTGCTTGGTGTTCAAAGCCCTTCATGGCCTAGCCTCTCCTACCTTTCCAGACCTCTTACACCTTACTCTCGGACTCCTTGAACCTGAAACACCATCTCT
Source organism: Monodelphis domestica (assembly GCF_027887165.1). Taxonomy (NCBI): domain Eukaryota; kingdom Metazoa; phylum Chordata; class Mammalia; order Didelphimorphia; family Didelphidae; genus Monodelphis; species Monodelphis domestica. The sequence continues at coordinate 54,016,304 of NC_077227.1, forward strand.
CTGGCTCTGGGCATTCTCTGGCCATCCTCCATGCCTAGAATCCTCCCCTTCCTTATCTGCATCTTCTGGCTTCCTTGAATTCTCAACTAAAATTAGGTCTTTTATAAGACCTTCTGTTAGTTACTTCTGATGTATCATGTATATGGCTTGTCTGTATTTATTTATTTGTTTATTCTCTCCCCCTTTAAACCTTGAGCTCTTGGGGGGCAGGGACTGTCTTTTGCCTCCTTTTGTATCCCCAGCTTTAGCACAATTCCTTGTACATAGTAGACACTTAACAAATGTTTGTTTAAATTGATTCATCTCACCCCATGAAAATTGGAGTCTGGTATATCTTGAACAAAAACATCATCACCTAAAGTGATTCTGAAATACTTATAATTCCTCAGGAATAATGTGGAATGGCTTTTCCCACTGACTTAATCAACAATTTGATTCCCCCACATGCATCAGGAAAGAGTGAAAGTATTGTATCTTATTTCTGTTGTATTATTCATAGCCTTTGTTCCTGTATTTGTTTCACAATAGAACATTTCTTTTTAAAAAAGAGAGAGAAGAAAAGGGGGAAAAAAAGCTGTTCAAGATTACCTTCTCAGAGTCGTGGGGCTTAATACAGGATAATTTTCTGAAGCAAAATTAGGTGGATTTTCCATTGGATAATCCATCCTTGTGTAATGTTAATATGATTAAAGAAGAGAAAGTGGCTTTTATTACCAAGTTCTTTGTCTAAGAAGAACAGTAGCTCTTAACAAGAACAAGTGGATCTCTCCTATTTTTTGGCAGCTGTTGTTCTGTTAGCCTCCATTTTCCCAGCTGTTTTTCTTCATTTAATTGACTGTCATTCTTCTTCCCACCTATGGCTTGCTGGGTCTGAAGGTTAGAATAATGCTCAGCTGTCATTTAACTGGCCTTCCAGACTTCAGTACCCACAGAGAAGCTATAAGAAACACCTACATTCATCCTGTTGTTTGATTTGGTTAACTACTCCTCTATAACATCCACTAATACTAGCTTATCTTTGTGAATAAAACTCAAAGCCCTATGTGTTAATGCTCTTCCACCCCCTTACCCTATAGAATCACTCAATTCTAATCCTCTAATTTGAAATAACATTTAAAATAATAATTTATTTGGGGCTATCTACTGCAGAACTGACCAGTACTCTCTAAGACACATCCGAACTCTTCTACCTTCTTCATGACCCCAAAGTAATATTTGGCAGTGGCATCTGTGATTAAAGGACCACTTTGGAAAGATGATTTCTTGTCATTTTTGAGAAAGAAATTTATTTCTAGAACTCCTTTGTTTGATCCTGCATCCCTGATCTTATCCATGTGGGTGCTCCATCTTTGTGGAAATAAATTGACCCCAACTCCTCCTTTGGGTCCAGAACAGTGGAGGCCCACTAAGAAGAATGGGGAGAAAGAGGGAAGTGGTCAAGGTTTCTTGACATCCAAGGACACAGACCCACAAAGATTCACAGAATGTTGTAACTGGAAGAGTCCTTTGGGTCCTATAGTCCACTTACCATATTTTGCATAGAAAGAAGCTAAGGCTCAAAGTGATCTAGCCAAGGTTACACAGCTTATCTCTTAGCAGACACTGGGAACATATCCAGTTCCAGAAGAGTGATTTGTTAGGTACTGAGTACTTATTGTGCCCTATCCTAAGCAATATGGCAGGCTAAGGCAACTAACACAAGCTAGTCATTGAAGATCCTCCTGTTTCTTAAAGTGGCATTTAACACTTGCGCTGTCCAGCATCCTCACTAGTCATCCTGAGCCTCTCCAAATTTAGGCTGATCCGTGCAGAACCAGCCAGAACCCAAAGTCTTTCCAGCCTGGCTGAGCCTGTGATATATTAGCCTTCAAGAGCCCAAGGTCACTTCCACATCATCATCATAACATAGAGGTGTTGGACAGAATTAAGGAAGCCTTTTTGGTGATAGTGAAAAATGGAAGTCAAGAAATGGCCCACAGCCTTGGCTTAGGTTTTTGGAATATGTGGCAGAATAGCTTACCCTGGGACACAAGGAAAGGTGGAAGAGCATTTTTGGGCACCTACTATGTGCCAGGCATGATCTTGTTAGATGTTATTGTTATCCCCATTTTGCAGATGAGGAAACTGAGGAAGATAGATGGGATAGCATACCCAGGGTCACACAGCTGGTGAGTGAGGATGACTCCAGGTCATCTGTGTCACCTAGATGCCTCACATGGGGCAGCATGGCACAGAGAAAACATGTGTGTGAGTGACATATATCAGGATAACTGGGGGCTCATCACAATCTTGCGTTAGCCTGCCTAAAGGATTTATTTCACATTATTCCTGTTAACTCACATTAAATTCCATCCAAACTGGCAAATGTATTATTCCCCAAACTCAACATTTCCATCTTTGACCTCTAAGCCTTGGCACAGCCTTTCTCCCACGCTTGGAATGTAATCCTTCCTTCCACCTTTTTTTTTATTATTATAAACTTAACAAACATCAACCAACATGAAAGTTGACATTTACCAAAAACAAAACAGAAACCACATCAGATATAAAGCTGTGAGTAAGTGAATTTCTATTACACAGTTTCGTTTTTAAAAGTAGATATTAAATTTTACACAACTATGCACTCCTTCCTCACCTTCAGACCTTAGAATCCTTACTTCAAGACTTCCTACTTCTTAAACACTAGAAAGACTGACAGGAATTTAATTAAGATGCCTTGAAGGACCAGGTTGTGTCTGCTGATACAGCACATTTTTTACATATTTTTTATCCACATGGCAAAGAAAATAGAGATAGAAGGATAATGCTTTTTTATTTCAAAGTAAATTTCATTCTTTGTCAGCTAGTACTTCTAAGGAATTGTTATTAGTGTGTTTTCCATCCTCAGGTTATCATATATTTACTTAACTGTGGTTACAGAATGCCCCTTAGTAGAATGTAAGTTTCCTGAGGTCAGAGATGATTATTATGATTATTATTTTTGGTATTTGTGTCCCTAGTACTTGGATGAGGTAAGTAATTAATAAGCATCTGCTAGGAGGCACCTGGGTAGCTCAGTGGATTGAGAGCCAGGCCTAGAGACGGGAGATCCAAGGTTCAAATTTGGCTTCAAACACTTCCCAGCTGTGTGACCCTGGGCAAGTCACTTGACCCCCATTGCCTAGCCCTTACCACTCTTCTGCCTTGGAGCCAATACACAGTATTGACTCCAAGACGGAAGGCAAGGGTTTAAAAAAAAAAGCATCTGCTGATTAATTCTGTTGATCATGGTCAAATTAGTTGACTTTTCTGGGTCTCATTTCCTTAAATAGAGCATATTCAATTCAGTCACCTCTAGGAGACATTTTATTTTATTTTTTATTTTTTTAGGAGACATTTTAGACCCTTTAGTTCCTAAAAAAAGACTATATTATTCTATGTTTTATGAGCCTTAGGAACAAGAATCCATGGGCAGCGATTTAGGAAGTAATAAAAAATGAATTAAGATGGATCATATATCAACAATGCCATACCTTTAACAGGAAGGTCCCTGATTCTATTAAACAAGTAATATTGCCTTAGTTAAGGCAGTTCATGAGATTATACATGTTAAATCTTTGAGAAATTAAAATGTGAATGGTCGTCTTTAGTTTATTCTTGGCTTTCTTTTTATTTCAAGGACCCCTCAGAACTAATATTGCCCTTCAAGCATACATTTGGAATTGGTATTAATCACTTGGCAAAAGTATATGATTTTAGAAGTCTTAGTTTGGTTTCAAATGCCTTGCTACAGGCCTACAAATAAAACTTTGGTAAGATTTTCAATTTAACAGTTGATTATAGCTAGTACAAGCAGTCAGGTAAATTATGATCCAATATGAGGCTTTTGTGAATCTTAAGTAACTTTAATAACAAAGCATTGAAGTATTTTAATTGTCTGGCTGTGCCAAACGTACTTGTTCCATCATTTTAAAAGAAAAACAATTATTGGGATGCTTTTTACTGATGTACTAAGAGTCGGTGATTCTTTTTTTAATGTGACAATAGGCCAAAAAAAAAAATGCAGTGTGTTCCAGTTCAGTGAATTCGTTTTTCTTTGTCATTGTCATGTCAAGGCTCATAAAACATTAGAAAAGAAGGTTACCTCCAATGCAGTGGGCTCTTTTGTGATAAAGGGTAAATAGTAAATATAAAAGGTCAAATTCCATCTTCTAGGTGAACTACAAGGCATTGCAGTCAATTGTAGGATTATTTTTTACAAAACCCATTTCAAAAATTAATTATTGAAATAACAATCACAGAATACTAGAGGTAAAGAGGACCTCAGAGGCCATCTAGACCAACCTATGCCTGAACAAGAATCTCCTTTATGACAAACTGATGTGTGGGCAACCAACTTTTGCTTGACAATTTCCAAATGGAAATAGACTCCAAGAAGAGTCAATCGTTCAATAAAGTTAAGATATAAACATAAAAGAGAGATGATTCCTGTCCTCAAAGAGTTTACAATCTAAGGGGGGAAGAATTTACAGGAAAGGAAGCTGAAAAGGGAGGTGGCATGGGTGGAAGATAGAAGAGGAGTTAGTTCTTTGCTCTGCCTTCCAGACTTCTAATCAGAGGGGCAGAGAGTACTGACATGTACTTGTGAGCTTATCAATGTCCCTTCCTAAAATGTGGGTACATATAACTGAACTCAGTACTTAAGAGGTTGCCTGATCAACAGAGAATAAAATGGGAGACTATTACCTCCTTGAATCCTATAAACTGGTAATATTAAACTCAAAAGGTAAAAGGATCCCTAGGCCACATTATAACTTTGAAATCTACAAATAAAAGTTATCTGCCTTATATTTTAATTACTTGTTAAATATTTCCTAATTACATCTTAATCTGTGTCCAGTGCAGTTTTGGGGGTGCATGCGGGCTGTGAGTGTGACACCTCTACTGTACTTTGTCTCTCAGTATATAATCTAATGAACATTTATTACCCTTCTCTGTATAAGATGTGAGATACAGAGGCAACACAAAAACGGCCCCCCACCCTCAAGAAGCTCTCTTTTTCCATGGCTGATTTATTGCAGGCTAAGATCACATTAGCCTTTTTGATTAATATCACACCATTGACTTTCATGTAGTAAACTAAGGCCCTCAGAAAAATTTTGAGATCATCTCCACCATCTTATATTTATGAAGTTGATCTTTTTAATCTCTCTGTTCCTTTCCAGTTTATTAGTTTTGGCACCATTTTCCAGTCTACCTAGATATTTTTAATCCCGACTCATAACCCGTATGACTGCTATCTTTCCCAACTGATAAGTATACTGTCTAAGCCTTCATTTTAGTCATTGTTAAACATACGAAACAGCATCAGTCCACTCGGTCCAATCAATTCTTTTCTATTTCTTCCTCCTTCCCTCCTCTACTTCCCAAAGCTTCCCCATTTCCATGGACTTTTTCTTGTAGAACACATCTGGGACAACAAGATCCTATAGTCAAATGTATTGAATAACCCAATGGATATCTAACAGACCTATCACTTCCCTAAATTATGATGAGAGAGAAATTATTCAGATTGAGGACTTTGAAAGAATGATTTTCCTTTCTTGTCTCAAGTTTTTTCTCTAGTGACTCATTTTCCTAATGATTCTGATTTATACAAAACCCATGACCAAATGGATAGACACATAGGTGACCTGTGGTAGATGGTGGCATGGCAGAAAGGATCTTTTCCTGTCCTTTTTTTTTCCTGACTCTGGACTCTCAAAAGATCCAGTTGTTCCCAAAGCCTAAGAAAGGATTAAACGATTTAACATGTAGTATGTATAAAAATGTGATTTACCCCTCCCACAAATGTATATATTTCTTTTTAATTTAATTTAAGATTTTTATTTGGAAATTTTTATTTAATTAATTAATTTTGAATATTTTCTGATGGTTACAAGGTTCAGATTCTTTCCCTACTCTCCCTCCACCCCTTCCTGTAGCCGACATGCATGCAGTTCTACTGGGTTTTTATGTACTTACTTCTTGCAGTGAGAGAATGACCTATTTAGGGGTGGGATACATTACCAGTACAAAATACTTTAAGAAAGGAATAACATGGGTTTCAAGCATAGCTTTCTTCTGTGAGGCCATATTTGTGCCACTATTAAGGTGATGGCAGGCTACCTTTGTGTCATTATGTTTAGCAGTTGGTCTGGGTTCTTTTCCACCTGTTATCTCCATCATCCTGCCATTTTCTCCTGCCAGTTGCCTTATAAGGACCCAGCAAGGGAAGATTCAGAAAGTAAACCTGTGCAGAGAAATAAGAGGAACATAACTGGGAAATCTCATTTGTGGAAGGATCAGTCCCTTTGTGGAACCTACCCTGTCATTGGAGTATTTGTAGGCCAGTCACACATCACCACCTAGAAGGGAATGTTAGATGGAGACCAAACAGTAGCCTATGCCCGGGAGCCTGTTCACATTTATTAGAACATGATTTTGGAGGGAAGGTGTCAAGGAATTGAATTCACCAAATATTTAGCCCTTATCTATGATGTGTAAGGTGCAATTGGAAGAAAGGGAGGGAGAGGAGATAGGTCAGTAAAGCCCCTACTTAGGAGGTCTGTGCAATCTAATAAGCAGAAATAAGCCCCCAAACTCAACTAGTAAGTGATTTCTGAGTGCCCCAGGCACAAGCCTAGGATCACATTATAGAGGAACTATCAATCTGCATTAGCAAAGGGATATTCCATCGTAGGAGTTCCCCACAGAGATGAAACTACAGTTCTGGACCAAAAATCATAGTAGCTGTTGGTGTTCCTTGTTGCTCTGGCTCCATCTCTGACATAAGCACTCTGAAACTAGACCTTAACTCTTCCCTAACCTGACTCACACTTGTCGGTGACAGTTGGCCAGGTTATCACTTTTTAATGTAGGCAGCTGGTGGTGCAATGGATAGTGTTGGCCCAGGAGTCAGAAGGACCTGAGTTCAAATATGACATTAGTTCTGTGATCCTAGACAAGCTTTGTCTAACTTTGCCTCATTTTCCTTATCTGTAAAATGAATTGGAGAAGGAAATGGCAAGTTACTTTAGTATCTTTGCCAAAAAAAACCCAAATGAGGTCACACAGAGTTGAACATAATTAATTGACAAACAACAAATCTCTTTTTAAAAAATGTATTTATTTGTTCATTTATTTTTAATTCTTTTTTTTAGTATTCCAATTCTCTCCCTCTCTCCTGCCCTTCCCCAACCCCTCTAAGAAAGCAAAGCAATATGACATCAATTGTGCATGTGAAATCGTAAAAAACATTTACATATTAACCATGTTGCCAAAAAAAAAGCCCTAAGCAGTAAAAAGTAAGAAACAAAGTGAAGAACGTATGCTTCAGTCTGTATTCAGAGCTCATTAGTCATCTCTCTGGAGGTAGAGAGCATTTTCCCTTATGAATCCTTCAGAATTGTCTTAGATCATCATATTGCTGAGCATAATAGTTAAGCCATTCACAATTGTTCATCATACAAATATTGCTGCTACTATGAACAATGGACTTCTGGTTCTGCTCACTTCACTTTGTATCTGTTCATATAATTCTTCTCAGATTCTTCTGAAATCATCCATCTCATCATTTCTTATAACATAATCGTATTCCATCACCATCATATACCACGACCAGTTCAGTCATTCCCCAATTGATGGATGTCCCTTCAATTTCCAATTCTTTGCCATGGCTTGGTTAACTTTTTTAACCATTTGAGACCCACAGGATCTAAAGTAATCCTTTTTATGTAAGGAGAAGGACAGGGAATCTTAACCTGGGGTCTGTGAAAATATTCAAAAGTCCATGAACTTGAATGGGAAAAAAAAGACAGATTTCCATTCACCTCTAACTTATATGTAACATCTCCTTCATTTCTCAATCTAGGCAAGCCAGTGTAATATTAGGCTTTACCAGTGACAAAGATGTCCACAAGAAACAAAGAAAAAAAGTGAATCCTTGCTTTCATGGTTGTTTGCTGCAGAGCCCTCCTACTCTGTGTTTTCCCTATTGATGCTCAAAGTCCAGAGTACCCTCTAAGCACATCAAGGATGGCCCCTGCATCACCATTAATTTGGCAATGATCCATCAGAGCCATACTTGAATAACCCATGGACTGTTTTCATGCAGGCTTCACTCTTCTTGCTCTGGATCTACTATTTTCTCCCACACACCTGAAATTGAATTTAAAAATTTAAGAATTTTCTACTTAACTAGTGTGTGACCTTCTTTGCTGACAGCTAAGCATCCAGAATCCTGTCAGTGTCTTGACAGTTTTCTCTTTGTTCTGTCCTTGTGGCAGGAAGGTCTGAGCCCTTCTGGTTGGGGGAGTTCTATCTCATAGCTGTCTATTTCTCCCAGCTTTCATCTTTCAGCTCTGCTGAAGTAAAAAAACAGCTATTAGTGACTGGCTGGAACAGGGATGTGGGATTCTTGTGAATTCTAGAGGGACACGCAAGGCAATCTCTCTGTTGGATACAGCACAGTGTGAATGACAAAGCATCTCCATCTCCCATGTCAGCTTCTTGATTTTTGAAATCAGTGTCTTCGCTGATTTTTAGGTTGCTTTTTAAGTAGTCTTTTTCTCTTGAAAAAAATATATACATGTGGTGATGCTGGTAAACAACTAAAAATAAACTTCTGGTACAGAGGAATAGTTAGGCGATGCAGTGAATGGACCAGCTGAGCCTAGAGTCAGGAAGACCCAGTTCAATTCCATCCAAAGACAGTTCCAAGTTATGTAACCCTGAGCAAGTTACTTAACTTGTTCTTAGCTTCAGTTTCTTCACCTATAAAAGAGAAAACAATATCACCTCCATCCCAATATTGTTGTGAGGATCATTTGAGGTAATAATATAAATGCTTAGCACAATGCCTGACACATAGTAAACTCTATATAAATTTAGCCATTTTAATAATTATTATTCTTAGTATGCTTTTGTATAGCTTTAAAATTTACAGAACACTTTTACATATGTCAGTCTTATTTATGTCTCACCAACCTGAGATTTGTTGTATTACTTTCTTTGTTAACATTTTAGTCAATATTTTATGTTGATATTCATTAAGGGTAATGTTCCATAGTTTGCTTTGTTTTGTCTCTTCCTGGGTTTGGCCTCAACACTATATTTCTCTTAGAAGGTATTGGATAACATCCCTTCTTTTCCTATTTTTGTAACCAATTTATGTCTCCCACTAGTATAGTTTTACTATCTATTTCCTCCTTAAGCTCCAGTACTTTCTTCATAAAAAATTTGAATGTTGTACCATTTGGCACATACATGTTGAGTACTGATATTTCATCATTGTCCATACTACCTTTTATTGGGATGTAATTACCTTCCCTATCTCTTTTAATCAGATCTATTTTTACTTTGGCTTTGTCAGATATCATGATTGCAACTCTTGCCATCTTTTTCTCAGTTGATGCCCAATAGATTTTGCTACAGCCTTTTACCTTTACCCTGTGTGTGTCTACCTGCCTCATGTGTATTTCTTGTAGACAACATATGGTAAGATTTTGGTTTCTAATCCACTCTGCTATTTGCTTCCATTTTATGAGTGAGTTCATCCCATTCACATTCAGAGTTATGATTACCACCTGTGTATTCCCCATCTTTTTTATTTCCTCTCCTAGTCCTGCCCTTCTTTCACTATTTCCTTCTACACCAGTGTTTTGCTTTTAATTGGTCCCCCTATTCCCCACCCTTATTTTACTTCCTTTCCCACCCCTTCCCTTCTTATTCCCCTCTTCTTTTTCTTTAGGGCCTACTAAATTCCCTCCCCCCTCTCTTTCCCTCCCTTTTGGTACTTCCCACCCCACTCCCCTCCCCTTGGTTTTTCACTTTCAACTTCCTTGTAGGGTAAGATAGAATTCTATACCCTAATGGATCTAGATGCTCTTCCCTCTCAGAACTGATTCCACTGAGAGTAAGGTTTAAGTATTATTTATTAGCACTCTTTTCCTCTCCTTGTTATAATAGTATTCTTCTCCCCCTCCCATGCACCTCTTTATGTGGTATAAATTATCCCATTTTTCTTATTCCTTCAAATTTTTCTTGGTGCCATCTTCTATTGCCCCCCCCTTTTTTACATATCTTAAACAACTTAGTACTACAACCTCTACCTATGAATAATTATACTAACTACAATTATAGTAAATATAGTTTTTGAGAGTTACAAATATCATTTTTCCATATAGGAATATAAACAATTTGACCTTACTGAAGACCTTAAAATTTTTTCCCTCTCTTTATTGTTTACCTTTTCATGTTTCTTTTGATTTTTGCATTTGGACATCAAATTTTCTGTTTAGTTCTGGTTTTTTCTTTACAAATACTTGGAAATCTTCTATTTTGTTAAATGCCCATACTTTCCCCTGGAAGTATATAGTCAATTTTGATGGGTAGATGATCCTTGGTTGTAGATGTAATTCTCTTGCCCTTCTGAATATCATATTCTAAGCCTTGTGGTCCTTTAGTGTGGAGACTGCTAGATCCTGTGTAAACCTGATTGGTGCTCCTTGATATCCGAATTATCTCTTTCTGGCTTTTTGCAATATTTTCTCCTTAGCATGAAAGCTCTTGAATTTGGCAATTATATTCCTGGTGGTTATCTTTTGAGGATTTAATCTAGAGGGTGATAGACTTTTTCAATGTCTATTTTGCCCTCTTGTTCAAGAATATCAGGGCAGTTTTCTTGGATAATTTCTTGTAGTATGATTTCAAGATTTCTGTTTATTTCTAAGTTTCAGGTAGGCCTATGATTCTCAAATTGTCTCTCCTGGACCTGTTTTCCAAGTCAATCATCTTCTCAGTGAGATATTTCATGTTTCCTTCTGTTTTGTCATTATTTTTTACTTTGCTTTATTAATTCTTGCTTTCTTGTGAGATCATTAGCTTGTATTTGCCCAATTCTAGTCTTTAAAGACTGGTTTTCAGCTACAATATTTTTATTTTCCTTTTCATGCTTTTCATGAAGTAGGTCAACTCTGGTCTCCAATTTGTTTATCATTTCATTTGGTTTCTGGGATTCTTTTTCCAAGTGGGAGATTCTGTCTTTTAAAGTGTTGTTTTCTTTTTGAAGTATTTCCCACTTTTCTTGCCAAGTTTATTCTATCTTTCTTACTTGGTTCTTGACCTCCAGTTTGAGTTTCTGGAGAGCTAGTGATCAATTTCCATTTTTTTTTGGTAGTTGTAGATTATAGTTCTTGGGTGCTGGTGGCCGTTGCTGTGTTAGTTTTTTCTTCCTTTTCCAGCCAGAAGTCTGAATGAGGAGGGTAGGTCTCTGTGTATCAAGTTACAGAGCTGTTTTTGCCCTAAGGCTATTTTTCAGTCTCCACTGCTTCTGCTATGGGCAGCCCCTCCCTGCCCTGTCTCTGCACCCAAGCTGTGCATTCCTCAGCCTCCTGGGGTCCCAAGTCTAGCTGCTCTCAGAGGTAAGTCTGTGTTGTCCTCAGCCACCCCCACCGAGGATCTAGCTATTTCCCTATGCTGGCTCTGGCTTTAATGATGTAGGTGGAATGGGGGGAAAATGATCAGCTTATAGAGGGGCAATGCCCAAACCCAGCCTACCTTCAAGGCTGCACCCTATGGTAGAACCTCTTCTCTCATCTGATTTTGATTTTTGTCTTTTTGAGGCACTTTATATCTGTTGATGGTGAAGCAAAGAAGACCCTTGCTTCTATACTGCAGCCATCTTAGCCTGGAAGGGCTGTAAACAATTTATGCAATGTGGTAATCCTTTCTTGAATGTTTAATAGAATTCACTTTTAAGTTCTGGGATTCCCCCCACACTTTGTAAGTTCCTTTATACCTTATTTAGTGTCCTGTTCTGAGATTGAATTCTCTCATTATGTTTTTTTAACTAAGTATTTTATATCCTTTAAAATACTCATCTATTTCACATATTTTGTTGACAAAATGGTTTCTAGTGATTTCCTTAATTTCTTCAGCATTTGTAATAAACTCTTATTTTTCATTTTTATGTTGGCAATTTGATTTTCCTCTCTTAAAAATGAAATGAGCAAATGATTCATGTATTTTAGTAGTTTACTTCTTTAGGAACTTTCTTTTCCTAATCTTTAATTTTTAGTATTTCTCATTCTGTGTTTAGCCAAGCGTTTTTTAATTTTTTGCTTTTCTAGTTTTCTTTTAGTTATATGCCAAATACATTGATATATTCTTTCTCTTTTGTTGATAAAAGCATTTAGTCCACTAAATTTTCTACTGTCATTTTCTTTTATGATTTTTTGTGTTTTTAAAAATTATTCTTTGACACATCAGTTCTTTACATCTTTTCTATTTACATTTGAATCCTTTTTTTCAGAGGTTCATTGTTGATTAAAATTTTTATTGTTTTATGGTAGTATATATATTTAATATTTCTGTTTTTGTATTTTTGAGGTTGTTATACCCTAGTACATGGTTGCTTTTTTTAAAAGGTACTCTACACAGCCAAAAATAGATATACATACATACATATATATGTATACACATATATGTATATGTGTATATATATATATGTATATGTATATATATATATATATATACATACACTATTCCTTTTTTTGATGCTTGGGTAACTTTATTAAGCAAATTCATTTGTTAAATCACAGTTCTTATCTGTATATATACTATATCTATTCTTAGTTATATATGTACCTGTGTGTGTATGTACACACACAAATATATATATATGTGTGTGTGTTGTATGTATTACTTTTTGTTCCCACTTAGCAAGAGAGCTAACATCTAGTTTTTCTAAAATTCTGTTACGATCATACACTTGTTTCTTATTTGTCTTTTTATTTGATTTATTTAGGTCTGAAAGGGATATATTGACCCAATTTTTATAATTTTGCTATCTATTTCTCCTTATGTTTCAATGAACTTTTTCTTTAAGTTCTTTGATCTTATGTTATTCATAAGTGCCTATATTGAGTACCAAATTATTCCATCGTCCTTGGTATGTTCCAGCATAATGCAGTTCCTCTCTTTATCTCTTTTAACTTTGTCTATTTTTATTGTTGCCTTGTCTGAGATCATGATTTCTATGCCTGCTTTTTTGAGTTCACCTAAAGGATAATCAATTCTTTCCTATCCCATTATTTTAAAGTATGTTTCTCATAAGCAACATATTGTTTTGATTCTGCTTTTATTCCATTCCTCTGTCCTCTTCTCATTATTGGAAAATTTGTCTCCTTTATGCTCATGGTTATGACTGTGGATTGTGGATTTCTCTCTATAATTGAAGCAGGCTACTTGTTCTCTACTGCCCCTTCTCCTTTCTTATTGCCCAGACATCAATCACTCCTTATACTTTTTCTTTTCTTTAAAATGTATTCTTTTATAATCCACTCTTTGAATTTGGTCTGTTTTGCTTATAACTCTTCCCTCTGACCCCAAAAAGAGAACCCTCCTAAATGCCCTTGTCTGTCCTTTCTTCCTGTTTCTGTTGAGTTTACTATATTTATACCATTTATACCTAATCCCACCCACCCTCTTTGAGCCCTTGTTCTTGTCATTTTAACTCCTTTTGAAACCCTGGAAGACTTCTTAAGGGAAGCTTGTCACATCTCTATTAGAATATAAGTAATTATTGTTTAGCACCTTTCAATTATTCAAATATACTTACTTTTCTTGGTTTCCCTTTATTCCTAAGTCAAGTATTTTACAATTCACATTTCTGCATTATTCAGTTCTCACCATTTCATCAGAAATGATTAAAACTTCTCTATTCTATTAAAGGTTAGCCTCACCCGCCAGCCCTCACCCTTCCACCCCATTATATTCAGTTTTGCTGAGTAAATTATTCCTGGTTATAAGTCTTTATCTTTTGCCTTTTGGAATATCTCATTCCAAGTTTTTCTCTTCTTATAGTAGTTAATGCCAAGTCTTCTGTTATGCAGATGTGATTCCTTGACGCTTGAATTCCAGACTGTTTTCAGTATTTTGGGGGGCATGAAATCTCTGAAATTTGACTAAGCCATTCCTAGTTTTCAATTTGAGATGTGTTTTAGATGACTGGTGATTCCGCAATTACTTTGGACAGTCTTTATTTATCATTTCTAGAAATATGGGGGAGGGGCAAGGGAAAGTGGTCATGGTTTTCAGGCAATCTGATGATTCTTAATTATCTTTCCCCACCTCATTTTGGGATAAGTTGTTTTCAAGGACAGCCTCACAGCAAGAAATCTCCAGGTTAACCCTTGTCCCAGATCAAAAACGAAGTCCTCAAGTACCTATCAATCACCCCCGCTAAAACTGAAGACAATCAAAACCCCAGCACCTCTTAATCATTCAAGCTCCAGTGAATTCAATTAGCCAGATTGTCTTCCCTTTCTATATAAATTCCCCACTTTGTGTAGTTTTTTGGAAGTCCCAGATCTGTTATTCTGTGTGGCTTCCCAGATTATAATGTCTGCTCTGTTTAAATATTCTTGTTATAACTACTTTAGTAGTTCTAATTTGTTTACAGGTTGACATTGATAACAGATACTTTATATTTTTTATATTTTCCAATTATTTTTCTGATATTTCTTATTGTCTCATTTAGTCGTTGAGTTCTCTTGTCTCCATTGAGTTTTTTCAAGGATTCTAGGTACTTGATTAAAAAATATGCACCTTTGGTTCCCATTTTTTTCCTCCAGACCTCTCATTTCACATTTTCTTTTGATTCATTTTATCCAGGTACTCTTGGAATTCTCATGGGCAGGCCATTTCCCTCTGATGTTCTGCTCATAGCTATTATAAATTTACTCTTTTCTTCTGAATTTAACCTCTTGCATATATCTTGAACCTATAGCATTCCAGATGTCTGGTATCTTGTTTAATGCTATCTTTATTTGGGAATTTGTGCCATGGGTTCCACCCTTCCCACACTCTTCAATAGGCTGGTCAAGCCCTGTTTGGTTTTTACCTTGATTTTCTGATCTTCTGAACTGGCTTCTCCCTTCCTTCATGTCTACAGGATCGGAACCCTGGCAGGTTTTAAGTTCCAAGGATTGCCCTAGATCAAAGTGCTATAGTCTACAACCCCCCTTGGATCATTTTGAGTCAGAGCCTTCCAAGACAACAGAATTCAATGACTGAATGAGGCAATAAGGCAATATTTGAAAAATATTAAAAAATGCAGGAAAACGTAAGGAATCTATTTCAAAAGCAAATTACCTGCAAAACAGGTGCTTCAAGCTTCAAATGCCCCCCAGGACCATGTCAGATGAGAGAATTGATAGGCTTTCCATCCTGTTTATCTGTGTTCCTAGCTTCCTTTCTGACAGGATCCCTTTCTAAATTCCTACAGATTTCTGGCTTTTTGTGTAGAACTGGACCAGAATGAAGAGGCTTATTGTTATTTACATTTGGACTTCTTGATCGTGATTATATATCACCATCTTAAACTTTTCATTGCTTTTAGAAAACCATTTGATAAAGTCCCTCATGGGTGTTCTTGTGAGGATAAATGAAGAGATATGTGCTAGACATTAGTACATTTAAATGGATTTTGAATGACCATTGTTTGATTTTTCACTTAAACGTCCACCTAATTAGGTTTCTCTTAGCTCAACATAGTTGCTGTGAAAAATTATCAAAGCAAATTTCTTCCTAAGAGAAGTAAGATTAACTGGAACCAACACTTTGATGAGCAACGATCACTACCTAAAAACCTTTCATAGTTGGGTTTTGAGAAAAATACACCCTTTCACAATGATTCAACAAAAACACTAAAATTAATTGAGCTTTATACAGAAAGTAATTTGGTAAATTAAATTTGTTCTTAAAAGACCTTTTAAAATAAATTTAGAGTAAAATTACAACTTCCCTAGGTGTACTGTAGCTTATGAAATCAATAACAATTCATTCTAGTCAAGTCCAGTTAAGATTGCAGACGTCTTGGGGTTTTATCAGAAAGGGAAATTATCTGGCACAGTACCTAATCTTATAATCAATCATTAAGATACAGCCATAGTAAGTCAAATACTATATGGAGAATGTTTTATTTGTGGTTATATTTTAGAATTTATATTTTGTTCTAGCTTATATTTTTAAAAATTCTTTTAATAAATAGATGTGGAGTGGTTCTAATGATAAAGAAAGGTTTTAATACTAAGAGAGTTTTTATCCAGCCATCATGGATGATGACTTTTTGTTTTTACCAATTACATGTAATAACAAATTTCCACATAAGTTTTCAGAAGTTATATGATCCAAATTGTCTCCTTTTCTCCTTCCTGAGCTAGCAGGCAATTCAATCTGGGTTAAACATGCATTAATGGATGTCTGCTTTAGGTAGGATTTGAATCCAGAACTATTTGCAAAGGCTTGTAGGCAACCAGGGTGTCAGAAAGAGATTTTGAAGTTGGGAAGAGTGCAGTTGTTCCAGGAATATAGGTCAGCAAAGGAAAAGATTTAGATTTGAGCAGAGGTGTGCAGAAACCTACTTCAGTGCCCCAGAAGGCAGAATGACAGCCAATTAGTAGAGTCAGGTTTTAGTTCAGTAGGTGGAAAAACTCCTGACAATTAGAGCCATCCAGAAATGGATTGGTATCTCTTAAGAGAAAGTGAATTCCCTATCAGTGGAGATCTTCCTTAGGAGATTAGATAACCTCTAGTCATGGATATAAAGAGATGTGATTCATCCTTTGGACAGAGATTTTTAAATTTTATTTTGATCATGGATTTAGAGCTGGAAAGGATCTTAGAGATGATCTAGTTCCAACCCTCTATTTTATAACTGAGGAAATCAAAACCAAATATAAGTGGAAGGCCAGAATGTGAACCCCAGTCCTCTGACTCTAATCTCTTTCATAGATTGCACCTTCTTCTCAGTTCCTCTTTAAAATGATAGGATTGAATGAAATGATTTTAGCGTTCTCTTCTACCTCTGAAGCCTATCAAAGAATCTTAGAATGCAGAGTTGGAAGGCAAATGGTATCATCAATCTCAGGTCTAATTGTAAATTATACAAGTGCTTTCAGAAGTCTTGAGACATCATCCTGCATCCACTCTTTATCCCAATGCAGTGGCTATATTGGCAAACCTTAGTCTGCTGCCTGATCAGATCTCTAAACAAATGGAGGTTCTGACACAAGTTTCATCAGAGCATTTAAAAAAAATTCTCATTCTGGTCTTTGCCTTCCTCTACTGCAATCAGACCTACAAGAGAATCACTGAAACCTCTTCTCATAAAAGGTAACCAGGCACATTTCAAATTTTTGAGAAGGAAGTAGTAATAATAAAATTATCCCTTTTAGTAATAAAACTACTGGCAGAAATGGGGGTTATACCCTAACATGTACAACTAGAACTTTTACCAATGACTTAAAAGGAAGGAAATTTCTCCTGTTTCCTCTCATTTTAGGAAAAATGTTTATGAACTTATTACGGCTATCTTGGATTAAAACATGAGAAGGTTTTTGCAGAGAAGGTTCTTCATGGTCCTACAGGAGCCCATTCTGTTGTGGAGCTTTAAAAAGTATCTTCAACAAAGGTGATACGTTTAGGTCACATAAGATTCCTCAATATATGTAACCATGGAGAGAACTTTGTTTGCTGATCTTCTGATTATCGTGATCAAGCAGGGAATAAAAGAGATGGGCAGATGCTCATCAGCAATATTCCTCACTATCCTTTCAGGATATCCTTTCAGGATAGTGGCACAATGCCACGTTCAGATAGAAGAGGGATTTTCTGTTAATGATAAAAGTTCTGCAGATGGTTCCTATTTGTTAATGACCACACAGATAAATTCAGAACATCCCTTAAAGTCTCACCTACTTCTCAGTGAGATCCATGGTCATGAAAAAGAGATTTAGTAATAAATGCAGTGGGGGAAAGTGGATGAAGAATGCATATTGCCTAGATTTTATGAGTCAGCATTAAATGTAGATGAATAAATTGGGCCCAGAATGAAAAAGGAACAAGAGAGGAAATGGCTCCACATTTGAGAAATCATAGCATTTTCAGAGATTCTAAGCTGTTCCCTTCCATCAACTCCACTTTTTCCCACCAGCATTCTCCCTGTTATATGGCCATCAAAAATGACATACCATAACTTCAAGGTAATCTCAATTCTGTGTGACTGCAAGGACAATGAGAGGACACATGGTAAATACAAGTGAGCTAGAGCATATCGTGAATAGCAATTTCCACATATGAAGTGCTTAATGAAAGGCAACGTCTTGTGATGGAAGGAATGCTGGGTTTGGAGTCAAGACCTGAATTCAAATTCTCATTCAGACACTTAGCTGTAGGATGCTCAGCAAGTTTCTTAACTTCTTTAAGACTCATTTACATTTCCCTAATAAATTCACTATCCAGCTGTTCATCACTTCATACCTTGTACCTTCTCTCATTATCTCCTTTGCCCCTGGCTCACATGAAAAGGCATCCCTTCTTGCCAAGGCTAACTCCTTTACAAGCACAGATGATCCCATTCTATTCAGTCTTCTACTGGCTGCTTTCTTTCTGTCTACAAATGTGCCCACATCTCCCCAGCCCTCAAAAATCTCTCATTTGATCCATATGTCCCCACTAGCTATCAGCCCATATTTATCATCCCCTTTGTGGTTAAACTCCTTGAAAAAAATTATGTACAATAGGTACCTCCACTGACTCTTCTCTAACTCTCTGTAATCTGGCTTCTGACATCTTCATTCAACTAATCAGCCAACATTTATTAAGCACCTGTAATCTGCCAGGCACTGTGCTAAACCCAGGGGATTACAAAAAGAGACAAAAGACAGTCCCTGTCCTAAAGCAGCTTATAATTCCAAAGGGAAACAACATGCAAATAAATATACCCAAAGCAAACTACATACAGAATAAATAGGAGAAAATTAACAGAGAAAATCACTAAAATTTAAAGAGATTGGGAAAGGTTTGCAAAATGTTTGAAAGACAAAATGTTAGTTGGGTCGTAAAGAAAACCAGGGAAGTTGAGAGGGAGAGCTCCAGGCTTGGGGGACAGAGAAAATGCCAGAGCCAAGAGAGAGTGTCTTGTTTGTGAAACAGCCAGAAGGCCGGTGTCACTGGATGAAATAGTGTGTATTAGGGAGTAAAGTGTTTGGAAAGGAAGGAGGGCACTTGGTTATGACGGGTTTTGAATGGCATACAGAGCTTTTTGTATTAGATCCTGGATGCAGTGGGAAACCATTGGAGTTTACCGAGTTATGTGGATGACTCTCTCCTCTCTGGGTTTTTACCATCCAGGTGCAGGCCCTCTTCAACTCAAACCCGAGCTATTGCAATAGCCTTCTGGGCAATCTCTAATTCAAGTCTCTCTGGACTCCAGTTCATCCTCTACTCGGTTATCAAATTAATCTTCCTAAAACACAAGTCTGACTCTCTCTCTCTCTCTCTCTCTCTCTCTCTCTCTCTCTCTCTCTCTCTCTCTCTCTCTCTCTCTCTCTCTCTCTCTCTCTCTCTCTCTCTCTCTCTCTCTCTCCCTCTCCCTCTCCCTCCCTCTCCCTCTCCCTCTCCTCTCTCTCTCTCTCTCTCTCTCTCTCTCTCTCTCTCTCTCTCTCTCTCTCTCTCTCTCTCTCTCTCTCTCTCTCTCTCTCTCTCTCTCTCTCCCTTTCCCTTCTCCCTTCTCCCTTCTCCCTTCTCCCTTCTCCCTTCTCCCCCCACACACACAGAGGTTCCATGATCAAATATAAAATCTTTTGGGGGGGAGATTTTAAAGGCCTTCATATCCTGGCCCCTTCTGTCTTTCTAGTCTTCTTAATACCTTTCTCCAATGACACTGGCCTCTTTGCTTTTTCTTGCATATGACCATCCATCTTCCAGTTAGGAACATTTTTAGTCATTGTCTCCCATGCCCAGAATTCTTTTCCTTCCTCATCTTCTGGCTGCTTTCAAGTCCCAACTAAAATTTATCTTCTCTGAGAAGCTTTTCCCAATCCTTCCTTTTGAGACTCCCAATTTATTCTGTGTGTATTATGTTTGTACATAATTGTTCGTATATTCCCCATCAGACTGTGAGCATCTTGAGAATAGGGACTTGGATTTTTTTTTGCCTTTCTCAGTATCCTCAGTACTTAGCATTGTGCCTGGCCCATAGTAATTGCTTAATAAATTCTAATTAACTTGACTCTCCCTCCCCCCACTTCCTTATTTCACATCACTCAGATGTGTTCCACTACTATCTCCTTCACTGCAGCTCCAAATGATGAGGTGGCCCTTCTCCTTGCCAAAGCAAAC
Source organism: Monodelphis domestica (assembly GCF_027887165.1). Classification (NCBI taxonomy): domain Eukaryota; kingdom Metazoa; phylum Chordata; class Mammalia; order Didelphimorphia; family Didelphidae; genus Monodelphis; species Monodelphis domestica. The sequence continues at coordinate 54,036,509 of NC_077227.1, forward strand.
ATTTCTACATGCACAAGTAATCAATCCCATTCCATCCTGAATTCTCCAGGAGATTCCCCCTTTTATCATCTTTGCTTTCTCACCTTCAGTCGCTTCTTAATTGGAGAGGCAAATGCAAACATAAAGGATAAATTGGAGATAATTTCAGAGGGAAGGCACTAGCATTTAGGGAAATTAGGAAAGAAAGACTTCTTGCAGACTGAGTCTTGAAGAAAGCAATGGGAAGCTAGGAGATGAAGATTAGAAAAGAGAATTACTATCTACTTCCCTATTGCCTACAATATATGCTTATTTCTTCCCCATCCTCAAAAAAACCTTCTCTTGAGACATACATCCCTGTTATTATCCCTTAGTTGGCAAATATCAAGCAGGTGATCTATAATAGGTGCCTCAACTGTTCTCACTCTTAACTCTTGGCAGTCTGGCTTCTGACTTCATCATTAAACTGATACTATCTGCTCCAAAATTACCAATGTTCTCAGTTCTCATCCTCTCTAAAGTCTTTGGCACTGCAGACCACCTTATTCTCCTTGATATGCTTTACTCAGTAGGTTTTCATGGCACTGATCTCTTCTGGTTCTCTTTCTTTCTATCTGACCTCTCAGTCGCCTTTCTAGGATTTTCATCCAGATCACATTTGTTAATCATTAATGTCCTGGTCCTGCTTCTCTCTGGATACTATCATAATTGACTATTTCTTCAGTTCCCATGATTCAGTTATCATCTCTATGGAAATGATTCTCAGATCTATTTATCCAGCCCCAACCTGTCTGCTAACCTTTAGTCTCACACCTCCAGATTCATCCTGTTGCATACCTTTAACTGGATATGTTATAGACATCTTAAACTCTGCATGTCCAGAACTGAACTCATTATCTTTTCCCCCTAAATCCTCTTATCTTCCTAGATTCCCTGTTTCAGTGGGCATTGGGTGCTCTTTTCCTATTAATAAATTTATAATTTTTCCTTATATTAAATGACCATCCTAGTCACTTAGACTAGCATCCAAGGTGTCATGTTTGATTCCCTACTGCCACCTCTATCCTCCTATAACTGATCAGTTCCCAAATCCTACCTTTTCTACCATCATCCCTCTTTTATACTCCTTTTCTCCTCTGGCACTGCCATTTTTCTGCTTTTTGTCCTTATTCATCTCAGGCTTTGGACTATTGGCAATAGCTATAGTTGCTGGTGGGTCTGCCTTCCTTAGGTCTCTCCTTATTCCAATCTCTCCTCCACTCAACCACAAATGTGATTTTCTTAAAACACAAGTTTGACATGTTTCCCTTACCTCCACCCCAATAAATTCGAGTGGCTCCCTATCACCTTAGGATCAAATACTAAATCCCCTGTTTGGCATTCAAAGTCCTTCATAACCTGTATTGGCCTCCTATATTTCCAGGTTTCTTACATTTTATTTCCCAAAACTTTCCTTTCAATCTAGTGACACCAGCCTCCAGGCTGTTCCACAAAAAAAAGATGCTATGCTTCCTGGCTCTGAGCATTTTCTCTGGCTGTCTCCAATGCCTGGAATGCTCTCCCTCCTCATCATCTCTACCTCACCTCCTTTGAGTTTCAACTAAAATTCCATCTTCTGCAGTAAGCTTTTGTCAGCCCTGAATTCTAGTGCCTCCATTAGTTCCTTTTTATTCTGTAGATCACTTGTTTTTGTATATCTATTCCTTATTCTATTGTGAGGTCCTTGATGGCAGGAACTCTCTTTTGCCTCTTTTTGTATCGCCAGCACTCACTCAGTTCTACATCTCTGTTCATTGGAAATTACTTTCTTTGGTGAACATCTTCTCCATTTTGTACCTTTTCACCTTCATCGCCATCTTTGCTCTGTCTAAAGAGAAAGCCCCGTGCTTAGATCAGAGCAGACACACACTCTCTGGAAAGGATAATGAGCAGTTTTGTTGGAAATCACATGGCAGATGTATCACAGGGGGAAGAAACCCAAGGAAAGGATTCCTTCTCCAGAGTCTGCTTGGAATTCAGAGACAAGAGCTTCCAATATGATGCCATCTTCCTTATGGACTTTGGGAAAAGGTCTCTCGTGAGCTTTAGATTTCAAGTGGTGAATTAAAGGTTGGAGAGGAGGGGAGCTATTTGAGGTGATAGACTATTCTGGAAAATTTCTCTGATGTTTGAGTATAAATTCTTCCAAATCCTACTAATAATTTTATCAAAAGTAGACTAGCCAGACGTCAAAACAAACAAACCCTGGGTTTTATTCCAGCACATCAACTATCTCATTGTGTGGCATTGGGTACATTGGCCTCTGAAATGCTTTGAGTCTCCATTTAGGAGGTAGGATAGAGGATTTGTCCCCTTAGCCTCTGAAATCTTCTGATTTGACTCCTGTTATTCAGCGGGACTGGATCTTACTAGTCTGTGGTATAAGACACAAGGAAAAAGAAAAAAGAAAAAAAAAGACCCAAGGAACAAAATCTGATCAGTAACAGTGAGATAGAAAAGTATTGTTTGGGTTTGAAATGATTAAAATAATTTGCCTTTTAAAAAAAGTTAATCTGTTGAACAGAATCAACTATCATTAAACATCTCCAAGTAAAAATGACCTCCCTTGTCCTTTCCCTCTGTCCTTAACTGTGCTCATTTGGAATCTGATTTATCCAAATGAATCTGGCTTCTATACTGGGGGGGGGGTATCTATGGACTCTGTACCACGTGGAAACAAAAGACGGGCCAAACTTATGTGGCAGCAGATGAAGAGGGAGGTGAGAGTAGTTACCTCCCTCTGTACCAAAGCTGAATTCCAGCATGCTTTCCTATTCTCAGGCAGAAAGGAACATCAGCTGTTACTGAGTTCAACTCAGCCAAACTGATTGCTTTAAAAGAAAGTGGAATCTAATGGAAAGAGCTCTGGACTTCTGAGGCCAGGAGGTGTGGGGTTAACTTCATCTGGAAAAAAAAGTTGGTTGGTTCTCTGCCTACCTCACCCAGAGTTATGAGAAAAGCATAAAGCACTGAGCTTTTCTGTTTTGTTATACCTGTTCTTTTCTCTGTGTGTGTATCTATACCTACAAATATGTGTCATTTATATTCTAAATTACATATAAATCGGTTATATTTCCCTATGAGAGGAACATTAATAGTGTCATAAACCATTAACTATTGTATTTGTCATGAGTAGTATACCAGTTTTCTCTCCTTGTGCCCTAGAGCAGTTTGGGAATGGGCCCAGTTCTTGGAATTAACTAAAATAACTAAGAATATGGAGGGAGAAATGATTAGAATGTACACATTGGCCAATGTGTGAGGCACTATGAAAAGTGTATTTAAGTTCAAAGTATTTTGACTGTTCACTCTAATATGTCATTCACATTTTGTTGCTCTTCTTACTTTCACCTTTGATTAATAGTCAACTGATGCTTGTCATTGCTGTAGACTCTCATAGTAGAGAAGAAAAATCTTAGAAATTCAGAAAATATTCTTTAATAAGTACAACATTTATTTTTTAAGTAAGTATAGTGACTTGTTTCTAATAGGTAGGAATGTAATTTCCCATCAAGACCTTGAACTTTTTAAAATATATGAATAGATAGCATTAGCAGAACACCTGGAAGAGTGCAGAGTCCGTTTTTGGTGGGACCCCCCCCCCCGAAAGACTTGTAACGTTCTTTTCTTTCCTAAAGAAAAACCAGTAGAATGTTGTAAACACCCACCACTGGTACAAACAGTACATGATGGCTTCCCAGATAATACTCCAAAACATTAACAATCCATAACACCATCTGTCTGGGTAATCCCATGACTGATGCAGACCAAGACCTCCTCTGTGACTTAGATGGTCTTGATGAGTCGCTATGGCCAAAAAAATTCCTTTTCCTAATTTAGCCAGATTGATCCTCAGATAACTTACACAGTCCATCGACAAACCCATATTTGAAGGCTTTATCCCTTCGTGTGGGACCTGCACTCCAGAGAGGCACATGGCTGTCCAGGCCACACACCGCACAATCTGAGGCACTGGAAAAGGATATTATTATTAGCCAAACTGGATGAGGAAAAGAGAATGACAGTTAAAAATGTGAGAATTAAGAAGGCAAGAATTGGAGCTGGAAGAGCCATTAAAGATGAACTAGTCTAACCTCTTCACTTTACAGAGAAAGAAAGTCACCAAAAATAGAAAGATGGGTTAGATGACAGAAGACAACTTCATTTTCCTTCAGCTTATCTTTTTGGTACTAGTGACTGGTATATAGTTAATACTTAATGAATATTGATTAATTGAAACGAACACACAAATTCTTTTTGCATCTTTATCCTCAATCTAAAGTTACCTGCCTCTATTAATAAAAGCAAGAAGTAAGACTTCCCTGTGTCATTGTTTGTAGTTCTTGTTAACAGATTTTGGCCCTTAAAAGTGGCCCCTAAAAGTCATATCACTCTCACCTTTTATTTGACCACAAGTGAGGTGAATATTAGGCATGCCCATAAGTAAAAATGTGGCCCAGTAGACCGATAAAATATTGGTGGAATAATAAATAATAATAATAACTTGTATTTATATAGAAGTTGCCATTTATAGGAATCATCTTTCTACTTACTTTTTCTATTTTCTCTCCCTCATCCATACCTTTAAAGTTTATAGAAAAATTGGTGAATGTACTTTATATTTCAGTGCTAGGAAAAAACAAAATCATTAGAGCAACTGATTTGTGACTTCTTCTAAGATACAGAATTTATTCTCATATTGTGAGGTGTTTTTTTCCTATTACCTATGTTTTATTGGCAACCAAGAACAAAGGAATTACTGGAGAAAATATTAATAGCAACCACCCACCACCCCAGTTATTCACCACTATATGTCTACCAAAAATCAAGTATGGAAACCACAGGTGGAAGTTCACTTGCAACTTGAATAAAGGTGGAAAATAAGATTTCTTGTAACAAGATTTAACATTTCTAAATTAAGGAGCCTGGTTTTCTTTAGCTACCATATATTTGAAGAATTTTTTTATGCTGTGGCTTATTTATTTTTTTAAATAAGAAAATCATGTACTTTCTTGATTTTTTTCCTAAGCCCAGGGTGATAGTTTGGAATCTAATGCAAATGGAGAATTGGGGAAATTGAGAGTTCTATGCTTGTCATAGGAGACTTCAACTATCCACCAAAGCTCTCAATAAAATACATTTGAAGAATTTTATCTGTATTTCTCTTTATAACTCCCCCCCCCAACAAAACAGGAGGATAATTTTATTAAAAATCAATAAAGTGTGAGCATATATGCCTAACCTTCTGATATCTTTATATGAGTGGATCTGGAATAAGTTTGAGAATCCATTGACTTAAAATAATAATTCCCTTTACTTTTGCTTCCCCCAAAATACATTATTAAAAAGTTGAAATTAGGAGAGAGAAAAAAATCACACCAAAACAGAATTGTAGATCTCATGAAGTAGCTGACGAATATAGGTTCCAGTCTTTTGATAACTGGGTCTCAATGACATTAACTTTCAAAACTGCCAAATTCCATTTCTTTACTCCATCCAAACTATCACATTCACCCTGTTGCTTTGACTTAGACACCATACTGTTGAATTGGAGACATGTACAGAGTGGGTGCATAGACTTCAGCCAGATGCTAAGGCTAGAGAGACCTGAGGTTCCCTTGACACATTCTAGCTATTTGACTATGAGCAAGGTACAACTGTCAATTGCCCAGGCAACTCTATAAAAATACATTGTAGATGAGCATGGAGCATCCATACCAAGAGACCTTGATACAGATGGAATCGGAGCTCTACCTTTTCGCCCACCACCAAGAGAGTATAATGTAATTTCTCTGAATAATATATGTTTGAAACAGTATCCAACTGCTTTACATCCAGAATTTTCTAACTCTAGTGAAGATGCAAACTTTGGTATTAAAAAGAATACAGAGTACCAACAAGATGGCTTTCTTTCTCTCTCTCTCTCTCTCTCTCTCTCTCTCTCTCTCTCTCTCTCTCTGTCTCTCTCTGTCTCTCTCTCTGTATCTCTGTCTCTGTCTCTTTCTCTCTCTCTGTCTCTGTCTCCCCCCCTCTGTCTCTGTCTCTCTGTCTCTCTGTCTCTCTCTCTCTCTGTCTCTCTCTCTGTCTCTCTCTCTGTATCTCTGTCTCTGTCTCTTTCTCTCTCTCTGTCTCTGTCTCCCCCCCCTCTGTCTCTGTCTCTGTCTCTGTCTCTCTCTGTCTCTCTGTCTCTGTCTGTCTCTGTGTCTCTGTCTCTGTCTCTGTCTCTCTCTCTCTCTCTCTCTCTCTCTCTCTCTCTCTCTCTCTCTCTCTCTCTCTCTCTCTCTCCCCACCCCCATGGGTGAAAGTATAATGCAGGCATTGGACACACACACACACACACACACACACATATATATATATAGAGAGAGAGAGGATATTTGTATCAGTACCTATTCTCAATTGTTTGCAGAATATTTCAGAAGAAAAGTAACAAATCAATACTTATTACTTAGGAAAAACTGGAACACAAAATGATGTACGGAAATGTAGCACATTTGCAGAAGACAAAAAATCCTGTATTATAAGGCTAGGAAAAAGCCAGAGAACATGAGTTATAATGCTTCCCAGTTATAATATGGGATAGTGGGTTAAGTACTAGGCTTGGCACAGGTATCAGGAGATACATGAGTTAGAATCCTGACTCAAGCAGAGGTTATCTAACTTGTGGGAGTGATTTAACTACAGAATTTCCAGATGCTCTGCTGGGTGTGGGGATAACCATGGTACCTCCTCTACAGGGTTGTGATGAAATGATCTCCAGGAAGGATGTGTACAAACCGCTTTGCCCTTATGACCCAAGTAATCTCACATTGTAACATCCTGAACCTCAGTTTCTTCATGTTCTTTTTTCTTAAATATTTTCCCAATTACATGTAAAAACAAAATCTATTTTATTAATCAGTACTGAGTACTTCTTCCTCAATGAGTATATTTTTCTTTCCATTTGCAAAATGCCCTTCCAAGGCACAGAAGGTGGTGGGTGGGAGGGAACCCAAGGACTGAACATGGCTGTCTGAAGCCAAAAAAGAGAATATGGAGGTTCTAACTTCTCTCTGAATACTATACCCAATAATAAAATGAAAAGGGCACAGGTAGTTATAATTTATACAGCACCCACCTTGTGCCAAGAACTGTGCTAAGAACTTTACAAATATTATCTTATTTGATCCTCACAATAACCCTGGAGTTAGGGATTACTATTAACCCCATTTTACAGATGAAAAAAACTAAGTCAAATAAAGGTTGAATGACTTGCCTAGGGTCATACAGCTAGTGAGTGTCTGGTCAGATTTGAACCCAGGATCTTCTGGTTTTAGGTGCTACACTTAGTAGGCCTAAAAACTAGACCAATGGGAAGGAGAATGAATACTTCTTACTTTAGACTAAAGAGTTCTAGAAGTTAGGAAATAACCTTGATGTTAGATGTCATAATAATAAGTCTCTTCTCTTTGCCTTCTCCAGGTGCACCAGAGGCTCTCTTCCTGGCAGCACTTAAGGGTTTTCTATTGCAGTACGGCAGTGCCCTCTGATGGTAAGTTTTGGCAAATCTGTTCCATGTCATCTTCTTCTGTCCCTCCTCCCATGCAGTTGGCTAGCCATTGGCCTCTTAGACTTGCAGAGGCTTTGGCACCCAGGACAATGGTGATCAAGATGGAGAAAGAAAGTATTGGCCATGGTGTGAGCAGGACCCACTATTCTCATTGACAGGAATTGTTAGAGTGTTTAAAGATGGAGTCGAAATCAAAGAAGAAAGTGGCACATTAATGAAATCTTCGTGTAGGGGGTCTTTTCTAGTCTGTTCTTTTCTAGATTTTCTCCTGTTTTTTTAGGGGGGTTGGAGGATGTGGTTTCTTGGTAGATCATAGAACTGCCATGTTCTCATCCCTTGTTGGCATAAGATCCCAACAGAATCCATTCCATTTTCTGCTGCTGCTTCTTCAGGATATTTTTCTCCATTCAGTGCTTTTAGAGATGAGAAGAGAATGAGCAAATGTTGGGGGAATTAAACAATATTATTTAGTAACCATGTGCTGTTCATCATCTAAAGAGGTGATGCCACATACTCGCTATTGGTAGGACGTATTTGAAACCCAACTGAAGGTAGCAGTAGATTTCTTTAGGAAATGATGGGTTGAGTTCCATTTCCAAGTAGGGATGGATTTGGGCTGAGCCACCATTCAGCTGTGTGCCAGTAGCACATGTTTACAATGCAGTTGCTTGGGTTAAGACTGGACACAGTTTGTACATTCTTAGATGGAGATCAGACTGGGACTTTGGTCTTATTAGCGCCAGCCCCTGTGTGTAGCAAGTATCCAAGAAGCTCCTATAAATGGAGAGGGAAAGGCAGGGAAGATGGAGGCAGAAGGAGCATCAGCTGACGGATCTGGAAGGTTTGGTCATCTATAGAGAACCTTGTATTTATTCATCTGGCTGTGGTGCACCTGGACAAAATTTGAAAGGCAATAGAGAGAACAAGGTAGAAACAAAGTAGAAAACAGTGCATCTAAGTGGTCTTTTTTTCTCCCTCCATGGGCATAACTGCCACTGAAAGAGTCACTGCATTGTAGAAGGGCTGAAAGCAGGTTTATTTTGCAGTTGATAAAGGACTATTTCTGAAAGACTATGGGGAAGGGGCAGCTTAGGAGTCCAGAAGACCTGGGTTCAAATCTGAGCTCAGAAGCTTCCTAGCTGTGTGACAGTGGGCAAGTCACTTTACCCCAATTGTCTAGCCCTTGCCCTTCTGTCTTAGAGGTATTAACTAAGACAGAAAGTAAAGGTTTTTTAAAAAAAGGTTATCTGCTAAAGGATCTGTGAGGAGACATGAACTAGCCTCACAGGACAAGAATGAACAGTTAGATTGAATTCTAAACTAATAAGGAAAAGGTAAAAGCAGGAGCCAGGATCACTATTACTTACCTCAGCTTTAATAAGAGATGTTGTTCCTGAAAATCCCACATCTTAAATTTCCTGCTCGCAAGCCAATAAAACCATAGAGTGCTTAGAGTCAGGGAGAGTTCTAATTTCTGCCTCTAATACTTAAGAGTTGTGTGAACCTCTCAAGTCCTTTGAACTGTTTTGAACCTCAGTTTTCCTCATCCAAAAAATGAAAATTACGGTGCCTACTTTACAGAGTTCTGGAGATTCCAATGAGATAATGTACACGACTGAATTCTGTATACATGTCTACTGCCTTACCAAGTAAAAAAAGTCTCATTTCAATCCAATAAACCAGAGATCGATTGGCAAATGTACAGTGTGGTATTGTGGGAGATGCAGAAATGAAGGTCCCTACCCACGAGGTACTTAGAATCAAATTGAGCAAAGAAGAAAAAGTACACAAATGGCTAAGTATTTGACAAGAATGACAAGAATGTAGCGCTGGCTCCTAGTGATTTGTGAAACCCAAATAAAGATTGAGATAGGTTTTCCTGGGGCATTAGAATGTTCACAATGAAAAGGTCACCTCAGAAAATGGTGATAGTACTCATTTTTTGGCCAACAGTTCAAGTCAAAAATCTAAATACTTCTTTTTTTTTTTTAGTCTTTAAAATTTTTTTATTTCATTAATTAAATACTTCTTTTTTGAAAAATCCAAAAAAAATTGTTTTAATGTTTTCTGTTGCCTTAATGACTATGTTCTTTAGCAAATCAAAGTTTGGTTGAGAGAAAAGTATGCCAAGTAGAATATGTCTTTATATGGCTGTCCATTATTTAATTATGTATGAGGGCAGCTAAGTTTTGCAGTAGATACAGCTCTACTCTTGGAATCAGGAAAATGTGAGTATAAATCCCATCACAGACACTAGCTTTGTGCCAGTTACTTAACTATTAAACCTCAGTTGCTTCATCTATAGAATAACAGTAATTACAGCATCTCCTTCACAAAGTTGTGAGAATCAGAGATAATATATGAAAAAGTGCTTCATAGATCTTACAAGTGCTATATCAGTGTTTGCTATTATTGTTGTTGCTGTTACCATTATTATCATCATCCTACGTGATTCATGCAGACAAGAAAGGTTAGTGTATTTGATTTTTGGAATAAAATTAAGTCTTCAGCAAAGCTCTGTTGACTAATAAAATTTATGGAAGAGTTATGGGGGCGGCTAGATGGCTCTATAGATTGAGAGTCAGATTTAGAAACTGGTCTCAAGCACTTTCTAGCTTTGTGACCTTGGACAAGTCACTTAACTCCCATTGTCTAGCCCTTACCACTCTTCTGCCTTAGAACTGAAATTTACTATCTATTCTAAGATAAAAGATAGGGGTCAGCTAGCTAGGCTCAGTGGCCTTGAGCTGGGAGGTCCTGGGTTCAAATCTTGATTCTTAGCTATGTGACCCTGAGCAAGTCACTTAACCCCCATTGCCTAGCCCTTACTGTTCTTCTGCCTTGGAGGCAATACACAGTATTAATTCTAAGATGAAAGGTAAAGATTAAAAAAGAAAAGTTATGTGACATTTACATCTTTATGATGTATGACAAAATAGAGCAGTTGAATGCTTAGGGTTATCCATATTTATCTCGATGAGTCAAGAGGCATATTGTATGTTGACTATGTGCCAGATACTCTGCCAAGTGTTGGAGTCACAAAGAAAGACCAAAGAAGTGCTCTGGGAGTTCACAGCCTGCCAAGAGAGACCACACACACAAACACAGGGATATAACAATAAATATAGAAAGGCCAGAGTGGGAAGAGTGACCAGCAGAAGGTGCCAGCATTAAGGGGGTCGGGGGAAAGCCCTCTTTTAGAAGGTGAAATTTTAACTGAGACTTGAAAGGAGAAGCAGCAGAGATGAAGAAGGAGAGAAGTCCTGGCATGGTAGATGCCAGTGAAAACTCTGGGTCTAGAGAGGTTGGTTATCTTGGGTGAGGAATACTACCAGGGCTAAAGATGCTGGACTGCAGTGTACAGTTTTGTTTTATTTTGTGGGTAGGAAAAATCAATTTGTTGCTAAGGCTAGCAATAACCAATAAATTAATTGGACCATGATTTCCCTCAATGATCCAAGAAATATTCATTTAGCCTCTTGAGTCATTTTGTAAGTTCATTCTTTCATTAGTTTATTTTAAATTTAATATACTTTTTAAATTTTTTACCATGGTTATGTGATTCTTATTGTCTCCCTCTCCTCTTCTCTCCCCACACTTGGAGTTAACAAATGATTCCATGCAGTGTACAGTTTGTAAGGGATGTCAGAAAACTGGACAGGCAGCATGGGTCCAAGTTATACACCAGACACCAGACAATTTTGTATTTAATCTGTAGGAAAGAGGGAGTTCCTGGAGTTTACTTATAATATGCTCGGATTTGCCCTTTAGAAGATGAATTTGACAGCTTAGTTTAAGATTTGTATGGAACATCCATTTCAAGATGTTTTCAAGGCATTAGAAGGGGCAAGAATGGAAGTCAGGATAAAGAGATCTGGAAATTATCTCTGGAGAGATGATCATTCAACCTCCAGGAGCTGCTGAGATCACCAAGTGAAATAGCATAAAAGGAGAAATTCTTAACTTTGGAAAGAGCGGGTCTGGTTAAATGATGAGATCAGAAACCATACTGCAGAGAGTTGAGACAAATTTGAGGAAGGGAAGTGAAAGAAAGCACTGATTGTAGATGGGCTTCTCAAGTTTAGCCACAAAATGGAGGAGAGATGGGGACAGTAGCTAGCAGGGTGAGATGGATGAAATGACAGTTTTCAAAGATGGGGAGACATGAGCAGGTTTGTTGGTAGTAGGAAAGCAGCCAGTAGACAGGGAGAGATTGAAGAAAAGCAGGGATGACTGGAGGCACAATCTGCTAGATAAGATGAGATGGAATGGGATTTCTTGTGCCTGGAAATGAAAAAGGGAGGAGGTATGTGTGAGAAATTGTGTATGTAGAAACAATAGATTGTGAGTGTGGTGAATAAGAAAATGATGAGGCCATCAACAGAAACAAGGATGTCAGGAGGAAGAGCTGATGTAGGGGAAGATGCTTAGTTTTAGAGCTTAGTTTTAGACAGTGAAAGTGCTGAAAACTAAAGCTGTTTGTTGCCATTCATTCCTAAATCTGGAATTATTTTGTGCTCTCAAGTGCCTCTGAGTTTCTATGCCACTTTGGGGGACATTACAATACATCACATATGGCAGTCGGTGACCGGGATTTAGTCTTTTTTTTTTTATTGTACATCTGTTGTCCAAAGACCAGCCTGGATAATTTAGGATAGGCTCATCACTTCGTTGGCTATAGACTGATCATATTTTTTAGTTAACAGCAACTCATAAATAACAATTTATTGTGATATATGTGGTTCAATCCTCATTTATGGAGTGTGTTTCCATTGATGAAATCTCATATCCTTGAAGTGTCAAAACCAAATTATAAAGGAAAAGGAACCCAACCAAGCAGCTAGTTGGTATAATTTTCCCTTAAAATCAGTATCTTTTTTGTGTATGCTGGCATCTGGCTCTTGTCATCCCATGTGTTTTTATATCCATATATTTTGACTTGGCTTCAACTAGAAACTATTTCAAAAATTCATAAATCCAACAAAATTTTGTGTGGCTGGCTGCAAATTAGGAAAGAGAACTACATTCAAATCAAATTTGGAGAGAGTAAGGAGGCCTGAGAATGCAACTCATTGGTAATCCATCCTATTAAAGGCATAGAATTGGGAGGCAGGTGGTCATTTGTAGAAATCTGGAAGTAAATTAGTTTCACCAGACCATAGATTATGGGAAGGGGAGTAATGTGTAGTTTAGTTTGCAAAAGGAGGTTGTGGAGGGCTTGAAATGTCAAACAAGAGTTTGTATTTGATCCTCTAAGCAATAGGGAGCCATTGGATCTTTTTTAAGCAAGGGAGTGACATGATTAGACTTGTCTTTTATAAATATTACTGTGGCCGTGATTTTATTCTGTGGAATAAAAATTGCAGAAGGGATAGATTTAGGGCAGGGAGACCTAATAATGAGGATGCTCTACAATCATCCAGGTGAGAGATGATAAGGACCCGAAGGAATATGGTGGTTATGTGAGTAGAGAGAATCCAGATGTAGGAGATGTGGTGGAAGTGGAATTTAACAAGACTTGGCTAATGACTGGACATGGGGAGTGAGAGAGTCTGAACTTGGGTGACTACATTATGGTGCTCCCCTCTACAAAAAAGTCAACTAAAGAAGGGTGGATTTTAGGGGAAAGATAGTAAATTCCATTTGGATGTGTTGAGTTTGATATATATATATATATATATATATATATATATGCAGTTGGAAATGAGCAAGAGGAAACTGGTGATATGGGATGGGAGTTCTTATGGGAATATAGGAATCTTGGCTATAAAGGTATTCAATAAATAATTGTTGAAAGCCTAAATTCTCAGATGGCAGTCTGTGTTGGAAGGGTAACATCCCTTATGAATCTCAGGAGCAGAATATAATAACACATGCCTCCCCCAAGTTGAAAGTAAACACTTGAGTCTCATCCAGCACACTAATCATCTGCTTAATTAAATCCAGGGGTCTGAATGAGAACAGGAATGCCTACCTATAGATACAAGGGTCTTCTGCAAAGATACCCTTGCCTTTGTTCAGGTTTCCTTGTTTTCCTCTAAAATCAACTGTGTCTGTTTGATCTTTCATTGCCTTGTTGCTAGAATATCTGCAGTTTAAGATAAAAAGAGGCACTCATTAAAATAATGCACGTACTTATGTGATAATAAATACTTTGTAATATAAGGGAATGGTAAAGGGTAGCTGTAATTGTATGATGATTAAGAGAGGTCTTATGTTCCTTTTTGTTGTATGTTATTTTTTCCCATCAGAAGTAACAGTGATTTACCAAAATGGGTTACCTGTGATATCTGTGAGGCTACCATCCCGGCGTGAGCGCTGTCAATTCACACTCAAACCTATTTCAGATTCTGTTGGTGTATTTCTACGACAGCTTCAAGAAGAAGATAGGGGAATTGATCGGGTAGCAGTCTATTCACCAGGTATAGTCACTTTTCATAACTATGAGCTCTCACTTGTAAACTTTAAGGAAGCCAACAGAGTTGCAATTTCTACTTAAACTTTGCAGCCCTTGTGGAAGAGTGATCTCTGGTGCATTCTGAATTCTCAGTGACTTCTCAGAGTGATTGGTCAGTTTTATCACTATACTTCACATATACTTATTGGTGGAAAATAAAACACTATATGTTTACACCTATGTCCTACCAAGGATGGGCAGTCATATTCTAATTGCTTTAGACCTTTTAATGTAAGATTTAGGCACTGGGTAAACTATTCCAATAATTATTATTATTGGGATTTCCACTTTGGAAGGATGAATTCTTAAAAATATTTTTTTAATCTAGAGTCTTTGCAGTAAGTTGGAAACATCAGGGGAAAAAACCTGTTAGCTTGAAAAGTCTATAGATTAAAGCCCCTCTTTGAAGTGTCGGAGTGAGTAGAAGAAAGACTGCAGGGCTCTTGTAGCTACTCCAGTGAGAATGAAAAAAAAAAGAGCATGAACCAACATACCAGCCGGCAATTCAGAGAAGTGAAGCAAATTCATCAAGTTTCCACATCTGTGCAAAGAAAACCTGTGAGTGAGTACTAGGAAAGAAGTCCTGGCAGAAGAGTTAGCAGAAGGCTTTTGTAGCCTACAGTGCTGTTACTCTGACGCCAAACCAGGGCTGGATAGAGCAATAATCAGAGCAGGTCCTTGAAAAATATGGTGCTCATTAGCAGATAAAACAGGGAGGCTCTACCTTCCTTCCAGAAATCCATAGAGTGTGGCTCCAGTGAAAAGTACCAATTTAAGAAGTAAGGCTGGAAAAATGAGTAAACAAGAGAAAGCACTCACTGACAGTAAAGAACTATCATGGAGCAAGAGACAAGACACAAACTCAGTAGAAAAGAATTAATTCGACATCATCTATTTGCAGTGTCAAAGAAAATGACAAATTTGCCACAGACTGTACTGAAATTTATGGAATAAATGAAGAATAAGTTTAAAAGTGGTCATGTAAATGAAATACAAGAGCTCTATAAAGAGTAAAGAATTGGAAGGAGCACAAAGAGCTTAGTGCCAAAGGTGAAAAACCGTATTACTCTGATAGCAAACTCCTTAAAAATCAGATTCAACCAGACAGATCAATCATCATACTAAAGAAATACTAGAACATAATCAAAAGACTTAAATATTATCAGAAAATGCAAATTATCTGTCAGAAACAATTAACCTGGAAAATAGGTTAGTTATAGGTTATAAAATAGGTTATAAATATAAATATAAAATATAAAAATAAAATATGTTGTAAAAATCTTCAGACTAATTGAAAACCTTGATTATTTCTTTTAAAGACCTAAATATCAATTTTTTTAAAAAATGAAAACTTCAAGACCTATTAAAACTAGAAGTCAAAATGAAAATAGAAAGAACTCACTAGTTACCCCCTGAAAGAAACCCAAAATAATTTCTTCTAGAAAAGTCATAGCCAAAACCCCAGAGGTTTTAGGTAAAAAAAAATGATGCAAGCAGCCTGAAAGAAAGAGTTCTGACACCAAGAAGTCACAATCAATATCACACAAGACCTGGAATCTACCACTATAAAGGAAAATACAGTTTTCTAGATGGCAAAAAAAGATAAATGCTTATCACCAAGAATAACTTACTCAGCAAAGCTGAATACAATCTTATGGGAGAAAAAACCCCAGAACTTTAATAAAATAAAGGACTTCCAAATATTCCTGATGAAGAGACCAAAACTGAGTAGATATTTTAAAAAGAAGTCAAGAGAAGCATAGGTAATTTGAGCAATTGGAAGGAAATTAGGTTGAAATGTTTATAGTCTAATGGGAGAGAAGAAACAAGCATCCTCTAAAAATCCTAATGTCTTCTAAGGTTAAACGGGGTATTCAGAGGGCTTGAGAGCATGTTTTGATGATCTGAAGAGAAAAAAGCAAAGGAAAGGAAAGAACAACACATCAAGGGAGGAAGAGGAGGAGAGAACAGGCTAAACATGAACTTCAAACTAGAAAAGGATGGAGTGTACACACACACACACACACACACACATATTTTGGTATTTGACCACAGTACATTACAGTACAACCCAGAAGGCAAAGTGAAAATTAGAATAATGCAAGCAGTCTGAAAGAATGAGTATTGCCACCAACAAGCAAAGATTAATTGAGATAAGAAGGGATGTAGATTCAGAGAGGTAGTAGTAATATTCAAAAAACACTATTCAGAAGGAATCTGATCAAGAAGATAATGAAGGAGGGAATCAAAGAAAATAAAGAAAGGGTAATAAACTATGACTAGAAACTAAGCAAGGAGTAGAAGAAAAGAACAGTATAATAGAAACAAAATAGAACAAATATAGATGACTAATACTGAACACACTTCCTTCTTGCTACTCTCTTCTTCATTGTAAAGAGAAAACCCAAGAAAAGGAAAAGTATAATCAGATAGGATAGAAGAAAACCCACCATTAATCATAACTGTTGACATGGATAGGATCACAGGGTAGTTAGGTGGCTCAGTGATTTTAGAGCCAGGCTTAGAGAAGGAAGGTTCTGGTTTCAAATCTGGCTTCTGACAATTACTAGCTTTTATGATCCTGGACGAGTAACTTAACCCCCATTGCCTAGCCTTTACCACTCTTCTGCCTTAGAACCAGTACACAGTATTGATTCTAAGATGGAAGGTAAGGGTTCCAAAATAAAAGCACAGATAGGATCAGATAACCCAGGATGGTAGCAAAATCTAATAATATGTTATTTACACAAAATATACTTGCCTCAGAAAAAATTGACACAATTAAAATAAAGGTCTAAAAATAAAATTGAGTATCTTTTAGTTCAGTTTTGAATTTGGGGTTCACATGAATGGAGAAAAATTTATCTCTTTATTTTCACTAATCTTTTGAAATCTAGCATTTCCTTCAATTATTGAGAAATATTACTCTGAGAAAGGAGCCATATGTTTTGCTAGACTTCCAAAATAGATCAATGACTGGAATCTATAATAAAAAATCCAATAATAAAATAAGGTTAAGAACCCATGGTTTCAATAAACTTAAAAAAGCAGAAGTAGCAATCATGATCTCAGATAAGTAACAACAGAAAATAAACAATTAAAAGAGATAAACAAGGAAATTTCATTATTTTTATAGGTACCATAAACAGTAATTTCAAAGTAATACTTTACCTAAATATTTAAAGGAGGAGGTATGTGGTTTACAGAAAGAAATAATAAAATCATAATAGTTAATGTAACCCTTTCAGACCTAGACAAATCTAATCAAAATATAAGAAAGAAGTTAAGACCTGAACATTAGGGAAATGAGATATATCTCTAGTGATTCTTAATGAGGAAAGAAAGGTATAGGTGTGCATGTGTGTGCTCTCATAGTGTGTCTGGGAGTGAGGTAATAAAGCCCTATACCAAAGTTATTATTGTATAAGTGAAGAGGATATATATAAGAGATATTATAAAGGTAGAAATTACAAAATTTGACAACAGATTCAGATATGTGGGGTGAGAGAATGATGAGTGACATCTAGGCCATGAGTCTGAGTGAAGGAAATTCAGAAGAAGCTAGGATTTGGGACAAAAAATAATGAGTTCTCTTTTGAATGTGTTGAATTTGAGATGCCCATAGCATATTGATAGACAGTTGGTGATGTAAGACTAGACTAGCTCAGGAGCAAGTGAGGGCTAGATAAATAGATGTGAGGTTTAGAGGTGATTATTTAACCCATGGGAGTTGGCAAGATCACCAAATGATATAGTATAGAGAAAGAACAACAGAGGTCCTAAAAGATGAACATTAATGAACATTAATGCACATGACTTGAATAAAGAACCAAGAAAGGAGACTTAAAAGGAGCTGTCAGATAGGCAGAAGGAGAATTAAGGAAAAGCCATCAAAAAAAGAGGAAAGGAACTCATATCAAATAGAGGAACCCATATGGTACAAAAATAATGTTATAATGGCAAAGAAGTAAAAATTGAGGGAGTGTCCATCAATTGGGGAATGGCTGTACAAATGATGGTTTATGAACCTAATGGAATACTATTGTGACACAAGAAATAAAAAGTATTGTTTCACAACAACCTGGAAAGACTTATATGAACTGATGCAGTGTGAAGAAGAACTAGGAGGACAATTTATGCACTGAAAATAACATAGTAAAGAAAAAATAACTTTGAAAGATTTAAGAACTCTGATCAGTGACCAGTCACCATCCAAAAGGCCAGTGATGAAGTATGCTTCCCACCTCTACAGAAAGATGATGCATTCAAGAATGATACATACATTTTGGACATGGGCAGTGCAGGAATTTGTTTTCCTTAGATATGATATTTGTTACAAGATTATTAGGGGTTTTTTCCCTTCCAATTGGAAGGAGAAAGGGAGTAGGAGAGAAGGAAAATAAATTCTTGTCAAATTTTTGTTAGATTTTTTAAAAATCCCCTTTACCAAAAAAACCCCACATAACTATTTTGAACAGTTGTATGCCAACAAAACTGACAGTTTAACAGATGAATATGTACAAAAAATATAAAATACCTACATTATAAGAACAAGAATTAGAATATTTAAATAATCATGTTCCTGAAAAAGAAATGGCATAATAAATCACCAAAGAAAAAATCCTTAAACCAGATGGATTTACAAATTAATTCTATCAAACATTCAAAAATGATTTTAATATTTCATTGATATTTGCAAAACTAGGAAATGAAAGAATCTGAACAAATTTCTTGTATCATACAAATATAATCTTGATACCTAAATGAGGGAGAGTCAAAATAAAGGGAAAAGTATATCCCAAATTAATTCAATGCAAAAATTTTAAGTAAAATATTAGCAAAAAGGCTACAGCCAAATAATATAAAAAAGATCATGCAGTATAACTGGTTGGATTTTTACCAGGAATGCAAGTTCAGTATCAAAGGAAAACCAAAAACATAATAGACTGTATTAATTTTTAAAACAATCTAAATTACAAAATTATATCAATACAGAAAAAGCTTTTGATACAATTAAGCACCCATTTCTATTTTTAAAAAAACAACTAAAAGCAAAAGAATAAGTGGATCATTACATAATTTGATAAAGAGTAAATTGTTGGTAGACAAAGCTCCCAAACTATCATCCAATATCATAAATTTAGGAACCAGTGAGAGTTTATTGAGTTCCCATTGAGGGAGCTTCACCCTCAGAAGCAAAAACTCTCCAAAGAACATTAGGATAAAACATCCAGGTTTTGATTTAAGCAGAAAGTGGAATTGGGTATTATGTGCCTTAGGATTAGCCCGAGCAGTTGCTGGAGGTTCACAAGAGTAGGCATAAAGGAGATGGTATCTCTGGCTCTAGGTTAACTATCTCTTGTAACTCTGCCCTCCCTAATAAATAGGACTGTCCTTGCTGTTCTAACAGTAGAGGAAGTCATAGACAGGAGTCCAGGATAGTGGCTGCAATACAAACAGTTAGGGACAAGATAGAGAAAGTACAGACAAAATGAAGTTACTTTCTCAGCTACCTGCAGTATCTATCTAGTGTTATATGTAATAGTGATAAAAGAGATTCTTATCCTTTAAGATCCTGGGGAAAGCAGGGATGCACAGTATTACCACTGACGTTTGACATAGTACTAAAACTAGGAGCCATAAAAATAGGACAAGTAAAACAAATTGAGGGAATAAGGATAGTCAAAGAGGGGAAAAAATTATTTTTGCATACATAATAATCTGTGTAGAGTACACTAGAGTGACAGCTCGAAGATTAATGGAAACAATAACTTTAGCAAAGGAACAAAATATAAAATAAACTTACACAAATCATCAGCCTTTCTATATAGTATCAACAAAGCACAGCGGGAAGAGCTAAAAAGACAAATATTCTATCCAAATTCTATCCAAAATAACTACCGAGTCAATGACGTTTGTGAGCTGACTTCAAAATACTCTTATGAATGTAATGACAAAACACTTTCTAGAAATAAAGGTAGAACTAAATATGGGGAGACATTAATTCCTAATGACTGAACTGTGTCACTATAGTAAAGGTGACAATGCTAACCCAATTGATTTATTTGTTTTATGCTATACTCTGGAGCAACAAAAGGTCCATATTTTCCAGAGAAATGATAAAAAGAAAAACACAGGAAGGAAAGGAACATAACAACACTTTATCTCAAACAATACTACAAAGCAATAGTTAGAAAAATGATTTAGTACTGATTAAAAAAAAAAACTCGACCTGGAACAACCAATTCAATTAACATTAGAAACAAAATAGTTAACTGGAAAAAATATTTGCAGCAAATTCCTCTGATAAAGGTCTCATTTCCTTTAGATGAATGAAAGATAAATAAGGAACTGAGTTAACCCATTAGAATGCTAGCCATTCCCCAATAAATGATCAAAGGTATATAGGATTATTTAAGGAATAAACCCAAACTATTAAGCCATGTAAAAAAGCTTCCAAATCATTAATCATAAGTATAATGCAAACTAAAATAACTCTGCTATTTTACCTCAGATCCATCAGATTTTTTAAAAAATCATCAAAAAAGAAAATTATAATTGTTGGTGGGACTTTAGGAAAATAGTTACACTGATGTATGGATGAATTGGTCCAGTTATCCTAGAAAGCAATTTAGAACTATGTCACTAAACTTTGCTTATTTTTTGACATAACAATACCACTTCCAGGCTAAATCCCAGCATTTGTGTTGTTGTAAAGGACAGGAAACAATAAGGAGAGATGCCCATCAACTGAGGGATGGCTGAAAAAATGTGGTATATGAAGAAAATGTTATTAAGTTGTCAGAAATGGCGATGGGAAAGGGATAGTTTTGGTGTAACTTGGAATAATGCAGAGTGAAATGAGCAGAGCCAGGAGAAAATTGATGCAGTAACTGACACTGTAGAGATAAACAACTTCTAAGGACATCTGATCTCTTGATCTATGTAATGACTGGCCATCACTATAAAGGAGAGGTGATAATGTGCACCGCCCACCCCTGGGCTGACAGGTGAGGGTCTCCAGGTGCCCACTGAGATGTACACAGCAAACGTGTGCACTTATTCCTCTTGACTGCATATTTGTGACAAGGAATGTGTTTTTCTTTTTAATATGGTAGATGGGGAAGAGTAATAAAGGTGTTTTGGAGAAAATAAAAGAAGTGGGGGAAAGGCCATTGAAGTCTTTTTGAAACATAGAGAAACTAAGACATTCAGAAGGAAACACAGACACAACAGCTGCAAAAGTTACATGTTGAATTTTATCATGTGCTTTTTTTTAAGTCACCAATATGTACTCTTTGATCCAGTGACACTGGCCTCCTGGCTGTTTCATGAATAAAACACTTCATCTCTGGGCTCCTGAGCATTTTTCCTGGTTGTCTCCCATGCCTAGAATGCTCTTCCTCCTCTGCTTCCTCTACTGACCTCCTTTAAGTTCCAACTAAATCCTGTCTTTATTGGAAGTTTTCCTCACTCCCTCTTAATTCTAATGCCTTCCACTGTTAATTATTCCCTATTAATCCTGTGTATAGCTTGCTCTCTATATTATCTTCCCCAATATTTTGTAAGTTCCTTGAAAACAAGGACTGTCAATTTTTTGTATTTAGCAAAATGCCTTTCACATGGGAGGTTCAATAAATGTTTACTGATTGATTGGTAACTCCATCTTTTTGTTCTATTTCACATATGGAAATGTTTCTTTTTATTGTAGTTCATTTAATTCAGAATTTTTCAAATTTAAAAGTAAACAGTATATAAAAGACAATTTTTTTCAGGCTGAATAAGACATTGATTTTAACATTTTATTTATTTATTTTAAAAATATTTTTCCATGTTTACATGATCAATTTTCTTTACCTCCCCTCTTCCCTCCCCCCTCCCAGAGCTGACAAACAATTCCACTGAGGTGTACAAATGTTATCACTTGATACCTATTCCATATTATTCATTTTTGCTATAGTGCCATTTTTTAAGGCCAAACCCCAAATCACATACCCATGTATACAAAAGACATCCATTTTTAAAAAGTAATTAATTTTAAAATAGTTTTAAACAATCCCAAGGAAAAAAATAACCATCAGAACTATAAATTTTCTTTTTTAAATACTGCCCTCCCTTCAAATTATTAGGAATAATGAGCCAATTTGGTGTGCTCCATTATATCCAGCCTGCACCTTCATAGAATAATTAATATTTATGAGTATTCATAAGTGTACAATCTGCTATGATTAACATACAAAAGTCCTTGGTGCAAATAACTTCCATTATAAGCATTCAAGAAAATGGAAAATCTGTGTGGATTTCCATGCCTGTATATTTTAAGCTGAGATTTCTGCTAGCCAGTAATCTTCTTACCGTTAGACTATAAAGGATATTGCTTCTGAGTGTGGCATAATTCAAAATCAGCTACCTGTAAAGCCAAGTGAGCTCAGCCAAGAACTCTGTTTGTTTGTCTGGTTTTTTCCGTACTCCAATTCTCTTTTTGACATTTATATTAAGCACATACTATGGGTAAGGCACTTCAGTGTTTCGTTATCCTTATCCTTGTACTTATCATGATATAAGGAACCTTGAACATGTGTTTTAAGGAACTTGAATAAAAGCATTTTTCTCTTAAACCCTTACCTTCCATCTTGGAGTCAATACTGTGTGTTGACTGGCCAGATTTGAATCTAGGACCTCCCATCTCGAGGCCTGACTCTCAATCCACTGAGCCACCTAGCTGCCCCCCTCTCGTTAGTATTTATGAATGAATGAAGAACTGTTAAATGAAATTCAAAATTCAAAAAGGGTAAAGCCATTTTTTTACATTTAGTATAGTTGAGACTTATATATAACTTGATTTTGAATATCTCTTGTCTCTGACCTCTCTGTAAAAATAATTCATTTTAATTTCTTACAGATGGTGTTCGTGTTGCCTCCTCAACAGGGATAGACCTCTTGCTCCTTGATGACTTCAAACTGGTCATTAACGACATAACATACCATGTTCGACCACCAAAGAGAAGTAAATAGCTCCTTTCTGGGGTTGGGGAACATATGGGAGAGGTATTTTTTTAAAAACTATATTTCAAATATAAGAAAGTTTCATGGATAACCTTGAGGAGCAGATTGTTTTTAAAGTCAAATCATTTTTACCTAATTTTCGAATGTCATTTATTTCAAGAATTTGTGTCATCCGTGTTCTTAGCACAATGCTAGTTCTTAACATCTAAATACAATAACACATTTCATTCATGTAGCATTATTCAGGATGAGCTGTTTCACCAACTGAATATTCCAGATAACTTGAGCTTCTTTAAATGCCTGAATTTAACTGACTTGGATGTAAATCTTTCTAAAAGACATTATACTTTTCCTTATCTTCTGGTCTAGCCCTAATTTTGACCTAGATAAATCTTATAAAAAGATAAACAAGAAAGAAAGAAAAGACCTGTTTATTAGAAAGTTAGCTATGATAGATGTTTGATGATTATTAAATGAAAATAGTAGGAAATATACATATTTATTAGCTGTGTAGGGCACCTGTATAAAAACTGACATTGTTCTAGAGCATGGAAGCATTTCAGCTCAGTGCTACCCTACTCTTGCATTGCATTCTCCCTCCTCCTATTGCCATTTATGCCTTACTGAATCCTAATTCCCTGTTACTATAATCCACTATCTTTACTTCTATTTACATGCTATGTAGTGGAGCTGGAGGAGTAATGCAAAAATGCTATCAAAATTCAATTGAGTTCTTATGGCAGCAAGACAATTTCATTCCTCCAGTTGATTTTCCTATTCACCACAGTGATTGTTCCATATCTTTTCGTCTCTCCTCAAACCTACCACGGCATCCATTCCCCATATCCTCTTGACTGAGGGATGTCTCTTTGGACTTTACCAAATAATTGAGGCTGCCTGCATCCCTCTGACTTCATTCCCCTCTGTATTCTCCTTCACTCCATTATCCACTATCCCTGCAGCCTTTAACCCTGTTGATCTCTCTCTCTCCTCCTTAACATTCTCTTCTCTCAGGATTTTCAGAACATTCTTCTCTCCTTGTCCTCCTGCCTCTCTGACCACGTCTCAGGTATCTCTGTTGGATCCTCACCCAGATTAGCTAACTGTAGATGTCCCTCCAGGCTCTGTCCTATAGCCTCTTCTCTTCCTCCCCCAGGTCATCCTGCTTCTACTCACATGGATTTTGTTACCATCTCTATGCTGATGCTTCTTAGATCTACCTTTCCTGCCCCCAACTCTCTGCTGACCTGGTGTTTCCAATGCCAACTTCCAGACATCTCAAATTTAATGTCCGGTTGGCATCTTCCATTCAAATTGTCCAAAACCAAACTCATTATCTTTGCTCTAAACTCTTCCCCCTTCGTACCTCCCTTATTTCTGTAGAAAACAACCCCATGTTCCTGGTCCCTCCGATTCACAACATCCCGGTCTCCTCTCTCTTGTCAAGCTATTGCCAAGGCCTGTCCATTTCACCTGTGCACCATGTTTCAAACACACCTCTCTTCTGTCCTCATCACCTCATGCCACACTATTGCAATAGCTATGGATGGATCTGCCAGCCTCAAGTCTCTCCTCCATGCCAGTCTATTCTCCAGGCAGCCACTAAGATGATTTTCGGAAAGTGAAGGTTTAATCATGTCACCCTCCTATTCAGTAGACCTCAGTGGCTCCCAAACAAATGCAAAATCCTCTCTTTGGTGTTCAAAACCCTTCATAGCCTAGCCCCCTCCTACTTTTCTAATCTCCTTATACTTTAAACATATTCTGTGATGCAGTAACACCAGCCTCCTGGCTGTTCCTCAAAGAAGATACTCCATCTCTTGGCTCTGGGAATTTTCCCCCTCACTGTCCTGTGTGTCTGGAATGCTTTCTCTTCTCATCTGTGTGTCTTAGCTCCCCTGGCTTCCTTTAAATTTCAACTGAAATTTTATCTTCTACCTTTCCCAATCTCTCTAAATTCCAGAGCCTTCCTTCTTTTGATTTTTCCTAGTTATCTGTAGCTTTTTTGTTCATAGTGGTTTGTGTAATGTCTCCCCCATCTCCTTGAGAGCAGGGACTACCTTTTGCCTCTTTTTGTATCCCCAGTATTTAGCACATAGTAGGTGAATCATAAATGTTAATTAACTAACTATCCATTCCCCTTTTCCTTTCCACAGCCAACTCTTCTAACTGTACTCTTACTAAGATCTCCTTCCAACTTCTCCAGTAGACTGTCTTCTAGTAGCATCCCTACTTTGTCTCTTTATTAACTGGCACCTTCCCTCATGTCTAATATGCCCATGTCTCCCCCATTCTCAAAAAAAACAACCCAAAACAAACTGTATCTTGTCAGTCCTGCCAGCTATCATCCTCTGCCTCTCCTTCCTGACACTGCTCTCAGTTTTCCTCCTGCCTACTTAACTGTTCATTGTTGTTTGCCTTTGCTAGGACCTTCATTCTGGCATCACCCACTAAAAGTAGGTATCCCTCAAGGCTTTCCCATGTACCATCTTTTCTTTTCCTTTGATACTTTCTTGCTTTGTGAACTCATTAGATCTTAAAAGTCCAGCCTGATCTCTTCTCCACATCTTAGGTTGCCTGCTGGGCATGACTAAGAGAATGTCCTACAGGAATCTCAGACATATGTCCAAAACAGACTCATCCCAAACCTCCCCCTCCTCTAAAATGAACTGTTACCATAAAGGAACCATCATTTTCTCCTTCACCAGGGCCTCAAATGAGCATCATCCCAGATTGCTCAGTCTTCTCTCATATATCTGATCAGTTGCCAAATCTCGCCATTTCCACCTTCACAGCATCTCTCATACATGTCTCCTCTCCACCCATGGGAGCTGCCATTCTCATCCAGATTTCCATCACCTCTTGCCTGGACCATGAACATCTCACTCTGCTTTGTGATTCTCTTTTACCTCCAGAATCACACTAGATTCTTCTCTTTGGTATTGAAGACTTTTCAAAACCTGACCCTTTCCTACCTCCCCTCCATACTCTCTATGATCCCACAGTACCAGCTGACTTGGTGTTCCTCACACAACCTCTGTCTCCTATCTCCATGCCTTTGCACTGGCCATTCCCCATGCGTGGAATATTCTGCTTCTTCATCTCCTCTTAGAATTCCTGGCTTTTCCCAAGGACCAGTTTAAAGAGCTTCAAGAGGCATTTCCTGGTCCTTCTAGACACATGAGCCTTCCTCTGTAAAGTTTCTAGTTTTTAGTATCTAATCTGTTTCTTATATACCCATTATGTGCCAATGAATGTAAGCTCCTTGAGACAAGGGCTGCTTTTGCCTCAGTATCCCTTAGCCCAATGCCTGACCTTCTAAGTGCTTAATAAATGCTGATTGACTAGCATCCATTATGATTTCTCAGAAGCCTTTCTTCTCCTTTTTCTTGGCTGTATTGTGATTAATTAAGTTTGCTTGGTTAAGTGACATCAGCATAAGTGAGGGTGGTACATCACATTTCGTGTATAAGATAATTTTCATATTGGAAAGTCATTTTGAACTGTCCTGACAGCATATTGTGCCAGCTCTCCAAGAACCAGGCTAGGGAAGTAGGAAGCCACCTGTAATCAGCACACTGGCTATTTGGCAGTGACAACCCACAACTCTAAGAAAAATGGGCTTCCAGTCTTTTGCAAGCCCATTGCACTATTGCAGAGAAATAGCAGAGTGATGGAAAGGAGCAGAATATACAGTTTTTAGGACATGTATAATTATTATAAAAATTATCTGTTACTATTCCAGTGACCAGTAAGTAGAAAAAGAGAATCATATCAGTATGGCCACTATCACTATAAAATGAAAAAGATCGTTGTAGCTAAATGGTGGGACAGCTCACCGGACCTCCTTGATGAGGAATACAATTAGTTTTATTATTCAGCCAAAGACCAGAAACATTTCATGGGAATATTCTGGTTATTGGTGAGCATGATAAACATCTGCAAAAAAGACCACCATGAAGACAATTCAGCTTATGCATTGACATCTGTTGAGAAACTCAATGAAAAACTTAAGAAACTCCTCAATAATTATTTTTTAAACTTTATTGATCTCTTTTGGTTTTAATTCACTCATATTTCCTAGTCTATCTTTCCTCACCCAATCCTCTTTTTATTAAAATCTTTACCTTCTGTTTTAGAATCAATACTAAATCATCAGTTCCAAGACAGAAGAGTGGTATGGGCTAGGCAAGGGAGTTAAGTGACTTGCCTGGAATTGTCTGAGGCCAGATTTGAACCTAGGACCCCCCATCTCCATGCCTGGCTCTCTATCCCTCAGTCACCTAACTTCTCTTCAACTCAATCTCTTTTAACAAAGAAAAAATAATTATAAATTAGTAAAACTAACCACAATATCAACTAAGTTTGATCTCATATGCAGTGTTCCACACAAATAGCTCCTCATTTATTCTAAGAAGGGTTAGAGATTCATTTTTATGTTGTCTTTGTGAGCAAGATTGGTCATTATAATTTCACAACACTAAATGTTTATTATTTTGTTGGGATTTTTCCATTTTCATTGTTGTAGTCAGTGTGTGCCATGTGCATGTGTGCGTGTATGTATACACGCGTTGCTTTCTTGGTTCTTACTTTATTCTGCATCAGTTTATGTGTATCTTCCATACTTCAGTGAATTCTTCCTACTCATCCAGTGCATTTTTATATTCATGTGCCACATTTGTTTAACTATACCCAGCTGATGGTCATCTACTTTGTTCCTGGTTCTTTCTGCTAAAGAAGTACTACAGATCCTCCCATTAAAACAATATATGATTTAATACTTAGTTATCTGAATCTAAAAGTGGAATTAAAGATGATAAAAATTGTTGGAAAACATAGTTTCATGAGTTAGAAACAAGAAAATCCAGAAGCTTATGGTTTATATAGAACAAACACGCCTAGCTGCATTTTTTGAAAATGGACCTATAACAGGGAAAGAGAGATCGATGTAAAGAACTTCCTCTCCCCAAATAAATTCACCCTTCTCCAACTCAGAGTCTTAAAGAGTTGTTTGATGCTCTGAGATGTCTTTAGGGGACTTTTCCCAGGGTCATTCATGTCAGAGATCAGACTTGAACACAGGACTTCCTGACTGAGGCTAACTTCATGGATACCCATTCTTGTATAACCATTGTGCTTCGTTGCCTTAGGTATCATACATAATATCTTTAAGAAGAAAGTCATAGTATACTGGATATGGCAAGAACCAAATAACATCAACAAAGAATAAAATTTATTTTATTATAAGCAGTAAGAAACAATTGATTACTAAAGTAAAGTCATTTCATAATAAGTCATGTGTAAATTTGAAAATCAATACTAAATTTAGAATAAAAATGAAATGAAAATGAAAAGATGTGATATACAATTGAGTCTACTCCAGTCAGATTTATTTTTTAAATTGTTTTGCTATCTTTTATTCATATAACACCTACATATTCCTTCATTTCCCAGAAGATCCTTATTTGTAACAAAGAATGAAAGAGAAAAAAAAAGTTCAATAAAACTAGGCAGGATTTCAACCAAGTCATGCATTATATACAACATTCCAAATCCATCAGTCTCTCACTTCTGCAACGATAACTGTAT
Source organism: Monodelphis domestica (assembly GCF_027887165.1). Lineage (NCBI taxonomy): Eukaryota > Metazoa > Chordata > Mammalia > Didelphimorphia > Didelphidae > Monodelphis > Monodelphis domestica. The sequence continues at coordinate 54,065,128 of NC_077227.1, forward strand.
CCATTTAAATGAGCTATTGATGCTGATAAATGGAAATAGAATAACCTACTTCCCCCAACACACACCCACAGTCTGTCAGTGTTTCCTAAGAAAGTTTAGCCAGTGTAAGTTAGTTGCCACAAAGGAGAGTCCAAAAGAACCTAGAACTGTCCTAGCTGCCAAATACTTGCTTTTTTTTTCTCAAGAAAAAACAGCTAAGGATAGTGCCAGCTTAGAACATGAATCCATTTGTGAAATTCTGAGAAAAATGGTGGAATATTGTCAAACAAGTTTTCAACAAGTTTGTTGAGATCCAATGAAGGCAGCATCCTTTGAGTATGTAAGGATTAGACTAGAAAGAGGACCACAAACAATAGAAAAGATTGCTTACGATTTCTCTAATGAGGTTTTATTGAAGGGGAGTCACTAGTTTGGATAATAATATCACAATGTCTGATGAACTTTAGAGGAAGCAGAAATTGCATTAAATAAAACAAAAAAGGAAAGAGCAGTTGGATTGGACTTAAATATGCACAGATGAGGTCCATGCTGGAGCTCACTTTGAAAGCATCTGAGGGATTGATATTGAAGCTATCTGAATTCCAAAGTCTGAGCAGAAATGATTGCTTTCATAGTTTATTTTAAAAAGTCAAGAAAATATCAACAACTATTGACACACATGCCTTTCTTTTCTATCTAATTTTTTTTAACTTTGCACTTAACAAACACCCCCCAACAATGAGCATTTCCATATACAAAGCAGAATGCCAAAAATAGATTGTATATAAAACTCTGAATCTATTCCATGCCACTTTTTAAAAAGCACAAAATTACCAACCCATTTCTTTCTTTCTTTTTTTTAATCCCTTACCTTCTGTCTTAGAATCAATACTAAATATTAGTTCCAGGACAGAAGAGCAGTAAGAGCTAGGCAGTACGGGCTAAGTGACTTGCCCAGGGTCACACAGCTAGGAAGGGTCTGAGACTAGATTTGAACCTATCCATTCCTGTGTCCAGTTGTAACACTTATCTACTGAGCTACCTAGCAGCCCCTATTCCATTATTTTCAAAACTATCCTGCTAATCCATGCTTCCTTCTGGACTCCCTTTTTTCTCTCATGAATTAAAAAAAAAATGTTTCTTTGGCCTCTTTTTTTTTTTAATAACTATGGCCAGCTCTGCTTTCCCTCTCAGTTCCCACCTACCAATCAAAAAGAAAGGGGAGAATCCCACTAGTAAAAAACATACCTAAACATTCAAAAAATCTCCATAGCTGTCATGTCAAAAACTGTATGTCTTTCTTCGTCTCGAATCCATCCCCTTTCTCTCAGGAGGAGGGTGACACCATATCATCATAGGTCCTTGGACCCCAAGACTGGGCAGTACATTGATCAGAGCTCTTAAATCTTTCAAAGTTGTGACTATTGTCAGGGTTTCCCTTATTCTTCTAGTTCTACTGGGTTTACTCTACATCGGCCCATCCTTTCCTGGATTCTCAGAAAATGTCTTTCTGATCATTTCTTATAAATCACTAATAGTCAATTCAAATACAACTTATTGCCCCCCTCTAATTTTCTAGGCCTTTATTTTTTATTTGTGATTCTTCCTCCAATATTAATCTTTATTTTAATCCTTTCCTATCCCCACCTCTTTTTCTGTTGGATTTGATGCCTTTTTTTTATCATACTGTGTGTCTGTGTGTTTAATCCTCTATTGTCTGTTTCAAGTAAGAAGTTAGAAAAATGGCTGAAAAAATTCTAGTGTTTGAATGGACAAGATTATTGTTGTTCTATGAGAAATGATGAAAGCGACAGTTTCAGAGAAACATGAGAAGACTTGTATAAACAGATTACAGAGCGAAGTGAACCCAGAGAACAATTTGTACAGTAACAGCATTGTTTTTTTAAGAACTCTAATCAATGTAATGAACAAGTGAAACAATGACTGTTGGTTCCAGAGCAAGCTGGCTGTCTACCTCCTTACAGAGAGGTGACAGGATAGGGCACCAAATGAAACATATATGTTTTTCTAACATAATCAAAATGGGAATTTATGTGATGAAGCATATTTGTTACAAGGCTTTTGTTTTCCTTTCCCTTTTCCTCCTTTGTTGGAAAGAAAGAAAATAGATTTTTAGAAGGAAAAATAAAAGAATAAAAGAGAACTTAAAAATCACCTAGACATCAATAGCATATTTGATAAAAGTATGAGAAATCAGCTTTCATAAGTAGTCTCTGTATACAACATATTCAGTTACAAAATTGAATGAAAAGTACAAAGATTTTAAGATCATATTATGCTTACTGCTTATTGGTGGTCTTTTAAAAAAGGATTTGATTCTGTCAAATAGAATGAAGGCTTAAAAGCTTCTTCAACAATGTGTCTCCCATATATCTGTCATACAAAATTACTTGAAAGATGAAACAGCAAAATGATTTTGTTCAGATTTGATGATTAACCTCAAGAAAGGCATTAAATTGGGAGATGTTTGCATGCTTAACAGTGTTTACTACTTTTATGGGAAGTATCTAGTACAGAGCCCAAATGGAAAATACAATACCTATAAGACCCTCCAGATAGACATTGTGCTGATGGCATTAAGACCTAGGACACTACAGCAAAGCCTCTAAATGGACCTAAAAACATTTAGAAGGTTTTAGCCTAATTATCCCCACAGGAATTGGACCCAAAAATGCCTATTCAGATTACAGTGTGCCATTAGATGGACACCCTCTGGAACTGGCACATCATATATATTTTGGTCAGACAGTGAATAGAAGGATGAGCTGTTTTGCTCCGGGGAAATGGTGTCATAACTTTAATAACCTCAAGGTTCTTCCAGTAACAAAAGCCCATCTTTTAAACATCAGAAGCCTTCAGGTGGTGGGTGGATGTGTGGCTATAAGTCATATAGTCCCTGAAGGATTGGACTTGTAGGGCACCCAGAGGGTAATGGAAAGGTACATGGTGGCATGAATATTACCAGTGGAAAAATGAGCTAAATTATATGCTGAACCTCAGCTAGCTGAGGTTATGCACCCATTACTGTTGAATTTTAACTTCACAGAGTTTGTGAACTTGTTGGGGTGGCTGTTCAATGTACTATCAGGGCTTTCAACCCATCCAGGCCTTCTAGTAGATTCTTGTTCGTGTCTTTCTCTGAATCCTCTGGTTCTCTTAATATTTTATGGTGTACCCAGTGCAGCACTCGACTCATCCACCTGAGATCTGAAATGTAAGCATCTTTTATATAATTTCCTCTTAGAAGGTCACCACAAGGGAAAATAACTAATAAAATATCTGAGCTGCAAGAAAACTATCCATACATATGTTAATGATAAGCAAGATTTTAAAAATGATTCTTGTTTGAAATTGCTTTAGTTCCTTGCTGGTTTTGAGTAATAAAAAATAAATTTATTGTTCTGAGAAGGCTTATCATTGTTTACATTATTTTAATACACACTTAACTGTGACTCGTTTGACTTCTGAGAATACCCACAGTAGAGCTTATTGTCAAAAACTTGGAAATGCTCAAATATGAATTCATTTGCTAGACTCTTAGAGAAAATGTACACCCAACAAGGACCAATGGATGTTAAGGCAAAAAGCTTGTGTAGTACTGTGAATCTACTTGTTTCTGGGCACTACCCAGGAGATATAGAGATAACCGCTTTAGATGAAGGTATACTCAGAAATTTTCCACCCTCTGCTTTCAGACCTCCTAGGCCATGAAAATGCAGCCACGCTGAATGAAGTGAAGACACTGGTCCAGCAGCTCTATACCACACTGTGCATTGAGCAGCACCAGCTGAGTAAGGAAAGGGAGCTTGTCGAGAGATTAGAAGATCTCAAGGAGCAACTCGCTCCCCTGGAAAAGGTGAACGTTCAAATGCCGCCCATCCTTTATGAGCTCCATGCCCTCCTACAGCGGGACACTGCTGTCAGCTCCTCCCAAATGCAGACTCCTTAGGGTATGTGGCCAAGTCCTGGTAAAGTTCCTAGTGAAGGCCAGTGAAGTAGCTGAGGAGAGAAAGCTTGCAATTCTGATAATAAACCTTGGAGTTTTCCAGCCCATCTACTACTCTTCATTTAGGGCTGAAAAAAAAGCCAGATAAGGAAATCTCAGCAAAGTTTTGTTTTTTTTATTTTTTGGAGAAGCAATGTTAGGGAGTCACTCCAAATTCTAGCTCACCCATTTATTTTCTCAGTGACCCTAGCTGTACAAATCACTTCATCTTAACCACAGGCTCCTCTAAAAATGAAGAGATTGAATTGGAGGATATCCAAGTCCCCTTCCATCTCTTAACTCTATAATCTTATGATTTTAACTGAGTTTTCTCTGTTCAGAATACTTTCCCATCAGTCTACACTATGAATTTTCAGAAGCAATAGAAATATCAAGATATGTGAAATTTAAATGAAGTAGCAATACTGAATTTTCCAAGATCAAAATGTATTTTTCAACTCATAAACAACCTTTAGTGTAACCCTTTGAGGAAAGTTCTCTTTTAGGTTGGAGACTTACCGCCTCTTGACCTAGGAAATGGGGTCTTTTCCTCTCTTTAAAGTAAAAAATATACAGCCTGAACAAATGACATGTCAGAATCATTCCAGCTTAATTCCTTTCCTGTCCAACAGAAGCATATTGATAAGTCCACTTTGTACAGAGCTAAGAAAGGATCCCATCAGCTCTGCCCTCTATATTTTTCAGAAATGGAGCACAAAACTCACCTATGTGAACAAAATGATGTTGGTCACTCCAGTTTAAGGTGCAATAGCCCCAGGATAGAACTGTAGGCACAGCATTGAAGTACAGACAATAGTTGCCAGAATAGAGATGGGCTTATGGCCTGACATAGTGTCCCTGCCACCTTGGTGATCACAGAGCAAGTTTCACTTAGAAGAGTAAACTGGTTCTAGATCAGAATTCTATTTAACCGTTTGTACACTACAGGTTCGGATCGAGATCAGCAGGAAAGCAGAGAAGAGGACCACCTTGGTGCTATGGGGTGGGCTGGCCTACATGGCCACACAGTTTGGCATCCTGGCCCGGCTTACCTGGTGGGAATACTCTTGGGACATCATGGAGCCAGTCACCTACTTCATTACATATGGAAGTGCCATGGCGACCTATGCATACTTCGTAATGACACGCCAGGTGAGACTTTGGAGCGTCACAGAAGATCCGTGTCGTAGAGCACTCTTGTCTAGGATCCTCTTGTTGGTCATGATTTCCCATTCTCTGAACAGCCAGCCAGATTAGAAAGTCCTGGCACTTTAGGGGCCATCCAAGTTGTCTGAAACTCTAGCCTCTCCAGTAGGTATGGCAGGAAGTGCCGGTGACAACTCCAAAGGCTTCGTGCCCCTTAGGAAAGGGGGATAATGAGGCATTCCTCAATCTCTGGGTATGGGGTTAGTGGTTCCATAAAGGGATTTCTGTCTTCTCAAACAGAAGTTGACTTTTTTAAAGCTTATCTAAAAATCTTTTTTTTTCTTTTGAATGGCTTTAGAAATACCTCAACTCTACCATAAGAACAGGAAGAATTCAGTATTATTTAATTCTTCTATCAATCAATAAGCACTTAATTTTGTGCTTGTCCATTGTAACACTGTACAAAGTCCTAGGGGTGCAAAGAAAGATAAAAATGTCCTTACCCTCCAGAAGCTTTCAATTCAGGGGGGAATGGCATGGAAATAAAAAGGTACAGAAAAGACATATAAAGAGGACAGGGGAAGGCTCGAGTGATTAAGGAGGCTGGGAAAAGCTTCCTGCAGAGTGGTGCTTGAGCTCACTCTGGCCTTGAAGAAAGCAAGAGGTTCTGAGAGGAGGACAAGGAGATAAAGAGGCAGCTCTTAGGCAGAGTTGACAGCCAGGAGAAAGAGACAGAGTGCCATGGGAGAGAACCAAAGAGACTGATAGAGTGTTTGGAGGCAGAGTAAATGAAGTGTGAGAAAACTGGCAGGGTAGGAAGAGACCCAGATGTGAAGAGCCTTTGGTGCTAAATGGAGATCCTGGAGATGATAAGGAACAATTATGGAGATGAAAGGGAGGAGCAGAGCATTCTCAGAATCAAAGGAAAGGTTTGAGAATGGGAGAGACATGAGTGTGTTTGCAGGCAGCAAGGAAGAAGACATGATAGGAAGAGACTGAAGATGAGGGAGAGAATGGAGATGATGGTATGGGCAGTCGGATGAAGAAGATGATAGGGCATTCCATTAAGGGTACAAGGAACAAGGAAAAGGGCTACCTCTTCATCCAAGACTGAAGTGGAAGAGGAGATTATGGCGAGAGTTGTCAGATGAAGGTGAGAAGAGGAAAAGGGAAGCAGGATCTCCCAGAAGGGGAAGTGATAAGACAGGATCTCAGCTGAGATGGTGAGACAAAAGGTGTTGTGAGAAACTTGAGAAGAGTTGGGCAAGATTAGAACAATTTTGGAAATACAAAATCAAGTAAAATGAGTCTTTATTTTTTTTCTAGACATTTCTATTAAAGACAGAGGAGGTAGGGAAGCAACCTTACATTTTTATATAGTTGCTATTGAATTGAGATGAGTAGGAAGTAGTGGCCTCATTTATTTGGGAAAGTAAAGGCAAGAGGTAGTCACTTAGCCCCTTGGCACTCAATTCTTTTTATCATTAAAGTGAGGGGAATTCTTCTTCCTACCGTGTATTATGGTCCCTAAGTAATGTCTGATTCTTATCCCTCTTGAAAATTCTGATTCAGTTAATGTCACTGAGTCATACAGCACCATGTTTCTTAATCTTGGTATTTTTGCAACTTTTAGTAGCCCTAGATCTTATAATGATTAAGAGGAGGGGTCTCCCTTTTGCTAGTATGAGTTTGGAATCAATCACCTCTCATTCACAAATATCTTTTGCATACTGTGTGCATTGGGAAGGTTATGAACCCCAGCAAAGCACCATCGCTGCCCTCCAAGAGTTTACAGTCTAGCCGGGGCGATAAAATATATTCACGCATTTACTCATTCATTCGAGAAATAGTCATTAAGTGCCTGCTGTGTGCTAAGCACCGGAGAAAACCAGATGCTGAGAAGCTCACCATCCATTAGCTGCAGACTAAGGCAGTACCATGTTTTCTTCTCCTTAGTAGATGTTAAGTTTCCTGAAGGCAAGGACAGACCATGCTTGCATCACACAACTTGTATGCCTCAGACATAGGACGAACTGTGGCTTCTGCTTGATGCTGCCCAACGAGGCTCACCCCTAATAACTAAATATTTCTTGCCACACATTTTACATGCTGCTAGTGGGTTAACCAAATTCATAATGAGCAAATCTAATGCCAAAACTTCCAGACCCTTCCCTCCCAGCATATCTGTGCCCATTGTGTATAATAGAAGTAATCTAAGGAAGACATTAAAGAAACAACAAAAAATAAAATTTCCTTTTACTATAAAATACATTATACATAGTTCATGCGTCTGCCAGCCTCCCTTGATCTTTTGAGTAAAAAGTCCATGATCTTTTGAGTAAAATTTAAAGACTTGGGAAAGAAGGAATTGCTGCTTAACGAGAACTCTTTATTTCATAAACCTTTCTGTGTCCTCCATAGGAATCCATGTATTGAATTGAATTTGGTCAGATATCCTCTTTATCAAATGATAGGATTTCGAATCTCCTTTTGTGACCGCAAGCAAGTTCATTTGTCCAGGCCTCAGTTTTTGTTTTTTCATTTTTCTAGGGCTTTGACTAATGACTTTTCTAACTCCAAAATTCTTGTTTAACTGGCAACTGGAAAAGCCTTTGTGCAGTCCTGGAATAATAGCTCTGCTGCCCTCGTGTGGCAAATCACAAAACAATACCCATAAGACTGGTACTTGCCCTCACCTAGGAAAAACAAATGTAGTCATTGTTACTGCTTGCCAAAGAGAGTACTTATTTACTACTTTAAAGTGTTTCTCATCACTATATGTTGTGTTTCATGGAAGCTGCACCCCCAACTTGCGTTGAATCAAATGATACCCCTAAGAGAAAAAGAACATCATTTCAGCATCATCAGAAAAATAACATCATTTCAGCATCATCAGTTCACTTCTCAATTTTGGTGCTCTTTAATGAGTTTGCAGCATTTCCTGAATCTGTTCTACAGACGCTTTATAAGTTCCCTGAAAGCATAAAATTAGAGAAATCCTCCCACCCCGGGGATAGTGTAGGTCTTCAGTAGCAGGTCATCCTTAAAGTGGGGGACACGAGACTGAACGCTGACAAGTAGAATTGGCCCAAGAAGTAAAATCATTCAGAACTGAGCGGCCTGGCATCTCCATGGTCGGTAACCATTTACCTGTTTTCGCCAAGACCTAGATCCAGAGCAGGAAGGCAGGAGAATGGTAGTGAATGGAAGGAGGGGCAAAATAATGACATCCTAATAATGTTACTAGGGTACCTTCTCCAGCAGCTCACCACTTCCCCAGTAGTCCTTCATCATCGATGAATATTTAGAATCTAGAAAGTTTTCTGTACCCTGTGGGTAGGCATTTTTATATTAATTACGCACATAATCTGTAATAAATATGTAAAATTTCACACATATAATTATATATTAAAATCAAATAGGTAAAACAATTATAGGGTGCCTACTTTGTACAAGATTCAGTGAGATGTTAATAATGCAATTCCTTGCTTGCTGGCTCTGGGCAGGGAGAGGAAAGAGGGGAGGGAAAGAAAATGAATCATGGAAACATGGACAAATATTTTTTAAATAAATAAATAACAAGAAAATAATAATGCAATTCCTTCCTTATTTTTTATAGGAATATGTTTACCCAGAGGCCAGAGACAGACAATACCTATTATTTTTCCATAAAGGAGCCAAAAAGACACGTTTTGATCTAGAGAAATACAATCAACTCAAGGATGCAATTGCTCAGGTAATAGAAAGTTTTGCAAAAATATGCAAAAAAATGAGTAAATGCTAACATTTACCTGTATTCCAGAGGGGGGAAAGTATTCTTCAAGCCCCAGAAAGTGATTAAGTTGAAAAAAAAAGAATCTTTCCTATAATTCAGCAATAAGCATGTACTAAGTGCCTGCTGTATATAGGATACAGTTCTACACCCTAAGGATTTAAACACAGTAAATGAAACAAACAGTCCCTACTCTCGAGGAATTTGCATTATAACAGGAGACATAGCAAGGACGTATGTAAGTATGTAGATAATCAGCATAAAGAAGATCAATATAGAGTAAATATGGGGTTGTTCAAGAGGGACCAGCAAAGGCTTCCCAGAGAAGGCAGAAAAATAAGAGACATTATCTGTGGTAGAAGTGCAGAAGGAACAGAAATGTTGCAAAAGGCTCTCAAAGGCAACCAGCAACAGCATGGAGGAGGGGCTGAGGTGGAGAAAGGCTTAGGCAGGGATGCCATTTACATGTCCCCTGTAGTCATCTAGACCGGGGAGGATGCGAGCCTTAGCGCAGGCAATAGCTCCACAAGAAGAGAGGAGGAGTCCGATTTGAGACATGATGTGAACTGAAACAGCACGATTTGGTGACTGATTGGATATTTGGGGTGAAGGAAAACAAGGAGTCCAGGATGAGCCGACATTAACAACCTGGAGAGACAGCAAGGTTGGTGGTACCTTTGACATCCTTGAGTTCAGTTCTGAACGTACTGAGTTTAAGATGCCTCCAGCACATCTACTTTGAAAGGTCCAATAGACAGTGGGTTAACTGTCTATTGCACAGTCTATTTGCACAGCTCCAAAGCACAGGGGCTGGGGATAGAGACTGTGAGTCATCTGCACAGAGATAATAATTAAACCCAGGAGAGCTGATATGGACACCAAGAAGAAACGGGGAGAAAAGCGTCCAGCGCCTAAGACAGAGCCTTGGGGAAGATCCACAGTCAGTGAGCATAATTTAGATGCCAAGCCAGCAGAGAAGATTTAAGATGGGATGAGCCATGTGGGAGATGTAGGAATGAGCCCAACGAGGAGGACGGTCAGCCGTGTCGAAGGAAGTATGTAGATCAGAGAAAAAGAACCAAAGGAAAGATCCATCCTCTTTGGCAATCGGAAGATTGTGGCCGAGCTTTGAAAAGAGCATTTTCAGTTGAGAGGCAAGCTCTGAAGCCAGATGGCAAAGAGCTGAAAAGTGAGAGAAGAGGAAGTCTAAGTAGTAAGGGTGGACAGCTTTTTTAAGGAGGCTGAGAAAGGGAGGAAAGTAGAGGAATTGGAGTACTGGAGAGTCAAGGATGGAAGAGATGGAATGATGAGAGACTGTGATTAGTAGAGGAGTGTCAGAGTTTTAAGAGGGAATTTCTGGGTAATGGGGAGATCCATTGTGGCTACGTAGGCTAAGGTGGAATGAAGGAAAAAGTCACCATTTTAAGGAGACTGAGGAATTGGGAGGTTATAGAGTTTGGGGATATGCCCAAATGGACGTTCGAGTCTCCTAGTTAAAGATGGGCATTGAGGAAAGAAAGATGGCGGGGCAGATGCTGAAAGAAAATGACTGTGACGCTGCCATACGAGAACCACCATTATCTGGATTGGGTGGAAAATGTCGATACTCTAAACTTGAAAGGTGGAGAATTTGCAGAGGATCCAATAGCAGCTAAGGTAGAATTTGACAATATCGTTGGGGAGGAAGAATATGCCAATTCCCCTTCTGGGTCCCATCTGTGTGTCATGGGTGGGTAAATGTAGAATGATGAAGAGAAGAGTCAGGATGTCACATTGTTGGAAACCAGATCTCAGCGAGAACTGATAGAGGAAACCCAAGTAAAAGGAAATGTGTTTCCTGTGGAACAAGAATCCCAGAGGTCCCGATGGAAGGGATCATGGCTGGGATAGGGTTGAAGAGAAAGAGATGAGGTGGAAGGTTGGAGATAGTTTTTTTTCTTATGTGGGCAGTGATTGATAATACAGAAATAAGAAACCAGGGAGTAGGCCAAAATCTAATGTATAGAAATCAAGGGACAGTAGAAGCCATTCTCTCTATTAACAGCATCACAGCATTCATTTTTGGAAATTATTTTTGCCACATAAACCAAGGCGTTCAAATAAAAAAAATTATAGGGACCTTCTTTGTGCAGAGTGCCAAAGGAAAAAATCTTTGAGAAACCAGTTATTCCCCCAGTGATTCCCTTTACTGTTTAATTAAAATTATCATTTTAAATTTACTTTGTTTGATTATTTTCTATAAGAAATGACCCAGATCCCCCACCTGAAATGTGTGATGCCAAGAAAACATGAAACCAAGGAACAAGAGAGTAGCCACTAGAAATTATTGCACAGGTCATAGATTATTGAACTAAAAAGACAAATTCTAAACACTAACTTAGCAAATTGCTCAGGCCTCCAGGTTCATCAAGCCCAGAATTATGGTTCCAGAAGTGGCACCAAAGAATATGATGTACAAGACCATGACTGCCCTCCATCATGCTAACATTGCAAGGTTAAAGCTGTCTTCAGGACATTCCTAGAATCACTTATGAACTCATTTTGGGTAGATTATCTATAACTTCTCTAAAAACCGTCCAAAACTTGAGTGTATTTTCAGCCAACCACATTTGGATGAATTAAGGTCCCTTTATGTACAACAGGTTTTTTTTCCTTTTTTTTTTTTTGTCCAAATTTGCCTCCTTTGACCCTTAAAGAATTCTAGTCTTCTGGGATTTGGTGAACAATTTTTCTCCCACCCGTTTCTGATTTTATTAGAGATTTTAAATATTTGACACATATTTTTGGTTTTTCCTCACTGAGATTTTCTCCAATTCCTTTGGTCTTTGGCCCATCACCTCAGGCTAAGTGAGATTCACCTTGGTTTTTGGTCTGTGAATTCCTTATGCAACTGTTGAATAAGCGGTTACATTTTAGGCTCCATAACAGAAAAGTTTTCTATTGGAGCTCCTTGTCTTACTCTTTGGGTGACTAATAGCAATTCCTATGCCAAAAGTTTCCTCTTTTCCTGAAAGACTTTTTGTGACTTCATTGTTATTTTTCCTTTTTTCATTAAATAATAATACCATTATGGTCTTTGGAAAGTGATCTTCCTTACCTTTTTTTCCTCCTCTTTTAGGCAGAATTGGATCTTAAGAGGCTGAGAGACCCACTGCAAATACATCTGCCCGTCCGACAAATTGGTGATAAATTTAAGGAACTCTGAACCCTGGCAGGAAGAATACCTGTTTATAACTCTTGCCTTTTTAATTAAAGCATTGCAGGTGAAAGCCAGGAGGTTTATGGGGGTGGAGGGTTTTTACCTTTAATTAATAAACAAAAAGGATCTTGGATAGAAAGAATGTTAAAATCTGAAGATCAGGCATTGTGGGAATATAAGTCTCAAAGGGCTTGGTGAATATTGTCTTAATCAAACAATTCAGTTTCTGAATGAAAATGATGTAATTCTCTGGTTGGGAGAGTCAAAGATTATGTGATATTGGGGGTGCTTCTTGCATCTTTGCAAGAGCAGCAGAACTACAATGCACCAGCACCCCATTCAGATCTGATTTTTTAATTTAACCTCTTTAATTTAAAAAAAAATTAGTAATTAACCAACTGCACCAGAATAGCAAGTCCCTAAGATAAATGGTTTGAAAGTCAGAGCCACCATTGTCATGGTTTTTGCTTCAGCAAAATGATTTTTCCATTGAAAACCAGGAGTTTTTCTCCCTTGTTCACCCCTCTCCCTGACTCCTCTATACCTATTTGTTAGATTGAAACCATTTTATCCAAATAAGCAGTGAAAGCATCTGATTGTTTGATAATCGACAATTGGAATTATTCCCTTGTACCTTCATAAATTCTGACCTGTCCCAGTGCACTGGATCTACTTCAAGAAATCAATGGCAACACTGCATGAGTTTTTCTAATAATCAATCTTTAATGGGAGGAAGATTTCCTTCTCTCTTCTCTCCCTCCCCTCCATTCTCCCTTCTCCCTCTCTCCTCCGAATCTGGGGACACCTGGATCGCCCAGTCAGGAAGGTACAAGGTTTACAAAGTTGGCTCACAATCATGACGGGGAGCAATTCCAGAACCAGAATGATTACTGTTCCTCTGCTTGTGGAGCAGCATGGGAGACTATCTGTTGGCACTGTCTTGTCTGGAGGCTTTGTTGAAGGCTGAGTCTCCACTATTTAAGGACTCCAATTTCCACTTTGATTAGCCCTCGTCTTTCAGGAGTGTAACATGAGGTCTGTGGAGCACAAGGGCTGGATTTTATCCCAAGTGGAGAATACATTTCCATGACCCCTGTCCCCTTTTGCCTATTCTTTACATATTACTATTTTCTCTACGCTATTTTTTAATGGAGAGACAAATTAAATCCCCTGCCCTCTTCCAAAACGTCTTCCTACCCCGTTCCCATGTGATATCTGCATTCTAAGTGTCACAGGAATCGCCGTCTCTAACATCCTGTTTCTAACTAGCCTAGAAACGGGATGGAAAGGAGGATGTGAGCTTAGCATAGAGCCGATTGGGTTTCTTCCCTCGTGGGATTCATTTCTCATTCTGGCCAGGGGCTCCTTTTTGTCTTCTCTCTCTTTGGGGAGCGTTTTGTGTGAAGAGAAGCATCTTCAGATGATGATGTGACCCAGACTCCAGGTGCCTTGCAGATGGTGACACGGGGCTGGGATTGCCACTGCCGCCATTGCTGCTGCCACAAACCTTTTTTGTGTTCCAACAGGGGCATGTTGGAATGAATGGATGCATGTTTGCCCTTTCCAGTTCCCTTTTCCTTTCTTTTCCTGCTCTATTCTTGCCTTCCTCAAATTTTGTTTGGTTGGTTTTTTGTTGTTGTTGTTTTTTAAGTTGTGTGAATTACTTTTTAAAAGAGTTTTATCCCGTTTGTGTGCAGGCAGCACAATGCAGTAGGCAAATCCTTTTGGGGGGGGGGAGAAGTAGGGAAAAGGGAAAGAGATATGGAGAAAAGCCTTTAAACAGATGGCAAAATACTGAACATGTGTAAAATCCTGTATCATTTATGAAATATGTATAAAAGAGCAATGTACCTTCTGGAACAATAAATATCTATTCAGTTTTTGAATCGAAGTGGTTCATCCTTTTAAAAGAAACTTACTTTCCTCGAGGGGACCCAAAGTCTATTCTCCCTAGACTCAATGGAGTGCTTTATCCTTCTAAAAGGGGTGTTTATATATTCTCAAATTACATTTCTGCCCCTATAAAACCTTAAAGTACAAATCTATGGATTCTTCCTAAACTACAAACACAGCCAGTATTATCTTTGTTTTTCAGAAACACAGAGGCTGATTGATTCCCCGTATCACCCACAAAGAGTCATTCACGCCTACAGCCTCCTGTGCTCTGATACCTATCCACAGACTTTTATCACCCAGATCATCCCGTGGGTTCCAGGAGTTTAGCCAAGTATGCACTGTCATAAAATCATTACTCTTAAGGCTTCATAGGATATTTGTGGCCTCCCCAAAGCAAGTGGTGAGGTGTGGGAGGCAGAGAGGAGGCTGCTGGAATAATCTAGACAAGGAGTGATCCGTGCTTGAAATAAAGGGGTTGCTGTGTGAGTGACTCGAAAGTACTGATCTATGGGTTAACGGGAGGAAGATTTCCTTTTCCCTTCTCCCTCTCTCCTCCAAATCCGGGGACACTTGGATTATCCAATCAGGAAGGCATGAGGTTTACAAAGTTGGCTCAAAATCATGATGGCTAATATATGGGTTAATGGGAGGAAGATTTCCTTCTCTTCTCCCTTCTCCCTCTCTCCTCCAAATCCAGGGACACTTGGATTATCCAATCTGGAAGGCACAAGGCTTACAAAGTTGGCTTAAAATCATGATGGCTAATATATGGTTTAATGGGAGAAAGATTTCCTTTTCTTCTCCCTTCTCCCCCTCTCCTCCAAATCCAGGGACACTTGGATTATCCAATCAGGAAGGCACGAGGTTTACAAAGTTGGCTCAAAATCATGATGGCTAATATATGGTTTAATGGGAGAAAGATTTCCTTTTCTTCTCCCTTCTCCCCCTCTCCTCCAAATCCAGGGACACTTGGATTATCCAATCAGGAAGGCATGAGGTTTACAAAGTTGGCTCAAAATCATGATGGCTAATATATGGGTTAACGGGAGGAAGATTTCCTTCTCTTCTTCTCCCTTCTCCCTCTCTCCTCCAAATCCAGGGACACTTGGATTATCCAATCAGGAAGGCACAAGTCTTACAAAGTTGGCTCAAAATCATGATGGCTAATATATGGGTTAGTGGGAGAAAGATTTCCTTTTCTTCTCCCTTCTCCCCCTCTCCTCCAAATCCGGGGACACTTGGATTATCCAATCAAGAAAGCACGAGGTTTACAAAGTTGGCTCAAAATCATGATGGGGAGCAATTCCAGAACCAGAACGATTACACTACTGTTCCTCTGCTTGTAGAGCTAGTTTTGGAGAGGGAGGGAAGTAAAGGCAGATTAAGATAATGGCCTGAGCAAGTCCTGATTGGTGGAGGGATTGAGGGACCCCAAGAGAGCAGAGAATAGGTTTAGGTGGGGTAAGGAATAGAGAGAAGTTATGGTCAGAAAGGAGAATGTGAGAATTTCCCATTAGGAAATAGGAAGACATTTGGGCAATGGTGAAATTCAGTGTGAAGTCCCCCCCACCCCCAGTCTGGTCATGGAGTTGGAGGACGCTCAGAAATTAGATTAGATTTTTTAAATTTTTTATTTAATTAGTTAATTTAGAACATTATTTCTTGGTTAGGAGGTTAGATTTTGAAAGAACATCGATGCATATTAGCATTATCCAGTAAAAGGGAATGGTTAGAGGAGGAGAAGAGGACTTATCCAGGGACATTTGTAAATCAGTACAAAATAATACAAGGTACTTTCAAGAAGGACAAATGTTAAAAACAAAGAATTCTCAGGAAAGGCCTTGAATAAGAGTTGGAACCTAACTGAGCTAGACAAAAGCTAGGGATTCCATAAAGCAGATCTTGGAAGGAGACATAGGGGCATCCCATTTGTGCAAAGGAAATGAGGAGATAGAAATAAAATTTCTTATTACTGGAAAAGCTGCCTCTAAGAGAATCCTCTAATGAATTGAAGTATTTTAAGCCCTGTATCTCAGCGTCTGACCCTCCCATAGCTTCCCCTTCAACATATTCAGCACGCAGAGTCTCGGGTTCTAACATCCTGGGATTATTTGTTTACAGAAATGAGTTATCGGGGTCGAAGTCCTTGACACACAACAATCAGTCCCCCAAAAGTCTGTGCTTATCTTTAGCACACATCCTCTGCCTCCCAACCAGCCCACATGAAGCACTCAGATTTACAGAAATCACCCATGCAGGCTGTGCTGGAGCCATAAAATCCCAGAACCTCAGTTATCGAGGGAGTCACAAGGGCCGTCCGATCCAGGCCAAACCTGTGTAAGAATCTCTTGGCAGCATCAGAAAACCAAATGAGGTCTACACAGTGCATTCAGATTTGTAAAGCATTTATCCTATCTTCTTTGAAAAGCATTCATACTGGCTCTGCAGGAAATGAGGGAAAACCCACCACAAACTATGGCAGCCCAGCCCATAGAACAAGCCTGATGATAATTGGCATGTCCAGAGAACTTTGTCTCACTAAAGTTTGAAGCTGCCAAAGTTGGGGTATTACATACTCATTTGGCAGGTGAGGGAAAATGAGGTTAGAGAATTTAAGTTGCTTGCCTGTGACCTGCAGAACTAATACTAGAGGCAAAATTTGAACCCAAATATTTCTTTTAAAATGTTATTTTCAGTTCCAAATTTTCTCCCTCCTTTCTCCCCCTACTATACCCACTGAGAAGGGGGGAAAGTCCACTATAAGTATGTGTTGTCATGCAAAACAAATTCCAACATTAACTGTGTCCCCAAAAAATAGGAAGAAGGAAAAAGATTATGTGCTTTAATCTGGAGTCCATCGGTTCTTTGTCAGGAGCTGGGTAACATGTTTCATCCTGAGTCCTTTGGAACTGTGGTTGGGCATTGCATGAATCAAAGTTAAATTTTTCAGAGTTGGTTGTCCTCACGACATTGTCATCTCCTTAAAAATTGTTCTCCTGAACCCAAGTATTTCTGCCCAGAGACCCCGCATCCTATCTCCTATGACCTAATCCCCTCATGTGATTACTCCTCGACAACTGAAATACAGGTGTCACAACTCCTCCTAAATCTTCACTTCTGCCCTCGACTCTCCTCCAAGATCCCAATGTCTGGGTCCTACTTATTCTCCTAACTATGGAATAGCTAAATAGCCACTTAAATAAATGATGCTCTTTCAGGGAAAGGATTTGTGTCAGCACAGTGATGGGGACACAAGAAATAAAAACAGATTTGGAATCTGAAGACCTAAATTTGTGTCCTAAGTTGTGTCCTAGATCCTTGCGTGGTCATGTTCCAAAACAATTTCTTTCATCTGACAGCCTGGCAAAACTCTTGAACTCAAGGGATCCATCAGCCTTGGCCTCCCCAAGAGCAGGAATTAAAGGTGCATGCCACCAAAGCCACCCAGACTCTTCCCACCGCATGCTCTGTCTCCCTCCCTTTCTCCCTGGTTTTTTGTTTCTATGTACGTCCTCCTTTTCAATAATAAGATCTTAGCAGTATATTCACAAATCCTTTAAATCATTGGATATCAGGACTCACAGCAGAATGAAGAAAGGCCACGCAGACCACAAAACCCTTGCTAACACAATGTCTAGTGATGTGCCATCAATGGGACATGTTACGATGTGATGGAAAGAGCCCCAGAGTTGGGGTTCAAGGACCTGAATTTGAGTCTCAGCTCTTGACACTCACTGTGGGACCTTCTCTCTGAACTTTGGTTTCTTCATCCATAAAATGAGGGAGTTGGACTGTTTCAGAGTTAAATGTATGATATCTATATTCTTTTCATCTTTAATTGAGTTCTGCAAAGAACTGTGTTAGGCACTGAGTATTGAAGGACAAAAAAGAAAAATAATCCCAACTCCCAAAGAGCTTAAGTCGACTTACCAGATAATGCAATAAGCAAACAGTTAAGCAAATACGAGATAATTTGAGGTGGGAGAGACTACTGACATTCTGAAAGATCAAGAGAGTCTAAAGCCAAGCTAAGCCTTAAAATAACCTAAGTATTCGAAGATGTAGAAATCGGGCAGGGGAGCATTCCAGGCATAGGCAGAAGCAACGAGATAAAACTATACACGTTCAAGAAACATCAAGAAAATAGATTTGGCTAGAACAGCCAGCATGTGTGTGGGGAAGAAGAGGAAAAGGGGGTCTTTTGCAAGAAAGTGCCCCATCTCTGCATTCACAGGGACCAGGTTCAGTCCTGGAAGGACTCAAGCTCTAAAAGATTGGAGCCAGGCTCTTGTCATGTTCTCCATCTCAGAGCCCCAGGGAAAATAGCTTAAAAGTCTGTTGTTTAGTCATTTTTAGTCATATCTGACTTTATGACCCCATTTAGGTCTTTCTTGGCCGAGTTACTGGAGTGATTCATCATTTCCTTTTCCAACTCATTTTACAGATGAGGAAGCTGAGGTAAACAGGATTAAGAAACTTGCTAGTAAGTGTGTGAGACTAGATTCGAACTCAAGTCTTCCTGACTTCAGGTCTGACACTCCAACTTTGACACCCATAAAAGTTTAGGTTTGATGAATTTCTAAGGGGATTAAGAGATTCCCTTCTAGAAGGTATTTGGTGTTCAGAAAAGATGAGGTGTAGCAGAGCTCTCTTCTTTCTCTTCCACAAAGAAAGGCTTACAACGCTAAAGACTTATCCATTCGGGACATTAACAAATACTTTGAAATATGATGAAGATACTTGAAGCAGGATTCAATAGCCCATCAATCCTATTATACTCTTCCAAGAGGCTGATACGTAAAATATTAAAATTTGAAATACTTTATTGGAGCTACGGAATAAGTGGTTCACTTTCACCTCAGATCTGCTGGTCAGCCTTGCATCATGCATGGCTCATTTTCCAGCCAATGGTCATGTCTTCCAAGAGACAGCAGTTGAGGAGAGCCCCTCCCACAGGACAACTGGCATATTCTGAGGGCACCCAGAACCCTCCAGTGCCAGAGGTAGCCACCAGCCTCAAACAGTCCATGCCTCATCCTCGGTGTTCAGTCATCGGTGTTGAATGATAGAAACATAAAGCAGAAGAGGGTGCAGGGATCTGAGGTCTGGTCTTGGTTCACCTTGGCTATGCCTGTTCCTGTAAGACCAGGAGACAGGAAAAGGGACTAGACCTGAGCTTTCAGGGACACAAGACTCGTGAGCAAATTCTCTGCCAGTGAAGGTTGGTCTCTTTCTTCTCTGCAACTGAGAGTCACATTCAGTTGCCTAGAATAGAACTGTTGCTCTCCAGGCTGCTCAGAATTCCCAAGTGCACAGCAGATGTCCCCTAGACAGTCTCAAATTCAACATATCCTAACCAAAACATACATTTTCCTCACCAAAACCTTCCTTTTCCTAAACTTCCCTATGACTGTCATGATCACCACCATCCACCTCATCACCTAAACACACAATTCCAGTGTCATCTTGGACTCCTCACTCACTCTAACCCTATTGCCAATCTGTGGCCAAGTCTCATTTCTCACTTCACATCTCTTGTATCTCTTGTCCCCTTCTTTCCACTCATGCAATGACTACCCCGATGGAAGCCCTCATTGACTTATGCCTGGGCTATTACAATATCTTCTGGTGGTTCTCCCTGCCCCGTCTTTTCCCTATTCAGTCTATTCATCTAATCATCTCTCTCTCTCTGTCTGTCTCTCATCTCTCTCTCTCTCTGTCTCTGTCTCTCTCTGTGTCTCTCTCTCTGTGTCTCTCTCTGTCTCTCTCTGTCTCTTCTCTCTCTCTCCTTCTCTCCCTCTCCATCTCTACTGCCTTCTCTGTCTCTCTGTCTGTCTCTGTTTCCCTCTCCTCTATTACCTTTTCTCTCTGTCTCTGTCTCCCCCTCCCTCTCTACTGCCTTCTCTCTCTCCTCTCCTCCCTCTCTACTGCCTTTTCTCTCCTCTATTAATCTTTCTCTCTCTGCCTCCTCTCTCTTTTTCTCTTTATTCTCTCTCATCTCTCTCTCCTTCTCTCCCTCTCCATCTCTACTGCCTTCTCTGTCTCTCTGTCTGTCTGTCTCTGTTTCCCTCTCCTTCTCTATTACCTTTTCTCTGTCTCTGTCTCCCCCTCCCTCTCTACTGCCTTCTCTCTCTCCTCTCCTTCCTCTTTACTGCCTTCTCTCTCCTCTATTAATCTTTCTCTCTCTGCCTCCTCTCTCTTTTTCTCTTTATTCTCTCTCCTCTCTCTCTCTCCTCTCTCTCTCCTTCTCTCCCTCTCCATCTCTACTGCCTTCTCTGTCACTCTGTCTATCTCTGTTTCCCTCTCCTTCTCTATTACCTTTTCTCTGTCTCTCTCTCGTTCTCTACTGCCTTCTCTCTCCTCTCTATTTCTCTCTGCTTCCTCTCTCTTTTTCTCTCTATTGTCTCTTTCTCATCTCTCTCCTTCTCCCCTTCCCTTTCTACTGCCTTCTCTCACTCCTCTCCTTCTCCCTCTCTACTGCCTTCTCTCTCCTTCTCTATTAATCTTTCTCTCTCTGCCTCCTCTCTTTTTCTCTCTATTCTCTTTCTCATCTCTCTCTACTTTTCTACTGCCTTCTCTCTCTCCTCTATTTCTCTCTGTCTCTCTCTTACTCTATCTTGCTGTCTCACTCTCATACTTTCTCTCAGTCTCTCTACTTTCTCTTGTTTTTGTCTATCTCTCATACACACTTTCTGTTAGTCAGCCTCATGCACACACACACACCTTCTCTCTCTCTGTCTCTCTGTCTCTCTCTGTCTCTCTGTCTCTCTGTCTCTCTCATACACACACACACACACACTACCTTCCTCACGAGATCTTTCCCATAATACTCCTCCCCGTCCCCCACTACTAGTGTCTTTCCTCTGAGATAACATTCTATTTATACTGCATACAGGATATCCCAAAAGCCTTTGTCCAGATTTAAGTCTTAAATTTAAGCTTTAATCATCTACAAACTACACTAAGCCTTTTGGGACCCCCTCTTTGTCTTGCACATACAACTTTTTGCATGTGGTCTCCCTATATAGAATATGAGTTCCTTACAGCCTGGGTCTATGTTTTTTCCTTTCTTTGAATGCCTACTATTTAGCACAGTAACTGGCAAACTGTAAGCATTTAAGAATGCGTTGACTGAATTACTGGTCAAGCAAAGGCCCTTTGAACTAGTACAAGCCCAATTCTTCACGCCTCAAGAAGTCTGGAGTCAAAAGTCTTGCATCAGCATGCATTCTAAGCCACCAGAAGCATCGGGGATTTTAGGAATGAATACTGGATTTTAACTCGGATCTGGGTTCAGAACCATTATCTCTACATGTACCTTGGACAGAGCCTCATTTTCTCCATCTTCAAGTGAGGCAGGACTTTGAAGCATTTATATATGCTTCAGGAGCCTTCCTCTTGCAAGCCTCACTACCACCCAGTGAGGTATTGTTGATATTATTATCCCCACTTTATAGATATAGAAACTGAGACGAAGATTGTTGCCTACATTTACCTGCTTGTTATCTCAGGGGTATGATTCAAAACCAAGTCTGTCCTGACTCCTCTCTCTTCCACTGCACCCTTAAAGCCTCTACTGGCATTAATTACTAATTAATTATTAATTACTGAGGAGAGAGAGAAGGAAGGAAAGAAGGGAAAGAAAGAAAGAGAGAGGGAAAGAAAGAAAGAGAGGGAAAGAAAGAAAGAAAGAAAGAAAGAAAGAAAGAAAGAAAGAAAGAAAGAAAGAAAGAAAGAAAGAAAGAAAGAAAGAAAGAAAGAAAGAAAGAAAGAAAGAAAGAAAGAAAGAAAGAAAGAAAGAGAGAGAGAAAGAGAGAGAAAGAAAGAAAAAGAGAGAGAGAGAGAGAGAGAGAGAGAAAGAGAGAAAGAGAGAAAGAGAGAAAGAAAGAGAAAGAAAGAGAGAGAAAGAGAGAAAGAGAGAAAGAGAGAAAGAGAGAAAGAGAGAAAGAAAGAAAGAAAGAAAGAAAGAAAGAAAGAAAGAAAGAAAGAAAGAAAGAAAGAAAGAAAGAAAGAAAGAAAGAAAGAAAGAAAGAAAGAAAGAAAGAAAGAAAGAAAGAAAGAAAGAAAGAAAGAAAGAAAGAAAGAAAGAAAGAAAGAAGAATCCAATCATTTCATGAGGGAGCTCTTCTTTTCCATATCTATGTCTATACCATTAGTATGTTACCTTCAACATTCTACACTTGCCCTCTGACCTTTAAGACTGTCCTCTGAGAGACTCTAAATGAACACTAATGCAAATATTATCAACAAAGCAATGGGTTCAAATCAAGAAAACATATAATGCCCAGTGGATTTACACATCGGCTATGGGGGGTGGGGGGGAGGAAAAGAAAATGATCTATGTCTTTAATGAATAATGCTTGGAAATGATCAAATAAAATATAATTTAAAAAAAAAGACTGTCCTCTGGTCCTTGATGGGAAGGTATAAAGCATCATGATGTAACTAATTACAAAAGAAATGAAACTGCTGGCCATGTGGTTGGGGGGGGCAGGGGGTGTCCTCTTTCCAGTTCCCTTCTGAATTAGATATATTGGACACGTCACTGTAGAGAACTCGAGGGAGAAAACAATAGGAGGATGAGTTTTTTAAAGGAAACCATCAGGAAAAAAAAATGCTGTTGACGGGCAAGTCCATGTTTCCACAAGGGGTCAAGGCTCGAGCAATGGCCAGCTTATTCCTTCATCCCCTTCCTCTGATAAAGCTGCATGGGCTGCTGATAAAGTCTCTGCTCTTGAGAGCAGAGGTCTCAAAAACTAAAACTGAATGAGGGTGCAGGAGCACAGGAGAAAGAAGAAAAGGCGCTTCCAGGATGCTGGGCTCCTTCAGCATGGTCAACAGTATGTTCCAGGTGCTGCCTTTGGCACTCTGCCTTTTCACCAGAGTCATGCCAGTGTTGCCAATAGGTGAGTGCATGGGGGGGGGGATCGTATCCTGAGTTTGTTGCCACTCAATGATATAAGCAGCCTTCTAAGAGCCAGATTCAGAATCCCGCAATGTCAGCTGGAGGAACGGCCTTGAGGTTTCTCCAATCCCTGATGGCCTGTGGGAGCTGGCTTGTACAGTACAGGTACACCAACCCGGCCTCTTTTCTAAACCTCCGGAATCGCCACAAGTCTGGCTGCTCCACTCATTTCTAGATGGGTTCAGAACAAATAGCTCTTAAGCCAAGTCATCACCCCCATGACTTGAAAGAAAAATGTTAAAAGGAAGGTGTTAACATCTCTGCATTGTTTTTAGGCAAAATAGGACAGGAATTTAACGCAGTGTGTTTTCTTTTAATTTGTTTAAATTAATTCTTCACTTCCACTATTTCCCTCCCTCCCTCTCTCTTCTCACTCTCTTCTTTCTTTCTCTCCTTTTTCTGTCCCTCCCTCTCTCCCCTCTTACTCTTTCTCTCTGTCTTTTTCTCCCTTCTTCTCTCTCTCTCTGTCTCTGTCTCTGTCTCTGTCTCTCTGTCTCTTTCTGTCTCTTTGTCTGTCTCTCTGTCTCTGTCTGTCTGTCTGTCTGTTTGTCTCTCTCTCTCTCTCTCTCTCTCTCTCTCACACACACACACACACACACACACACACAGAGCAATTTTTAAAAATACATAGCTTCCTATCCCAGAAAATAAAATCCCACATTTTTCAGGTCTGAAAAGATATGTTTCTGCATTTTAAGTTTATCACCCCTGATGGGAGGCAAGTGGTATATTTATCATTATTCCTTTAGACTCCTGATCTCTCATCACACCAGAGTTCTAAAATCTCACAAAGCTGTTTTCCCCATAAGGCTGTTGTCATTGTGTATCTTATTCTCCTAAACCTGCTCTGCATGGTCAGTTCTTAGAGGTCTTATTTCTTAGAGCACAATAATATTCCTTATGTTCATGTACTAGTTTGTTTAGCTAATCCCCAATATGAGGATGAGGACTGTTTTTTCTAGGGCCTCGGAGCCCTATCCTAAGGACTGTCCGGACCCAGATACATCACTTTCTTTGACCCTGACTTTTCCTCATATATTCTTACCTGGTACAAGTGGAACTGTAAGCCAACTCTTATAAAATCCCTTGGAGCAACTCCAGACCTTGATGCAAGACCCAAGGCGAGGGAAATTGGCTGGGAAAATAGAACCTAATCTTGTCTCCAAAGCAGGGGGATTTTGATCTTATTCTAGAGACAAGAGAGAGCCACAGACAATCCTCAAGCAGAAGAATTCATGGTCAGAATTGTGCTTTCAGAAGATGCTTCTGTAGCTGTGTAGAGCATAAATAAGAGAGAAAAGAGAATGGAAGTAAGGCTACTAATTAGAAAGCTAGAGCCTAAGAGAGAGCAGATAAGAGGTAGGACCATAGCCTTGAAGTCAGGAAAACTTGAGTTCAAATTCAACCTCAGGCCCTCACTACTTGTGTGTGTGAGCAAGTCAATTAATCTCTGCCTGTTTCAGTTTCCTCTTCTGTAAAATGGGAATATTAAAATCCCTTGCCTGTCAGTGCTGTTAAGATAAAATAAGATTATATTTGTAGTGCTTTGCAAACCTAAAGCTCTCTATAAATTCTAGCTACTGTTATTATTAAGGGTCTGATCTGGAGTAATGACTGTGTTTGGCACACAGAAGGTGCTTAATAAATGTTTATTGATTGATTTGAATGGGAAGAAAGGGATGGCTGTGAAGATGTTGTACAACTAATTAGCAACAGGTAGTGAGGAAAAGGAAAGCAACACCAGTGACTCTGAGGTTTAGAACCTGGGACACTAGAAGGATAATGACATTCTCAACGGAAATAGCAGGATTTGAAGAAGGAGGCATTTTAGTGGAAGATGATGGATTCTATTTTGAACATTTCAAGTTTGAAATCCCTAAAGAATACCTGGGGTGTGTGTAATGGCTAGAATGGGTTTGACTAAATTATAAGAGTAAAAAAAGTTGTGGTCGCCATTTCTGGAAATTAACCCTTAAGTCCCAAGACTGTTAATAGCTCTAATAGCTTTATTATAGTGAAGATAATGAGAGGGAAATAAAGAATGGAGGTAAAGAATTACCTAGCCTATCAACCTAAAGCCCAACAACCCAGAGTCCATCTCCAAATCTCAGCCTCAGAAACAATCTCTCTCACACACACACACTTCTTGCAGGGTCTCATCTTATATGCCGTTCCTTTCACCCTCTAGCTTTCCCATATCACCCCACAGGAACCAATCACAATTCCTGAATTAGCCTGGCACCACCCAGGGGGCAGTACCTATGGAATCAATTCCCTGGTTGCTGATTGACCCAAATTCTAAACAAATGGAAGAGAAGTCTAAATCTCTGATTGATCAAATCAAAATACAAATTCCCTTCTCACAGGTGTTTTGTGAAGGTAGGAGTTGGTTGGATTGGATGGTCTTGAAGATCCTACTAATTCCAGAGTGCTGAAACTTTTCCTAGGAGGGAAATAGACTGGATAATCTCCAAGATTTTTTCTGCCTCTAAATCTAGAGTAGGAACTCAGGGATAATTTGTTGATAAGAAGTAATGGTCAATTTATTGGAGTCCTTAAGATCAGGCTAGAAGCACTTTGATCAATAGAGATGAACCCTAAAGTGTTATGATTGCAGATATTCCCATTCCCTGCCCCCAAACCCACCCCCCAAACACCTTGACATCTGCCTTTCTTACCCTCCTTGGTCACTCACCATCTCTCTTGGGTGCCATTGCATCCCTCCTGGCCCCCTTTCCTTCCTGTTTATTTGCATCAAACTCAAACAACTTAGGAGAGATTCCAGAGACATAAATAGACCTTTTCCCTACAGAGGTATCAGGCAAATGCATTTGCCACTACTAGAAAGGGCCAAGTACTATCTCTTTGGCACTTTCAGTTGGGGGGTGGGTTAGGGCTATTCAGTAAATACTATCTAATGGCTCACATCTGTACCATCTTGAAGTTTACTAAGTGCATTACTAAAAATCACTCCAAGACAGGCATTATACACATAATTCACAGAGCAGGATGCTAAGATTCCCAGAATAGAACCAGCAAGGTCACAAGGCATTTTGGGGGGAACAAGGGGACCAAAGCTCAGGGCTCCTATACATGGGGTTTGAAGTAGTGGCATTTACTGTACCGTGGCATTAATTTTGACTCAAATCTCCACATTAGAAAAATGGCAAAGATATGCTTAATTTGCTTTTTCCTAAAGAAGGTTGGGAGAAAGTAATGTAGAAGGAGACAGCCATAGACATCAGGCAAACAAAAGCATTCAGTGTGCCATTACTTCCTGGGTCTCTAAGACATTCTCTTCATAAGCTCCTAGCTCTTCATCTGTCATCTTTAGGGACTCTGGAAAAGCTCTAGAAAAGCAGCCAACTCACCAGTTTCCTTTTTGAAATCCAGCTAATGCCTGGTACAAAAGGAACTACAGAATACAGCTGACCAAAGTCTGAGCAGCTGTCAGAAACAGAATACTGCAGTTTCTAACAAATGAAAACACAAAGAAGATACACAGAACTACACGGGGTGACATGGAGGCTTTTATCTACCTTCTGCCTCTTGGAATCCTTAATTCCATTCAAGGGGAAATTCAACTATTATCTCCTAGAAGAGATCTTTCTTAATTCTTCCCAAATTGTTAGTGCCTCCTGAAATTAATATTTTATTTATTTGTATGTATCCTGCATCTTTTCTGCATATTATCTGTTAATGTGTCATATTCCCCTAAAGGGGGACCATGATGCTTTTGTATGTGTATCCCCCAGAACCTGGCACGTGGTAGATGGTTATTAAATGCCTGTCTATCAACCGATTGACTGTCCCATTAGTGGGGCAAGGAATGAGAAATGGTGTAACATAATGCAGATAGCTGTGAACTTAGAATAAGCTCACCTGGGTCCTACCTTTGAAGCCTACTGTGTGACCTGAAACTCTGGAAGCTGTAGATGTTAAAATAATACCTAATTAACAAAGTTGTTATAAGGTCCAAATGGAATAATAATAATAATAATTTATATATATATATATATATATATATATATATATAAAGCCTTTTGAAGGTTTAATGTGCTTTATAAATTTGTTACTCAATTCCACCCTAGTAAGAGTCAAATCCTGGGCTTGGATGTGAAAGAATGACAATCAAGAAGTCATTTAAAGAATTAAGCAAAAAGGTTGCTAGGGAAATATTAATGAAATATATATTAATAATCTTGGGAGAAGAGAAAGCAGAGACAATGACTTGATCTGTGTCAGAGGTTTTCACATATATACATATATATATGAATATATATATATATTGATCTTATATATATATATATATAAGATCGGCTTCAATTCTTATGCTTT
The DNA here is from genome assembly GCF_027887165.1 of Monodelphis domestica. NCBI lineage: Eukaryota > Metazoa > Chordata > Mammalia > Didelphimorphia > Didelphidae > Monodelphis > Monodelphis domestica. Next base: position 54,092,429 of record NC_077227.1, read on the forward strand.
TTCATCTCCAGGTAGGGCAGGAACAGAGGTTTTAAGGTATAGCGTCATAAAAAACCTGCCTAAATCTAAAAATTAGTATTCAGGTAGATTTCAGAATTTTGGTCCTTTTTTAAAATGTATTTTTAGTTCCAAATTCTCTCCCTCTCTCCAGTCCATCCTTGGCACATGAAAGCAAGAAATATGATAACCATTATACATATGAAGTCATGCAAAATGTATTTCATTTAAGTCATATTGTGAAAGAAGAAAAAAAATAAAGTTAAAAAAATACTTCAATCTGCTCAGAGTCCATTGGTTCTCTCTCTCTGGAGGTGGATGGCATTTTCCATTCTGATTCCTTTGGAATTGCCATGGATCATTCTACTGATCAGAATAGCTAAGTCTTTCCCAGGTGATTAATGTTAATTAATATTACTGTTAATTAAATTATTATAAATTAAAATGTAATTAATGTTGATTGGTATTGCTGTTACTGTTCTCCTACTTCTGCTCACTTTATTTTGCATCAGTTCATCTAAGTCTTCCTGGTTTTTCCATCCTCTTCTCTATTTCTAATAGCATGATAGTATTCCATCACAATCCTATACCACAATTTGCTCAGTCATTCCTCAGTTTCCAATTTTTTTCCACCACAAAAAGAGCTTCTATATATATTTTTGTACATTTGTATAAGTGTAGAAATATTTTTCTTTTTGTATATTTATATGTGTTTGTATGTATATCTTTGGGATTCAGATCTAAATCCAGTATTGCTAGGTCAAAAAGTATATACAGTTTTCTAGCCCTTTAGACATAGTTACAAATTGTTCTCCAGAATGATTGTACCCATTCACAACTCTAACAACAATGCATCTCTGTAACTATTTTTCCACATTCCCTTCAGCATTTGATATTCTCCTTTTCTGTCATGTTAGCCAAGCTGATAAGTGTAAGGTGGTTCCTCAGAGTTGTTTCAATACTCATTTCTCTAGTCAATAGTGATTTAGAGAGGGCAGAGCCAAGATGGTGACTTGGCAGCAGTAAAAGATGAAACTTCTTTGACATTTCCAAATCAATCTTTAAAACGTGCTTCAAAATGACAGAAGTCAAAAACTAACAGGCAGATGAAGTGAGGAGGCTCTCCTGCTGAACACAACTTGAAAGGTAGACAGAGAGGGTTGATTTTCATGAGATAAGGAGGAACCAGAAGCAGAACTACACAGGGAGGAATGCTGGCTGAACACCTCCACCCCCACTGACTATGTCAAAAGGTCAAGAATATCAAGGGAACTGATGAAAAAAAATGTGAAGGATGGTTGCCTAGCAGTACCAGATCTTAAACTGTACTTTAAAGCAATGATCATCAAAACAATCTGGTATTGGCTGAGAAATAGAATGGTGGATCAATAGAATAGATTAGGAGTAAATGATCTCGGCAATCTAGTGTTTGATAAACCCAAAGATCCAAACTTTGAGGATAAGAATTCACTATTTGATAAAAACTGCTGGGAAAATTAGAAAATAGTATGGCAAAAATTAAGTTTAGATCTATATTTTATACCCTCTATCCATTTTGGTGAACCAATGGTACCATGCTAGAGCATGCCAGAGGCGGTTAATCCCTTCCTCCTCTCCATGCATGCCTGAGGACATTTCTCACTTCACCTACCCCTCTGCCCAGTGGTCCAGTGGGAGTACTTCCTCTCTCCCCTGTCTGGGGTAAGACAAGGGGCTCACATGTGATATTATGGTTGCAGTTTGGGTCCTTGGTCTCTAAATAGTTTACCATCACTAGTGGGTATATGATTTAGACATATAGAGTGATATTAAAAGTGAATTAGGGAAACATAGAATAGTTTACCTATTGGATCTATGGAGAAGGGAAGAATTTATGACCAAACAAGAGACAGAGAACATTACAAGATGTAAAATGAATAATTTTGATTATACTAAATTTAAAAGTTTTTGTACAAACAAAATCAATGCAACCAGGATTAGAAGGGAAGCAACAAAATGGGAGACATTTTTATGACAAGTTTCTCTGATAAAGGTCTAATTTCTCAAATATATAAAGAACTAAGTCAAATTTGTAAGAATCCAAGTCATTCCCCAATTGATACATTTATCAATTTATACATTATACCATTGTCAAAAGATATTAATAGGCAGTTTTCAGATGAAAGAATCAAAGCTATCAATAATCATATAAAAATGTTCTAAATCTTTCTTGATTAGAGAAATGCAAATTAATACAACTCTGAGGTACCATCTTACACCTAGCAGATGGGCCAATATGACAATATTGGAAAATAATACTGTCAGTAAAGGAAAATAATAAAGTTGGATGTAGCAAAGTTGAGAAACTAATGCATTGCTGGTAGAGTAGTAAATTGATCCAACCATTCTGGAAGGCAATTTGGAATCATGCATTTTAAAAGTATGCATACCATTTGATCCAATAATGCCACTACTAGGTCTATATTCCAAAGAGATTTTGAAAATGGGAAAGGACTTGTTTGTACAAAAATATTTATAGCTGTGCTTTTTTGTGGTGGCAAAGAATTGGAAACTAAGGGATATGCATCATTTGGGGACTGGCTGAACAAAATGTGATATCTGATGGTGATGGTGAACTGATGCAGAGTAAAATAAGCAGAAACAAGAGAACATTATACACAATAACTGAAATTTAATGGAAAGATCAAATGTGATAGACTTTGCTACTAACATCAATTCAATGATCCAGGACTATTCTGAGAGACTTATGTAAAAGAGAATGCTATTTACTTCCAGAGAAAGAACAGTTGGAGTACGATTACAGATGAAACCATATGATTTATCACTTATTTGGGTATGTGTTTGGGGGTTTTAGTTTTATAAGATTATTCAGTTACAGAAATGGATATTATAGAAATATGTTTTGTGTGATAACACATGTGTAACCCAGATTGACTTGCTTGCCAGCTGTGGGAAGGGAGAGGGAAGAAGAGAGGGAGACAATTTGGAATGTGTAACTTTGGAAAACTTTTGTGGAAATTTGTTATTTAAATACATAAATAAATGGAAATGGTGATTTAGAGCATTTTTTCATGTTAACTACAGATAGCTTTGATTTCTTCTTCTGTAAAGTGCCTTTTTTAATTCTTTGACCATTTGTCAATTGATCAAGGGCTCTTGATTTAAGAAATTTGGCTCAGTTCCCTATCTGTTTGAGAAATGAAACCTTTGTCATAGAAACTTGCTGGAAAAGCCCCCCCCCCACCCCCAGTTTCCTGGTTCCCTACTAATTTGGACTCCATTGTTTTTTTTCTTTAGGGAATTCATGTATGACTTGTTCAATTTCTTTTTCCAAGATAGAATTATTTTATTATTTTTATTTTTGTTAATCTGGGCGATTTATTTTTTTTATCTATTTCATTTAGATTGTCAGTTTTATTATCATATAGTTGGACAAAATAGCTCCTAGTAATTGCCTTAATTTAATCTTCATTGGTTGTGCATTCGCCCTTTCAATTTTTGATATTGGTAATTTGGTTTTCTTCTTTTAATCACTGCCTTCATTTATCTATACTCCCTCTTATTACCACCCCCTTTCTCTTAGTCCCTTCCCCTACTACTTCCCAGTTGGATAAGATGAATTTCTCTATCCAGATGTTTGTGTGCGTGTACAAGTGTATTTGTGTTTCTCCCTCTTTGAACTAGCTCTAATGATAGTGAGGTTTAAGTGTTTCCTGCTTTCCTATATACCCCTCCATTGAGTTGTTTAGAAGTTGGTTATTTTTATCAAGCTGTTAAATCTCTTTTCATAATTTTCTTGCTTTGCTCTCATTTGTTTTCACAATCTTTTTTCAGCTGCTCTTAATTGATTTTTAAAATCTTTTTTTTAATCTTTAAAAAATAGCTTACTTTAGCTCTCCTGGGAATTTTTGTTGAACTTCTTTGAGTCCAATCTGAATTTTTCTTTGAGGCTTTGCTTATAGATTTTTTCCATGTTGTCTTTCTCTGAGTTTGTGTTTTGAGCTTCCCTATCATTATAAATCCCCAAACCCAAACAAAACAGAAAGGTTTTTTATGGTCAGATTCTTTTTTTATTGTTTGTGGATTTTCCAGCCTATTTCTTGACTTTGAACTTTATGTTAGAGTTGGATTTTTGTGACTAAATTTGGGGATCTGTAGGTTTTGGTGCTTCCAAGGTGATATAATCAGGAAAGAGTTCTGGTCACTATCCTGTGTATCTGTATTCTCATACCCAAAAGAAGAACATCTTCTCCCTCGTGACTACAAACCATAAATTCTCCCCTTGAACCTTTCAGCTCTTGCCCATAAATAGTAATGGGCAAAGGAGCTATCACATGGCAGCCAGCAGTCCTACCCTCATTTCCACCACAAGGCTCCCTATAATCTCTTTCTGACTAGGTGTTTAGTCCCCTTACTATTCTTAGGCTCTAAGGCTTAGGCTAAGCATTCCTGGTGCTACCATACTATTGGGGGGTTCCCCCCATACCTGTTCTTTGCATAAAAACCTTCAAAGGAGTTTTCTCTTTTAACAAAACCCATCCCTAGTACTAAAACTTATTCTAGATCAAGTCTTGCAAATTTAAGTAGACTCAGTTCATCCATATAAAACACATTCTTTGAGCCATTCTTTCCATTTCTAGCACTGGACCCCTGCTCTGCTTACATTAGCTTGAATGAGCCCTGGAGGAATACTGATCACCAACTAAGGGGGGATGATGGTCAACCTGCCTGTGACAGTCATGTCGATGGGGAATGGTACCGCTTCACAGGCATGGCAGGAGATGCCATGCCCACTTTCTGCATACAAGAGAACCACTGTGGCACCCATGCACCCATCTGGCTGAATGGCAACCACCCACAAGAATCAGATGGCATCGTGCAGTGCCAAGCCTGTGCCAGTTTCAATGGAAACTGCTGCCTCTGGAACAACACCGTGGATGTCAAAGCCTGTCCTGGAGGGTACTATGTCTACCGTTTGACTAAGCCCAGTGTCTGCTTTCATGCCTACTGTGGCCGTAAGTAACTTCCCTTTGTTTTTCCCTCTCCCACTAGGGAAGAAGAGTCACTGGCATCAGAGAAAGAGTAAAAGAGAAAGGCGCCATGATAAATTCAGCCTCTAAAGATTCTTGGGAACAGAGCCACAACTAGGGTAGAGTGACTGGGACATTGTTATAGGGGACAGAAGATAGATGATATCAGAGGGCACACTTAATCCTTGTATCATGGTCTTGTAGCCTGCTGCTACCACACTTTGTGGTACAACTACCTCCTTGGGACAATACCTTAGAGAGTCCTATCGTGTAGCACCTTTCCATGTGTCTTCCCCCTACTTCCATAAAAATAGATCACCCCATTTCCCCAATCTGACTGCATCCAACAGAATTTAATTGTTCCCATGTCACCACCCTTCATCTGACTTTTCTCGGAGAGCCAGAATTTCTAGTTAACGGTTTGCCTGGGGATCATGTAGCATATATCCTTTCTAGCTGGTATTTCTAATAAGAAAATTAAGCCTGCTGGGTCAACAGTCTGTGAGACATTCCAGTAGCTAAAGAGGTAGTAATGAGAATCATGCCTTCGAGTCATTCTCATAATCATTTTTTTCTGTCACCTTAGCCTAACAAATGACAGAAGAGAAAATATTGAATTTGGTTAGAGACTGTATCTACAAGACAGAAATGTCAGTGCTTCTCTATAGGTACCCTCAGAAGAAAGCTGAGGGAACCATGATCATCTATCTAATTCTACTGGATTCAGAAAGCCCTGAAACCATCATGGCGGCCCTCTTGAAAACATCCAAAAGTAGCCCTGGAGTCAAGGAGATTTTATGTCAACGAGAATCTCTAGGTCCTTTCCCCTTACAAACTGGATGTCTCTGGCCTTATTACAGATTTCTACGACATCTGTGATGTGGTGGACTGCCATGGTACTTGTTCAGATCCTGAATGCACTTGTTCTGAGGGAACCATCTTGGGTCCGGACCAACAAACCTGCCTGGGTAAGAAACCAACATTGAGGCTGGGAATTGGCCAACAAAGGAAAGAGGTCCAGTAGGCAGTTATATATACAGGACAGACAGACAGACACTAAGGGAAAGTTTGAAGCTATGAATAAAGCTTTAGAGTCATTTGTTTGGGGATGATAGCTTAAGCCACAGGAGTCACAGGAGATCAAGGTAAGACTGAAAGGGTAAAAAGAAATGGGGAAAGAGTATGCTGGGAGTTCTCTAGGCAGAACAGTGCTGAATGTTTTTGCTGTGCCAGATGAGGGGTAGAATTTGAGCAGGACTTGGTTTATACTGTGATTAGATGAATAGGGACAGTCAAGCACTACCTAAAGAAATTCTCTCCTAAAGTGGCACCAGGGTATTTTTATCTCTCTGGGCAGCAGAAAAAGAGGGATAAATGGGCAATTTGAAAGGAATCCAGGGCTTCCTTATTTCATTTCTTCCACTCTCCATGTCTTAGAGAAATCATCAGGCCAAAGATCCTAGCACAAAAGATAGCCTTTTCTTTTCTCCTGATTTTTTTTTAATTCAAAGAGAAATAGATTAAGTTAAGGCTAAAAAAGATCACCCTAACCAGTGGCTCCACGGAGATGAGGGAGATAATTAGGGGGAAGAGTATTCAATGGGGAAGATTTTTTAATTTTAGAAATTCAGCTCAGTTCAATATATATATTCATGACATACCTACTACATGAAAAACATTGTTGCTCTACCTTGGAGAGAAAAAGACAGAAATGAAATAGTCACTGTTCTCAAGGAGGTTATATTCTGCTAGGGTTATAACACATTTGTGGGTGAGTAAATATAAATTATACACCAAGTAATTTCAGGATGGAGAGATCACAACCAGGGCAACGTGAGAGGGTAGGAGAGGAACAGGAAGCTTGGGCTGATCCTTGAAATAATCTGGGGATCCTAAATGGCAGAAGGGAGAAGTAATGCCATTCCAGGCATGAACCATCTGTGGAAAAGCATAAATATAGGAGATGGAATGCCACAGACAGGAAACAAAAAGGCCAACTTAAATCTTATCTGTGAATGTGAGAAAAGTGAAAGAAAACTAGAGAGAAAAGCCTTTGGTCCTCATTGCCAACATTAGCTTCTTGTGAAACACAGCACATGACTTAACGAAGAGCCTACACAAACAATGGCAGAGCATCTCCTGGTTTCTACAGAGTTCTCTCTGAGTTTATTCTCCAGTCTGTTGACACTAACGGTCTGTGATTTCATCAGTGAGATCCAAACAAAGCACTCCAGAAAAGCATGAGGAAAGAGCAGGAATTTTCTGCTGGACAATCAGAGACAGTTTCCTGGATGAAGTGATGAGCCTTGAAGGCAGAGAGGATTTCATAGCTGGAGAGGAGAAGGGAGCAAATTCCTGTGTTAGGGAAGGCATGCACAGATGCTCAGAGGCAGGGAGCAAGGAACAGCCAGCGGCCCAGTTTGGAGAGAACATATGGGGAACAAGGCAGGATGATGAGGACAAAGGAGCCTGAAGCCACATACTTTGGAGCTTGATTGTGAAGGGAAATCCTAGACGAGGCTTCTGTTTTCTTTTTTTCCACTAGGCAAGAGAGAGCTATTACAGATTCTAGAGCAGAGCAGCAACATGATCAGAAGATCTACACATTAGAATAATTATTTTGGAAGCTTGGCTAGAGTTGGATTAGAGGCAAGCAGAAAGTTCAGTTGAGAGACTATTATAATAGTCCAGAATGAAGTGGTAAATTAGAGTGGCAGCACAAGTGGAAAGAAAGGCATGAACTTGAGAGATGCTATATTGGAGTTGGATTAACAGTACCTGGCAACTTCTTTTTTTTCGATTCTTACCTTTTGTCATTGACTCAGTCAGTCAGAACTATGTGTTGGTTCTAAGGCAGAAGAGCAGTAGGGGCTAGGCAGTGGGGGTTAAGTGACTTGCCCAGGGTCACACAGCTAGGAAGTGTGTGAGGCCAGATTTGAACTCAGGACCTCCCAACTCTAGCTCTGACTCTCAATCCACTGAGCCACCCAGCTGTACTTCACCACCCCTCCCCGCACTCCCAGGAATTACTTGACTATAGAAGGTGAGAGAATGGATGTAGTCAATTGGATGACTCCAAGCATGACTGGAAGCATAATGGTGGTTCATCAACAGAAATAGGAAGGTTAGGAAGAAGGTCAGATTTAGGAAAGCAAAAGTGAGTTCGGTTTTGCATATATTGAGGGTGAAGATCAAAAAGGACAACCAGGTAAAGGGATATGTCAGATATCTGGGCCTAAAGGAAAGAGATCAGGGCTAAGTGTTAGCTTTGGGAGTTATCTGCATGAAGGTGATGAGTAAAGTCGTTGGAGTAGAGGAGATGAAGGAGAGAGTTCAGAGAAAGAAGAATGTCAAGAACAGAACCTTGAAGCCTAGAAGGTAGATAATAAACTAGCCTGGGGAACCAAGAAGGAGCAGTGGCACAGAAGCCAAATATGGAGAGAATATTAAGGAGCCTCAGTGGTGCAAGATCAAGGAAAATGAAGACGAAAAAAGGCCACTGGCTTTGGGAATTAGAAAGGACAGTTTCAGTAGAAGCAGGGTCAGAAGCCATATTGCAAGGAGCAGAGAAATGGAAGTGGAGGGAATACAGGCAGACTTTCTTTCTAAAAGTGTAACAGTTAAAAGGATAGAAAAGTTATAGGTTGATACCCTGGAGGGATAACAGTGAAGAAAAGGTTGGGCTTTTTTTCCTCAAGATGGGGGACTTACAGTTTTTCCGGAAGGCGCGTTTTGAATATACGAGGTATACCTCTACTACAAACTGGAAGCATATCCTGACCTACAAAAATACCTGCAAGTCCTACAATTTGCACTGCATCTGATTGGAGAGAATTGGCTAGTAGCCTAATTACTCCTCTACATTTTAGCAGAGAAAAGCTAGACTGGGGACCTGACTGCTGTGTACAGGGCAGGGAAAGGTATCTCGGACCACCGTGGAATGTTCAAAGTGATAGAAGGCATACTGGTTTCATCCAGGTGAATGGAATGGTTCTTCCAAGAGGGTAGAGTTTCCCTGGAATGCACTCAGGCTATGCTGTGTGTTAGAAGCTGTCCTCTCCCCTCATCAATTACTCTCACCATTTCTTGGATAATTTCTGCTCCACAGATGAAAATGAGTGTGAACAAAACAACGGTGGCTGCAGTGAGATTTGTGTAAATCTGAAGAACTCCTACCGCTGTGAATGTGGGGTTGGACGTGTGCTGGGAAGTGATGGCAAAACCTGTGAAGGTGAGAACGGGGAAGAAGAAATTCAACCTAATGGTCAGGATTAGCGGTGGAAATGGATACCAAGAAATAGAACAGCATTGACTGCTTCTCCATTCCTCAGGACAGTAAGGGAACTCTAGCATGGAGTGTAACTGTCCATTTGGATTAGATGGAGTGTTAGACCTGGAGTTAAGAAAATCTGGATTCAAATCCCACTTCTAACACTCACTAGCTGTGTGATCAGGAGCAAATATCTTTGTCTCATCTGTCTAAAAGGGTAATTTTTTTTTAAAAATAGCATCTACAGGTTGTTGCAAAGGTCAAATTAAAACATATTTAATATAATTTTAAAAATTTTAAGTTCATGCAAAGTCAGTTATCCATTGATTTCACATCCTGGAAAAGTAACATGACATAAATTCTTCTTTTTAAGATCAGAAATGGTGCATACATTTTATGCAATCGAGCAATAATAAATCCACAATGCTTTGCAGTAATAATGAAAAAGACTTTAGTTCATAAAATTCTAATGGCTTTTCCCCTCCAGGATGCCTTTCCTTTCCTGTAACAGGTAGTTTTGCTATTATGTAGTTATTTTCAGTTGTGTCCTACTCTTCATGACCCCATTTGGGGTTTCCTTGGCAAAAATATGGGAGTGGTTTGCCATTTCCTTCTCCAGGAATCTGAGGCAAACAAGATTAAGCAATTTGACCAGGGTCACATAGCTAGTAGATGAAGCCAGATTTGAACTCAGAAAGATGAATCTTCCTGATTCCAGATCTGATACTCTATCCACTGTGCCACAATTACATTTGTTAAAATTGCCACTTCTGTTTTACTGTATTACTCCATTGTTAATTCTGGTGGTATAGGACACAGATGACTCTCCTAATGTCACAGATCCTCCATGTTTTCATGAGAAGATGGATTCTTATTAAGGCAGAACACTAGACTGAATTCCAAGGCTAACAGCCCTTGTAGCATACATAACACAGCTCTTCATTTACAGAGGGATGAAGATAGCCAGTACCTATACTTACACCTAAAGGGCAACTTTTAGATGGTGAACTACAATGAGTATTGGATCTGGAGGCAGGAGAGACCTAGGTTTGAATTCTACTGTTAACTTACCTTAGGCAAATTTTTATCATTCCATGTCCTGATTTCCTCATTTGTAAATTAGGAATGAGAATAACAGTTGGGTAGAGTTGCAGGGAGGAAAGGAAAGGGCCATAGAAATGGGAGTTGTGTTTTTCCATGAGCTCCATTGGGCCTCCTTGTATTAAATTACATCAGCTCAGAAAGACCCAAGATTGATTCAGATAGGAATATTTGAAAATCTGAGATAAAAGATGCATTAACTACTGAAGTAGTGATTCTGTGCTGCCTCTAAGAACAAGGCTCAATTTATTTAGAATTTTATTGCAATAAGTGTAATGGCCTGGATTCTTCCTCAATCTTCTTTATTTTCTGCATAATCTTTGCATAGTTGAGCCCTGCAGGAGACAATTAATTCAAAAGGAAGCACCAGAGGAGCATTTCTAATTATTTGTGATTAGTTTATTGGCTGAACATGCAGTCCATTCATCAGACTCCTCTCAGCTGTGTCATCCATTAGTGGGGAACATTTTGGTTGGATTTAAAAGGAAAACTTTGTAGAGTTCCTGCTTGGGATTTATTTTCCTCTTTGTTGGCCTTCTGTGACCTGGCTCCTGGTGGTACAACTACAACTAGCCCATTGGAAACTTATTTCTCTCAGTTGCTGGAGCTCTCCAATCATGGAATCATGAGATTGAATGAGACCATGAGGTTCAAACCTGAAGCGAGATGCTTCTATAACCTTCCTAACTAATAGACTCCATTAATCCCTTAGACCATGTTAGGGGAATTTCTTCAAAGATGAGAGTATTTGGAATTAGAACTTGGTGAATATTAAAATTTGCCATTGGCATTTTTCTAAAGAAAAGGGCCTCGAGAATTCATCTAGTCCAATCTTCTTATTTTACATGAGGAAAAGGAGGCACACTGAATCATAGAATTTTAGAGTTGAAATGGTCCTCGGCTGCCATTTAGTTTAACCTGAACCCCCAAAAGATTCCTATTAAAATAGACCACTAAGTTGATACCCAATTCTCTCCCTCCAGCAAGGGAGAAACCATTAGCTCCCAAGGCGGTTCATTCTACTTATGGAGAGATCTAATTAGGACATTTTTCCTGATATAAATTTCCTCCTTGCAATTTTCACCTCTGAGGCCAAGAATACATCTGATCCTTCTTCCATGAGCAGCTCCTTGTTTTTTTTTTAAACTCTTACCTTCCGTCTTGGAGTCAATACTGTGTATTGGCTCCAAGGCAGAAGAGTGGTAAGGGATAGGCAATAGGGGTCAAGTGACTTGCCCAGGGTCACACAGCTGGTAAGTGTCTGAGGCCAGATTTGAACCTAGGACCTCCCATCTATAGGCCTGGCTCTCCATCCACTAAGCTACCCAGCTGCCCCCATGAGCAGCTCAAAACAATGAAATGACTTGCCCAGGACCATTCAATCAATCAATACTACTAAATGCCTACTCTATGCTAAGCTCTGAGGATCCAAAAAAGAAGCAAAAGACAGTTCCTACCATCAAGGAGCTTATAGTCTAGTGGGGAGACAACATGTAAACAAACATATATGAAGCAAACTACATATAGGATGAATAGAAAATAATTTTTAGAAGGAAGGCATTAGGATTAGGAGAAATTATAGAAAACTCACAGTAAAAAAAAAATTGGATTTTAGCTGAAACTTAAAGGAAATATTCTTTAAAAGAATCCAGGGAGGTCAGTAATTGAAGCAGAGGAGGGAGTGAATTCAAAGCATGGGGGACACCCAGAGAAAATGCCTACGAGACAGTCTTCTTCATGGAACATCCAGGAGGCCAATGTCACTGATTTGAAGATTGCATGTTAGGGATTAAGATATAAGATATCTGGAAAGGCAGGAGGGGGCTAGGTGATGAAGGGCTTTGAATGTCAAACGGAATTTTGTTTTTACTCCTGGAGGCAACAGGGAGTCAGTGGAGTTTTTTTAATAGAAGGGTAATATGATTGGACTAAGGAAAATCACTTTAATGGCTAAATTGAGGATGGATTGCAGTGGAGAGACACTTCAGGCAAGCAAACCCCATAGAAGGCTATTGCAATAGATCAGGTGTGAGATTATGAGGTCCTGCGTTAGAGGATACAAAGGTGAAATCGACATGCCTTGGCACCATCTTGGATAATGGGCAGGGGGAGGATGGTGGGAGATAGTGAGAAATCCAAGATGACTTCCAAGTTGGGAGCTTGAGGTCTGGGGGAATGGTGTCCTCTATAGTAATAAGGAAAGTAAGAGGTGGGGAGGATTATTTGGTAGAGGTCAGTTTTGGACATGTTGAGTGTGAAATGTCTGAAAGGAGGATGGAGATTCAAGATTAGAGGTCAACAGCATAGAAATGGTAATTAAATCCATGGAAGTGGATGAGATCACCAGGTGAATCAGTATGGAGGGAGAAGAGAAGAGGGCCCACAGCTGAACAGAGGAGTACCTACAGTTAGAGAGTATCATCTAGAAGAAGATTTCCTCAACGGAAACAGAGACATTCCTAGTGAAAGGAATATGGAAAGGAAATCTTCTTTATATTGATTTTTTATATTTTTCTCCTACTTGAAGACAACCAATTAATAATCCTTATTTGTGTAAACCTGTGATTTCATCAGTGTAGGGAACTCCCAATCTTCCACAAATACAACTTGGGAATTCATTTGTAATATATCATCTTGGACACCTACTTAGGTCAAGAGGGGTTACTGAAAGAGTTTAAGTGTCTCACCTAACTTCAGATGCAGAAATTAAACTTGGATCTTCTTAAGTCCAAGAATAGCTCTTCACCTCCTATGCCACATTATCTCTTATACAATTAGACAGACATCTTTCCCCGCCCCCCCCATGGGTTTCAAATGCCAAAGGATTACCTTTATCTATTAAATTTATAACTTCATAAACTGGATTGCCTTGAGTTTATTCACTCAAAGTTTCACAGATTGATGTATCCTAAGTTAATTTATTAATATTTAAGAGAAACTATATTTTATGCAGTCATCATACAAGAAATAGTTGAAATCACAAGGCAACTTTTGCTCTTCCGTGAGCACTTAAAATGATATTCTCACCGAGGAAGGACCCCTTCTAGATCCCAAGGCAAGAAGATGCTTCCAATGAGCCTGGGTTTTGAGGCAACCTTGTGGTTCTGGGACTTGGACTCATGAAGACCTGACATCAATGTTTCTCAACTACTTACTGGCTGTGCTGACCCAGGAAAGTCACTTAACCTCTCAGCCTCAGTTTTCTTGTCTCTAAAATGAGAGGTTTGAATTCAAGGGTCTCTAGGATCCTTTCCAGCTCTAAATCTATGATCTGTAACATGAAAACAATTCCTTTCATTGTCTCCTCCTGGGAGGAAAAACTTGTCCAAAGAGAATATTTTTATTTTTTATTATTATTTATAAATATTTATTTTTATTATAATAATATTTATTAATATATTATTATTATCTGCTACGGTTAGAAATGGCAACAGTTTTAGTCTTCAGTTGAGCATATTTTCTTTTGATCCAGCTTTCTTAGTTGGATATCTTATATCACCAGAGAAGATTTCAGTAGGAGTGATCCAGGCTTTGCCCCAGTGGCCCAGCATCCAGAGAGACCAAATTCCTCTATGAGAAGAAGGCAAGCTTCCTCCCTGTAGTATTACAAAGACCAGTGCCCCAACCTGGTGGTTCTTTGTCTGCCCGTCCTGTGCATCATATCTTCCTTACGAAGGACCATTCCAGGGTCCTGTTGCAGTGACACTCCTCTCCCTGGACCTGCCTTCCCCTTTGAATTTCACCCATGTGATTAGCCACTGTTCCCAAATCTCAACCTCACAAGTGAATTTATTCAGTGTGCAAGATGACCTACTAATGGCTCTGTTTCTAAAATGGAATGCAAATGCTTTAAGTTCATCAATATTTCAAATTATTGGATCTCCTTTCATCCTCAGAAGATATATGATTATTATTGCTCCATCATTTCAGTTGTGTCCAACTCTTCATGACCCCATTTGGGATTTTATTGGCAAAGAAACTGGAGTGATTTGCCATTTCCTTTTTTTAGTTCATTTTATAGATGAGGAAACTGAGGCAGAGTCAAATGACTTGTCCAGGATCATACAGCTTGTAAGTTTCTGAGGGCATATTTGAACTTGGATATTCCTAACTTCAGACTTGGCACTCTATCCACTGCACCACCTAGCTGCCCGGAAAGACAGATGTACCTAGCTGTATCAGGAAGTTCCGAGTCATAAATTAGCACTTTCTTTTCATCTGCCCTTTCCAGTCTCCTCATATGCTTTCTGGTACCTAAGCATTTTTACTGTTCTCTGGAAGTTTAATAACAGCAAGGTTTGCAGTCTGAAGGCTACAAACTGAAATTATGTTCATTTTCTTGGGAAGAACATTTTCACTTGAGAACCTTAGTGGTCTTGAATCTTCCCTATAAAGGAAATGCGAGTAAAAGCTTTTTTGAGCAAACTGTCTTAATGTTTTTTTATTTCATTTTTCTGGCTCTGCTTTCGTAGTGGGTTATTATCATAGAAAGCATTAACTTGAGCACACGAGTTCAGAGCTCCCAAGAGCCTCCAATAATGGACCAATGGACAATGAACCCAATGTGCAAGAGCAGCCAACATCTCGTCTAGTTGAATTTGTATCCTGACAGTCAGAATAAGAGATTCTTTCAATATTCAGTCCTGCTCTTTGAGTTTTCAAACAGGATGAAGGGAATGTTCCATCAATTGACATTGGCTGAGGCTCTATTTTCCACAAAGCTTGGCTTTACCACTTCATTTGTTCAGTAAAATTCCATTTTGTTGGGGGGGGGGGGAAGGAAATCCAGAAATATTATCAGAAATGTATTCTTCCCTGATTAAATTTCAACAAGCAAACGGTACCAACTAGGGTATAATGAGCAATAGTAGCCTAAAAAGGAAGTACTACATTAATGAATGGAGAGCTGATATTGAAAACCTGAATTCTAATCCTGCCTCTGACACATGCTAGTAGTATGATTATAGACAAGTCACTTCACTCTTTATTCTCACTTTCCTCACCTTCAAATTAGGGATAATAATGGCATCTACCTCCAAGGGTTGTTCTAAGGAACAAATAATATATGTTAAACACTTTTTATTATTTTTTAAAATTTTGTGATTATTTATTATTATTATCATCAGTTATTTATTTTATTTAATTATTTTATTTATTAATTTTTATTATTATTACTACTATATTCCTAGGTGACCTTTCAGGCTCTTTCTGGAGCTAATCCATTGTCATAATCTTATGACAATTGATTTGCATCAGTGAAGGGAGCTTACACACTGGAAGTTCCCTAAACTGAAGAAATCATAGGTCCAAACCCCAGATCTTGTAAGAGTTTTATTCTAGTATGATTTTCCCAGGTCAGAAAGTTCTTTGGGTGGCATAATTGGTCCACTTGCCTTTTCTACTTCTGTTGCAGACATCAAGGGTTGTCAAAACAAAAATGGTGGCTGCAGCCATTCCTGCCTTGGATATGGAACAACTTATCAATGCGAGTGCCCTCGAGGGTTGGTGCTATCTGGAGACAATCACACTTGCCAAGGTAGGTCTTGGGCTATGACCCAGACTTTACTGACAGTTGCCTAATATCCTTTTCCTTTCATGAACTCGCTGCCCGCCTGGTCTTCTCACCCTGGTCTCCCTTTAATAGAAGCCCCCCTGAGTACAGCATATTCCTGAACCCAAGAACTTTTGTAAGAAACATTACAGGAGATTTATAGCTCTTTCGCATCATTCCTTCAATGTATTCTTATTTTGTTTCCATAGCTTTGATTACCATTTTAAGTAATGATGATGAGAGGCTAGAGAGGCAGAGTCTGAGGCAGGACCACTTGGATTCAAGTCCCACCTCTGCCGCATCCTGACTGTAATCCTGGACAAGTCACTTCTTAAGCACTTGTTCTAGGACTTAGGCAATGTTCTAGGACTGTAACTTGTGGGATATTTGCAGATCACTGTTCCTATGTCATAGAAAATGAGCCATAGTGCCTGGTTCTATGTGTAGGTAGACTGGAAAAAAAAACAAAAACCTTTAAATCTTGTATTAAAAGATTTGAGTCCAATCGTGTTTTTTCTACTTGCAAATTATAATTGACTTTGGCCCATTTCTTTTTCTGGGCTTCAATGATCTCATGTCTAAGATGAGATCGGGTTAGATGACCTCCAAGGTCCATTCTAGAACAAAACTGATGATCCTATAATATATTCTCTGCCTCGCAGAGAAACCAAAGTCTCCTGACTTACTACTTCAATATTTTCACTCCTGGATTATGTTGTGATTATGTGGCCCTACTTTGTGGGCCATGTTATTATTTTGATAATAAACATACAATTCCCCAAACACCTACCCAATATTTATTTTACTAACAACGAAATAAGGAAGAGAAGACCTCACACAGACAAATGATTCTCCAACTAGGTACAACAACATCTATTGTTTGATCCTCCACAGACTACTTACTTCTCCATGCATGGAATGTGGTCTCTCCATATTTATTATTATAACTTTTTATTGTAAGTTGGGATTGTCTTGATCTTCATCAGAGAGAACTTTGGCACCCGAGCTGGGAGGAGGAGGAAAGTCATTGTACCTTATAGACAAAGCAATATTTGAAAATGAAATTTATCGATAGTTTATTGCTTACTAAGCCAAGCAACGACAATCTGGAACTTTCCCAAACCATACCAATAATGCCTGTTTTATGGGGCAATAATGAAAAAGAGAGCCAAGGCAGTTTGCTAAGGCAGTTTAAACCTACAGAGAAGAATACTTCTCTTGCTTTGCTAATAAATTGACTTTATGGGATGAATATTAATCCTTTAAGGCTTCAAGTCATGGCTTATGCTGGCCCTATCTTTGGAAGAGAGCTGAGGATGGAATATTTTCAAATTCCAGAATAAATGTTCCCCCTAGAACAACAAGAACAGAATATTTCAGAAATGCAGTCCCAGAAGCAAGAACTCGGGTTATATTCACTGGCTTCCTCTGAGGTCTTTGACGGAAAACAATAACACACACAAGCAAAGTCTTGGGTTGTCTAAAACTCAAGTGCCCCCAAGACAAAACTCTTTCCTCTCAGGGTCTTCCTTTCCCCTAGTCCTTGCATAGGTTTTCTGACTGTGCCTGATGGTTGTCATCTTTCTTTCAGTCCCTATGAGATGCCAGTCAAATGCTATTGAAGTAAACATCCCAAAGGACCTAGTTGGGGGTCTGGAGGTCTTCCTAACCAACACGTCCTGCCGCGGGGTATCCAATGGCACCCATGTCAATATTTATTTCTCCCTCAAGACCTGTGGCACCGTGGTTGAGGTAGGTTCCTCAGGGAGGGAGGCTATGTGGGAATGATCCAGGGACTTGAAGTTTGGAGGATGGATCATAGATGGCAGGTTTATTTATTAAGAACCAACTATGTGCTCAGTGTGTATGTCAGAGCCAACAGGGGGTCATGGATGGAGAGCCAACCTCAGAGTGAAGAAGACTTGAGTTCAAGTACTGATTCTGATGTATTTTGGCTGTGTGACCCTGGGCAAGTCGCTTAATCTCTCAATGTCTGAGGCAGTTCTCCAAAACTAAATTTTCAAAGAAGGTACCATGTACTTGGGTAAAACAAGCTCCCCATATAGAGTTCCCTACCCTAATGAAACCACAGATATAATTTTATTCTTTTTTTAAGTGGCAGATGCCATGGTAAGTCCTGTAGATATAAACACAAAAGTCAGGTAAGTTTGTAACTTCAGGAAGCTCCCATTCCATTGGATTGAGCCTAAGGACTTTACTCATGAATTAGTTGAAGATAATTTTATGAAGCATCAAGACCAGCTGGTGCCAAACTTCTGGCTATTTCTCCTCAAAACTGTAATCTCCTCTGCAGAAAATACTGATAGGAAAGAGATGAAATAACGCCATAGAACTGGGCCAGCATAGTGGCCCTTTCTCATCTTTTGACAACATTTTACATTATGGACTCTAATTTCCTTCTTAATATCCTCTCTTTCTCTGGCTTTCCTGATACTGCTCAGCTAGTTTCCCTATGGGCAGCTGCTAGGTGATGCTGGGGGGTAAGAAGACTTGTCTTGAGTTCAAATCTAGCCTCCTTATTTACTAGTTGTGTGATTCTGGGTGAGCTGCTTCACTCTGTTTGCCTCAGTTTTCTCATCTGTAAAATGAGCTGGAGAAGGAAATGGCAGACCACTTCAGTGTCTTTGCCAAGAAAAATCCAAATATGGTCATGAAGAGTTGGACATAATTGAAATGACTAAACATCAACAACAAAAGTTTCCCTTCCTCTCCAACTACTCTTCATACTCCTTGCCTGGTTCTTTTCCTTCTATCTTCTAAATGTGGGCATCCCCAAAACTCTGCCCTTAGTCTATGTCTCCATACATGTTTCTTCTTTGGCAACCTCATCCATCACTGTGGCTTCAATTATCACCTCTTTGCCGATGACCTACGTATCTAGGTCATCAAATCTAGAGACCTACTTATAAGCTGTCTCTTAGAATCCCAATTTTCCAAATATCTGCTAGTCATATTCACCTGGATGTCTTACCAAAACCTTAGTCTCATTGGACCCAATGTGTTGTATTCCCTAAAAAGACCTGACCCTCCTAATTTCCCTCATTCTGGAGAATGGCACCACCATTCTTCAAGTCTTTCCGATATGAAACTTTGGAGTCAACATTGACTCTCTCACTATCTACGTGCTAAATCTAGTTGATCGTGATTCCGAACTATCCCTTGTATTTGTTCACTCCCAATACGTTGATCCAACCCCTCATTACCTCTTCTTGTTACTATTTTAATAGCCTCTCCCTACCTCCAGCTGCCCATCCATTCCAATCCATCTTTCACACCAATGCTCATCTCTACCAGGAATGTCCACATATCTTTCCTGCTTATAAACCTTCAGTAATCTACCAAATAAAACAAATGCTTTAGCCTGGAGTAAAGACCTTCCATAATCTATCTCCCATCTACCTTTCTAGACTGGTTTCAATCAATTAACAGGTATTTATTGAGTGCCTATTTGTGCCAGGTACAAAAAAAATAAGCCCTGGAGATATAAAGATAAAAACTCCTAGACCTTGGAGAGCTTACCAACTAAGGAAGTGACGGCATGTAAATAAATGGGCACAGACAAGATATAAATCTAGGGAACCTTAGAAAGGAAGGCTCAAGCTACTAGGAGAGCCTCCTACAAAAGATGGAGTTTGTACTCCCAGCAAATTAAGGGCATGGCATTTACACCTCCAAGGGCATGGCATTTATGCCTCCAATTCTGCAGTTTTTTGCCTCCAATATAGAATGGCTTCTCCCCAACACGCTGTCCCCTATTTTATCTCTACCTATGAAAATCTAGCTGGTCCTGCAAGGTCCAGTTTAGATGCTACCTTCCAATGAAGTCTTCTCTGATCCCACCCAGGGAGAAGTGCTCACCCTCTAAATCTCTCAGGCTTGGCCTCTCCTAGGAACTTAATTTGTATTACAGTTATTTCTGTCTATACGCCACCCTTCTACTGACTCATACACCCCTTTAGGCCAGGGACCTTGATGTTTTTCATGTTTATGTCTCCAATTTCCAGCACAATGCCCTCCACACAATATATACTTTAATAAATGGTTGTTGAATTCAATTGAATTTTTTTTCATTTTTCAGATTTAGTGAATGAGTCCAAGATGTAAAATAGAATAAGATTAAGGGTTGAAAGCTCATTTGTATTCAACATTCATTCAGTCCTCTGTACCCTTCAAAGTCCTACTCTGATGCCTCATTGATGAAGGTGACCGGAGCCTTTCAAGGCTAAGTGCAAAGCAGCGGCTGCTAGGTTCTATCATAATGAAAAATATTCAAGTATAGCACCTGGAATAGACTACGTAAGCTGGTTGTTTGGTGGTAAATTATTTGCAAATGAAAATTCATAAAACAGACACATGCAAAACAACCTTTGGTCCTATGCAGGCTCGGTCTATTTCTGCAGTGAAATTCATTCAGTCAACACAAACTTAGAGTGTGTGATGACATGCAAAAGGGTCTCTGGGAAATATAAAGAAACATATGACACCATCCGTACCCTTAAGACGCTTGCCATCTAGTTAGGGTGACAAAACATATGCATGGGGAAAGAAAATAATGAGTACCAAATGTCTGGTTCAGACAATATATGCTTTAGGAATTGATCAAAGGGGCTGGGATGAGCTGCAATGGTCAAGGAAGTCTTCCTGGAGGAGGTGGAACTTGAACTGAGCCTCAATCATGTGTATGATTTGGTTATGGAGAGTAGAGAAGGTCTAGCAAGGGGGAAAATAGGAGCAAAAGTTCAGAGTTAGGAAGGAGCAAATCATGACCTGGGGATCAATAAATAGTTCAAGGACTAATCTGAAAGTTATAGGAGATATGATCAGGAAGACAAATTGGCACCAGATTATAGAAGCATCAAAGTTAGAAAAAAGAGGGTTGGGCTTAATAGCAAGCCAAAGGCAAGCAACCGAAGGTGTTTAGAACAGGTATTGACATTTTTTTAAAGACAAAGTTTTAGAAAATCTATTCTTACAGTGCTTTGTAGGCTGATGTGAGTGAATGTGGCTCTGAGACTAAATCCAGGGAAACTAGTTAGCTCCTTGCAATAATCCAATATAAAGTGACAATTTAATCATTGAAAAAATATTTATTAAGCACCAGCTACGTTCAAGGTAAAATTCTATTCTAGAAAACTGCAATCGAACTCCTTGGAATGCAGGAGCTCTTTTTTATTGTATCTTTAGATAGCTAAGGGTTAGAGTAGTGCTTTATACATTTATAAATGCTTGATTGAACTGAAGCTTCTGTGTTAGGCTATGGGGACTACATGGTGGTATAAGATGTTGTCCCTACCTTGAATAAGCTTACAATCTAGTTGGGAAGACAGGCACGATGTAGGCATATACAAAAATGAGACATAAAAAAAGTTAAATTAAGGGTACTAATTGTAAATGCTATTTGGAGATGTGACTTTACTAGGATGATACCAGTTGGACTTGAGGGAAAGGGACCTAAGTTAACAGAATTTGTTAACTGACCGGATATATGGGGTGCAAGGATAAGGGGAAAGCTAAAGATGACTCTAAGGCTTGGAGCTTAGTTGACAGGGAGGTTGAGCATCAACACAAATAAAGAAGGTGGGGAGACTGCTTTGCAATTGACAATTGTGGGTTCTATCTTTGAGGCATTGAGTTTGGAGTAGAAAGAAGACAACCAACTGAAAATGGTTAGTCAACAGCTGAAAATTCATGCCCAGAACTTGAGAGACCAAGAGCTAAATATAAGGGTATGAGAACTATCCACATAAACATGAGAATTGGAACTATGAGAGGGGATGCATGCAGCAGTGGAAATTAACCCCACTCTGGTCTTTCTAAAGAACATGCTTTGGGGTACCATAAACACTTGTCTCTGAAAAAGAATTGATGGAAATTACCCTTGTATATAAATCTGTTTCTTATTAAAGCTATCTATAGATCTATAGATTATAGAAAAGGATAACTTCTACACTATACATAGTATCTATAGATAGATATGAATGGACAGATAGATAGATAGATAGATAGATAGATAGATAGATGTATGGATAGATAGATAGATAGATAGATAGATAGATAGATAGATAGATAGATAGATAGATAGATAGACGGACAGATAGATGGATAGATGGATGGATGGATGGATGGACAAACGGACGGACAGACAGACAGACAGACAGACAGATAGATAGATAGATAGATAGATAGATAGATAGATAGATAGATCGATAGACAGACAGACACACAGATATTCTTATATACTTATCAAAGGTTGGCATTTGATACTTATGAGTAGTTCAAGCCCCAAGGATTCTGGAGCCCAGGGCAAAATTTATCATCAAATCAACTTTTTAAGACAATTTCATTTAATTTAAGACATTAAGACAAAATTAATTTAAGACAAATTCATTTGGGTAAAGGGAGGAGACTCAGACATACTAGGCCTTCTAATGAGAAGAGAGCATAGAATATTACTCCAAGGTAGAGAGACTGAAACCCAGCACACTCCAAGATTCCTACTAAGAACAAGGAGGAAGAAAAGAAAGGCAGATCCCCAAAGGAGAAAAGCTTGCTTGGGACTCAGCCTCCATAGAGAGGAGACAAGATATTCCTATTTTATCTAATTATTCTTACTAACTAGGCACTGAAAGACAGAACAGGATGGTGGACAGAAGGCTAGCCTAAGTGCCCAGATGACCTGGCTCAACAACTGCTTTTGACACAAACTAGCTGTGTAACTTTAGACAAATAACCCAAGTTCTCAATACTCCAAGGCAACTAAGTTTCAGATATTTTGCCAGAAATGTCCACACTGTAGTCCCCCTATACCAATTAAGTCAGAGGTACAGACCAAAAACCAAAGCCAAACTAACAAAAAACTAGGTTCTAAGGTCAGTTGTTTCTATGCCCCAGAAGAGGTGCATGTACCTTCTAAATCTCAGTACCCTGGGCAAAGACCCAGTCATAATACCCTAGTTACAACTTGGTGGAGAGTAATTAAGTCTCTAGAGTCCCAGAATTGTGGGGCAGCATGTCCAGAATGCTGGTCATCTTAATGCCATCCAAAAAGGAAACAGAAGCAAATAACCCAACCCTGACCCACAAATTGGAATGCCTTGCAGTAAGGGATGGAGTACAACCACCATAATGGCTTCTCCCCTCTTTTACTTCCTCCCACCTTCAGGTGGTGAATGATAAAATCATCGCTAGCAATCTAGTGACAGGGCTCCCCAAGCAGATGCCAGGCAGCAATGGCGACATCATCATCCGTACCAGTAAGCTGCTGATTCCGGTCACCTGCGAGTTCCCTCGACTCTATACCATTTCAGAAGGCTACATGCCCAACCTCCGTAACTCTCCACTGGAAATTATAGGACGGAGCCAGGGGGTCTTCCCTTTCACTCTGGAGATCTTCAAAGATAATGATTTTGATGAACCCTACCGGGAGACACTACCCACCCTCAAGCTACGGGACTTGCTTTACTTCGGCATCGAACCTCTGGTGCATGTGAATGGGTTAGAAACCCTGGTGGAGAGCTGTTTTGCAACCCCTACAGACAAGATTGATGAGATCCTCAAGTACTACCTTATCCGTGATGGGTATGTATCTCCAAATGGTACCCTAACCCCCATTTCACCATGTTCTGCTCACATTTAGCCACTATGGCACCTCTCACAGACAGAGTTATTTTTTGAGATAATACAGCACTCTTTGAAACTTTAATCTTTTAGAAATTAACTTTAATTAGGGGGCAGCTGGGTAGCTCAGTGGATTGAGAGTCAGACCTAGAGATGGGAGGTCCTAGGTTCAAATCTGGCCTCAGACACTTCCTAGCTGTGTGACCCTGGGCAAGTCAATTGACCCCCATTGCCTAGCCCTTATTGCTCTTCTGCCTTGGAACCAATACACAGTATTTATTCCAAGATGGAAGGTAAGAGTTTTTATTTTAAAAAATTAACTTTAATTTATATTTTTTGCTTTTATATCACATTTATGCCTAACTATGCCCCACCTCCCTTGTCACAATGAGCCACAGTCCTCTAACAGAGTAGGGGAAAAAAAGAAAAAAAATCAGTTCAACAAAACCAACCCATATATCAACTGAGTCTAACTGTGTATGCCACGCTCTACACCCATAGTCTCCTACCTCTGCAAAGAAAAGAGGGACATGCATTTTATCATCTCTTTTGTTTGAGCCACCATGAGCATTATATTTACATGGAGTTGAGCTTGGGGTTTGGTTTTGTTGTCTGGCAAGTCTTTCCATTTGCACTGTTGTAATCTATGTCTGTGTTGTTTTCTTGGTTCTAATTTTACTCTGCATTACTTCACATATATCATGCCATGCACCTCTGAATTATTTAAATTCTTCATTTTCATAGCATGATACTATTCTATCCTAAGTATATACCAGTTAATTAATGTTTATTAAATGCATGGTTGGTTGTTTATTGTCCTTTGTACTCAAAGAGGACCAAAATGGCATCACTATGTCAGGGTCAATGTACAGTGTGCCCAACTGTGGTTGACCAAACCAATATGAACGTGGAAGCCTCTTCCACAGTTTGGGCACAAGTAGCCCATATGAACACTTGCAATGAGGTGTAGAAAGAATGGGAGGCTCGTTGGAGTTCCACACAGGGGTTCTCCAGATTGTGGGCACCCCCCTTGGGGATCAGTGACATCAGTAAAATATTAAATGCCTACAATGTGACAGGTACTGTGCTAAGCACTGAGGATACCAAAAAAAAAAAAGGCAAAAGGTAGGAGCTCACAAGCTAATTCCAAAGACAACAAATAGATATATGCAAACAGGCAATAGAGAGGATGAACAAAAAAAAAATTAACCATAATCCAATTGATAAGGAAACCCTTTATTCTGAGTGCTACTTCTCAGATCTCCCCTACAAATCTGTAGTATATCTAGGAATACTGTGTTTTGGGGTACTCTGCACCTACAAACCAGGCAATCAACAGCTCTATAATTTCAGTTCTTCAAAGCTGTCATTTTGTCAGTGGGGTTATTCCCTCCGCTGTTGCAGACCATAGCCCTCTCTAACTGAATAAATGATCTTTGGAAGTATTTGTAGCCAAAAAATTTATCATCCCAGCTTCCAAGGTGATGAGGCTCTCCCAACTGAAGTAAGCAGGTACTCAAACACAGTTTATTGCTGGGACTCCCCTCAAAGCCTTTACTCTTTGACAGGATTATCCAGAGCTTGAACTCCTTGGAGGAGGGGGTGAAGATCTCTTCCATTCCCCTATGAACCATTAGTGGAGACTTTAGTAGAGGAGTGCTGTAAGCATCTAGAAAAAAAATCACCCCCAAAAGGAGATTGTGACCTTATGAACCAGTTACTAGATGTCAGGGAAAATGTCACTGCAGGGCGAATCCAATATTAAAAAGTTTATGGAGAAAGATGCAAGAGGTAAGAATGCTACCATTATTCCCAGAGCAAGTCCAGTTTTCAGTTGGCTAATGAAGCCAAGATCCTTCAAGCTGCCAACTCATAATTCTCTCCTTTCACTAGATCTCCCAGGGAATAATCGTATTAACAATAGCTTACGCTTTTGTAGTATTTTATGGCTCACAAAGCTCTTGACGTGCCTTCTCTCATTTGCTCCTCAAAAAAATGATTATCCTTGTCCAGAGATGAGATTGCTCCTCTGTGAGGCAGCCACCACTGTCTGCTGCCTTTGTCCTCTAGAGGGGGTCAAAGACTCAGCAAACCAATGGAAGCCTCCAGTGGGTCAAGTTCAGTCCTCGGTCAAGGGTTTGTTCCACCCTGCTAATAGAGTCTCTTGAGAGGCCAGACAAGTTCCATGGACTTCCAGATGCACAGCCTCATAGTTATATAAGCTTAAGGATGGAGGCTGAAAATAGAAATCAAGTTTTCTCTCCCAGTGGTCCCTCCTCATCCCCTATTTCCATTAGTTGAAATGGAAAGTTTGTCATTCTGTGCTGTACTGATAAGCAAAGATAGGATCTCACAGGAAATTATCTCTTATCTTGTGACCTTAACTTTTCTAAATGGAAAGCAAAAGCATTGGATTTTCCTTTGACAGTCTATTGTTTGTTTTCTATTTTTTAAAAACACGTGAGCTTTGTGGTAAGTACTTTAATGACTAGATTTATTGGCTTTTCGCAAAAATAAATGTGTAATAAAAATGTAGCACTTGTCCAGGGGAATTCGGTAAATTTACTTTTCTGGAGCATGATCAAGAAAGCAAAGAAGGCTAGTGGATGCCAAAATAGCTACCACAAACTCCAGGCACCAATAGTATAGACCTTACTTGAATAGCATTTATTCTTATTTCAGACAGTTTGAAAGAGCCTCGTTATCTTGTTTCCTAGCCCACAGAAGATTACAAGCAGTAAATTAGAGGAGCAAAACTACCATGGGTGGGCATCAATTGGACATCCAGGGAGAAAGTCAGAGAAAAAACCCACAAATCAGGCACAATTGAAACAGGATAGTCTGGGCCCATTTATCATGGGAGCAAACAGCCTCAAAATGTAGTCAATACTGTGTTATAAAACAATATAGTGACATATGTTACAAAGATTAGTCTTCAGGTGTCAACAAAAAAAGACAAAACTGTACTGCCATTCTTGTTTAGACGGGAAAGTATGGAACACATTTTTAAAAGATTCCATCTAAAAATAATTCAAAAAAGAAAATCATTGGTATTTTAAGGGGCTGAACACAGAAAATTCCCCAACACCACTAGATAAATTAGGCTTTACTGCATCAATAAGTGGTTAAATAAAGCAAAAATCTGGTTTGTAAATCTCAGAGGATGAGAAAATCCTCAAGTTTTGTAGGTAGAAATAGAACACAAATTTTATAAATTGACTTGTTTATTTATGTATTTATTACCTACTTTAGAGGTTTTCATATCAAACTGGCTTTCTCTAGATACTGCACTCTTCCTTCCCCTCCACTATTATTTGATATTGGCCCAGAGAATTCAATTATTTTTCCCCATGGCTACATGATTCATGTTTTCTCCCTCCTCTTTCCCAGAGTTGACAAGCAATTCCACTGGGATATATACATACATATTTATGTAAGTATGTATGTGTATATATATATATATATATATATATAATCACTCAAACCCATTTCCATATTATTCATTTTTGTAAAAGAGCAATGCTTTAAAACCAAACCCCTCAATCACATACACATATAAACAAATGATAAATTACACATTTTCTTCTGGATTTCTGCTCCCACAGTTCTTTCTCAGGATATAGATGGCGTTCTTTCTCATAAGTCCCTCAGCATTATCCTGGATCATTGCATGGCCTTAGTAGTAAAGACAATCACATTTGATCCTCCCAAAATATTACTCAAGTAAATTTTAGCATTAGCATTAACATCAATAGAAAAGAAGAATGCCTGTCTGAAAAGCTACACCGAGTTCATCTTATATGGACATTCTGGAAAAGCTGTCTATGAGGCAAAAATCCCTTCATTCTAATGGGAGCAATCATGAAGTATTTGTGGATGTCCCCCTCATTTTAGCCCTCCCTCAGTTGACCAAAATGTGCCCCTTAAACAAAAACTTAAGTAATTGTTTAGTAAACAGCAACTTACCCAAAGGAGAACAAGGTGATGTGTGGGTGTTTGGATGGCAGAGAAGGGAGAAAGGATTGTGTTCCATTCTGGACCCTCACGATTCAGGAAGGATATTGAAAAGCTGGCATGTGCATGTTATATGAGAATTGTGTGTGTGTTTGTGTGCATGTGCATGTGCACATATGCTGGGACTTCTCCATCGATGTGTAGATGCATGGTGGGGAGACCCTGGAACCTATATATTCCTCTACCTCTGTGTGTGTGTCTGTGTATTTATGACCTGAAACCTCCTATATTCCTCCACCTATAAGAAGTATGAATACATGTACATACATGTCCATCTTGGGTCCTGGATATTCTTCCTCCCATATGTAGGTTGAACTTCAGATCTGCAACTTGCTGCATTTTTCGGTCTTGATGTGTGTTGGGGGGGTGGGGAGGAGGTGTAACATCTTTAATACAAATGAATTAGTACATGAAGTAGTCCATGTGGTAAAAATAAGCATAAATTACTCTTATTCATGATCAAAAAATCCATAAAGTACTGGTATAGCCAAGGTTGAATGTATTGTTATTTGGAGAGTAGTCTACATTGGCATTTCTTTCCTTTGGAACCAATAATTAAAACTGATTTTATATCTAAATCTTCAAAATGCCTGACTTGGTTTGAGCCATCAGAATGGCACAATGGAAGAGAGCTCTGAATTTGAAGTCAGAGAACCTGGATTTAAATCCCATCTCCACTTACTAGCCATGTGGTCAAGTCATTCATCTCTCTGGGCCGCCATATCTGTAAATGGAGGACTTGAACTAAGCAACCACTAAGGTTCACTACTTTGGTACTCTGGCTCTCCGTTCTCTTTTCTGTAAAATAAAGGGCTTAGACTAGATTACCTTTAGGGTTGCTTCTAGATTAAAGTTCTTCAAACCTGTGTCATGGCACAAAGGTGATCCTGGTTCTTTGCTTTTGGAACAAAAGCTCTGGAAAGCTTTTCCAAAATGGAAAGCCTTGAAGAATGGTCTTAGAGGATAAGAGCTGGGAAGATGAAATGAGAAAATATTTGTAAAGCATAATGAAAACATTAAAGCATTCTATAAATGTTGCCCCAAAAGGAGTTGATAAACTAGTAGAGGAACTTAAGCACAGAAATGTTCCCACTGACAGAGAGAGGTTGCAGCTAAATGAAAGGAAGCCTCCCAGGTTCTCAGAACAGATGGAGTAAAGGGTTGGTTTCATCTTGCACCCAAAGGCATCAAGAGGCATCATTTCATGGGACAGTCATTTGCCTCATCTTTCAGCATTCATGATTGTACATAAACAAAAAGACCACCTTAAAGATAATCACCTTATGTCCCACCATCTGCCACACAGGATAAATGACTAAACAATGAAAGTAGCAGGCAAAAGCAGGCTGATGCAAATTGTGAATGACAACTTGTGTAGGAGACGTGCCATAAAAGGCATTAAAACATATATGACCCCCCCAAAAAAATGAATATCATGTAGGGAGACCAGAAGAGGAACAAATAAATAGCCTGAAAGCCAGACTGATGCCCCAAAAGGTTAAAAGACCTAGAAAAAATCTTTGCCTATGTTGAGTAGATCCTGTCCAAAGTATTTCTGGAAAGGATGAGATCATGTAGGATGAGAAGACAAGGGCGTGTTGTAATCTGAACCAAGAAAGGACTTGTGCTCCTTGTTGAGATCCTGAATCTACTGGACCCATCCAAGTAATTAAAGACTATGTAACTAAAATAGCATCACCTACTCCCACCAAACACTAGCTCAGGAGCTGGGATTCCTGAATCTGATTCTTTGCCATATTCATGACTGACATAGGGACCCTGAGAAATTTTGCCTGCCTGCCTCAATTTCTCCATCTGAAAAGGATTGCAACAATAATATTTTCAGGGAAAGAAGTATTTTAGTTTTAATTTTTAAAAATTATTTATATATTTTATTATTACATTTTATTATCGATACTACATTATATATTATATAAATGAATATATTTAATTTTTAAAATTAAATTTAAAAAATTTTAATAACCAATTTCCATATGAGTTGTCTAAAGTCATATGATACATATTGTGTCCCCTCCCTTCTTCCCTTCCCCCTCTTGAAACTGACAAGCAATTCAATATGGGTTCTACGTGTATTAGCACACAAAATATATTTCTGTATTATTCCTTTTTGTAAGCAAATAATCTTATAAATCAAAACCCCAAAACATATAGCCAAGTAAACAAGTGATAAATCATACGTTTTCATCTGCATTTCTACTCCAATAGTTCTTTCCCTGGAAGTGGAGATCATTCTTGGAAAGAAGCATTTTAAAGTGTTTTTGAAGTCCTGAGATGAAAAAGATCATTAGAATATTGAGTGCCATTTTTTTTAAGTCAAAGGGAAAACCAAAAGGAATCTGACTTCAGGGAAATGCAGGAAAGTAAATAAATGAGAGCAAATGCAGAAATATTGGTTTCTTAACTCCTCTCTGTTTCTGCTATAAGGTGCTGTTAGTAACACAAACTGGAGTGGTTGGGTTTTTTGTTAATTTTATTGGATTTTTCCACTGCGCCAAAGCATCAGTAAGCAGTGAAATACTGAATGATCTGAGAGCATAGGGGAGAAGTCCTCCGTTATAACAGCATTTATCTCTCCTCCCTACTGCTTCAGCAAACCTGATAAATGGGAACTCATAGGTACAGGATTACCCATAAAAAAGCCATTACTCAGGAAAAAACCCATTCCCTGTAGAAGAGAGATAGGAAGGAAGATATGGAGAGCCACCAACTTTTAATGGGGAAGAGGCCCATAAATACAGCCTAAAATCTAAACCAAAGGGAAAATGCCAGGAAGCTCTTTCCTCCCATCTGACCTTAAGAGGAGTCTGTTCATTTAAGTCTCAGGACTGTTTCCTTGTTCAATGGTTGTCACCTGAAGAGTCCTGGCAGAATGTTATTGTTCGGTGATTTCAGTCATGACCAACTCTCCAGGACCCCATTCGGGGTTTTCTTGACAAAAATACTGGAGTGGTTTGATATTTCCTTCTCTAGTTAATTTTACAGATGAGGAAACTGAGGCCAACAAGTTAAGATACTTGTCCAAGGTGACACAACTATTAAGTGTCTGAGGCTGGATTTGAACTCAGGTTTTCCTGATCTAGGTCTGGTGCTCTATCCAAAAGCCATCTAGCTTTTCCCTGATAGATGATTGCTCTGAGTTAAATACAGAGTCATTTAAATGGATTAAATGCAAAAAGGAGGTAAAAGGGTAACAGCAGCTTCCAGGTGAACCCCTATCCCAAGAGTAGCAGATATATTATTGGAAGAAAAGTTTCATAGACAATAATAATAATAATAATTGCATTTTCTGGTCCAGATTTGGCATAGAAAACTCCCTCTAGCAATGCAAATCAACCACTGGTGCATAATTTATAATCTTAGAGCATCATCTGAATTATTAAGGGTTACATCACAAGTTTGTATCAGGAATATGACCTGAACACCAAGTCTTCTTGTTCTACATCAACCCTATCATCATCATTATCATCATCATCATCATCATCATCGTCGTCGTCGTCGTCGTCATCAACATCATCATCAACATCTATAGAGGAAGCATGAAGTGTAGAGAACCAGTCTTGGATAAAGAAGACCTGAGTTCAAATTCTGATCTTGACACCTATAGGCTATACAAGTCTGGGTGAGTCACTGAAACCCTCAGTGCCCCCAAAACTCCAAAACTACCATTTGCAGAAAAGTTCTTCATCTTTACTGGTAAAAAGGGAGTTTTTCCCCCCAGAAGTTTCCTCTACCAATGCAAAAACAAGCCCAGAGCTGTGATAAAGGATGGGAAGGTTTGCAATTCCACCCTTTATCACAGAATCTACCCTGCCTGTGCGTTTCCCCCCAATAAAAATAAATAAATAACAGTTACCTATAGCTTTCACATTCACAAAGACAAGCAAGGGGTCATTTCAGACCAGATTTCCCACCCTAACACAAAGAGTAAGAAAACCCCAAATGGGGTCACAGAGAGCCAGACAAGACAAACAACTCAGCTCCAAAGAGACCATAACCCTCTCCCTCGGTCCAGGGTCTCTCAGTTAAATTCTTGTTGCTGATGAAACTCTCTAATATAATTAGCTCAATAGAAAATGTTTCTACCCAAGAGTGATGACTTAGACAAAATGAGAGCCAGGCCTGCATCTGGAGATGTGATCACAGGGACTGAATTTAGTTTTTCCTTCATTCCTGAAAAGTTTGAAAAGAATTCAATCTTCTCCACCCAGTTTATTTCCCTTTTTTGGGATCAAATGGGTTGAACCGGGCCATTTTTCCACCTCTGCAAAAGTGATTAGGTCTTTAAACAGTGCTCTTTTCTCTTTTTAGCTGCGTGTCAGATGACTCAGTAAAGCAGTACACGTCCCGGGATCACCTCACAAAGCACTTCCAAGTCCCTGTCTTCAAATTTGTGGGCAAAGACCACCAGGTAAGCTGTGATATAGTATGCTACAGCTTCTCAGGCCTGAGATCTCCTGCTAAGTACTCTATTGGGTTTTTTTTTTCTTAATTTTCTGGAGGTGGTGAATTGGTCTTCCTTGGGAGTAAAGAGTACCTTGGGTACCTTGCCATTCTGGAATAGATCAATAATGCAAATTGGTCCGCAACTGAATGGCCTGAATCTATTCTGGGAACCACAATTATTTCCCCATATATGGATGCCTTTTTTAGTAAATAATACCATTTGACATTGATTTGTAATTATTATATGCCAGTGCGATTAGAAAGGCCCATATGGAACCAGCCAACAATGGTCCTTTCCCCATTGAGCGTGAGACATGTTGATCTTTAATGGATGATGACCTGTCATCCAAAGTGTTCATTTAATGGTACCTCTAAGATGGATGTCAGTAATATAAGGAATTTTAGAGGCCAACTAGTCCCTTCCCTTCATTTTACAGATAAGGAAACTGAGGAGTGAAATAATGTGCTCAGAGTAGTTCTGTCAGTAAGTGGAATGTCTAGGATTTGGACCCAGGTCCTCTGGCCCCAAAGCTGCCATATTTTCCCTTGCACCATGTTCCTTATGAGATATATATATGTGTGTACACATATATATGTGTATTGTATGAATAGGTAGATAGATAAATAGACAGACAGATAGATGGATGGATGAATAGAGAGATGGATGGATAGACATACATACAGATGGAGAGAGAGATGGATGGATAGATAGTTGGATAGATAGATAGATAGATAGATAGATAGATAGATGAATAGATGGATGAATGGATAGATAGATAGATGGATGGATAGATAGTTGGATAGATAGATAGATAGATGAATAGACAGATAGATGATGGCTAGAGAGAGATGGATGGATAGCTAAATAGACAGATGGATGAATAGATGGATGGATGGATAGACAGAAAGATGGATAGGTAGATAGATAGATAGATAGATAGATAGATAGATAGATAGATAGATAGATAGATAGACAGATAGATAGATGATGGATAGAGAGAGATGGATGGATAGCTAAATAAATAGACAGATGGATGAATAGATGGATGGATGGATAGATAGACAGAGAGAAAGATAGATAGATAGATAGATAGATAGATAGATAGATAGATAGATAGATAGATCTGTAGTCAGAAGACTCATCTTCATGAGTTCAAATCCTATCTGAGTCCCTTGCTGGCTGTGTGACCCTGGACAAGTCACTTAACCTTGTTGGCCTCAGTTTTGTCATTATAAAAGAGTTAGAGAAGGAAATGGCAAACCACTCCAGTGCCTTTGCCAAGAAAACCCCAAAATGGGGTCACAAAGAGTCATTCACAATTGAACCAACCCAACAACAACAACAAATGTGTATGGATATTATATGTATATATGCACACATACATATATGTGTGTATACATACTATCTAAATCAGCAAAATACATATAGCCAATCTTTATATCTTTGTCCTTTGTTGACTGGCCAATACCTAATTTTAGAAAAATACCAACTGAAACAGTACAACAGGATTAGGAATCTATGCTAATTTCCAGCTCTATTTTCCCCAAACTTTTTCCTCTGCAAAATGAGATGAGGAACATTATTCTTAGAAGATGTAAAACACATGACAGGCTATGATGAAATGTAAAGAATTTTTGTACTGAGATCTATTTAAGAATGTCTGACTTCGGTCCCTCTGGCCTTCTTTCATTCTAGGTGGTGTTTTTGCATTGCCGAGTCCTAGTCTGTGGGGTGCTGGATGAGCATTCCCGTTGCGCCCAAGGTTGTAACCGGAGGATGCGGCGTGAAGCAGTTATGGACCAAGGAACTCACCTGCAGAATCACATGCTAAGTAGTGGCCCAATCATCATTGACTTGGAGGACTAGCAACAAATCTGCCACTACATTTTTGGTCCTGGCATTTTAGTATGAATTGTAAATTTTCCACTAAGCCTTCTAAGAAAATTGAATCAGCATCCAAGAAAGCTTGTCATTCAATGACACATTATTTGCTTTCATCTTACAGTTGTTGAAGATGCTCATGCCATCTAACCTTTTCTGGGTCCTGTTCTACATGGTTTGCAAAGATCAAAACCTTGCCAAATGGCTTGCTTATCCTATAGTTAGCCTGATACTTCTGTTGTTGAATGGAGGACCAGCCATTCAAAAGATCTCATTTCCCCCATCACACTCCTTTTTTGTGGTTTTATTTCTCTTCTTCCAACATCTCAAATAATTCTATGCACCAGTGTAGTCAATCATAAGAAACAAGTCATTGGGAGCCTTGAGGCTGGCTTTCAGATCTTATATTTAGATAACCTCAGAGACCTTTGTTCCCAAAGAAAAGTCAGGGATTTGATAAACATGGATATAGGGAGTAGACTTATAATAAAATAAAATTAAAAGCCAGGGGCCAGTGGTAATGAAGCCACTAACACAATAAATCAGGCCACATTTCAAATTTGAAATCATAGAAATAATGCTAGGGGGAAAAAATGTTGTGTGAAATTATACTTTTCAATTTCCTTAAACTATCATTGTACCCTACCATTTCCAATAGGCATTCGGGGTCACTACAAGGAAAAGAGGTGCTTGTAAGCATAGTAGTGTTTAATAAAGGAAACTATTAGGTTTTTCTCTAAAATAGTATTTTCTCTTTTTTTGTTTTGATTTGCTTATTGGTCTCATATTTTTATATTGTCTTTGTCATCTAAGGTCAAGAGAATTGTCCCATTGGCCACAGTACTGAGCACATAGTAGGCTCTTTAATAAATCTTTTTTTTTTTTAAATTAATTGAAGACTGTGATTGCCGGAAAAACAGAGCAGTATTTCTATCCCTTCCCTGCCTTCTCTGCTTGATTCACATCCCACGATTGTCTCCCAGCTGCCATTACCCAGGTCATTACTTCTTCCACTATTCACCTTTTCTTCTCTGCACCCCTCTTACTTTCCACTGCCAACATCTGTGGGTTTAAGAGACACTCTCTGAGACAGGCAACTCCTTCTTGGCGTGAATAAACCAGCAGTCAGACTATGTTTGATGCCATGGCACAACATTGAATTTGTCCCCCTCCCCATACCACCCAAGACAGTTATGGCTAATTGCAACTATAGTTCAGTGAAAGGAGCCCTGAATATGCAGTTAAATATCCTTGGTTCAAATCCTGATGATTATGTGACCTCAGGCAAATCATTTAACCCATCTGGGCTTGTTTCCTCATAGTATAATGAAGAAGATAGGATAAAATTTAAAAATCACTAAGATTCTGTCTAGCTCTAAATCTGATCGCCCACATAGAATGATGTCCTTTTTTTGTTTTGTTTTGTTTTTAGAGATTTCTTTTTTTTAACTATGTAACATTTTTACATTTTAATTCCAAAATTGTCTCCCTTTCTCTAGCCCCATCCCACTCATTTAGAAGGTAAGTAACATTAATCTCATTATATAATATATATATGTATACTCAATATACATGCAAAACATATATCCATATTAGCAATGTTACAAAAACAAAAAAAAAAGTGGAAAAAAGATAGTGGGGAAAAAGTGAACAAAAAATATGCTTCAGTCTGTTCTTAGTTTTCAGTTTTCTCTCTGAAGGTGGATAGCATTTTTCGTCATGAGTCTTTTGGAATTGTTGGGGATCATTGTGTTGTTCAGAGTAGCTCCATCTTTCACAGTTGATCATTGTACAACATTGCTGTTTTTTGTACATTGTTCTCCTGGTTCTGCTCACTTCACTTTGCATCAGTTCATATAAGACTTCCTAGATTTTTCTGAAAAAAATCCTGTTTATCATTCTTATAGTACAATTGTATTCTCTCACAATTATGTACCACAATTTATCCAGCCATTCCCCACTTCATGAGCATCCTCTCAGTCTCCAATTTTTGCCATCACAAAAAGAGCTACTGTAAATATTTTTGTACATATGGAGTTCTTTTTCTTTTTTATCTCTGTGATATATAGAACTGGTAGTAGTTTTGCTAGGTTAAAGGATTACACAGTTTTATAGTGCTTTGGGCATGGTTACAATTTGTTCTTCAGAAGGGTTAGAGTTTACAGCTCCACCAAGTGTATTAATGTCCCAATTTTTTCACATCCTCTCCAGCATTTGTTATTTTCCTTTTCTATCATATTAACCAAGAGTCGTCTTAATTTGTACTACTTTAATTAGTAGCAATTTAGATAATTTTTTCATGTGATTATTGATAGTTTTGATTTCTTCTTCTGAAAACTGTATGTTCTTATCCTTTGACCAGAGAATAGCTTTTGTTTTAATCAATTTGGCTCACTTCCTTATATATTTGAGAAATGAGGACTTTATCAGAGAAATTTATTGTAAATGCTCAGATTATTTTGACGATTACTACTTTAAAATATGACTTGAAATCTGAAACTGTTAAGCCATCCTCCTTCACTTTTTTCATTAATGTTCTTGGTATTCTTAACCTTTTTTCCAAATAAATTTTGTTATTTTTTCCTAGCTCTATAAAATAATTATTTGGTAGTTTGATTGGTATGGTGAGAAATAAGCAAATCAATTTAAATAGAGTTGTCATTTTTATTGTATTGACTTGGCCTACCCATGAGCAATTAATATTTTTCCAATTTGGATATGTCTTTGTGTAAAAAGTGTTTTGTAATTGTGTTAATATAGTTCCTGGGTGTGTCTTGGCAGGTAGACTCTGACATATTTCATATTGTTTACAGTTATTTTCAATGGAATTTCTCTTGGTGATATACTTTTAAAAGAAGGGCAGTGACCTGAATGATAACTAAAACATTATAACAGGTTTCCCTGTTGGACAGCCTAAAAAGAATCTGGAAGATCTAGTAAAACAGGAGAAAAGACTAACAAATCATCCTAGAAATGGTCAATGATTTCTATCTGCTTTTGAGATGGGGAATTAAACTTGGCTTAATTATATTTTATCCCTTGAGCTTTAAAGGTAGCCGTCATGACTTTTTCTCCCTCTTCTTACTAAGAAAGGACAACAATATGCACTGTCTTTAGGGAAATCAGCAGATTTTCCATTATGGAAGAAAGACTGGGAAAGGGACATAAGAACACAAAGCTTAGTAAGAAGAAATATTATATTTTAATTCAATCTGGTTCAACAAACATTAAGCACCTACCTGTGTGTAAAACACTGTGCTCAGCTCTGGCCATACAAAGACAAAATTTAACAATCCCTGACCTCAAGAGACTTCTATTCCACATTCCATATGATATTCTCCTCTAGACTGATGGAGATTCTCTTCTAGGTATCAATATTTGTCAAGAGAATTACTCCCAGCAGAAAAAACAAACAGAAGAAAAACAACTGCTTGAATACATGGGTCAAGGGGATATGGCTGGGGATGTAGACTCTAAATGAACATCCTAATGCAAACACCAACAACATGGAAATAGGTTCTGATTAAGGACAAATACCCAATGAAATTGCACGTCGGCTGCGGGGAAGGGTATTTGGATGGGAGGGAGGGAAATAACATGATTATTGTAACCAAGAAATAATGTTCTAAATTGATTAAATAATTAAAAAAAAAAGAAAAAGAAAATTACTCCCAACCACCAGAGGAGGACCAAAGACAATAAAAAGAATACACTGATTTCTAGTCCTAAAACAGAAAATTAAATTCAAGATTGTAGCTTCTTGAGGGTATTGACATCAATACTTCTTTTTCCCTAGTACAGCGATGTCAAACTCAAATAGTAATGGTGGCCACTAACCCATAGATTAGGATCTCTGTAGGCCACATGTTGACTTATTTTAAAATGTAATATTGTCTATATTTAATTGCAAATTGCACTTTATTTTGTTAAATTTCCCAATTACACTTTAATTTGATTCAGGCAGAACATGAGAGTACCGTGGTCTGCATGGCATGTTCAATACCATTGCCCTAGAGCAGTGATGTTGAACCTTTTAGAGACTGAGGGCCCAAACTACAACCCTCACATTGCACTGTGAGCCACCACCTTACCCCAGATAGGGTTGGGAAGAAGTATTCCTACTGCACTGCTGGGCAGAGGGGTGAATAATGTGAAAAATGTCCTCAGATGTGGTGGAAAGGAGGATGGGAGCAGCTCCCTCTGGCACATGTGCCATAGGTTCACCAACATGGCCCTAGAGTATATAGTATGTAGCCTTGCACAGAGTACCTAATGTGTAATAATTCCTCATTGAACAAGTTAATGAAAATTTTAAAAATAAAAAATTTTAAAGATAGAAAATTATTTAGATATCCATCATTCAGGATCCTCACTGCCCTCAAGAAGGTACAATCTTGAGTTTAATTCTCTACTTTAGGATTGGAAATCAGTGTACTCTTCTCTTATGTGTGTAAATCCCAACTAGCTTTGGGAAATGAAAGAAAGCAAAAGGTATCAGGGAGAAATACAAAACTATAAGGGACTGTGGAACCATAGAGTTAGAGTTGCACTAATAATAATAATAGTTAACATTTATATAGTGCTTACTAGGTGCCTGGCACTGTGTTAAGCACTTTATATTTATTATCTCATTTGATCCTCACAACAATCCTGGGAAGCAGGTGCTATTATTATCTTCATTTTACAGATGAGATAAACAGAGATTAAGTGGCTTGCACAGGGTCACACAATGAGTAAGTCAGAGGCTGGATTTGAACTCGAGTCTCCCTGACTCTAGACCCCATGTCTTATCTACTGCACCACCTATACCATCTAGCTTGCCCTACAAGAGACCTTAGAAATCATCCATCCCATCTCCCTCATCCTTTTGTAGGTAAAGAACCACAAGTTAGGAGACTTTCCCAAAATAAAACAAGTCCTGGCTAGGACTCCAACCAGATTTTCTGACACCAAATCCAGCAGTCTTTCTACTCCCTCAGGTTAATGGCTCCACCTGCTATATTTTACTATAAACAGGGGAAGACGTATCCAGACCTACCTACATCCTTCTCTTCCTCAGCCCAGATGCAGATGATGGTGAACTCCAGGCAAACTTACCAAGTGGATTCCATGATCTTTCTGATCTGATACTAGAATCAGTTAAATGGTGATGACTCAAAGTTTTTCAAAGTTTTTAAAAAATTCACTTTATTGTGTCTAGAAAGGGACAACTAAAGCCATCACCCCCCTCACAAGGGTTCAGATTTGCCCAAAGTTCAAGGTGAAGATGAGCATCAATTGCAGAACTCTCAGAGTTTGCGTTGTATTTTCTCTGCTGTGAAGTTTTCCCAGGCGGGGGGATTCCGAAACCTTACAACAGTGGGATATAGAGGTACCAAAAATAGGGAAGAGCCTTCCAATCCCCCTCTTGCTCACTATCAGGCAGGTGTCCCTGAAAGTCATGCCTCACTTTGCCAATTGTAACATAGTGCTCTCCCTCCTGTGGTAGGTAGCCTGTTACAAGGAAGGAGGAAGAACTATCTTGTGTTTTCTCTGTCCCCTCGGAGGGAGGGATGCAGGCAGATGTGGTCTCATTGGAGGGCAGGGGGAAGCCAGTTCTGCATCATAACTCTTCCCTCTCCTCTTCAGCACAGACGCAGGCTGCCCTCTGACTGTTCATGAATGGCCGGCAGCCCAAGGTCCATACGGTATTGAATATCGTGTCGGCAATTGAATCACAAGCTATTCAAAAAAATGGAGATAAGACAGTGTGAGATTGAGTCCTGGGCTGGCCCAAGGCATAGAGTAATAAGTGCTAGAGCATGGCATAATTTAAGCGATGACATGCTGCCCACCAGAGTTTTGGTCCAATGCCACCAACCTAAATGGTGAAAAAGTCAGTCAGCTTGCATTAATGAAGAACCTGCTATATGCCAGGCACTTTGCTAAGGATAATAACAACCACAAAAAAAGGTTTAAAAAAAAGAGCCTCCTGCCCTCAAGGAGCTTATAGTCTAATGGAGGCACAACATGGCAATAACTAGATACAAACAAGATGCAGGCAAGATAAATGTGAGATAATCAACAAGGAGAAGCCACTTGTATTAAGAGGGAAGGGAAGATTTCTTGCTAAAAATGGGACTTCAGCTGAGACTGGAAGGAAGCCAGGAGTGGCTAGAAACAAGGAAGGAAATATGTCCTTGCAGGGGCATCCACTTAACTTTGAGATCCATTCATTGAATTGTGCAAAGAAGCTAGAGTCTACCTACCACCCCCAAGAAACAGTCCTTATATGTCCCTGGGGGCCCAGAACCACAAAATTTCTGAGGTAGAAGAAACCCAACCTAACCCACACCTAAGCCAGACTCCTCGGTCCATTTTACCTGAAAAGTAGTCTTTTATGCTAGAAGAATAGGGGTGGAAATGTACACAAGGTGTGTTTTTAAGCCTAATCTATATTATTAACATTTTCTCTCACTTTCTTAAATCTAAACAATCAACAAAACAATAAATCAAGCCGTGATTTGTAGTGATTGTCAATTTCGGAGGTGTAAATGCTCACACTGGAAATTTAATGAACTTTTCTTGGTGCAGCTAGGTGGCAAAGTGGATAGAGTGTGTGCCTGAAGTTAAGAAGACTCATCTTTCTGAGTTCAGATCTGGCCGTAGACATTTAATAGTTGTGTAACCCTGGGGAAGTCACTTAACCCTGTTTGCCTCAGTTTCCTCATCTGTAAAATGAGTTGGAAAAGGAAATGACAAACTACTCTAGCATCTTTGCCAAGAAAACCTCAAATGGGGTTAACATAGAGTCAACACAACTGAACAGCAACAACAACTTGGAAGCTGATTCATGCTGGTTCCACTGCACCTCTGATTCAAGCCCACCCTTTACTGCCTGCCTCCCAAAGTGCTTGAGTCAGATAATTGTTAGGATGATCTTCCTTTACCTGGAGCTTAATTCTGTGGTTCTGCACCTTTCCATCTTCTGGACAGAACAAGCCTAAGCTTTGGTAGCTAATATGTTCTTCTTAAGTGTTCTCTCTTCCAAGCTAACCCACTTACTTCCTTCAACTGCCCTTTGTAAGACATGACTTCAATATCCATCAGTTATGGGGGCAGCTAAGTAGCTCAGTGGATTGAGAACCAAACCTAGACATGGGAGGTCCTGGGTTCAAACTTTGTCTCAGTTCCTGGCTGTGTGACCCTGGGCAAGTCACCTAACCCCCATTGCCTAGCCTTTACTGCTCTTCTGCCTTAGAACCGATACTTAGTATTGATTCCAAGACGGAAGGTAAGAATTTTAAAAAAACATATCCATCAGTATCCTCTAGACTTCCTTTGGATACTCTTTCTCTTATCTATCTTTTTATTCAAGTAGAATGTTTGCACCCAAACACAGTCCTCTTGATATGGTCTAACCAGGGTAGGACGTAGCAGGACCACCACCTCCCTATTTATAGGATTGTAGATTTGGAGCTGAAAGGGGCCTGAGAGGTCATCAAATCCAACCTCCTCATCTACAAATGAAGGTCGTCCAGCCCTTTTAAGTGTCTGAAATAGAATTGAAATCCAGGCCTTGATACTACCTCTTTAACATGCAGTTGTGAAGACAATTTGCTTATTTTTAGCTTCTATGTTGCCCTGGTAGTTCCTATTGAATTTGCAGTCCACCGAAGCCCCCAGATCTTTCAGGTGAACTGATAAGCAATCCTATCAAATGAGGTCATATTAATAAAAGTGTTTAGCACACATTCATCTCACCCATTTGTTGTTGTTGTTCCATTGTTTTAGTTGTGTCTGAATCTTCATGACCCCATTAAAGGTTTTCTTGGTAAACACACTCTGGCAGTTTGCCATTTCTTTTTCCAGTTCACTTTACAGATAAAGAAACTGAGGCAAACAGAGTTAAGTGACTTGCCCAGGGTCATACAGCTAGTAAGAGTCTGAGACTGGATTTGAACTCATTTGTGCCCCATACTTAGTGGGTGCCAAATAAATGCTTTATCCCTTCATCCCCTGCAATCTTCCCCATCACAACAGTCCCTTGAGCAGTAATTTCACTTACAACAAACATTTCCCCACACTAAAGTGGGAAATCTAAAGAATCTCAGTAACTTCGAGTTTATTCCCTGCAATATGTTTTATACTTCCTAATAGAGAGACACAGGGGTACAACCAGGTCAAGAGCTGTCCTGTTTATTTTAGTTTTCTCTCTTCAAGTCGTGGATGAATGGTAGACAAACCAATTACTGGAGGCACGAAATGTCTTGACCTGGTGTGGGGTTAGTAGCTAGTACTTTCTCATCTGCTATCGAAACTATTAAAGTAGACATAGAAGAACAGATACTCCCTTCCCCAGGGCCTATTTTTTTTCTTCAGATTAACAGTCCATACCTTTAGACTCTTACACATTTATTTTGAGGATTCATTATACTCTAAACAGACACACGGACAAGTCCCAAGCCACTCTCTGATACTCCCTTTCTCTGTAAACTGAGGCCAATTGCTTGACCTGTTGAGGACTGTAATTTTATCCTTTAAAATATATGGTGCTAATAGCTGGAAATACATCCTTGGCTTCAGAAGCCCAGGGACAAAAAGAAAAACCTCTAAGACACCAGAAAACTTTCCCCAGAAAGGGAACAGCAACTGAGGACTTCTTAAAAAATTCAACTTCATTTTATTCTGAATTCCAAATGCTCTCCTTTCCTTCCTCTCTTCCTCCATCCATAAGAAGACAAGAAAAATAAAATCCATTGAAAACATATAGAATCATACAAAACCAACTTCCACATTAGCCATATCAAAACAAAAACTAGAAAAAGAAAGAGAAGAAAATGTGTTTCAGTCTATCCTCGGAGTCTTTCACTTCTCTGTCAAGAGATGGGCACAAGATATCATCGTGATTCTTTTGGAATTATGGCCATTCATTGGGTTGATCAGAGTTCCTAAATCTTTTCATCCTGATTATCTTTACAATTTTCTGTTACTGTATAAATCATTGTCCTGGTTCTGCTCATTTCATTCTGCACCAGTTCAAACAAATTTTCCCAGGTTTCACGAAAGCCATCCTCTCCATCGTATTCCTATACCGTAATTCACTCAGCCATTGCCCAATTGGAATCCCCAACCAAAGACTTTTCAACAGGAATGAATTTGGAAGGCTCTTACACAAAGAAGACCACGACCAGCTTTCTCAATTTCCACTGAAAACAGAAGGGGGAATAAAGATCTCTAAGAGAGAATTTCTGTTATAAATTAGAACAGCAGAAAGCATGATCAGCAGAGCCTTAACTGGCCAGACTTTGACCCAACATGCTAACATGTGAGTGGAAGCATGCTTCTTTCTTGCAGTAACAATCTTCATCCCTGCACATTTCCTCAAAGTCCTCTTCCAACATAGAACCACCCTTTCTCTTGGGGATTTCCTTTCTCCCAACCTCTATGGGGATAAGACCCAGATTTTCCCTTCTTCTATACTCAAAGCAAGACTATACTTTATGCTGTGCTTTCCCGCTGCATCCCAACAGTCCTCTCCCAACGTTTTTTTTTTTGCCCCAGGTGAAAATATTCTTAGATAT
Source organism: Monodelphis domestica (assembly GCF_027887165.1). Classification (NCBI taxonomy): domain Eukaryota; kingdom Metazoa; phylum Chordata; class Mammalia; order Didelphimorphia; family Didelphidae; genus Monodelphis; species Monodelphis domestica. The sequence goes on from NC_077227.1 coordinate 54,135,939, forward strand.
AACTCTGATGGCCAAGGTCAGTTGTAGAATTTAATTCATCCTTGGAGATTTTTAAAGAGGAGATAATTTAACTTCTCTAGAATGAATTAAATGTGATCCCTTTCATTAGATATCTTCCTGGTAAAGTGGGGGAAATTAGGCCACACAGTAGACATAGCACCAAGGCTAGAAACAGGAAGATCTGAGTTCAAATTCAGCCTCAGACACTTACTAGCTATGTAATCCTGCTTGCCTTAGTTCCCTCATATGGAGAAGGACATCGCACAGCACTCCAGTATCTTTGACAAGAAAATCTCAAAAAGGATCACAAAGAGACAGATAACAAATGGTGTAGAGACTAGCATGTTGGACTTGGGGTTAGAAAGACCTGAGTTCAAATCCTCCTCAGATACTTAATAGCTGTTTGACTCTGGCAAGTCATTTAACATCTCTCAGCCTCAGTTGCCAGATATGTAAAATGGAAATTAAAATAATGCCTACTTCACAGGGTTGTTGTGAGGATCAAAGAGGCAACATATGTAAAAATGTTTTGTAAACCTTAAAAAGTGTTGGCTGTTATTATTAATCCTAGGGTTGGCACCAAAAACTTGTGGGTAGATGGACTTTCCTGAGATAGTATCAAGTATTGCCCATTCTTTCTTGCAGCAGTCACAATATTCCACATGTTTTGCCAGTCCTTTTCCTGTTGCATCCAATGGTAAAAGGCAGTTCAGGCCACCACCCCAAGGGAAGGCAAGAGCCACCTGCGTGCTTACATATAAGGCGAGTTGTTACCTGCTACCTTGGAGACAAAGCCCAGGCTGCGTTTGAGGTCTGCGCAAATGGAATGGAGGCACCAACGGAATTTTGCATCACAGCGGTATTTGTTTGCACCACAGGTGTCATAGCAGGAGTCCAGCTGGTTGCAGCACTTGGTCATTGCTGGGATCCCCAAGTCCATCTGAGAGAGAAGAGCAGGAAAAGTATCTTATATTCAGATTCCAGCAAGAGTTCTTGGAGGTAAAGGTCAAGGCAGTCCTGTTCCCCAAATTCCTTAGGAATGACATCCTTCCAAAGTCAGACACTGCTACGACTGTTCATTTAGATCCATATAGAAGACTCATGGGGGCAGCTAGGTGGTGGAGTAGATAGATTGCCAGCCCTGCAGCCTGCTGCAAGACTTGAGTTCAAACCTGGCCTCAGACACTTACCAGCAAATCACTTAACCCTGTTTGCCTCCATTTCTTCATCTGTAAAATGAGCTGGAGAAGGAAATGGCAAAGCACTCCAGTATCTTTGCCAAGAAAACCCCAAATAGGGTCATGAAGAGTGGGATAGGGCTGAAATGACTGAACCAGAAGCCCCCTGCACTGGTGGTAAACTTTACGCAGATGGGAATGCTGAGTCCTACTCACTCACTACTACATGATCCCAAGAAACTCATTTCACCTTTTTTTGGTCAACATGTTCAAATTTATTGAATTTAGAGACCCGTATTCAATGCTTTACATGCTGGATGGTGGAGAGATACAGAAGGATCTCCTGCCCTCAAGGGGATTACAATATTACAAGTGGGGAAATAATGAATTCATTTATCAGGTAAACTGTTAACAGGAACAAATTATTCCAGCTCAAAATGCAGCATCGAATGGGAGAGCTTCCTGGTAGAAGATTTTGAAGACGCTGAGGGACATATTGGGAAATGGTTATTCATTGTTCACTTGTTTTTGGTCATATCTGATTCTCTGTGACCCCATTTGGGATTTTCTTGGCAAAGATACTGACGTGGTATTCCATTTCCTTCTCCACTTTATTTTACAAGATGGAGCAACTGAGCCAAACAGCTAGTAAGTGTCTGAGGGTAGATTTGAAATCAGGTCTTCCTGAAACCAGGCCTGGCACTCTATCGACTGTGCCACCTCACTGCCTGATTGGGAATTAAAGATAATTATAAGTGTAATAAATCACATGTGCAAATGTGAGAATGAGCAAGTCGTGTGTGAGGAGCAGTGATCTATCTGAGACCTGAAACAAAGAAGCAGTACAAAAATCAAGACTGGTATGTAGGTGGGGAAGGCAAATGTCCAGGTGGTCACGAAAGCTTAGGGCTTAAACTTAATGCAATAGAAATCCAGGGAACAAAGGAGGGAAATTTTAAAAATGGCATCTATGGAAGGTTATTCTAAAAATTGCATATATGAGTGATTGAGTCAGAGAGACTAAGAAGCCAGTACACTAGAGAGAGTCCTGGACCAGGTATCAAGAAGAAATTGGGTTCAAATTCCACTCCCTATGCTAATTGTATGAACAAATCACTTAACTCCTCTAAGCCTTACTTTCCTAAGCTGTAAAATGGGAATAACAAATCTCTAGATTTCCCCTCACAGGGTTGTGAGAGATTCAATTGAGGAAAGAGATGTAAATTGAAAATAAATGGCAAATTCAAGAGATAATATTTTTTTCAAGAGAGAACTGCAAAACTGAGCAAGCAATTCAATGTAGGAGGAGAAGCAGGAAGGCAGTGGTGCCATGCACACAATGGACAGATTAGGAGAGGGAACAGAGAGTACCTAGTTGTAAAGGACAATGATGAATGGAGAAGCTACTGCACAACTTCCTCAGTGAGTCCTTCAATAAAATAATAAGAGCTACAAAAGACTGTTTAAGTCAAACGTTCATTTAAAAGGCAGTTTAGCGAGGAAGTCAACAAAGGCCTGAGTCTTTGTAGCACTGGGTTGATTCATAGTTTCGTTCATGTGTGACTTTCCTAGAATCATAAATTTAGAATGGGAAGGACCCAAGATATCACCCAGTACATTTTCTCATTTTGTAGACGAGGAAACTGAGGCCAGAGACATTAAATGACATGCCTGGAGTCCCATAGCTAGTTAGCGATAGAGTTGGGACTAATAGCAATGGCTTGGATAAGATCACAGAGGGATGCTTATCAAATATGCAGATAACACAAATCTAGGAGACAGAGAGAGAAAGAGGTTGGGGGAAAGAAAGACAGAGAGAAAGAAATGGAGACAGAGACAAAGAGAACTAACACCTTGGACATGGGGACCCAGATCTAAAATCTCAATAGGCTAGAACACTGGACCAAATTAAGCAAAATGAAATTTAGTAATGATGAATAGATAGTCTTGTGCTTGATTTTTTTTAAACCCTTACCTTCTGTCTTGGAGTCAAATTGACTCCAAGGCAGAAAAGTAGTAAGGGCTAGGCAATGGGAGTTAAGTGACTTGCCCAGGGTGACACAGCTGGGAAGTGTCTAAGGCCAGATTTGAACCCAGGACCTCCCGTCTCTAGTCTGCTGATTATTTTTGGAGGATAATAATATATTGAAGTGAAAGATAAGGGATATTTAGCATCAAGAAAGGAACATTTGGAGGATGAAGGGGTGGAAAGGGAGAAAGTCCTTTTCAACAATCTGATGGGTCATCATGTGGAAGATGGATTAGATTCGTTCTACTTGACTAAAGGGACAGAAAAGGGGACAGCAAGGGTTGGGAACAGTCTTGATGCCAAGTGACTAACAACTAGAGCTTTCTAAAAATGGAATGGGCTGGTAGTGAGTGCCTCATCATTACTGTTGTTCAGTCATTTTTCAGCCATGCCCAATTCTTTGTGGCCTCGTGTGAGGTTTTCTTGGCAATGATATTAGGGTAGTTTGCCATTTCTTTTTACAGCTCATTTTACAGATGAGGAAACTGAGGCAAACAGGGTTAAGTGATTTGCCCAGGGTCAAATAACTAGCAAATGTCTTGGAGGCCAGATTTGAACTCAGGAAGATTCATCTACCTGACTTCAGACCAAGAACTCTAACCACTGTACCACCTAGTTGCCATATCATTGGTCGTTTTCAATAGAAGGATCAGTGACAACCTGGGCGTGTTCCAGAGGGGATGGGTTAGAATATTGAGACTGAGGTTCTTTGCAACTTTCTTTTCTGCAATTCTGTGAGCTCTAGTGAAAACCCTTGCATTTGAGATGGAGACAATCCAGTTTTCAAACATTTGACTCTGAACAAGGGCTTTGTACAAAAGGTATCAGTTATTAATGATATGGAAATAGGTCTTGACCAATGATACATGTAAAACCCAGTGAAATTGCTTATTGGCTATGAGAGAAGAGGGGAGGAAAAGAACACAAATCATGGAACCATGGGAAAATATTCTAAATTAATTAATTAAATGAAATTTTTCAATAGAAAAGGCATCAGTACTTTGAGGGAAAACAAAGTAACAGAAAACAACCTTTTTCTACTGCAAAAAAAAAAGTGATTGTGATTTTATTGGTAAGCATTTTCCCAAGATTTCCCCAAGGTTCACTGTTTGATTCATCCTCTTGATTAGTAAAATCATACTAGGTAGAAAATAAAGTGTTAGCAATACATACACTGTCTGGTACCTTGAGTCCCAAGAAGTAAGAGCTGCAGCCATTGGGCTCCTGTGGCTTGTAACCAGGCCTGGGCATTGGTGCCTTTCCTGGCAAGAAGAGAGAAAAGAATCAGGAAAAAAGTATATCATCTCAAAGCATTCATCAAACACGACAATGCCCAATGTGATTTTGTTTATTTATTTTTAGTGTTTTATTTATGACATGGGCTTTGCATTACAAACATTTCCTGGAACCCTTCCTACCCTAAACTTGGCCAACAAAAATAAAAATCACTTAAACAAAACTTATAACACTAGCAACCAAATCTGAAAATGTATATAACATTCTGAACCCAAAATCCACCACCTCTCTACAAAGAGGTAAAAAAAAATGTATTCTTCTCATCTATGCTCTGGAACCAAAATTGGTCGTTGCATTTAATCTTTATTTTAATGCCTTTTAATAATGTTTGCATTTATATTATTGTAGTCATGGCACATATTCTTCTGGCTCTGCTTTCTTCATTCCAAATTGGTTTACACAAGACTTCCTGTGTTTTTGTAAATTTCTCTTGTCAGTATCCAATTATATTTAAATAAATATGTTGGTAATTTATTAAGAACTTACTAAGAATCAAAGAAAGAAAGAATGTCAAAGTCAAAGGAAGAGTATTTGGAATCATTACCTGTGTGACTTCAGAAAAATTACCTAACTTATCAAGACTTCAGTTTCCTCAAATGTAAAATGGGAGGGTTGAGCCAGATTCCTGCTAAATTCCCTTCTATATCTAAATCTATGACCCCATGAGTGTTCAGGAAGGAAACACAAAAACTCAAGGAAGAAAATAAGAGCTTAAAAATTAGAATGAGATCAGATGAGCTCATGTTTCCAAAAAGCTTTGTAAATTCAATAGCCCTTTATAAATTTCAGGCACTATTACTATCATTATTGACACAATTATGCATAGCTTCCCTTGGCTCAATGTGGGTCTCGGATCCTGGGCATACATCATATCATACATTTTTCCAACATGTATTAATCAACACTTTCTGCCATGTCTTTGAGGCAAGAACATGCCTTTGATCCCAAGAATACAATGAGATTTGGAAAATCAATGGAAGCGGAAAGACGGGTGAAATCTGACATCAAGCAGGCACCAAAAGGACTTTCATTTGTGTTTGCTTCTTTGTCAGTACTTTTTCTGCAAATTCTGAAGAAAGCAACATTGTTCTGTCAAAGTCATTATAACAGGTTTCCTTTGGACTTTCAAAAATGTTTTATAAATATAAAAAGATCTATTTCTCCCTATTGTTTCCTTTGGGCCTTTTCATCCTTTGGAGGAAATGTCATCTGTTTCTTACACAGAATTTTAACAACCCAGAGAACTGAGTCTTGGATCCAGAGTCAAGAGGACCTAGGTTTGCAGCCCCCTCCAAACAACAGGACGTGTGTGATTTAGGGCAAGTCACTCAGTTTCTTTAAACGTTTGCCTCCTTATTGTAAAATGAGCCTCTCTCCTTGTCTCTCAGGAGTGTCGAAAGTAAAGTAATGTGTAAATTTGAGTGTGCTGAAGAAATATGAGTTCTCACACAGTTTTTTACTTTCTTCTCATTTCTACTCTAAGCATTTGGATTTCCCCAGATGTATCCTTCTCTCCCAACCCATATCAGTCTGTACTTATTTTGTATAGATCTTGTTTTTAATTCTGTGGGAATATATCAAATGTTCTCACTTAGAATTTAAGCTCCTTAAATCAATTATACAAAAAAATCAAGCTATGCACCAATTGATAAATGGGCAAGGGACATGAATAGGCAGTTTTCAGATAAAGAAATCAAAACTTTCAATAAGCACATGAAAAGGCTTTCTAAATCTCTTATAATTAAAGAAATGCAAATCAAAACAACTCTGAGGTATCACCTCACACCTAGCAGATTAGCCAATACAACAGTAAAGGAAAATAAATGTTGAAGGGGATGTGCCAAAATTGGGACATTAATGCACTGCTGGTGGGGTTGTGAATTGATCCAACCATTCTGGAGGGCAATTTGGAACTATGCCCAAAGGGTGATAAAAGACTGGCTGCCCTTTGATCCAGCCATAGCACTGCTGGGTTTGTACCCCAAAGAGATCCTAAGGAAAAAGACTTGTACAAGAATATTCATAGCTGCGCTCTTTGTGGTGGTAAAAAATTGGAAAATGAGGGGATGCCCTTCAATTGGGGAATGGCTGAACAAATTGTGGTATATGTTGGTGATGGAATACTATTGTGCTGAAAGGAATGATGAACTGGAGGGATTCCATGTGAACTGGAACAGCCTCCAGGAATTGATGCAGAGTGAAAGGAACAGAACCAGGAGAACATTGTACACAGAGACTGATACACTGTGGCACAATTGAATGTAATGGACTTCTCTACTAGCAACAATGCAATGATCCAGGACAATTCTGAGGGACTTAGGAGAAAGATGCTATCCACATTCAGAGAAAGAACTGTGGGAACAGAAACACAGAAGAAAAACGACTGCTTGATCACATGGTTCAATGGGGATATGATTGGGGACATAGACTCTAAATGATCACCCTAGTGCAAATATTAATAATATAGAAATAGGTCTTGATCAATGGCACATGTAAAACCCAGTGGAATTGTGTGTCAGGGGGTGGGGGAGGGGAGGGAAAGAACATGAATCTTGTAAGCATGGAAAAATATTCTAAATTAATTAATTTAATTAAATTTCCAAATTAAAAAAAAAAAGAATGTAAGTTCTTTGAGGACAGGAACTGTCTCACTTCTGTATTCAAATCCCCAACAGCAAATACCTATTTCCCTAACTATTCTTTCCCTAATGTCTTCAAACAACACTCTCTCCCTCATCCTTTAAAAAAAAAATCTTCACTAGACTTTATCATCCCTTCAAGCAGTCAGTCCCTTGCTCCTCCATTTCTCAATTCAACTCCTTGAAAAAATTGTCTACACTTGCTACCTCTGTCTCTTCTCAGCCAATTCACAATTCCCTCTTTCTGGTTTCCAACTTTATCAATCTCACTCATCTGCTCTTTCCAAAGTCACCAATTATTTCTTTTTTCTGTTTAATTTTTGTTGCTTGACTAAAATAGCCAACATTGGGAGTATTTTTATTTTGGAAATTAAATGCAATTAAGTTTTTTGGTTACATTTTAAGATCTGAGCTGTCTCCCTCCCTCCTTCCCTCCTCACCCTGCACTAGTTATTTTTTAAATGCATCTGACTTGCACGCTAATACATGTAAAACCTAGAATGAGTTGCTTGTGGTTATAAGGATTTGAGCACATGAGGTGGGTCTGCAGGGAGATGCAGATACAGAGAAAAGACTCTAGAATGGTGGAGAAAAGTGTGAGACAGTTAACTGGGCTTTTGAGCTGTGTCTTTTCTCTGCATCTGCATCTCCCTGCAGACCCACCTCATGTGCTCAAATCCTTATAACACTGTCAGCTCTGGGAGAGGGAGGAAAGAAGGAAGGGAGACAACAGGAATCCTAAATTTGGAAAAATCGTGTGTAAATTTGCTATTGAAAGAAAATAAAGAGAAAAAGAAAAAAGAAAAAGAAAAATGAATTTGAAAACTGCCTAAAACATTTTCCTCAAAGATTTCGATAGCTAATTTTTTTCTTCATTTTACAAACAGGAATGAATATCTCTTGAGTCTCCTGTACTATGTATGGTACAAGTTAATAAAACACTGAATAAATGAGCCATCACCATTGCCTAAATGTAGGTAGGCATCTATCCTTCTTGGTATTAAGGAAGGATCACTTACTAATAGAATAATTATCAGGGGCAAGTAGACTGAGAGCCAGGTGGAGAGATGGGAGGTCTTGGGTTCAAATTTGACCTGAAATACTTCCTAGCTGTGCGACCCTAGGCAAGTCCCCATTGCCTAGCCCTTATCTCTCTTCTGCTTTGGAACCTATACACAATATTGATTCTAAGATGGAAAGTAACAGTTTAAAAGAAAAGAAAAAGTTTCTGGAAATAGCTTGACTGCAATCCAAGGAATGTACTCATTTTATCCAAACTGTCCTTTAATAAGGTTAGTTTCCTTGACCACAGCTAGGTAGCACAGTAGACAGAAAGCTGGGGAGACCAGATCAAATCCACACACTTGCTAGCTGTTTGACCCTGGCCAAGTCACTTAACTTTGACCTCAGTTTCCTCAGTTATAAAGCAAGAACTGTAATAGCACCTGCATCCCATGGTTTTTGTGAAGCTCAAATGAGACAAAATTTGTAAAATGCTTAGTGCCTGAATATATAACCTATATCAAATTGCTCACTGTCTCAGGGAGAGCCGAGAGGAGAGAGGGAGAGAGAATTTGGAACCCAAAATGGTGGAAAACGAATGTTGAAAATTGTTTCTATATGTAGCTGGGAGAAAAGAAATAAAATATTACTTTAAAAAAGGGAAAAGAAAAAGGGAAAAATCCTTTGTGCCTGGCACATAGCAAGCACTTCATAAATGCTTCTTCCCATCTCCCTCCCCTTCAAAATTTAAGAATCCCAATTGTGGACTTAGTATAGCATAAGTGAATATAGGCATATTATGGCTCAAGAATAGAAGATAAATTAATTGCTTCAATATTATTTATTTATAATATCAAAGTCTGCATAATATCCCAAAGTTTTCCTTTTGTTCTGGATGAGAAATGGCAAAGAGAACTCTGGCTAATTACAAATAAATATCTCTTTGTGGGGCACTCACTGTTGCTTCCCCTTTACAAGGTACATCTCCAAATTCACATTTTTTCAGGGACAAAAAGTCCCCACTTTTGAAATTAGAATCAACCTGCTGCCCAGCATGCCACAGCTCAAAAGTTACCGTACCCTGGGATGGAGGACGTCCAAGGATGATGTGGCAGGTGGCTGTTCTTGCCATCTTAATGTTTTGAAAAACAAGAAACCAAGGATACCAACATTCACACCAGCCAAGATTCTCGGGGTCTGGGTCACCCTTTTTATGGCAACTTTAATTCTCCTTCTTTTCCTAGCAGATTTTTTCTGTTGCGCTAAAGAGGCTGCTTTCCTCTTTTCATTTGTAATTTCCAGAAAGATTTTTAGGAAAAGATCATCTGACCTAATGAAGGCAAGGGCATCTTCCACCCCAAATCTGGGAATCAAAGCTTTAATAAATAAGTAGCTTTTGTTGGAGTGCTGGTGTCCTTGGTTTCTTTACGAATCCTGACTTCTACATCAGTCAAATGTCAGGTTCAGTCAAAGAGGCAGTTAGGTGGCTGATCAAGTCAGGAAGACTTGAGTTTGAGTCCTGCCTCAGACACTTTCTAGCTGTGTGACTCTGGGAAAGTAACTTAACCTCTCTAAGTCTCAGTTTCCTCATTTGCAAAAATAAACATAACAACAGCATCTAACAACAGAGTTCTTGTGAAAATCAAATGAGTTAACATAGTTAAAGCATTTTGTAAAACTCAAAATGCTATGTAAATGCTAACTATTATTATTATTAAGTTAAATTCTACCCAAAGTTCCAAGTATACTACAACCAGTATAAACATTTCCATCCAGTTCTCTTTTAATGGAGTTTTCAGTTTGCAGGTGCTAGAATTTTCTTCCTTCCCCTTCCTTAAAAAAAAAAAACAAAAAAACAGGGGGTGGCTGGGTGGCTCAGTGGATTGAGAGCCAGGCCTAGAGATGGGAGGTCCTAGGTTCAAATCTGACCTCAGACACTTCCTAGCTGTGTGACCCTGGGCAAGTCACTTGACCCCCATTGCCTAGCCCTTACCACTCTTCTGCCTTGGAGCCAATACACAGTATTGACTCCAAGAAGGAAGGTAAGGGCTTGAAAAACAAACAAACAAACAACAACAAGAAAACCTTACTGTTCATCTTAGAATCAATACTAAGTATTGATTCCAAGGTAGAAGAGCAGTAAGGGGTAGGCAATGGGGTTAAAGTGACTTACCCAGGGTCACATAGCTAGGAAGTACCTTAGACTAAATTGAACCCAGGGCCTCCTGTTTCTAGGGCTGGTTCTCAATCCTCAGAGTCACCCAACTGGTCCTTTCTTTCATTTCACTTTTGACACCTGAGAATGTGTAAGTGGAGGAGGAAAAACGGGCTTCTTGTGGGGATGACTTCCATTTCTTCCTTCCCTGGCTGCTGCTCTTTATCCTGCCTCTGTGCTCCCATCACACCGTACCTTCCATTCTCCCCAAAGGGTTCTACACTGAAGGTTTCTAGTTCCTCCACATAGGCAGTGGATCTCTTAATTGTCCAATCTTATGACTTCTTTTTTGCTTGACTTTTTTGAGCCCACTTCTCCCCCTGGATACTCTTTCCTCTCTGCATTTTTGCCAGCCTTCTCTTGACTGATTTGCCTCTCATTTGCCTGAATGCTCCTCCGTCTTCTTTGCTTGTTTGTCAAAAAAATCATTCCCCCAGTGAAGAGTAGATGCTCCCTAAGGGTCTGTTCTGGGCCCTCTTTTCTCCTCCCTCCATACTGTCTCTCAGTAACCTCATCAACTCCCACAGCTGTGATCATTATCTCTAGGCTGCGACCTCCTGCCCCAACGCCTCCCTGGAACTTCAATCTTGCATCCCTACTTGTCTATTAAACATTTCAAACCAGATGTTCCAGAGACACCTTAGATTGTCTTTCCCCCTAAACTCTCCCTTCTTCCAAAATTTTCTATTTCTAGCAAAAGAATCACCATCCTTCCAGCGTCTTCAATCCCAGAGTCCTCGTTCTCCCTCACCCAGCAGCCAAATCTGCTTTCTCCCTTTTCAGGATCTTTCTCTCCATTCCCCCAGTCTCCATCTGGGTTCAAACCCTCAGCCCATCTCCCCTAGATCATCTCAACAATCTTTGAATTAATCTGATTCCTTCTCATCTCAATCTCTCCCTACACCAGTCACACAACTCCCAGGGCAGGATGCAGAGCTCTCAAATTCTTTCTCCAGCAACACTGCCCTTAATATTTATGATTCTTCTCTGAGTGGATTCTGTGGGGCAGAGCTCCTTGGCCTTCTCATTGGTTTGGTTTTATGACTAGAGAGTTGGGAATTCATAAGGAGAAAGTATTGTTTATGTAGTAAAGCAGACATAGACCCAGGAGTAGAGCCCAGAAGAACAACTCCTAGACCTCAGCGTGGTCCATTTCACTGTCAGGGAATGAAGTCTTCCCTGGTCTCTGCTACTGCTAGTGATTCCCCCTGAGATAATCTCCCATTTTTTACTGGATAATTTAGCAAAAGGAACTTGTACAAATATAAGCTGTTTGATGCTGGGAAAGTCACTAAACCCCTCTGTGTCTTAGTCAGTGCTTCTCAGACATTAAGGACCTTTTATGTACCAGACACTGTCCAGCTATGTCATCTGTAAAAATGAGGGTAATAATAGCACCTACCTTGTAGGGTTGTTGCAAGAAAGTTATTTACTTGTTCCCCCTCCCTCTACTCTTCAAAATGGAAGAATGTCAGTGGTGGACTTACTATAGAATAACTGAAAATAGGCATATTCTACCTAAATAATAGAAAAGAAAAGAATAACTTACATATTAATATTTAAATATTTTTATTTTAATTTTTAATTAAATTTAATTAATTTATTATGTAATTCATTTAATTTTATTTTAATAAATTTAATTTTAATTTTTAAAATTAAATTTAATTAATTATATGATTTATTTAAACTTATTTAAATAAATTAATTTAATTTTTTAATTTTTAAAATTAAATTTAAAAAATTATTTATATATGAAAATGTAAGCCTGCCTGATATCAGACTAAAACTGTAGAAACATGGTTTCTACTTAATGTCTCCTCTCTTAGAATGTGAGCTCCCTGAGGGCAGGGACCTATTTTTTCTAATCCCCAGTGCTTTGCACCAATTCCAATATGATACATTGTAAACAGTTATTTAATCCCCAGTGCTTTGGATAGTACTTACTATATTGTAAACTCTTAAATGCTCATTGCCTGCCTTCCTGCTTGCCCACTTGACCTAAGAGGCTTTTTTTTTTTCAGAGAAACAGGAGAATTCTGAAGTAGAGAAAGAAGTGGGGGTCTACCTCTGAGCTTCCTGGAGCAATCTGAATGGCATGATGTCCCTCCATTACCTGTTCATGCTCCAGTTAAAGAGCCTCTCATTAAGTGCCTACTATGTGCCAGGCTCAGTGCTAAGCACTGAAGATACACAGAAAGGCAGGAAATTAAAAACAAACAAACACAGTCCCTGCCCTCAAGGCGCTCACATTCTAATGACAAAAGCAACATGGAAATCATGATGTACAAACAAGACGGTACAGGACAAACTGGAAATAATCTCATAGGGAATTGTTCCCATTCCCCCAGCTTGGTCACTAGCACTAGCTGTGCAAGAAGGGAGGTGGTGAGTAGTGTGGTGGTGGTGGTGGTGGGGAACAAAACAGAGACTTCCATCTGCCTTTTTAGCAAAAGGAAACAGGAAATCAAGGCCCCCCAAGTTCTAGGAACGGAAAGAACGAATGCTTGGAAGGGGCTGAGATTTAAATGGGGAAAAAATGTCATTGAAGGAAGGAGAAGCAGTAGGAACACCTCAATGTTCAATTGAAAAGAACCTTAGCAATCATCTAGCTCCCCATTTTAGAAATGATGAGGCCCAATAAGTGACTTGTTCAAGGTCTCACACAGGAGCAAAGTAATAGAGCTGGAGATACGAATATACAATCTTTAACTTCAAATCCAGGATTTGAATGCTCTTTCCACTGTATCAGCTCCATTTGTGTGGCACAAGTCAGCATTTACTTTTTAAGAGTTCTGAATTTCTCTTTTTTTTACAAAATAATATTTTCCCCAACCCTGAAATCTGTAGTTCAGTGGAAGTCCCAGAAACTGGGACTTCCCAGATTAATCTTCCTACCTCTATTAAAGACCATTATTATAACTAAAATGAATACTAATATTTCCCCCAGTTACACGTAAAAACGATTTTAACATTCTTTGTTTTTAGTTTTGAGTTCCAAGTTCTCTCCCTCCCTTCCCTGCTCACTCCTTGACATGGTAAGCCATCAGATCTAGATTTCACATGGGCAATCATTGCAAATATTTTCCCACATTGGTCATTTTGTAGAAGAGAAAGAGTTCGGAATGTCGTAAAGATTTCTCTCCTTGTGTCTGTATATTTGTTTCTTAACCTCATCTTTGAGTTCCTAAAACACAAATACAGGAAAAATCTGTGAGTTCAAAGAGCAGTTTAACAAAAGGAAGTTTATTGGCAAGTCCTTCCAATGACATAGATTGCAGCCCATCTCCGAATCAGTCTGTGTCCAGTGAGGGCCAGATGAGGAAACTGAGACTCAGAGGGGTTACACGACTCATCCAAAGCTATATAGGTAGCAAGTCCAGGGCCAGTATTTGAATTCCGGTTCCCTGATTCTAAACTCTGCTATTTTTTAACCTGTCCCACCTACCCCATGCCCATGGAGGCTGAGTCCAGTCTTCATCAATTCCAATTCAGTGTCTGTCTATTAGGCAACACTGCCTCTATGTTAGCAGCAGAAAAGAAAAGGAAAAAACCTTAGAAATATCAAATAAAGTCTAGGAGGTGTTTCAGAGAGAACAGGGTAGGGGAGAAATTGGGGGAGACAGCAGAAATTCAGAGGAGAGAAAGGCAAACCTTGTAGGTGAAAGACACTGACCCAGCTTCCCTTGAGCCAGTATCAAGAAATATCTCCAGGCGTTTAACAAGAACAGAAAATTCTGGGTGACATTGCTCTATAAACTTTAAAGCCTGATAACCAGGTGAGTTATTATTATTATCTCCTATCCTTCTCTCCGCATACCTCTCTACTCAGTCACTGTCAAGGACGACTGGGGTTTATTACCAGGGCAAGGGGCAGTTGTTAATTTTCCAGTTCCTACCTGGTGCCATTTATTTAAATAATTACAGTGTCTGCCTATGTCAGTTCTTCCCTCCCAAAGACCCTTGGCCACCCTACATTGCATGTCTGAGTTTCTCTCTAGTTGTTTTGAAGTGGTCAGTTTATTTAAGAAGCTTATTGGATATTATTTCCAAAAAGAGTTGGAGTAAATTGTAGGTTAAATTGAATATTTGAATGTCTTTAAGATAAGACACTGAAAAGATAAAATCAGGCCAGAGGCCAGAGGAAGAAAGCAGAAGAAGTAGATATTTCCAGAGACAGAGGTTGATCAGATTATGACATTTCAGCAACCAATTTGACTTTCTGATAGCTAAGCCTGTCAGAGAAAGGGAAAGGTGAGTTCCATAGTTTTTGCTTTCTGACAAGTGATAGCTAATAAGTGATCATGGAGACTACACAGATAGAAAAATGGAAAGTACCTTAGCTCATGGAATCCAGCTCTTCATTCTACAACTGAGGAAACTGAGTTCTAAAGTCCATGTGAGTTGACCACAGTCTCACAGATTAAGTAAATGGCAACCATGATTGGAACTCAGGTCCTCTGACTACTTAATTTTCCAAAATAAATGTTTTTCCTGTAACTGAACCCAATTAATAATAGACTGAGGAGGAGGCAGGTAAATGACTTAGTAGCTAAACAGCCAGACCTGGAAACAGGAAGTCCTGGATTCAAATCTGGTCCCAGACACTTCTTAGCTGCATGACCCTAGGCAAGTCACTTAACCTCAATTGCCAATCTGTTACCACTCTTCTGCCTTAGAAACAATATACAGTATTGATTCTAAGATGGAAGGTAAGGGTTTGGGTTTTTTTTAATAGATTGAGTAAACTGTGACATACATGTGAATGTAATAGGATATTATTATGCTGTAAGAAAAAACGAAGGTGATGGATACAGAGAAGAATAAGGAGATATATCATACCAAAGAAAGTAAAAGAAATCAGGGAAACAATATACTCAATGACTACAACAATGTAAATGGGAAGAACCAACAACAAAACAACTTAAAATTGAAAGCTATGAAATTATGATGACCAAAGACTTTTGGCCAAGATGGCCACCTCAACAGAGGCAGACTGGCCAGCTTTCACAAATCTACTCCTGCAAAAACCTGAAATTTGCTCCAGGATGAATAATGATCAAGAAATCCAATGAGAAATTAGAGGAAGTGACTGCTTCCACCCCAGAACTGCACAAAAAGTCTTTTAGAAGTTATAGACAAGAGGCAGGGTCATGGTCAGCAGAACAAGAGCCAGCACAGGCAAGCAAGTCCACAGACTCCAAGGGACCAGAGGCAGATGAAAGACAACTATAGCCTGGGACACTCTGTATCCAGAGACAGAGAGAGTGAAGGACTCCCCTGAAAAAGTCCAAGAGTGGCCAAAAAGCTTCAGGATGGTCTATATTCTATAGGATGGGGATGGAGGTTAGTAGTCCCAAGGAATAGAAGCAACCAGAGTGACAAGACAATGCTCATATTAAGACAGTGCACACATTCAGGGGATCCAAGATCCCCTAGTTCTCTGTCCTTAGACTTCATTGAGAGCCCTAAAGACCCAGCTCCCTGAATTTTAAAGTCAGTGGAGCCTAATTCTAGGAGGTAGAGATCAATGTTAGAGTCTGAATGGACCAGAGTGAGATCCCCCTTGGGCAGTGCTAGGCAAATTGAAAGATTGCGATTGGTTCCTGTAAAGTGGAGGAAGGGACATGGAAAAAGAACTATAAAAAGTCCTGAACTTCCTGTCCAAGGAACTTGAGTTGGCCTTGGGAGGTGTGAGCTTACTCTAATGACTCTGAATTCTCTTGCTTAGTATTAAGTAGGGGTGCTAAAGTTTTTGATTAATTAATTTAAAAGTTGCTGATTGATAGACAAAATAAAATTTGATTTACTCTTCACACACTGATTCATTTTCTGAAAGGAATTCAAAGGAAAAGTCCCCAAAATGTCATAACCAAAAACCAGAGCTCTCATGTCAAAATTAAAAAAAAAAAAAGGTTTCCAAGCATCCAGAAAGTCCAATACCGAATGACCACAGTCAGAGTCACACAAGACATAGCAGCTTCTACTTAAAACCAGAAGAGATATTGGAATACAATATCCCAAAAGGCAAAAGATATAAGCTTACAACCTGCAAAGCTGAGAATATACCTATTGGGAAAAATAAACTTTTACTGCAAAAGAAGATTCTGAGAATTTCTGATTAAAAAACAAAAGCTTTGAATTACAAACACAAGAATTAAGAGAAACCTGGAAAGATACATTTATTTAAGCAATTGAAAGGAATGATACAAAAATATATCAACAATAACAAAAGGCTTAGAGATGAATTCGTTTTCTTCTATAGTGGAGAAAGAGAAGAAAGGATAAAAGGAGGGATTCACTAATACTGAAAGGAGAAAAGAGGGAATGAAATGTAATATTTCTTACAACTTGTGTTTACAAGAAGTAGAATGTCTGAATGCTGAGGAAAGAAGGAGGGGAGGGGTTTTATGTTTATCTGAAATGGTCAAAGGAGGGTCAAACACACATAGAGTCAGGTTTAGAAATAAGAAGCCATGAGGACAAGGCATTAAGAGAGAGGGGGTAGTCACAAGCAAAATTAACTTCTTGATTGTGGGAATTAACAAAGGAGTGGCAATTAAAACAAAAAAGGAAAGGAAAAGAATTAAGATAGAAGAAAGCACTCATTAAGTGGGAAATCACTGAACAAACTGGGGAAAATGAATAGAATGAAATATTATTGTACCATAAGATTTGATGAAAAAGATGATTTCATAGAATCCTGGGTGGTATGAACATGGAAGACTCCCTGGAAGCTCAATGTCTTCTCATAGTGTAGAAATGATCTTGGGTCCTCAATGGTTAGAACAGCAAAGAGTTCTTCCAGGTCCTACCAAGATGGAAAGTTTCCAGGAATGATCTATTCCATCAACTGGAGATAATGCCTCACTCTACTGGCAGAGGCTCTTCACCCCTGTAACCAAAATTCACTGCAATCAAGTTGGCCTCTTTGCTGTTCCTCCAGTGCAATATTTATCCCCCATCTCCCCTACTACAACACAAGCTGTCCCTTCAACACAGTCTCTTAGAAACCCAGCTCTCAGGGGCTAAGCTCAAAGCCATCTCCTTCAAAAGGCCCTTCCTGATTCCAGCAGGTGTCAGTCCTCTTCTTCCACCCAACAAATGCTCTAGTTCATCCCCAGGAGAATGTGATCTCCTTGAGGTTGTGATATGTTTTCTCTCTGCCTTTATCTCCCCCCATCTAGCACAATGCCTGGCATAGAGGAGACATTTATTAAATGCTTGTGGCACTGAACTGAATGGAATCACTACAAGGCTGGCCACCAAGTGATGAGATCCTTTAGCCACAACAACTGTTGAAGAACTTGTACTAAAATGGGGAAAAGTTGTCACCTGCCTCTTTGGAGGGGGAGCCCACATTAATGAAATGGATGTGACGTAAAAACGAAAGCTATCACCTAAAATTTATTTTTAAGAACTCAATGAGACAATTTCTGAGGAAACTGGAAGACTATTATGAACCGATGCAGAGCAAGAGAGAAGAAACAAGAGAACAATTTATATAATGATAACACTGGAGAGAAAAGCACCTTTGAAAGGCTTTAGAATGTCGATTTATTATCATGACAAATCATTAATCCAGATATGAGGATGAGACATTCCACTCAACTTTACAAGGAGGGAAAGAACTTAAAATTCAGAAAGAGACATACACGTTTAAATATGACCAATGTAGGAATTTGTTTTGCTGGTATGTGCAGTTATTTTTCTAGGATCTTGTCCTTCATGTTTATTTGCTTCTTTGTATTAAATTTGCTTAATGAAGTTGGGAGGTAGTATCATGGACAGATTTCTTTCTTTCTTTTTTTTTAAACCCTTACCTTCCATCTTAGAATCAATAGTAAATATTAGTTCCAAAGCAGAAGAGCAGGAAGGGCTAGGCAATTGGGATTACGTGACTTGCCCAGAGTCACTCTGGTAGGAAGTTTCAAAGGCTAGATTTGAGCTCAAAACTTACCATCTCTAGACCTGGCTCTCAATCCACTGATCCATGGACAGATCCATTTAAAATATATATATTTGTTGTATAAAAATAAAAAGAATAAACTATTTTAAAAAGCAAAGATATTAATAAAACTTTTTTTAAAAATGTAAAAACTCCATTAAATTCTGTTCTGTTTGGGAGTATTTGATTCTAAGCTGCTTTATCTGGTCACTTTTTCAAGGGAGAATACTCTGCCTTAGAAACATTCATGGATGGATTAGCAAAGCAAACTGAGATGGAAAGAAGTCCTAGCTGATTGCTAAAGACACAGGAGGCCTGACAAAGGAGAGGCTTTTGGATATTCGGAGTTTGTTTCCCATTATGGTTTCAGAAAATGCTCCAAACAAGTTGAGATCATCCCCCCCCCCAGGTCCTCAGGTCCCTCTTTTCCCAGAAATCACCAGATTCTAAACTTCCCCCCAGGTACCTCTTTCCTCTCCTTGGAAAGGTTCCTGCTTGTGAAGTAGGTGTCTTGTTTACCTTCATTCTAGTTCACTCTTATCACTAATCTCAACCCTACTGTGTAGGGGAGCTTTGACACTCTGAAGGTTGCTGAGCTGGGGCCTTTTACAGCTATTTGTTGGGGGGAGAAAAGGAGGAGCAGCCTTGTTTTCCTAGAAAAGTCCCGCAATTCTCCTATCCTAGGATCTGCCTCCCCAAGGAGCACCTTAAAGAAAGAGAGTCTTATCTCTTAGTTTGCCTGGGGAGGCAGTACCTGTGGTGATTCAGGTGAACAGAAATGAACAATCCTTATTCCTAGTAACAGTTGATACTTTACCTAGTGCAGGGTTTACAAAGGGCACTGCAGATTTTATCTCCTTTCTTCTTCTCTATGATAAATATTATTATCATCCCCAGTTTACAGATTTAAGTGAAGTGATTTGCTGGGGGTTGTATTGCTAGCAAATTTCTAGGCTGGGATTCGAATCCAGATCCCTTTCCTCACTCCCAGTCTAGTATCCTATCCATTATACCACATTGCCTCACTCCTACCCAGAAATAATCCAAATTGACATAAAATGGTCCAATGACAATGCTTACTGTTTATTCTTCTTCTCTTCCACAGCCACCCCCCCAAAAAAAACAAAAAAAAAAAACAACCAAAAACCCCAGACTTTTTTCCTTTAGTCAAAACTGAATGGCCCAGGCATGAATTCTTACCACAGGAGTTTGAGATCTATAATTTCTTTGGTGTACAGAATCCACCATAGTAAAAGCTACTAAGGATCAGTAGCAGAACTCGAATCTAGGTCTTCCAGACTCCAAGTTGAGTTAACCAATATCCTAACACAGCCTCTCATTAGCCTTACATAGATAAGTTTATATTCCTTATGGAACCTTAACACAATTAAGGGAGAAGGGACAGCTTCCTTCTTCCATCCCCAAGCAGTGAAAGAAGTATTGTTTACACAGAATATTTTTCTCTGTCCCTGTCATGTCAGCCATCATTGTCTATGGTGACCTGTAGGAAGTCCTTGACTCAGAAATTAAAAAAAAAAAATTAGAGTGTCTTTGGACATTTCTAGCACACTGGTCTGAGCCAATTTGGGGTCCTTTTCTTAGGCTAAGGTATATGTGTCGTAGTGTGTATGTTTCAGAGGTTTCTTTCACTACCAGTCTCCACCCTCTAATCCCATGAAATTAGGACTGGATGCAGCCCGATAGTGAATAAAATGCTAGACCAGGGATGAGGAAGATCTGAGTTCAAATCCCTTATAGGACATTTACTACCTGTGTTGCCCTGGGCAAGCCATTCTAATTCTCTGAGATGCCATTTCCTTATATGTAAAATAAGGATAATCACTATTGTACTCATCTTTGTTGCTGTGAGGTTCAAATGAGATCATGTATAAATAAAAGGTATTTTGCGCATTTTAACAGGGGCCATAAAATGTCAAAGGAGCATGTATATGATAGAAGACATTAACATTGGTGTGCCCAAATGCACTTAGAGCACAACTTCCAGGATGGCCCCCAACTGGGGTGCCATATTATCCCTTGAGGATATGGTACCACTGAGTCACTACCTTAGATGGCCACCTCACACAGGATGGCCTGGCTCATCCTCCTCAACCTCTTAACACAGACAATGAGGTACATAGATAGATAGATAGATAGATAGATAGATGATAGACAGACAGACAGATAGATATAGATAGATGGATGGATAAATGGATGGATGGATAGATGGATGGATGAATAGAGAAATGGATAGATAGATAGATAGATAGATAGATAGATGGATGGATAAGTAGATGGATGAATGGATAGATAGATACCAAGAAATACACACACATATACACATGTGTGTGTGTCCCACTAACATTAATTGACTTGCCCCTGGTCATCTAGGCATTAAGTGGCTCAGGCTCAGACGTCAGAAGGTACCCATCCTCCATACCAGTGGTGTTTCCATGGCTTCTTTCAACCACAAATAACTCAGGAAAAGCACCAGTCAATGCATCAAGGATCTGTGATTTCATGAATATAGGAACTCCACATGTGACAACTCCCTCCATAAAGGTAAATGCAATCCATCTGTGACTTGAAGAGTTGCCTGAGGTCTAAAGAAATACCTAGCCCTTGACCATAGACCTACTAAGCCAGAGACAGGATTGGAATCCCAATCACCCTGATTCCAGGAGTCTCGCATTCCATCCACTCCTTGACAGCAAGTGGGAGCAAAGACAGAGTGAAATATTTCAAATAGAGAAAGACGGCAAGTAGCCCGCTCCTTGGGAGGATGTTTCGTCAGCTGGGCAGCTGCTTGGGGTATTGTCTCCAGATGTGCAGGCATATTCATCTCTTCTTGATTTCACCCTCCTCACTCGTCCTAGGTCTTCCAGTGGCATCCTCTGCCCTCCCTCTACTTAATTCCTTACCCCAGATTTCCCTCTGCGCCTCTGACATCTCCAGTCTCCTTCATTCAAAAGCCCCGCCCCACCCCAACCAACCTGAAGAAACCAAAAGAAAAGGCATAAAGGCTCTTTGGCAGCTATGGAGACGGTGAAGGGAGGGAGTTGGGGGCGGGGAGGACCACGACAGATGGGAATTGTGGGCCAAGTTTCTTCCCACCGGGAGCAAGTAGCCCCCAAGCCCCGTAGCCGGAGTGGAGAATGACACAGAAAGACCCAGGACTCACCGTATCTGCATCTGTACTGGCAAACTCCATTCTTCCCTCCTAGCAGCTCAAGAAAGGAGTCAAAATAGCTGTTGACCGATTCAAAGCTGCCCCGGATGTGCCGAAGCCCCCAGTCAGAGTAGGATTCCCCAGCTTCAGAGTCCGCGTCACTCTGGGCCACACAGCCCCTTAGACTGAGCCACAGGAAGAAGGCGCCGATAAGGAACTTCATCGTGAAGACAAGTCCTCTCCCTAGACCCCAGCTGGCCTGCTGGGAAGCCCAGGTGCCAGGGACCAGCCTGGGTGGTACTCAAAAAGCTTCCAACGGGGATTATTTAAAGCATTCAGCTGAGGTGCTCCCCTGTGAGGTGGACTTTAAACACTGCTGTGATAGCCCGACTGAGATCAGGGCAATTACAGAGAGTACAAAGGTCAGGTCATGGGAGGGCCCATCGGAGCTGGATTCCAAAACAAGTAGTATTGACCAATCTCTGAAATGTAGGGGCCAGGGGCTGGCTAAAGACCGACCTCCTCCAATGGGATCTCCTTTGATGGTCATCTGGTGGTCACGTGTTGCCATTTATCAGCCCGGCTAGCTTCCTAAATTCATTCCACTGGCCATGGGCTCCAGACCCCAATCTATCCAGCCATCTCCTAGAATGCTGTGCCCCTCTGGAAGGATCTCCAAGGGTAGCCAGAGAACACCGGGTGGCTTCACCACGTGGTACAGACAGGAGAGTAATTCCCTATGAAGAACATTCAAGATTGTCGGGGACTCTAGAAGACCTGATTCTGAGGATAGAGGAGGTTGGGGTTTAAGGATTGACCTGTCTTCACCACTGATTAACCAGAGGACTCTAAGGAGTCCCATAATCTCTCTGTACCTTACTTTACCTGTCTGTGAAGGGGTCCCTTTGGCCATTCTCAATGACAGGAGTACTTTCTATGACTTCCAAAGGCCCTTCGAACTCTAGATCTAAGACCCTCTAGTCTTCATAAAGGGGTAAGAGAGGAAGGAAAGCGCCAGGAGAATGCAGAAAAGGTGAGAGGAGTTCTCCTTTATTAAGCAGACTATTAAAATTGAGGAGCCAGTTTACCTAGAAGGCTTTTACAACTTTGGGACGCCTGCAAATCCTAATCTGAAGCCCCATGGTTAGACACTATTTCCAGATTGGTGTTCTGACTTTTGTTACATCAAAGGACATAAATTCCCTTCATGAGACCTCTGGGAAATAAAAATGATACCTTCATTGATCAAATGAATCTTCTGGCCACTCTCAACCTGCCTAGAAAACCCCATCGGAAATAATGGATTGAATTCCATTAGCTCAGATAAGGAATCCCTGTCTGAAGGAGAGAACCAGAGTGGCTGTGAAGTGCAGACCTCTGGAGCCTCAGAAGGAGGGAATGGCTGTTAGGCAATGGTTCAGAATAATAATATCTACCACCTTCTATCACAGGGCATTTTTAGCTTTTCAAAGTCATTCCTGACCTTGTTTTGGGAAGTTGCAAGGATAAAGCTGATGGAGAGAGAGCTGGACTTGGCACCTGGGACTCGGTCAGGGGTCTGAGTTCAGTTCCCAACCAGCCACGTGACCCTGGGGCAGACACAACCCCTGAGCTTATCTATAATGGGGCTAATAATGACACCTATGTCACAGAGCTGTTGGGGAAACCAAATGGAATCATGTGTGTAAAGCACTTTGTAAACCTGAAAACACTAGAGGAACATCAGCTATTATAATAATCATGCTGAAAGCCACCATCAGAGAGTTGGCCAAGAAGACTTAGGTTCAAATCCTGCCTCTGTCACGTTCTGACTGTGTTACCCTGGACAAGTCTCTTAACCACTCAGTGCACTAGAGGAATTCTTACTATTCAATTGCAGAGAAAATTCTTACCTGCAGCAGCTGGGAGGGGGTTCCCATCTTCCTGTTTCCTATGCCAGTAAAATCACAGGGACAGTTTCTATTCCTATAACAACAATAATAGAGTACCCCAATAGAATATAATCTCCTTGAAGGCAGGGGTGATCATTTTAATTTCTGTATCCCTAGGAACAAATACAGTGACACAGCAGTTACATAAGGTGGGTTTTATTTTTTATTTTTTAATTTTATTTTTTTTAAACCTTACCCTCCACTTTAGAAACAATGCTGTGTATTGGTTCCAAGGGAGAAGAGGAGTAAGGGCTAGACAAGGGGATTAAGTGACTTGCCCAAGGTCACACAGCTAGGAAATGTCTGAGAACAGATTGGACCCTAAGACTTCCCATCTCTAGGCCTGACTCACTATCCACTGAGCCACCCAGCTGCCTCCTCCATGTGCTTTCACTTGGGCCCCTTTGCCTGAAGCTAAAACCTCTCATCAGAGTGAACCAGGAACCTAAACCCAAAAGACTCATCTACACTCATTTTCTAAATCAGATGTTGAATGAGTGAGATGTCCCTCTCCTTGCCTCTCACATATCTAATATATAACAGGGAAAATGTAACAGCTTTCTATTAAGCTTGAGCCCAAGTTGGAGGATTTAGGAGTAAGGGCTCTGGGGTCAGAGGACCTGCATTCAAATCCTACTTGATTAAGTCACTTAAACTCCCTGAGCAACAGTTTCCTCATTTTTAAAACAAGACTAGGCTGCATAGCCTCTAAGACCCTTCCTAGCTCTATATCTAAGCTCTTGCAAACCCCTCTAGGGTATGTCTTTGCTCCTGTAGATGCGGAGATCTCATTTTCCTGTTAGATGGGATGATCTGGGCCCCTGAAGTGTGACAGATGCTGAGATGTGCTAATATCTAAGACTCAGCATTAGATGTAAGGTTGGGATGAAATATAGATGGAGGAGGAGTCCTAAGTCTAGTTTTCCAGCCCCACAGAGGATTGGGGAACAAAGGAAGAAGCTCCCTCTTCACCCCTATCATCCTCCTACTCCATCTGTATCCCAAAGAGCAAATCACACACTTAACCAACTATCACAATTTGAGACTTGGGAGCTCCTGAATGGTTCTGTTTAATTGATTAAGCAAGCATTATTTTTAACCCCTAATAAAAGTAAGTCAGGGACAGCTAGGTGGAGTAGTGAATAGAGCCCTAGGTCTGGAGTCATCTTCTTGAGTTCAAATACAGCTCAGGCACTTATTAGCTCTGTGACCCTGGACATTTGCCTCAGTTTCCTCATCTGTAAAATGAACTAGAAAAGGAAGTGTATCTTTTCCAAGAAAATCCCAAAAGGGATCACAGAAGAGTGAGGCTCAACAGAAAAAAAGACTAAACCACTTTGAGTCCCATTGAGGGGGACATAAAAATGAAAGTTGTTGCTCCCTGGGAAGTTCACATTCTACTGTTTATTATGTATTGCATTCTGCTATTTAGCCATGAATGGTTTGTTGCACAACAGGAATAGGGCTAGGTGGCTGGCAATAGTACTCCCCCCTCACTAATTAGAGATGGTTTCTGCCCTCAAGGGACTTATCTCATTTGAGACACAAATGAACCTTTAGGTAGGAAATCACAAGGATGCTTAAATACACTCATTTGTGCCTGCCTCCCAGCAGACCTGTACTAGGCTGACTGTAGGCATTATTATTGCTATTAATTATTTTTAATAGATGAAGAACTTGCCACTCAGAAGGGTTAAATTACTGCCTGGAGTCACAGCAGCTAGTTAAGATCAGTAGCAAGAGTTGAGCCCAGGTCTTCTTGACTGGGAGCCCAGCCCTCTGTCCACTACAAAGATACTCAGCGTGCCGAATAAAACAATATTCTAAACAGGAATTTTAAGGAGGAAACAATCCCAGAAGACTAGAGAGGCTGCAGAATAAGATACTTGAGCCGGACCTCAAAGGAAGAAGAGAATGTCTATAGGAGTGATGCTTGCTGGGTCTCATTCAAAGAATTGATTGTTGACTCTTCTCCATTCTGAGGAAATAATCTTTATGACAAGAGAATATAGTAACGGAGTAGCTAGACTAATAAGGAATTAATTAAGGTAAGATAAGGCAGTATGGTATGTAATGGTAGTGAAAGAGTAAAGAGTGTGACAGGTAAGAGAGAGTGTGGGTAGGGGTTCTCAGGAATGCTTTCCATCATGCTTAGTTACTAAGGAAAGAGTCATTTGTTTGGGCAGCTGATGCCCAGTATCTTAAGGGAACTGATGTCATTTTACCCATGGTTCACTCTGTTTGCCCACTGGATGGGGAAAGCAAACCACAATGTAAAGAGGATGCTCATGATCTGTGAAATATTCTGGGGCATCTTTAGATCGAATTCTGCTCTTTTCTGTGCAGACAGGCTCAAAGGGAAGCAGTGAGTGTGGAAATGGAGCATCATTTGAACCTAGTCCTGTGTGACCGAGAAACTGAACCACCAGGGTTTGCAGCCCAGAGACCCCATCCACAGATCTGGGTTATGTCTTAAGATTGATGTGAGGGGTTTTCTCATAATTGTGAATCTAAGCCACTCAGATATTTTATGTGAAGGGTTGCCTCATTCTAATCACCTAGTTGTTATTTCTGTGTTCTTTTGATACTTAGTAGGGTTTGTGGAACATTTCAGCCCACATCAGGGAGGGAACAGGAGGGAGAAAAGGGGAATGGCTAAATGTCAGTGAAAATGATAAAAATAATTTAAGTTTCTAGAGCATGTCATGGTTTGATGCCTTCCCCCCCCCCAATAACTTTGTGAAGTAGATAGGACAAATATTAATATGCCCATTATACCCATTTAGCAGCTTAAAAACCTAAAGCTCAGAGGCAACTAGGTAGATCAGGAGATTGAGAGGCATACCTAGAGATGAGAGTTCCTGGGTTCATATGTGGCCTCAGACATTTCCTAGCTGTATAACCCTGGGCAAGTCACTTAACCCCCATTGTCTATTTTTTACTGCTCTTCTGCCTTGGAATGAATGCACAATATTGATTCTAAGACAGAAGGTAAGGGTTAAAACTAAAATAAGGCTCAAAGAGATTACTTGCTTACTAGTAAGTGCCAGGACCAAGACTCAAATGCAGACAGGGGAGGAAGGAAGCACTCCCACTGGGCTGCTGGGCAGAGGGGCAGGTGCTGTCCTCAGGCACGATGGAGAGGGGGAGGGGAGCAGCCTCTTATAGCATATGTGCCATAGGTTCACCAACACCACCCTAGGAGTTTGTATTACCTCCTTCTAGAAGCACAGGGCTGGGTACATTGTCCATGCTCTGAAATATTTATGAAATTGAGTGTCCCTTTTGCCTCCCTATAACCTCAGGAACTGACAAGTGTACTCTGGACAGTTGTACAGGCAGTGGGGCCACTGGAAATGCTCAGGCAACACAGAATCTCAGAATCACAGGGTTCAAGGATATCTCTGAACTCTTGACAAAGTCCAATAGGTCTGGTTATGAACATCAGTCCTGTCTCAGTACTGTCAACAAGTGGCCATTTAGCTTCTGCTCCAAGACCTTCATTAAGGAGAACTCACAACCTAGCAAGGAGACATATAATGTTTTTGGACTGCTTTAAGCATAGGAAAGTTTTCCTGACATTTAGCCAAAACCTGCTTTTAACATGTCTACTCATTGTTCCTAGTTCTGCCTTTGTAAACCATTTAGCACAGTTCTTGGAATGTAGTAGGTGCTCAATTTAATCCTCTCTTCCTTCATCCTTCACTCCCTTTCTTCCTTCCTTCCCTCTTTCCTCCCTCCTTCCTTTCTTTCTTCTTCCCTCCCTCCTTTCCTCCTTCCTTGGATTCTTCCTTCTTTGTACTCTTCTTTCTTTCCTCTTTCTCTCTCCCCCTCCTTCCCTTCTTTCATTTCTTCCTTCATCCTGTTTATTTGCCACCCCTTCATTATACCCCTAGTTTTTAGATTTCTGTCCGGCCTCAAATGATCTTTGTTATACCACTCCTCTTTAAGACCAGGGACTAGTTTTTTGTTTCATGTTTGTATCCCCAAGGCCTAACATGGTACCTTGTCCAGAGATTTCATTGGTATAGGAGATTCCTAGATCAGGAAAACCCTTCTGCTCATGCCAGTCAGTGGATCCCCCTCTGAGAGAGCCACCTGGAGCACTAAGAGGTTAATGTCTTGCCCCAGGTCACATAGTCAGGGCTGTCTAAGGCAGGACTAGAACCCAGATCTCTCTAACTCCAAAGACAGTTCTCCATGACTCCACCTTGTTTAAACATAGGACACCCTTAACAAATGCTTGTGGAATTGATTTGAGTGGAAATAGCAGAGTCAAAGCTTATCCAGTTGAATTCTGAAACCAAGCAGAGCACACTGGAACCCTCTTCTGCCCCCTGGCCATCACTGAAAATGTACATCTCATTCTGCACCATCCCATTGCTTCAACCAATATCTCTGTCCTCTGCGGTCATAAAACCCAATTTTGCTCCATTTCTTAAAGCAATGACCTTTCCTTCCTTGATTTCCTTCCAAATAAGCTTATATTTCTGTGCTATACAAATAACCATAATAAAAATAATGATGAGGACAGTTTAATTCCCATAGTAGTTTAAAATTTGTATAGAGCTTTGCATTCATTAATCTTCATAGCAACTCCGTGAGGCAAGAACTGAAGGTCTTATCCCCACTTTACACATGGGAAAACTGAGGCTTAGAAAGGCCAAGTGGGTTGCCCAAAGTCACTCCAGTGGTAAATGTGGGAGGCAAGGTTTTAATTCAGATCTTCTTTACTTCAAGTCCAGCATACTATCCAATATGTAATATTGCTTCAGATAATACAAAAGGATAATTGTTCAAATTGTGGTATTTGGTGGTGATCAAATACGGTTGTGCTGTAAGAAACAATGAGCAGGACAATTTCAGAAAAAGTCGGAAGGACCTACATGAACTGTTGCAGAGTGAAATAAGCAGAATGGGGAGAACACTGTGAACAGCAAATAACAACACTGTTTGAGGATCAGTAAACGGGAAAGACTCCGCCACACAAGAATCCAGGATAATTCCGAAGGACTTATGATAAGGAATGCCATAGCCCTCCATTGAAAGAATTGTTGGAGTCAGAATGTAGATCAAAGCAGATGATTTTTCACTTTAGTTTATTTATGTTGCTATTTGGGGGTTTTGGTTTTCTGAGCATTCTCTTACAGCAACAACCTCTATGGAAACATGTTTTGCATGATGATACGCGTATAAACCAGATCAGATTGCTTGCCATCTCTGAGAGAGGAGAGGGGAAGGAAGGAGGAGACAATTTGGATCTTGTGATTTCAGGAAACATGTGTTGAACATTGAAATTACATGTAATTGAGAAAATGAAATGGCTTTTTTTTTAAGTATATGTGCATATTAGAGCAACAGCAAAATATTGAAATCCTGACTTGGGTGCAATCTGAACTCCTTTAAGTGCATGTAGTTTTTAGTTTGTTTGTTTCTGGGTTTTGAATGTATATTTATACATGTTAATCAGGGACAAAGATTCTTTCTTCTTGTTCTTGTTCTTGTTCTTCCTCTTCCTCCACCTTCTTAACTCCTCCTTCCATTCTCCCTCCCTTCCTCCCTCCCCTTCTCTCTGTCTCTCTCTCTTTCTCCTGTTCCTCTGTCTCTCTCTTTTCCTCTTTCTGTCTCTCTGCCTTTGTCTCTGACTCCTCTTTGGATCTCTCCATCTCTCTATCTCTGTCTTTCTATCTCTGTCCATCTGTCAGTCTCTCCCTTCCCTCTCCCTCTTCTCTCTCTTGTCTGCAAGACCTCGTGTCAAAGTAAGCCAAGGAGAGTTCATCTAATCCCATCCTCTAAAGGGAATGCTTCAGCACTGCTGGCTTTCCTCTTTAGGTTACTGTTAAATTCCCAATCGAAGAAGTAGATTCTGCTGGATTTTCATATTTGTATTGAGCTAGTAATTAACCCCAAAGCCCAAGCGTTTGCCAGTGCCCATTATATATCCCTCCCTCCAGCCAAAAAGCAAATAATTGGATATATACGTATGTCCACACAAGCATACATACATAAAATAGCTGCTTTGTCCACATAGCTCAGGACCAGAGAATCACGGAGCTGGAAATGATCTCAGAGGCCCCTCTGGCCAAGCTCCACAGAACAGGAATCCCATTTATAGTGTCTCTAAGAAGAAACTACTAAACCTCTCATCTGCAACAGAAGCCCATTCACTTTTCCAACATCTCTGTTTGCTAGGAAATGTTCTTCGGTAGAGCCTAAAGCCGGCACTTCTTCTAGTAGGGAAGAAGCAAAGATAGTCTAAAACCTCTTTCTTCATAATTCTGCAATCGATGCTAACTTAACAGGAGTCTGGTGCATTCTTGGAAGGAACAAGACCTCTGGCAGTGATTTCCTATTTATCCTGTATAGAGCTTGCTCTGTACATATTTGTTTGCAGGTTGTCTCCTCCACTAGAGTATAAGCTCCTTGAGGGCAGGAACTGTCTTTTGTCTCTTTTTGTATCCCGGGAACTTAGCACAGAACCTGACACACAGTAGGCACTTAATAAATGTTGATTGATTGGTTGGGTGATGATTAAAGAAGAGGTTGAGAAAAGTGGTGATGATTTGGAACAGAAATGCCTTGGTGAGACTGGACCATGTGTAGACATTTTGTAACTGGTTTTTAGTTTGTTAAGCGTGCGATTAGGAAGAGACTTTTTTGTTTGGCTACATTGCCAGAAATGTGGCTGACTTCTAAAAGGCAGCCTCAGCCTATTCTTTGGCCATTTCCTCTTCAGATATACTCTTGGTGGGTCTTTTGGACCTCTTTGCTGATGGGATCCAGGAATGCTGTAAGGGTAAAGACCACCATACTGCCAGGAATACAGGACTGAGCTCTTTGCCAATGGTAGGGCTTGTTCTTTTGTTTTCCGTAAAGGAAGCTCAGTGTCCCCGCATCTGAAGCCAGCTCAGCATTGGAGGCAAGGGAAGGACCTTTGGGACCGTGCCCAGCGATACTTGAGGACTTTCTGGGCAGTCATGCCACATCTTGAATGAACATGGAGCGACCACCAAAGCTCTCATGTGGAGCGACCACTCAATGTGCCACAAGTGAGCCCACTTTCCCAGAGACCAAGGAGAGTGTGCCTGAAGGGTGACGGGGAAAATGTTTATATGGAGTTCCTGCTGTATCTTCTAAGTAACTATCTCTTCATAAACATGAATTGGCATTCAATGGTTTTGTGGAACCGAGTGCTAGTCACTTGTATCCAAGAGGGAAAGAAACACAGCCAGTGGGGACTGACACTGATAGCATTCAAGAAAATAGCACTTCCCCTCAAGTCCCTCAAGGACTCTTGAGGGGGAGCAATGTGGCTGGCCTTTCCTGAGAGGGTGCTGTAGGGAATATGATTAGGCAGGCCAGAAGCACTCAGCAATTTGGCATCGAGCACCTATTCTCCCCACCCGGCTCTCCTAGGCTAGGATTCTGTAGTTCTCTTTTGGTTCACTCGCAGCTCGTCCCCACCTCCCACCCCCCCAAAAGGGGAAGTTGTGTACATTTGGCTCTAGTGAAAAGAAGAGCCTGGGAGGCAGCCGCCAGACAAGTCCTTCCCTCTCCTGACAATCCTCCTTTTTCTGAAATGTTGACAGCTGAATTGGCCATCTCTGTGTGCGATGAATACTAAAGCTTACATTGTCTTTCAAGCTGGGAAACTCTCCTGACAGGGAGCATGTCCTGAATCCATTTTATTGGCACTAAAATTTGTTATTCTGCACAATTGGCAAATAAGAAATATTTTTATAAAAGCAATCAGAAAAAAAATATGTTTTGCATGATAACACATGTATAACCCAGATCAACTTGCTTGTCAGCTCCTGGAGGGGGAAGGAAGGGAGGAAGAGACACAATTTGGATCATATAACTTTGGAAAACTTATGTGGAAATTTATTACATGTAATTGGTTAATTAATTAATTACACTTTTTTTAAAAAGCAACCAATTTGCTGGCTACTGAAAAGAAGGTATGGTGGGAAGAGCCTTGGCTCACCGAAGGAACCTGGTCAGAAGATGTAGGTTCAAAGTCTCTCTTTCTCCTCCCTTAACCCAAACTCACTACTTAGCCTGCATGACCTGGAGCAAAGGACCAAGTCTTCTAAAGCTTAATTTGCTCATCTGTAAGATAGGGATCATAACAGAACCTATAGCGCAGGGTCTTTTTGAGAATCAAATGAGACGGTTCTGAAAATAGTTGGCAAACCTTAAATTGCTACAGAACTATGAGTAACTAAAACCTCTACTAATACTGCTACCACCACACTACCATCATCACCACCACTGCCATCACCACCACCATCACTACTACTACTACCACCACCACCACTACTACTACTACTACTGCTGCTGCTATACTAGCATTACTACTACTACAACTACTACTACTACTACACTACTACTATTACTACTGCTATACTATTACAACTACTACTGCTACTACCACTAAACTATTACTACTACTACTGCTACTACTATTATTACTACTACTATACTATTACTACTACTACTGCTACTACTTGTGACCACGAAAATGTGGGTTTCAAGATTTTGAATTGCCAAAACTGTAAAGATAATTTTTAGTGTCTTGATTTTATATAAAAAATAAGTGGTCGCCATGGGAAAATTCCCAAATATGAAATACCAAGTCAGCTGGGTTTTATGAAGATTTTAATTAATACAAATGAAAGAAATAAGGGAAGAAAAAGAGTAGAGAGATGAGTTTATAGTAGGAAGGGCCTAGGCCAATTGGCCTAAGCCTTAAGAGAGACTTAGTCAGTCTTTTATCAACTCACCACAAGATTTTGTCCCAAGCAAAACTCCAGTCCTTCACTGAAATCCTCAACTCCTGAACTGAGTTCAGAGACCCAGCTCCGAACTCCTCCACCTCCAGAGAGAACTCCCACTTCTTCAGAGAGCCTCTGCTGACTCCTGACCTCCAATTCAGCTTCCAAAGCTGAACTAACCAAGTTTAGAGAGACCAGCTCCTTTTAAAGAGAAATTTCTCCTATGTCACCTCCCCTAAATTTTCACATCTACCAATCACAGTAAACATTTTCCCTAGGACTGACCATTCTTAGTTCACATCTGAGTAGACTAAAACTTCACACCTCTTTGCTAAGCTTGCCCTTTGTAAGTTGCTTGACCTTTTAGTGATTAATTTGACCTTCATAGGTACTTAGCACCCTTTTGTATTAGATCTAAAAATAGACCTAGCTTTACTATAAGAATGGGTTGGGGACTTTTTCTCATTGTTTCATCAGGAGTTTACAACTTTATCTTCCCCTGTTGTAGTGAAAATTTCACCTTTTAAGATTGTTATAATATTGAACAATGGCCGCCAAGGAATTTACTTATGAAATTGTGGGGTTTTCCTTAATGGACTTCCCTGACCAGCAGGGTCCCACAAGGGAAGGGGCTCACCTTTGTGATGGGACCCGAGGAGAGGTAGGAACCGAGAACCAGGGTGGAGAATGAAAGACACGGACAAATCAGTGATAGGATAGGGCAGGCAACCCCTATGATTTTCCTTAAGGCGGAAAATGAGGATAATGGAATACAAGGTGGTTGAGGAGATTAAGATAGAGAATGCAGGCCGAGATGGTTACAGCCTCGGGGAAGGAGAAGGTCAAGAAGAGAGAGACATAGTCATAGAGGAGCCCAGTGGAGCTCCATGGAAGGGAGAAAGGCCAAGAGGAAGTTCATGGGATTGCCTCTGAATTTATTCATGTCCTGCTTGGGCGGTACTCCCAAGGACGTAGTAACCACATCACAAAGTATAGACAATTAAGATTGGGTGGCAAGGTAGAGGGAACACCTTTGGGCGTGTACATTGCAAACCGAGCTTTCCCGGGGAATTGACTCCGAGCATGCTAATGAGTTTGTCTTAGCCAAGGGCCGCATGGCCAGTTCAAGGTTACATTCACAAGCCTCATTGGTATAACCTTATGCTTGGAGACACAGTAATCATACAGTCATCTATATTTCATAGATGTGAATATGCTTGGGATGCTACAGAAATTCCTAACATGAAACACTCAAGTCAGAATGGAGTTTATGGAGGTTTAATCACACTGGGATTTGGGAAAAGGAGAGGGAGAGAAGGAGAGAGGAGAAAAGGGAAAGGGGTTACTCAACCTCTGACCAAGGCAGAGGGAGTTTAGGCCCAAAGGGCCAAGGTGGAAGGAATCAGTCCTTGACTCACGTGACCGATCTGAAGGGAAGCTGTCTGTGGGCGTCCTCCCTGTCCAAGCTTCTAACATGAACTGCTGTCTCGTTCTGTCCACAGGAGGTGAGCGAAATTCCAGAGGCTGCTTTCTCTGTCTCTTCCTGTGCCTCACACGTGCCAATGGTGGCTCAAGCTTGGCTTAGGATAGCCCAGGTGGGCAGTTAGCATATTCTGATTTGTCATTGACTAGCACATGCCCGTGTAGTGTGGGTGTGCACATTCTTGGGTGCTAGACCAAGATGGAGATTTTTAAAATTCACAATCCCCCCTGATGATGATTGGGGGACTAGTCTCCCCAATTGATCACTAAATATAAGCATACTGCACCCCAAAAAATTCTAACTGTAAGTGTATACAAAATTTTTACCCACTAAGAGGAAAACTATAATAGTTGTAGATATGGGGAAATAGAGGAGAGAGAAAGACAGCAAACCAATGTTTTGCTGGGCGCATTGACAAAAGCCAATTAGGGGGCAGTCCCCTTTGGCATAAGAGTGTACATTCAAAAAAAAATGTTCAATCAACCGCACCCCAAGGTTCATTCTGGATCTTCCTGTAATGAAAAGGTTTAGATATCTTTCTGCAAACAGTTCATTCTCTGGATTCAGTTAGTTAGCAAGCTTCTTCTCTGAAGATCTATCTCGAACAAAATTTAAATCTTGGATTTTATGAAATACAATCCCCCCTGAAGAAAGTGTTGAAAAAACACTGAGTCCAGCTGAGGATGCAAGTTTTAGTTGTGGGGGGGTGTGAGTTAATTCAAAGGGAAAACAAAACAAAATGAAAACAAAAAACAAAAGAAGAAAAAGGGAAAAAATTAAGGGAAAAAATATAGACCCTTTATATATATATATATATATATATATATATATATATTTATTTATATTAAAGAAGAATTCAAAATCAATATTAAAATATCAAAATCTATGTATACAAAATTTTTGAGAAAGCAAGACTAAAATTTTCTCACAGGCCCCTATATTAGGGTCCAGTTAAGTAATTTATAATCCCAAAAGTCTGTAGGACAGAATGCAGCAAATTTCACTTACCCATTTGCAGCCAAGACTACAGGAAGTTGCCATACTATAGGAGAGAAAAAAGGACCAGATTTTTTTTTTTTGGAGTTTTGTTCCTTAATTTGTCATTGACTAGCACATGCCCATGTAGTGTGGGTGTGCACAATTTTGGGGTGCTAGACCAAGATGGAGATTTTTAAAATTCACACCTCTAAAGTATACCTAAGTATGAGTGGAATAATGTTAGAGTTCCCAATACATTCCTGACCAAGTACTTTCATTGTTTAAATGGGGAATAACCTTAACCAAATGTTCTAAGGTAGAGTCTGAGAAGTTTTAATATTCACATACTACTACGATACTATTACAACTACTACTACTGCTACTTCTACTACTATACTATTACTACTGCCACTCCTTCTCCTCCTATAC
This sequence comes from Monodelphis domestica, assembly GCF_027887165.1. NCBI lineage: Eukaryota > Metazoa > Chordata > Mammalia > Didelphimorphia > Didelphidae > Monodelphis > Monodelphis domestica. The sequence goes on from NC_077227.1 coordinate 54,171,010, forward strand.
TATTACTACTATTATTGCTACTACTGTGCTATTAGTACTACTACTATACTATTACTACTACTACTACTGCTACTACTGCTACTACTACTATACTATTACTACTACTGCTACTGCTACTACTACTACTATACTACTACTACTGCTATTCCTCCTCCTATACTATTACTACTATTATTACTACTACTATACTATTACTACTACTACTATACTATTGCTACTAATGCTGCTACAACTATACTATTACTACTAATACTGTACTATTACTGCTACTGCTACTGCTACTACTATACTATTACTACTACTACTACTATACTATTACTACTACTACTACTACTATACTATTACTACTGCTACTACTACTATACTATTACTACTACCACTATACTACTGCTACTACTGCTACTACCACTATACTATTACTACTACTGCTACTGCTACTACTACTACTATACTACTACTACTGCTATTCCTCCTCCTATACTATTACTACTATTATTACTACTACTATACTATTACTACTACTACTATACTATTGCTACTACTGCTGCTACAACTATACTATTACTACTAATACTGTACTATTACTGCTACTGCTACTACTATACTATTACTACTACTACTACTATACTATTACTACTACTACTACTACTACTACTACTATACTATTACTACTACTACTACTACTGCTACTACTACTATACTATTACTACTACCACTATACTACTGCTACTACTGCTACTACTACTATACTATTACTACTACTGCTACTGCTACTACTACTACTATACTACTACTACTGCTATTCCTCCTCCTATACTATTACTACTATTATTACTACTACGGTACTATTACTACTACTACTATACTATTACTACTACTACTACTATACTATTTCTACTACTGCTAATTCTACTACTATACTATTACTACTGCTACTCCTACTCCTCCTATACTATTACTACTACTACTACACTATTACTACTACTACTATACTATTACTACTACTACTACTACTGCTACTACTACTATACTATTACTACTACCACTATACTACTGCTACTACTGCTACTACCACTATACTATTACTACTACTGCTACTGCTACTACTACTACTATACTACTACTACTGCTATTCCTCCTCCTATACTATTACTACTATTATTACTACTACTATACTATTACTACTACTACTATACTATTACTACTACTACTACTATACTATTTCTACTACTGCTAATTCTACTACTATACTATTACTACTACTGCTACTGCTACTACTATACTATTACTACTACTACTACTATACTATTACTACTACTACTACTATACTATTACTACTACTACTACTACTGCTACTACTACTACTATTATACTATTTCTACTACTGCTAATTCTACTACTATACTATTACTACTGCTACTCCTACTCCTCCTATACTATTACTACTACTACTACACTATTACTACTACTACTATACTATTACTACTACTACTACTATACTATTTCTACTACTGCTAATTCTACTACTATACTATTACTACTACTGCTACTGCTACTACTATACTATTACTACTACTACTACTATACTATTACTACTACTACTACTACTACTATACTATTACTACTACTACTACTACTGCTACTACTACTACTATTATACTATTTCTACTACTGCTAATTCTACTACTATACTATTACTACTGCTACTCCTCCTCCTCCTATAATATTGCTACTGTTATTACTACTACTATACTATTACTACTACTACTACTGCTACAGCTATACTATTACTACTACTATACTATTACTACTGCTACTACTACTACTCCTATACTATTACTACTATTATTCACCACTACTACTATACTATTACTACTACTACTACTGCTACTACTATACTACTACTACTGCCACTCCTCCTCCTATACTATTACTACTATTATTACTACTACTATACTATTACTACTACTGCTACTTCCACTACTATACTATTACTCCTCCTCCTCCTCCTCCTATACTATTACTACTATTATTGCTACTACTATACTATTAGTACTACTACTACTACTATACTACTACTACTACTATACTATTACTACTACTACTATACTATTACTACTACTGCTACTGCTACTACTATACTATTACTACTACTGCTACTGCTACTACTATACTATTACTACTATTATTACTACTACTATACTATTACTACTACTGCTACTTCCACTACTATACTATTACTCCTCCTCCTCCTCCTATACTATTACTACTATTATTGCTACTACTATACTATTAGTACTACTACTACTACTATACTACTACTACTACTATACTATTACTACTACTACTATACTATTACTACTACTGCTACTGCTACTACTATACTATTACTACTACTGCTACTACTATACTACTACTACTGCTACTCCTCCTCCTATACTATTACTACTATTATTACTACTACTATACTATTACTACTACTATACTATCACTACTACTGCTGCTACAACTATACTATTACTACTACTACTATACTATTACTACTACCACTATACTATTACTACTACTGCTACTATACTTACTACTACTACTATACTCTTACTACTACTGCTACTGCTACTACTACTACTATACTACTACTACTGCTACTCCTCCTCCTATACTATTACTACTATTATTACTACTACTATACTATTACTACTACTACTATACTATTGCTACTACTGCTGCTACAACTATACTATTACTACTAATACTATACTATTACTACTACTGCTACTGCTACTACTATATTATTACTACTACTACTACTATACTATTACTACTACTACTACTACTATACTATTACTACTACTACTACTACTGCTACTACTACTATACTATTACTACTACTATTATTACTACTACTACTACACTATTACTACTACTACTATACTATTACTACTACCACTATACTATTACTACTACTGCTACTATACTTACTACTACTACTATACTCTTACTACTACTGCTACTTCTACTACTATACTATTACTGCTGCTACTACTACTACTCCTATACTATTACTACTATACTATTGCTACTACTACTACTATACTATTATTACTACTACTATACTATTACTACTACTGCTACTGCTACTACTGTACTACTACTACTGCTACTCCTCCTCCTCCTCCTAAACTATTACTACTTTTATTACTACTACTATACTATTACTCCTCCTCCTCCTCCTATACTATTACTACTATTATTGCTACTACTATACTATTAGTACTACTACTACTACTATACTACTACTACTACTATACTATTACTACTACTACTATACTATTACTACTACTGCTACTGCTACTACTATACTACTACTACTGCTACTCCTCCTCCTATACTATTACTACTATTATTACTACTACTATACTATTACTACTACTATACTATCACTACTACTGCTGCTACAACTATACTATTACTACTACTACTATACTCTTACTACTACTGCTACTGCTACTACTATACTATTACTACTACTATTATTACTACTACTACTACACTATTACTACTACTACTATACTATTACTACTACCACTATACTATTACTACTACTGCTACTATACTTACTACTACTACTATACTCTTACTACTACTGCTACTGCTACTACTACTACTATACTACTACTACTGCTACTCCTCCTCCTATACTATTACTACTATTATTACTACTACTATACTATTACTACTACTACTATACTATTGCTACTACTGCTGCTACAACTATACTATTACTACTAATACTATACTATTACTACTACTGCTACTGCTACTACTATACTATTACTACTGCTACTACTATACTATTACTACTACTACTACTACTATACTATTACTACTACTACTACTACTGCTACTACTACTATACTATTACTACTACTATTATTACTACTACTACTACACTATTACTACTACTACTATACTATTACTACTACCACTATACTATTACTACTACTGCTACTATACTTACTACTACTACTATACTCTTACTACTACTGCTACTTCTACTACTATACTATTACTGCTGCTACTACTACTACTCCTATACTATTACTACTATACTATTGCTACTACTACTACTATACTATTACTACTACTACTACTATACTATTACTACTACTACTACTACTATACTATTACTACTACTACTACTACTGCTACTACTACTATACTATTACTACTACTATTATTACTACTACTACTACACTATTACTACTACTACTATACTATTACTACTACCACTATACTATTACTACTACTGCTACTATACTTACTACTACTACTATACTCTTACTACTACTGCTACTTCTACTACTATACTATTACTGCTGCTACTACTACTACTCCTATACTATTACTACTATACTATTGCTACTACTACTACTATACTATTATTACTACCACTATACTATTACTACTACTGCTACTGCTACTACTGTACTACTACTATTGCTACTCCTCCTCCTCCTCCTAAACTATTACTACTTTTATTACTACTACTATACTATTACTACTACTGCTACTGCTACTACTATACTACTACTACTGCTACTACTACTCCTACTACTACTCCTATACTCTTACTACTATTATTACTACTACTATACTATTACTACTACTACTATTACAATGATTTTATGGATGTTATGTTAAGAGTCGTGTGCTAAATATTGTGGAATGATCCACTGTGATAGACAGCTATTCACAGTAATACAATGATTCAGGACAATTCTGAGGAACTTATGGGAAAAAATGCTCTCCACCTCCAGAGAAAGAACTGTTGGGGTCAGATGCAGATGAAAGCAGACAATGTTTCACTTGTTTATTTAAGTTTATGTTTTGCGGTTTTGGTTTTATATGATTATTCACTAAAAAATATACTATGGAAATATGTTTTGCATGATAATACATGTATAACCTAGATCAAATCGCCTGCCAGTACCAGAACAGGGAAAGGAAGAGAGAGGAGGAGATAAATTCGATCTTATAACTTGGGGAAACTTGTGAGGAAATCTTTTACATGTATATGTGTGTGTTTTAAAAATAATTTTTAAAAAAGAGTCACATGCTAAATTTCCAGACTATAGCCTGTGTAGAAGTGGAAATTTTCTATCCTTTGGATTTCATCTCCCAGCATTCTTTCCTCATCCCAAAATTCCCTTTTCCCTTTCTTTTTATGTGGGTCCTTTACTTTATGGGTTTTAAACTATGGGTTAAGCTTCCTTTGCTCTCTTTAAGAAAGAATGTTGGGAGGTGAAGTCCAAAGGATAGAAAATTTCCACTTATGCCCCTGTACTAACAGAAAGTGTGGCCCTAAAATGCTGGCAGTTAAAATGCATATTGTAAATAACCCAGCAGATATTTTTCTAGGGGCTCATCTTCCTGTTCAACTCATTAAGTGAAGATTTGTAACTACTTATATAACTGTCTATCTTCCTTGGTTTACTCCGTTAATTGCCTGCTGGTGATATTTGCATATTATAGATCAGGAAGCTATTCATTAGAGTGAAAATAAGTTTTATTTCATTTTTAAGTTACTAATGAAATGTTTCTCTCCATCTTCTTTAGAATGTAATGTAACTATCAGAAAGATAACACTGCTGTGTTGGAGCCCTCTTCTCCCCAAGAGGAGAGATTCCCTGAAAATGCATATATGGGGAGTTTTGGGGGTATGGGGTGGGTCTCAATGGAGTTAGAAGCCATTGTGATGGAACAGATGAAATCCTGAACTTGGAGTAAGGAAGACCTTCAATCCTATCTTAGACTCAGTTTCTACGCACATAGGGCTGGTGGGGACCTTAGACATCAGCTGGTTCACCCTCCTCATTTTATAGATAAGGAAACTAAGGAACAGAGAGAAGAAGTAAGCTATCCAAGCCCATATGGACAGTGAGAACATGGCAGTGGGGAAAGCACTGGCTTTGAAGTCAGAGGACCTGGGTTCAAATCTCAGCTCTGGATCTTAGGCAAGTCACTTTGGGTTTCAGTTTCCTCATATGCAAAATGAGGGGATTGAACTAAAATAAATAATATTCTGTTACAGTATTTAGCACACTGAAGTCTAAGGGACAACATAATGACCCCTAAAGTCACACTTCTTTAGATATTTTATTTTAAACAAAGAATAATGTGCTTAATCACAAACTCTCTGGGCCCCCAGTTAGGAAGATTCCTAACATTTAGGCAGAGGTTGGGCTCTCTGCCTAACTGTATAATTAACACATATGTTACTTAGTCCTATTTCCTCAGTTTCCTTTTCAGTAAAATGAGCTGAAGAAGGACATGGCAAACCACTCCAGTATCTGTGCCAAGAAAAATCTAAGTGGAATCACAAATGAAAAACAACTGAATAACACAACACACATAATGTTGAACTTGCAAAATAAAGAAAGGGAGAAATAAATAAGTAAAACTCCAAAACTAGGGGAAAGAATAACAAATGGGAAGGAGGGCTGTGAGTGAAGGGGAAAGAGTCAGTGGGAATAGGGTTTCTATTGTATTTAAACTACTTAAAAGTAGATTAAACAAAAACAACTAAAGAGACAAATAAAAATATCCAATTTAGACATATGGCATTATTAGGGACAAATATAAGCCTAACTCATAACTTTAAATGTGAATAGTTCAAACAATCCAATAATATAAGACAGAGTAACAGATTGGATAAGAAAATAAAAGTCCACAGTCTTGCTTATGAGAAGAAAAAAAAACCAGACATACACAAAATAAAAATGAAGGACTGAAATAAGATTGATTATGCATTAGGTAAATCCAAAAAAGTAGGAGTTACAAATATGCTATTAAAAACAAGCAAAAATAAAAATTCACAATATAAATGAAGTTAAACAAGGAAATTATATTATGCTGAAAGGAACCATAGACAGCAAACTAGTACCAATATTAAACTTAAATACTATAGCATCTAAATTTGTAAAGAATAATTTAACCAAAATATAAGAAAATACAGATAACAACACAAGAATAGTAGCAGACTTTAATGTCTCAAAGGTTTATACAAATTTAACAGAATAATAAACAAAAAAGACATATAGAATTGAACAAATTGCCAGAGAAACTAGAGCTAAAAGATTCTTGGCATCTACTAAATGGGACTACTAAATAAATAAATGTACATTTCTTAGCATCACATGGAACTTTTACAAAAATTGAGCACAGAGATATCGCAAATAAATGTAAAAAAAGCAGAACTAGTAAATGTACTTTACAGACCATACACAATAGTAATAGTAATCAATTCAGATAGCATGAATAAAAGAAATAAATCTAAATGGAAATTCAAAAATTAAGTCCTAAATAATGAGTGAGCCAAAGAACAAAACAAAACAGTAATCATGTGAAATGATAATGATGAGATAACCTACTAGAATTTCCATGGCGCAGCTAACATGATTCTCAAGAGAAAAATATATCCTTCCAAAGACATATATTAACAAAATAGAAAAGGAGAGGATTAATGAATTAAATGTGCATTTTAAAAGAGAAGTCAACAAATAAATTCAAAATAAGCAGAAGAGGAGAGATATTGAAAAGAAATATGTAAGTTGGAAACCAGAAAAAGACTAGTGAAATGGAAAACTAAACTAAAAGCTAATTTGGGGGGGGGGGAGGAACTAATAGAATGACAACTGTTTACTTAGCCTAATTGGAAAGAAGGAAGAAAATGAAGTCAACAAAATAGCAAATGATATAGATAAAATCACAACAAAACCCAGAAAACATAGAATTATCAGAATCTATTATGCATGGTTGTATGTTAATAAAACTGAGCATACAAAAAGAAATTGAAGAATATTTTTTAAAATGTAAAAGTATGCAAGTTAATGGAAGGCCAAATAAAGAACTTAAATAGTCCAGTCTCAGAAAAGGAATTTGAATCAGCTATAATGGAACCACCAAATAGAAAATAAAACAAAACAAAAACAAAGTCTCTGGGTCCTGATGAATTCACAGGAGATTTCTATCAAACCTTTAAAGAACAATTAATACCAATACTACAAAATTTATTGTCAAAAAATGAGAAAGTACTCTACCAGAATCCTTTTCTGAGATACATGCAATCCTAGTACCTAAAGCAGGGAAGAATAAAGGAGAACTATTGTGACAAGGAAATCACTTTAAAAGACTGATATATATTAATTTAAGGTCGCCAAGGAATTCAGCTATGTAATTCCTAAATGAAAACTTAAGTCAGCAGTCAACCTTTTATGGAGTTTAATTACAAACAGGATGAAGAAAGGTATTAGAGATAGAGAGAGAGAGGGAGAGAGAAAGGGGAGAGAAGGGAATAGGGCTTAAATACCCCCTCTGTTTAGGCTGGGCCAAAAGGCCCAAGCCCTTAGACAGCTGGGGCAAAGAAAGGAGATCAGTCCCTATTACTCATGTGACCAAAATGGAGAAACAGTCTCAGGGGCCTCCACCTCCAGCTTCCTTCAGAGCAAGCCTCTCAGAGCACCTCTCCAACCACTCAGAGCCAAAACTCTCCAACCAACCCCTCCTGTCCTCAGACCCCTCTCTCTTTAAGGAAACCATCCAAGTTCCCTCCCCTCAGTTCTCACATCTACCAATCACTGTCCATGTCTTCCCTGTGCCAATGGTGGCTCTACCTTAACCCAGGACCGCCCAGAGGTCTGTGGCTTTGCACATGTCTGTTGAAGGTCATATTCTCAAATAATTAAATCTTGATCTATGCTGCAGCCCTTCCTAAATCCTGTTAGGACTGAGTAGGGTGGAAATTGTATTTTCCAAGACCTGGTTCTGTCATTCCAAGTATCTCTATTGTATCAATTCTAAAATCAATCATGACTCAAAGAACTTCCTGTTCTATGCTTAAGCAAAGGTCAAAGCCCTTTCCATTGTTTAGCAAAAGGTTTCTGTCCTAAAGTAATCTTAAGAAGGGAGGAGGAGGAACCTCCCATGCCAATGGGGTTCACATTCCAATAGACTATCAGTAAGAAATTTTCCAAGTATAAAATTTCCCAATGGCAAAATTTCCAACATTTATAAGTCTAAGAAATTTTAAGGTTTACACTATAGATGAAATTCATTCATGAATAATTAATTCAAACTTTTAACAAAATCCTGTTGAATAAACAATAGAAATCAAGCCAAGAAATCATTCATTTTGGCCAACATGGATTTATACTAGAGATACAAGATGGTTCAACATTAGATAAACAATCAACATAATTAATCATATTGAAAACAAAAATATCCAGAACTAGTTACCTCTGACAAAGTACAATACTCATTTATGCTAAAAACCTTACAAAGTACAGGCATAGAAAAACTTTTTAGTATCATTAAATATTTTAAATATAACAATGTAATAAAATTTTACTATCATAGAAAGACTTAATATCATCAAAGTATCTCTATAAAACTTAAATCAAGGATTATATACAATGTAGATGGATAATTTATGAAATGGGTCAGGCATGACTGGTTCCTTGAGTCCTTGCCAGGAAAGAGCAGAATGGCAACAGGAAATGAGGATGCAATCATATTTTAATAAGAGCCAGAGAATTGGGGTTTGGGGGGGAACAGCACAGAAAGTAGAAAGACAAGCAGTGAAAGGGGGAAATAGAGATATACAGTGAGGGGACAGGAGATGGGGGTAGTGAAGGATGACAAACAGCATGAGAAAAAAGATAGAGACAGGATGAGTTATATGCATAACTTCAGATTGGAGTTGAGATACTCAAGCAGTATAGATCCTAAGGAAATGAAAGAATACTGGAAGGAGCAAGAGTTTAAGATTTCATTTTTATAAATGTTTTTGGCGGGGGGCGGGGGGAACAGATTAACTCTTATCTGTGTCCTTTCAGGGTTAGTTCACTAACATATCTAAATCATCTCAAAGTTGTTGAAAAAAAATTAAAATTAATGACACATGATCTCAGAACTATCTGCACCATTTGGTGTTCTGGTCTTACTACAGATGTCTGTCTGAAACTTATCTGAGATTTGCATATTATAGGACTAAAAAATCCAGACAGCAGATACTGGATAGCTTCCCCTGACTTAGCACATAAGTCATGTGCTAAGTAACCTAGCATGTGATTTTTGGTTAATATAGGACTTGATTTGCAAATTAAGTTCCTTTAATCTTTGGGACAGTTTGTACATGACTTCTAGGTTCCCCTTTGAATCTTAGTTCCTACTATTCTGCTTTAACCTGGCTACTCATAAATTTACTAGACTGACCATAAAGAGTGGATGGAGCAGGGGCAAGGGAACCAGATCAAGATGTGATTTTTAACACACAGTGGATATATATTCAAAACTTTTCTAATAAATACCAAGATAACCGCCCTCCCCACTAATGTATTGTAGAATTTTAGCAATGGCAATAAGATAAAAGAAATTAAAGACATAAAGAAAAGCAAAAAAGAACTGAAGCTATTTCTATTTGCTGATGACATAATGCTTCACTTAGAAAATTCTAGAGAGGAGGCAACTAGGTGGCTTAGTGAATAGAGAGCCAACCTGGAGATGGGAGGTCCTGAATTCAAATCTGCCCTCAGACACTTCCTAACTATGTGACCCTGGGCAGGTCACTTTACCCCAATTGCCTAGCCCTTACCACTCTTCTGCCTTGGAATCAATATACAGTATTGACTCTAAGATGGAAAATAAGGGTTTAAAAAAATCTAGAGAATCAACAAAGATATTCATTGAAATGATGGCTCCAGGGAAATTGTAGGCTACAAAGCAAACAAAAATCAATAATATTTCCATATAATATCAGAACCCAAAAGGCAAGAATAGAAAAATTCAATTTAAATAACCACAATTTTCAAAATGATCCTACTAATTCATAACTCCATAAACAATGCACACATTTGCCCATCTTGCCACAACTCTTCCAACATTAACTATCCTCATTTTTTGACACTTCTGCCAATTTTCTGGAAATGAGGTGAAACCTTAGAGGGGTTTTTTGATATACATTTCTTTTTAGTGATCTGAAGCACTGTTTCGTTTGGGCATTAATAGTTTGCAATTGTTCTTTGATTATTTATCTATGTAATAAGTAATGGAGGAATGACTTTTGGGTATATTCAAATATATGTGTGTACACATATACATAGATATTCACATACAAAAATCTTTTGGTTGTCTATATATCTTAGATAGCCAACCCTTATCTGAGTAATTAGGTACAGAATTCCCATTAGATTATTTTCCTCCTTTTCCTAGATGCTTTATTTCATCTGTGCAGATGCTTTTCAAATTCCCCTTCCAAAATTATCTGTTTTATTTTTTGGAATTATTGCCTATATACCTTGTTTGGTTAAGAATGCATCTCATGCCAAGGACTGGTGTGACCTAAATCAGACTACTTACTGCCTTGGGGAGCAGGAGGGAGGAATGGAAGGAGAGAATCGGAATTGCAAAATGTCAGAAAAACAACTGTCAAAAATTGTTTCTGTGTGTAATTGGGGAAAGAAAGAAAGTTTAAAAAATACATCTTATGCCCACTGATAATCTTGGAGGGATATAGCCAAGCTCTGGGGACCTAAAGCATTGCTGTAAGCATGTCTATATATATATTTCTATTGTTTTTTGTTGTTCTTCTTCTTGCCTTTTCAATGGGCAAAGAAGCGAGTGAAGGGAAGGAGAAAATTTGAAACTGAAAATGAAATAAAATTTCATTTTTAAAAAATGATATGAGATATTTTCAAAAAAACCTGGAACACTTTCTTTGATCAAGACTTTAATTGCCAAACACCTCAGGAAGACGCATTATCACTGAAAGTCTTTGGAAAGGCTTCCTTTCCCAATTTTTTGTCACATTACTCCTTTAAGTTGTTTTTCTATTTTTCTTTGAGTAAAATCCAGTTCAATCAAACAATCCAATTTTTAAAATCTGAAGTTAATATTTCTCTTTATCATTCTGTTTTTTGATATTTTCATAAAGTCCAGAGGGCAACTAGTGGTTCTGTGGATAGAGAGCCAAGCCTAGAGATGGGAGTTCTTGGGTTCAAATCTGCCTTCAGCCACTTTCTAGCTATGTGACCCTGCACAAGTCACTTAACCCCTTCTGCTCTCTTACCACTCTTCTGCCTTGGAACCAATAAACAAAATTTTTTCTAAAATGGAAGGTAAGATTTTTTTAAAAAAGAAAAACAAAATGAAGTCATATGGTCCATCCCCCTGCTCCTAAGCTGGGCTGTCCTTTTATTGCCTTGTTCATTCTCAAAAATATGATTCCTATGAGCCCCTGTAATCCAGTAGCTTTTATCTCTCATCATGAAATTCCTTCTACTGACTAAGGAAGTCTTTTCCGCCATCACTTAAGGCCAAATCTTTTATATCATCCTCTGGGAAAGTTCACCACCTTATAGCATCCCTTTGCATACTTGGAGTGACCAGTTGACCCCTCTCATACATCATCTCCCTAAGCTAAGCTGCCCAGCCTTGGGTGACGTGGCTCTGGGTTGCTCCCTTGCCTCATCACTGGCTTCCTCTCCTAGAGTCCAGCTTTTGGACATTCATGGCAAGCTGCTCTTGGCTTTATTTGTTGATAATCGACTTCTAGAGGGCCAGTTCAGATAAAGAGAAAAAGTGCAGGAGGTGGGGGTGGGGGATTGGGGAATTGGCCATCTCATCAATCTTTTTAAGTGCATTCTTTTCTGGCATTTACTCCCAAGTCCAGAGCTTTTCTCCGGTTACTTTTGGTTTTATAATAATTCTTCTACTGAAAAAAGGTCCTACTGTTTTTGTTTTTCTTTTTCCAGATTAAGGTGGCGGCTGGTACTTAAGCAAATCCACTGTGGGTCACAGAGGCTCCATTGTGGGGTGGCCGGCCCCTGGAATGTGATCTCTGCTGCTGGGTGCAGGGCTGGACTCCAGGTACCAAACCACACATATTTTCAATGTGAGTCAAGCCCATGCCCACATTTGGCTCCAATAGAGCCCTTGAGTCAGTGAGGACCTATTTCTCTACATAGTTTCATCATTTCTCCTTTGAGGGATATCTACTGTGGTCTAAATCCTACCTCAGCCATCATTCCCATCTGTCTCCTCTTCCCTGGTCCCACTCCTCCCACACAGTACAATCTTTGTGGCAGAACTGTTGAAATAGCCCCATCAAAAATCTCTTCTCCACGCTTTCCACCCTCTGATTCATCCTAAATACTGATGCAAGAGTCATCTTCCTGATCAAATCTCTCTAATGCAGGGGAACGTTGGACACAGAGACCGGTACACTGTGGCACTATCGAACATGATGGACTTCTCCGCTACCAGGAATACTTTCATAGTTTTAATTGCTTAATGTTAAATGTTAAAAATCTGGACTGCTAAATGCAATCCTTCTTGACCTCAATGCACCATTTGACACTGCTAACCATGTCTTCCTCCTGCATTCCTGCATCTCTCTTGGTTTTCACTGCCCTGTTCTATCCTGGTCATCTCCCTACCTGACCAACATTTCTCAGTCTCCTGTGTCAGCTAGTCATCCATGTCCCTGAATTATGGCTTTCTTCTGGGCCTTTTTTTCATTCTCTCCATGATCTCAACAATTCTCCTGTCTTCACCGATCATTTCCAGACAGGCTTTTAGATCCAATCGTCATTTTTCCCTTGAGCTCCAGTCCCTCATGACTAATTTTGTTGAGTATGTCCACTTGAATGACCCATTGGCCTTTCAAATTCAACACGTATGAACCAAAACTTATTATCTTCTCTATCCCCAAACCAATTCCTCCTTCCAACTTCCCCATTTCTGTTGAGGGCACCACAACCTTCCACTTCCTTAGGTTCTTGACCTCAGTAACCAAATCATCCTTGGCCTTTCCCTTTCTCTCAGTTCTACTCCCCACAACATCTGATCAGTTACTACATCTTGTCAATTATACCTCCAAGTCATCTCTTTGTCTACCATCTTCTCTCTACTCACATGGCCACCAGACCAGTTTAAGGCTTTATTGCCTCTCATATCTGAGTTATTATATGTCTCCTCTTTGGACTTCCAGCTTCCGGTCTCTCTCATCACCCACTCATCCTCTACACAGTTGCCAAAAATTATCTTCCTAAAATGTAAGACTCTCAATGGCTTCTACAATAAAATACCTAAGCTTGATATTTAAAGTCCTTCACAATCTGGGTCCAGACTGCCTCTCTAAGTTTATTCCACATTATTTCCCTTCAGATATTTTTCGTTCCAACAACACTGAAATATTTGTTTTTCCTCAAACTTGGAGCTCCATCTCGGGAACTATGCTTTTTCAGAGGATGATGTCCAAATGCTTGGAATGCTCTCCCTCTTCACCCCTCCACTTCCTAGTCTCTCCAACTTCTTCAAAGCTCAGCTCATGAACCATCTCTTCTGAGAAGCCTTTCTCTTGGGTTTTCAATCATCTAGTCTCAATCCACTGAGTTTTTGTGCTCTCTCTCTCTCCCTTCCTTAAATATATATGTTTATGTTTGCATGTTGTCCCCCATATAAGCTCCTTGTGGACAATGACTATTATAAAAAAGGGGGGTTGTGTATGTTTGTGTGTGTGTGTGTGTGTGTGTGTGTGTGTGTGTGTGTGTGTATGGGGCATCTAGCTAGTGCAATAGATAAGAGTGCTGGCTCTAAAACTCTAAAACTCAGGAAGACATCTTCTTGAGTTCAAATCCAGTCTTAAGCATTTACTAGCTGTGTGACTGTGAGCAAGTCACTTAACATGTTTGCTTCAGTTTCCTCATCTGTAGAATGAGTTGGAGAAGGAAATGGAAAACCAGTCCAATATCTTTGCCAACAAAATCCTAAGTGGGGTCACGAAGTATTAAAAATGACTGAATAATAATAGCAGATACACATACACATATGGAAAAAAAATACTGGATTCTTTTTTTTTTTACCGTTACCTTCCCTGTTAGAATCCACAAAGTATTGGTTCCAAGGAAGAAGAGTAGTAAGGGCTAGGCAGTGGAAGTTAAGTGACTTGCCCAGGGTCACACAGCTAGGAAATATTTAATGTCAGAAGTGTCTGAATCCAGGATCTCCTTTCTCTAGGCCTGTCCCTCAATCCATTGAGCTCCACTGAGCTGCCCCAAAATATTGGATTCTGATAAAATTTAATGGAAGACATGTGAACTGATGTACAGATTGAGAAGTAAGCAGAACCAGGAGAACAGCATACACCATGAGCCCATGATGTCAAGGAAAATATTGGTGAAAGACTCCAAGACTGATCAATGAAGTAAACAATCATGACTTCAGAGGACTGGAAGTATAGCATTCCTCCTGCCTCTTGGTGCTGCAATGGTGCACTGACTACTCTGTAAGCTAGATAAAGCAATATGAGACACGTATTTTCAGATACCTTCAATGTGTTGATTTGTTTGGTTAACTAGACATTTATTTCAAGAGAAGGCTCATTCTATCATGGGTGGGAGATGCCTGGTAAATGTTGGTGATGCTTTTAAATAGTATAAATGAAAATACAATTTTTTAAACCCTTACCTTCCATCTTGGAATCAGTACTGTGTATTGGTTCCAAGGCAGAAGAGTGGTAAAGGCTAGGCAATGGGGTTAAGTGACTTGCCCAGGGTCACACAGCTGGGAATTTTCTGAGGCCAGATTTGAACCCAGGACCTCCCATCTCTAGGCCTGCCTCTCAATCCATTGAGCTACCCAGCTGCCTCCTGAAATTTTTTAAAGGAACATTGGATCTCATATCAGAAGGAATTAAATTCAAAACCCAGCTCCACTGGGACCTTGGATAGATCACATAATATTTCTGATCCAGTTTCCTCATCTGTAAAATAAGGGTGATAGAATCAGCATCTCCAACTTCACAATATTTTTTGTGAGGACCAAATGGTGCCATAAACAAATGTTTCCTACAAATAGAAGAGCGCTAAATAAACAGCAGATATTATTGTTGTTCCTCTTATTATTGTTGTTACTATTATTACTAATTCTGGGTACCATTTCCAACCAACTCCCTTGAGCTACTAGGACTTGCAAGCAGGGATTTTCTAAGTGATGAATCATTCTTATACCAACTAATGTTGTTCTCCATACCAGAGCTTCATCTTTTCTTAAACCCAGTTTCTCTAAAAACCTTCATTTTTCAGTCTGCACATTTGCAATGCTGGGTCTGATCAGACTGATTCTATCTCAAAGGTCTCGTATCAGGAGGGCATTGAGGTTGGTCATATATCGATCCATCGAGTGATCCGTGTCCAGTTAGGATGAATAACAGTATATCTGATATTCATCTTTATCTGTTGCCATTTATTAGCAGTAAAAACTAGAAATCTCTACATCCACTGAGAAGGGGAAGGGAGGTTTTTACCCTGATATAATCTTTTGGAAATACTTCCTGCTTTTCTTCCTGTCCTCATCTCTGACAATCCAATCCAATCTCTTTCCTCACAGCCAGCTTTGATGTCTACAGAAAATTGGAAAACTGGACAGTCATTTCACCCTGCAAAATTCATTGGAAATTCATACTACAATATAAAATGCATCCTTTATAGAGGAGGAACTGAGAGCTTGGACCTGAATGTGGAAATCCACTTACCTGCTTAGGAAACCAGACAATTTGTTGACTTGGTGATCCAACTGCCATAAAAAGATTCCAAAATGTTAACTGGGCTAGCTGAAGGCAGAACGCACTGCTCCTGCCATAAGACATATTTGGGGGAAAGCCAACCATTAGCTTATGAAAAAGGAAGACTGATTCCTTAAGCTAAAGAATTTTCCTTTGTAATTATGCTTGATGAAACAGTTCCAACAGGAGTAACTGAGAAATTCGTTAATGAGATTCAAGTCACAATGAAGATCCAAGTGAATTTTACCTTTTTCAAATTCCATTTTTAACTTAAGAGTCCAGGAAACCTATTGTATCTTCATTCAGTTAAGACCCTGCGAAACCAATTCAATCTCTAAGAGAATATTTGGCACCACAACCTATGGTCCTGCTAAGGGGACCATGTTGAATAGTGGAAAGAAGATGGGATCTGGAGTCAGAAAAGCTAGGTGTAAATGATGGGTATGCTGCTTATTAGTTGGGTCATACTGGGAAAGTCTTTTCACTTCACTGGGCCTCGGTTTCCTCATATGTGAAATGAATCAACTTCTAAGACTGTCTTGTCTAGTTTTAAAATCTTGCATCCTGTGTGTTGCATTATTGAGCTAATATTTATAACATTTCTACTCTGTACCAGGGACTATGGCAAGTGCTGGGCACACAGTCAAAGCAGCACTAACTGAGGACCCCATACCACCTCATCTAACCCACATCCGAACCAGTGAAGTGAGGAAAACTAAGTCATTGACCAGAAAAATCTGTTTTTCCTTGGGAAAGTAGACATCAGAGCTGAGCTTTCCTGTGAAGATCAGTCAGCTCAGAATAGTTAGCATCCATGAGAAAATAACTCCCTTAGTGCCGGCAGCTAGGATAAGATATACAACAGAATGCCCTGTACCCCACGCCACTGACCATATAGCTTCTAAACGATAAGGCTGCTTGCTCAATCAAGGTTATGTCTCATGATGAACATTATTTGCTTTGTATCTCGCACCCTTGGATTGTAACTTCAGTCCAGTGCAGCCTTCGTTATGAAGGTTTGCCCTGGCCAGTAATAATACATATTGGTTCCATTAATTTGAACTTCTGGGTGTCTGGACTCGCTTTATGAAGTGCCCCACTTCACCAGAATCTTCCCTCTGCCACAGCCCTGAAACAGTCACCCCCCTCTGCTCAAGGAGCCCTGGTGAGGTTTGGGTTTATTAAGTTCAACTACAGGAAAAATTCTTCGGCTTAGGAATGATCTAACAGGTGATTTTTTTTCCCCTCTGGAAGACGGGCTCTGACTTCATCCTAAGCTAGATGAGCTACTCACAATTTCCCCTGGTAGGTGGCTCCTGAAAATCCAGCCAGGTCCTCTGACTCCCAGGTTTGTTCTTTGGATGCTGAAGAAGGTCCTTGATTCTTCTCCTTTTTGCCTCATGTGGGTATCATCATTAGCATCATTTCACCCAGGCAAACATCCCATGGAGCAAGGAGGTTTGGCCCTAGGCAAATATCTCCAAACCCAATAAACAACTTTTTTTAAAAAAGGAAATGATTTCACTTCTTGCCATCACTAAAAGGAAAACTGACTTGTAGCAACCCTACCAACACACTCTGAAAAGATCTCCTTGAATTATCAGAATTTCACACAACCTTTATCAAGTTGTTGCAGAAAGAAAAAAGGATGCTTGGGAGATTGGTTTTACAAAGCTATCAAGACAGTGAAGCATTTTCCCTGGGTGAATGTATTCCAGCATCACTAAATTGGGCACTATGGTAGATAAGGCACAGAGCCTAGAATCAGGAAGCCTTGGATATTTACTATGTGACCTTGGGCAAGTCCATTAACCCTGTTTGTCTCGGTTTCTTCATCTGAAAAATGAGCCAGAGAAGAAATGGCAAACCACTACAGTGTCTTTGCCAAGAAAATCCCAAATGGGGGTCCCGAAGAATCAGACATTACTGAAAAACAACTAAACAAAAAAATTATCAGTATTTTTGAAGTGTTCATTTTCCATAGATTTTTCTATTATATTATTTTTGTAGGTACTAATTGGCCATGGAGGAGAATGAAAGACTTGAGTTTGACCACTACTTGCTACCTGTGGGACTTTGGCCAGGTCCCTTTTCTTCTCTGAGCTGTTTTCCTCTTGGGTAAAATAAGGAAAGGAATATGGGGCACTGGCAGGAAAGATGACTTCCTGAATGGAGGCAGTCTGCTCAGCTCTCTCAGAACTAGTCCAGCAAAAGCTGAAATTGCCACCAGAATAAATAATGATCAAGAAATCCAATGACAAGCTATAGTAAATGGCTTCTTCAGTCTACAGAGGGCACAGAAAGGAGACCAGAAACCCTCAGGCAATAGGAAAGGACTGTCAGCAAAGACAGCTACAGAATAGGAAATATTCCCAGCCTCCCAGACATGTATGTTTGCAAGGCTCTGTGTCAGGCGGAACAAGAACAGAGCTCTTACTACCCCCCAAGAAAGCTCCAGGGAGGTTTTAAAAAGCCCCACAGTGAACAGAAAGCCCCAAGGTGAACACCTTAGAAGACCCAAGGAGTGGCAGTGGCCAAAACAGCAAAGCCCAGCTTAGCTCAGGACATCCCAGGTGGTGAGCACCATTAGTACCCTGTCCTGAGACGCCGTAGAGAGCTCTGAGGACCCAGCACTCTGAACTTCCAAGATCCAGGGAGCCTCAACTCCTGGAGGTAGAAGTGAGTGTAAATATATAAGGGATCCAGGGTGAGGGTAAACAGGGATAACTGCCCCACCCAAAAGTACAGCAGAGGGCAGAACCTAGCTCTGGATCAAAGCTTCAATTCCAGAACAAAAGCTGCAGAAATAGTAAATCAAAGAAGACTTCAACCAGTTGCATATCACACTTATAACAAATACAAACAATGGCCCAAAGGGGGAAAAATAGATTTTCCACAAGGACAACATAAATACCTAGAATAAATGAAGCAAGAGCTTAAAATAAAGTTAAAAATCTGGAGGAAAGAATTGGAAGGAGAATAAATGCCTTACAAGAAAAAATGGTGAATCTTATTCAAGTAATGGATTCCCTGAAAACCAGTACAGATCAAACAGAAATCATTAACTCCAGGAGATAGCAAGAAATATGAGAACAACACTAAAGGATTTTTTTAAAAAAGAAAATGAAATATATTTCTTAGTAAAAACAACTGACCCAGAAAATGTGTCAAGGAGAGATAACTTAAAAATCATTGGACTTCCTGAAAACCATGATTTTTTAAAATCGCCTGGATACTATATTTCAAAAATTCATAAATAAAAACTGCCTAGATATATTAGAACCAGAGGATGAGGTGAAAAAATAAAGAAAGAGAGGCAGCTGGGTGGCTCAGTGGATTGAGTGCCAGGCCGAGAAATGGGAGGTCCTGAGTTCAAATATTACTTCAGACATTTCCTAGCTGTGTGACTCTGAGCAAGTCATTTAACTCCTCATTGCCTAGCCCTTACTGCTCTTCTGCCTTGGAACCAATACACAGTATTGATTCTAAAATGGAAGGTAAGGGTTTAAAAAAATAAGTTAGGAAGGAACCTACCTCCTGGGGTAAAATAAGATAAGGAAAGTTCCATGAACGTCATTGTCAAAATTCAGAGTTCCTGTGTCAAAGAAAAGATAATGCAAGTATCC
The DNA here is from genome assembly GCF_027887165.1 of Monodelphis domestica. Taxonomy (NCBI): domain Eukaryota; kingdom Metazoa; phylum Chordata; class Mammalia; order Didelphimorphia; family Didelphidae; genus Monodelphis; species Monodelphis domestica. Next base: position 54,191,260 of record NC_077227.1, read on the forward strand.
AGAAAGAAGCAGATCAAGTATGAAGGAAATACAATCAGGATCACACTAGAACTGGCAGCTTCTATCATAAACAAGAGCAGACCTTGGAATACCATAGCCTAAAGGCAAAAGAGATGGGCATCCTGAAGGACTTATGAGAAAGATGGCTATCCACATCAAGAGGAAGAACTGTGGGAGTAGAAACACAAAAGAAAAACATATAATTTATCTCTTCTTTATATAAGGGGTTTTTTTTGTTTATTTATTTATTTAATTAATTTAGACAATTTTTCCATGGCTACATGATTCATGTTCTTTCTCTCCCCTCCTCCCATCCTCCTCTAATAGCCAAAGAGCAATTCCACTGGGTTTTACATGTGTTATTGATCAAGACCTATTTCCATATTTTGGTATTTGCACTAGGATGATCATTTAGAGTCTCCATCCACAGTCATTTATATGAGGGTTTTGAAAGATCACTCTATTACAAATATGAAAATAATATGGAAATAGGTTTTGAGCAATAATACATGTATAATCCAGTGGAATGACTTGTCATTTTCATCTCTGGGAGGGGGAAGGAGAAAGGGAAGGGAGAGAACATGAATCATGTAACCTTGGGAAAACATTCTAAATAAATTTTTAAAAATAAATGTGTACACAAAAATAAGTTTAAGGAATGAATAATATCAATGTAAATCTAAAAAAAAGAATAACTTATCCTGCAAAACTAAGGATAATCTTATGGAGGGGCATAGATTATTAATGGAATAGAGGACTTCCAGATATTTCGGATGAGACGGGAACTGTGTGGGAACTTTAAAATATGAACACAAGAGTCCAGAGAAATATGAAAAGACAAGTTTATTTGAGCAGCTGAAAGGGGCAGTGCGATGATTACATCCTACTAGGAGGAGAAGAAATGTGTCCTTTCAGAAATTTAATGTTTTCAAAGAATATTGAGGGATTTAAATAAGAAAAACAGAGATCCTTGGGTGGGTTGGTTCTGTTCTGATCTTTTTTTTTTTTAAACCCTTACCTTCCATCTTGGACTCAATACTGTGTATTGGCTCCAAGGCAGAAGAGTGGTAAGGGCTAGGCAATGGGGGTCAAGTGACTTGCCCAGGGTCACACAGCTAAGAAGTGTCTGAGGGCAGATTTGAACCTAGGACCTCCCGTCTCTAGGGCTAGCTGTCAATCCACTGAGCTACCCAGCTGCCCCCCTGTTCTGATCTTTTTAAAAGAAGGGGGGAATAAAGGAAATGTAGCAGTGCAGAAAACGTGTGGAATCTGTTACTTTTTTAAAGTGAGGCACATGAGAAGAATATACAAACACAATGGAAGAGGTTGGTTCAATGATGAACTCATGAAACAACCTAAGAAGGACTGATTACACACACACACACACACACACACACACACAATATATATATATATATATGCAACTCTAGGGGAAACAAGAAGAGGCAGTTTAAGAGGACAGATAATACTAAGGAAAGAATGGCTATAAGCAAATCAAACTTTGAGATGCCAAAATAGGGATTAAAAAGAATTAAAATATAAGGGATTGCCCATGAAGTAAAGACTGGCTGAAGAAATTATGGTAAATGGATCTATAAATGAAATATTATTATGCTATAAAAATTACAAAATTATTTCAGAGAACCCTAGATAGTATGAACTAAACCTGAGTGAGCAGATCCAGGAGAAATCTTTTGACATGGAAAACAATGTTGTAAAAGAAAGCATCTCAGAAAAACTTAAGAACTCTGATCAGTACTAGGGCTGGAGTCAGGAAGATCTGAATTCAAATCTGGACCTAGATACTCCCTCGATGTGATCCTAGGCAAGTCACTTAACCTCTGTCTACCTCAGTTTCCTCATTTATAAAATAGGAGATAATAATAGTACCTATCTAACAGGGTTGTTGTGAGGACTGTGTAAAGTCCTTAGCACAGAGCCTGGCACATAGCAGGTACTTAATAAGCCTTGTTCTCTTCCCTTCCTGATCAGTACAACAGTCAGCCAAGTCTCCAAAGATCCCTGATGAAGCCTATTACTCACTTCCTGACAGAGAGGTGATGGAGTAAAGAACAGAAAAAAGACATATTTTTGGACACAACCACAGCGGTTATGTGGTTTAGACTTGTTTTGGTTTTGGTTGTATGGATTTGTTTTGTATAACTATCCATTATATGCTTCTATTTTTCTTTTCTGTTTTTCATTGGAAGGTAAAGGAGAGGTTGGCAACAATGAGACCAAAAAAAGGTGTGTGTGTGTGTGTGTGTGTGTGTGTGTGTGTGTTGGGGGAGCATTGAAACATTTTTAAATGTATAAAAGAGGACAGGAGGAAGTACAATAAGAACAATTCTGAAAGTAACATTTGTCATTTACCTTTTTTAATTTTTCACAGAATTCGTCATTTGCTGTTTTACAACTTATTTTAAAGTAGGTGGTGTGACACAAAGATTCATGGTTTCATATACAACCGTCTTCATGTTCTGCGTTTATGAAAATGTTATTTTTATTGGTGTTTAAGTTCAAAATTTTTAAATGAGGAAAAAAGAAACAAGTTAAAGAAGCCAGGACTAGATCATTTCTAATATCCCTTCAAACTCTAAATCCAAGAATGCTTTCATTTTTATTTGCAGTCCTTCCAAATGTCACTTGATTTTAAAATATAGCATTAGTGTGAAATTCCATTTAATGAACTTGGAGATCATTGGCAGCCAGACTGTTGTGTAGCTCCATTTTCAGACAGCAATTGAGCCACATACTCAGGCAGACACAGACAAGGTGACCTCTTGTTCCTATGTCACCCTTGGCTGATTTGATGAAAAGGTCTTATATAAAAGAGCTCTGGGAGACTTTATCCAACTGATTGTAATTCAGCACCCCAGGAGATTCACAACTGCCAAAGGCTACTTGACATCACTGTTCGAGGTCATTTGTATATGCTCAAAGGGAAATCACATCTCAGGTACCAGCAAGCAATCATGTCATCCCCCTCTTCCTCTCAGCGGAAAACCATGGCTCAAACCCTCCCTCCCCTCAAATTGAGGCTTTCCACTAATTGCTCCCTCTTCTTTTCTCCTTCCTCCATCATATCTCACATCATTCAGATGTTTTCCCCCACTATCTTCACCTTCGCTTCTCAGATGGGGCAAACCCCTCTATGAGTACCCATCTACTCCAAGAGATAATCTTTGCCCCATTGTCCCTACTCTCTCACTAATCTTCAATCTTGCCTCATCTACTGGCTGTTTCTCTTCTGCCTGGAAATATGCCCCTATCCTCCCATCCTTCATGTGACCCAATCATCCCTGATGGTCATCATCTCAGGTCTCCCTTCCTTTTCTTGTCTAAACTCCTGGAGAAAGCCTTCTACAATTCCTGTCTCCACTTCCACTCCTCTTATACTCTACTAAACCTCCTATGGTTTGGCTTCTGGCTTCACTATTCTTTTTTCTCCAGTGATCTCTTAATTGCAAGATCTAATGACCTTTCCTAAATCCTCATCTTTCTTGACATCTCTGCAGCCTTTGACACTGCTGATCACTTTTTTCTCCTTGATACACTCACTCTCTTCTCTAGTTCTTCATGACAATACTCTCTCCTGGTTCTCCTCCTACCTATCCAACCTCTTCAAGTTTCTTGGCTGGATTTTCATCGGATAATATTCAATAATAGTGGGTATCCCCTAAATCTGTGTCCTGGGCCTGCTCCTCCTTATATACTATATCACTTGATGATCTCATCAGCTCCCATAGATTCAATTTCCATCTCTTTATTCAGGACTCTTAGATCTATTTATCCAGCCCTAACCTCTCTCCAATCTTCTTGCATTTTCAACTCCCTATTAGACATTTCAAACTAGATGTCCCACAGACATCTTATACCCAGCATATCAAAAAAATATATATATACATATATATATCTCCCCTCAAACTCACAAACTTCCCAGGTACTGGCAAGGACACTACCATCCTTCAAATCTCCCAGGCTTTCAATGTCAGTATTATTCTTGACTTCTTTCTTACTCACACATGCCACAGATACAATCTGTTGCCAAGTATTATAGTTTCTACCTTCCTAACATCTCCTTGACCCAACTGCCATCCTAGTGCCACACAAATGATACCCCTGCCCCCCACAAATAGGGGCATTGAAACATTTTTTGAAATGTGCTAAAGAGCCTAGAACTAAGTTCAGAAACAAATGGGTAGGCCAATTTTGGAAGTAGAATTTATTAAGTATTTTTAAAAATTAAGCAGTATAAGATAGAATCATAGTTTCAGAAACAATCCTCTTTGTGTTCTGCTGAATAAATACAAATTTTGTGTTTCCTCTCAAAAAGGAAAAGATTTTAATGAAAAAATATTTAGCCTCCTGAATGGCCCTTGAGGGTTACATATGTAAAAGGGAATTCTTTGTTCTCACTGAGTTTACACTTGTAAAACGGAATCCTTTATTCCCTTTGTGTATTTTGAGTTAACACTTTGTTTAACAATAACTTAAGTAGGGGGCAGCTGGGTAGTTCAGTGGATTGAGAACCAGGCCTAGAGACTGGGAGGTCCTAGGTTCAAATTTGGCCTTAGCCACTTCCTAGCTGTGTGACCCTGGGCAAGTCACTTGACCCCCATTGCCTAGCCCTTACCACTCTTCTGCCTTGGAGCCAATACACAGTATTGACTCCAAGACGGAAGGTAAGGGTTTAAAATAAAAAAATAAAACAATAACTTAAGTACTCCTACATAGTACCTCACAAGATTGTGAAGATGGGATTAACTCTCCTTTGTCTACTTTTGAATTGAATCAACAAAAGTTTGAACTCCCTACTAGGTAGAGGAGCTCTCCACCCTTTCAACTCAATCAGCCAGGAAATGAAAATTCATAACTTAGTCAGCCAGGAATCTGTGCACTCTTTTGATGAGTATTCACCTCTCCAGAAGGTGAGAAGTGATTTCCACAAACACTGACCCCTGGGCAGTGCTGGGCAATTTGGAAGCTGTGATTGGTCCTTGTGAAAAGAAGTCACTATAAAAAGCCCTGAATTTCTGGGGTTAAAAGAGTTGACTTCAAGAAGGAGGTCAGCTTCAAGAAGAAGGTCAGCTCAAGGAAGAAAGTCAGCCTCAGAAATTACCTTCAGCTCAAGTCATCATCTTGACCTACCTCCTGGAGGGAACTTAGGTGAGTGGATAGCTGGCTTTCCCTTCCTCTCTTCTGGAGAGAGTTTGATTCAGGTTGAAGGTCAGCAAGTCCTGGCTGAGTCAAGCACTGGAGCATTATAGCATTATTTTGTTAGATAGGCTAATGTTTTCTCTACCCTTTTGTATTTCTCTGCTTTCACCCTTTCCACCTTTTTTGTAAATAAAAGCCATTAGTCATTTCAACTTTGAGCAATATTACTTTGAATTGGCAACTATCATTTTTATTTATAATCTTCATATTTTTTAGTCAAACCATTAAAATTTAATTCTTACATGTAGAACATATGACTTTCAGGCCAGCTCTTAGAATGCTTATGAAGGTCTTCAGTTCCCTCTCTCCACCTCCATCCTATCTCATCTCACTGCCAATAACACTATCACACTGCAGACAAAATTTCCAAGATGAATTATGTTGTTTCATGGACTTATGGAGCTTAGTAATAGATGAGTTTAAAAATCTAGTCATAGAATCAAGGATTTTGAGTTAGAAGAAGGATCTTGGAAATTCTCTCCTAAACTCAACCATTTTAGAAATGAAGAAACTGAGAACCCAAGAGTTTAAGTGACTTGACCAATATAAAGACAGTGTCAAAGTCATAATTTCAATTTCAGGTCCTGATTCGAAGCATCTAAGAAGCTGCCAAACAAGTAATAGAACTATATTTCAGAATCCTGCTGGGAAGTGGGGAAGAGGATAAAGAGATGCTGAACAAAGCCCTGGGAAACTAAGAAACTCAACTTTTCATGATCAAAAAAATGTTATAGAATAGAATCTTAGGATGGGAAAAGATTTCAAAGTTCTAATCCAACTTCTCACTCAATGCAAAAATCACTTCTACATCCCCCAAACTCTTTGTTTGAATATTTCCTTGGAAGAAGAGATCATTACCTCCTCCAGCAACTTATTCTACCATTAAACAGCTCATTGTTTGAAAGTTCTTCCTGAGTCTGAGACTTACAGAGGTGACAGTGGTCATCAAAGGGCAAACAAACCTCTGATTCACATCAAGAAAAGGGAGTCTATCGAATATAATGGACTTCTCTATTAGTAGCAATGCAATGATCCAGAACAATTTGGAGGGATTTATGTGAAAGAACACTATCCACATTCAGAGGAAAAACTGTGGGAATAGAAACACAGAAGAAAAACAACTGCTTGACCACATGGGTCAATGGAGATATGATTGGGAATATAGACTCTAAATGATCACCCTAGTGCAAACATCAATAATATGGAAATAGGTTTTGATCAAGAACCCATGTAAAACCCAGTGGAATTGCACGTCAGCTATGGGAGGGGGTAAGGGAAGGTGAGGGAAAGAACATGATTCATGTAACCAGGGAAAAATATTCTAAATTGATTAATTAAATAAACATTTCAAAATTTAAAAAAAAAAAGAAAAAGAAAGGGGTTGTCTAAGCTTCTCCCAATATCTCATCTCACTTGTTTCCATCTTGTAAGAAATCTGGACTAGAGCTAACAAGCATGCAGCCCATGAACCCATTTCCCTTATAAACTTCCTGGTATCACTAGAATCACATTGAAATATACTTGGGAAATATTCAACAAAAGTAAAAATATGATAAGATGTAACGTTAATATGTGATTTTCTAAGTCAGTAAGCTCCACAGAAATCTTTGTGTACAGTTTAGTGACTCCTTTTCTTATTTAACATCTCTGGCCGAGATCATGAGACCCATTTTGGGAAGAGGGGAAGAGTTTTTCAATTCAATAAATATTGAATACCAACTATTTTTTTAAACCCTTCCCTTCCATCTTAGAATCAAAAGTAAGTACTGGTTCTGTAATATTTAAAATTATGATTATGAGGCTGATAGTAGCTTAACTTTATTAAATCAAAATAGTATCAGTAAAGAGAGGGAAAGATAGGAAAGAGGTAGAGAGGTATATAGTTTACTAATCTATTGGCCGCCATGATGGATTGAAGCCAAACTGGGATAGGGTCCCTCAAGCCTCCATGCTCCACCCAGAAGACCCCCAAAGACCTCCTGATCTCCACTTATAAGCTGTTTTCTCTACCCACTAGCTCTCACACATACCATCTCAGGAACCAACCATAGTTTCTTAATTTGCCTGGGCCGCCCAGGGGAGCAGTACCTGTGGAATCCGTTTCCCATCTCATTGGTTCCTTGGTTCTTTAACTTCCTTTCTCTAAGGGCTTGTCTACATCTAAATCTAATCAGTGGTCTTTGACCTCTAAGTCACTAAGAGATGACATTAAACAAAGTGACATAATGGAGATTCTCTTCCAATAGTTCCAAGGCAGAATGGTAAAGGGTAGGCTACTAGGATTAAGTGACTTGACCAGGGTCGTGGTTAGGAAGTGTCTGGGGCCATATTTGAACCCAGGACCTCCTGTCTTTAGGCCTGACTCTCACTCCATTGAGCCACCTAGCTGGCCCAATACCAGCTCTAACAAGAAGAATACAAAAGAGGAATACAGTGTGACAGAGTGCCATAGAGACAACTGATTCGAAATCAGAATTTTTCTTCTGATAAAAGGCCAAGTGGTGTATGTTTTATTCAAGAGGTGAAGAGGTGAATTCAGTTTGGCACCATGAAAGATAAACATGGAAAGAGAGACTGGAACCTTTAGGCTTTGCCTAAGTCATTTTCTCTGCAGAAGCAAACCACAACCCCACTTCATCATTCTACCCTTAGAGACTGGCTCACATCTTTGTCACGATCTTCCATAGGAGAGCCACCCAACAGCCCAAAGCCTCCCTCTGGCTCTTTGAATGATGCAGGGATATTATTTTTGTGTTAGCATGGATCACCCATTATCTTTGATTTACAGTACTTGAGCAGCTCACTTTTTTTTTTGCATGTCCTTATATAACAAATTTTCCTTCTTATGTTTTAAGCTTCTCCTCCCTACACTCACACCAAAGCTCTGATCTCAGGATCATGCAGGTTTAATTATTTAAAATGGATCATCTTGATTAGAAAATATTTCCAAATGCTATCCACATCTAGAGAAAGAACTGTGGGAGCAGAAATGCAGAAGAAAACATATGATTTATCACTTGTTTATTTGAGCATAGGATTTGGGGTTTTTGTCTGATAAGATTGTTCTCTTACAAAAATGAATATGGAAACAGGTTTTGACTGATAATCCACATAAAATCCAGTGGAATTGCTCTTCAACTCTGGGAGGGGGGAGGGAAAAGAGGGGGGAAAGAACATGAATCACATAACCATGGAAAATTTTGGTGGAAATTTGTCACTGAAATAAAGGGGAAAAAAAAGAAAATATTTCCAACCGTGGCCAAGGCTTTCCAGTGATGGTCAGAGGAAGGACTATGTGAAGTCTTAATATCCTGTTATCCAGAAAGTAGACATCAATCAAATATAAACAATGTATGGAAACTAATTAGCCATCAACCACATGGCTCTAGTTACATCACTCAACAAGCAAGTCAAAGGCTGAAATCTTTTTCATGAGGTACAATTGGCAAGCTGGAGTAACTTGACTCAACACTATGAAAAGTTTGAGCATGCTGGGAAGACAGAAGGTGAGAACTTTAGATGTGCTATTTCTTCTCTGAATAAGTGTTGTGACTGATAACTGGTTGGAAGTACTAAAATTTTAGGAGCTGCCATTTTGTTTGATTAATGCAAAAGATGAAAGTTTTAAAAATTCATAGTATTTATTTAAAAATTCATAGTAAGAAGATACATAATTTTAATGCTATCATAAGGATAACACACATCCCATTTATTAGTACAACAACCAGTAATAAAAAAACAATATAGGGGCTAACTAAATGGCTCAGTGGATAGAGGGCAAGACCCACAGATGGGAGGTCCTGGGTTCAAATTTGACCTCAGACACTTCCTAGCTATGTGATCATAGGCAAATCACTTGACTCCCATTATCTAGCCCTTATTGCTCTTCTGCCTTGGAACCAAAACACAGTATTAATTCTAAGGGTTATTTTTTTTTAACCAACATGACAATAGTTTTAAATGAAAGTAATTTTTGAGCCTGAACATATGATGACTGTCAGCTCCTTGAGTGCAGGGACTATGTGTTAAAAGAGCTCTTGGTAGCCCCTTCTACCACCCATTATATTGCCTTGCACATAGAGGACTTTTGCTAAGTATCTATTCAATTGGTAGGGCTAACCCATTAAGTTAATGAATGAATGTTTCCTCTTTCAGGAAGTTCCTCAAAGAACACTTATCTTTATTTGGATTTAGGATTGATCCAAAAATGGAGAACTGGCTAAGCATATTGTTTTCTGCCTAGCCAAAGAGGATAATGTCCAGTAGCTGGCCCTTTGATACCGACAAATCCCTCCTTTCCACTATGTAGTGCTGTAGACAATGACTAAGTCACTTGTCATGAGTGCGGGGTAGATAGTAGGCCAAAAAAAAAAAGGCAGCCCAGTGTAGTGGAAAAAACACTTTCTTTGGAGGCTAATGACCAGAGATTGGACTTCTGCTTAGACCCTGGCCAAGCCATTAAGCTTTCTCAATGAATTGGGTTTCCTCCTTCATAAAAAGGGGAAAAGCTGGCTTCCAGGGTTATAAGGATCAGGAGAACAATTTATAATGATAAATGTGATTCTAAGCTTTGTAACTTGGCTAGAGAAATTGAAGGTGGGACCTGAGCAAGGGGCTGGACAGGGAGAATGGAGAAATAACCTTCATCTATGAAGAAGAAGAAGAATTTTCACTTTCAGGGGGGAAAAGGAGATTCAAAATTCTTTTTGGGGAGAAAAAGGCAACAGATCTATACAACACACACACACACAAAGGCTAATCCCTTCAGCCTTGGAGTACATACACAGCAAACAAGAACTCCGACCCTCTATATATATCAAGGCTAACAGATATGATCGAGATGGCTGTAACTGGAATTCCATATAAATTCAAAGTACCCAGAAATCCTCATTGACTAATGTTCTCTTCAAAGCATGCTTTACACAAATAAGGGTAGCTACAGGCAGCTCTAGTATCAGGATGTAAAACACATGGCCATGGCCATTTATCCTTGTGGGGGGTAACACGATCAGACTATGGTTCCCTTCTGAGATTTGAGCCCTGAAAGAATATTGGCTCCTCTGGAGTTACTGAAAGGTGGGAAGGACTTTGCCCTTAACTGCCATTTTGCTATTTCTCAGAGGTTTCAATCCCAAGGAAAACCAATAATTAGGAGAATGTAACTTTTTTTTTTAAATTTCAGTGATTAGGCTCAAGTGGAACATCTTTAGTACAGTTTTAGGGACAAAATTCCTAAGATAAACACTGATTGTATCCTATCAAGAACTTCCCAAATCAGAGTAGCTAGAAGGCTCAGTAGATAGAGAGCCTGGCCTGAAGTCATCAGTTTCTGGATTAAAATCTGACCTCAGATACTTTCCAGCTGTGTGACCCTGGGCAAGTCACTTCACCCCAACTGTCTAGCCCTTACCACCCTTCCTTAGATTCTAAGACAAAAAGTAAGGATTTAAAAAAACAAACTTCCCAAATCAATGTTTTTACATTTTAGTAGAATAGTACTCAAGCATTTCTAAAGCTCCACAAATAATGTATGTAACTCCAAGAGAGTGTGGAGGACCTTCAGGGACTTTATTTTAAACTCAATTTTTACTTTTTGAAAAATTAACCAAATGGGAAGGTCAATCATCTCCCAGTCATCAGTCAGATTTCACAGAAAGCTGCTGCATTCACACAGACATGGAGCTCTAAACTTTGCAATCCATCAAACAAAGTTAAGAAAGAACAAAGCAGAGAAAATGGCTTATTTAGGGTAGGGAGCTAAGAAACATAGACATGGAGCTGGGATGATATGCAAGGCCATGAGCAGAGAATGAATCTAGTTTATGTATTGTTGAAAGCTGGTCATCCAAACAATGTCCAATTTCAGTTGGTCTCTGATGATTCTATTTTTAAATATGCTATTCCCCAGAACTCTTATCTAATCGACATGGTAGTCTTAGTTAATCAAAATAAATAAAGGGAAAGAGATGAGTCATCATATTACTTCTTGCCCTGAGTTTATAAGATCAAGATTTGCTTTTAATGTTTCCCTGTATAATTGGGTTCATCTACATTATAAGTTCTTTTAGGGCAGGTTCCTTGTTTTCTCTTCAGATTTCCCCCCAAACCCAGCAGTGTTTTGTACAAAATAAAAGTAGCCTTTTATTTCTGTTGAATGTTTAATCAAAGCTTTGGGGTTCTTTCCCCAATCAGGTCATTTTGGCGAGTCCCTGGGAGCAGGAGGCTGCCATCGTACCTCAAGAGAGGGCAAAGATGTGGGTGTAATGGTACCCATATGGTTTTTTTCTATTTTAAAAAATGTAGTAGTCTATGATTCTGAGCACATCACTTAACCTCTTAGTGCTATAGACAACTCTGTGCGAGAGGTGCCAGCCTGTACTGGTAGATGGTTTCCACACCTGGGAGTTTCTTCAACCCATGAAATCACAGAAGTAATCTCTGTCCTGTGTGGTTAGATAATTGTGGAAACCTAATGAAGTGTATTAATTGGGCCTTATCTTTATTTTCTAGCAACATATAAAAATATTCTAATTCATCTAATTTATGCCAAGGCTTTTTGGGAGATTAATAATTTCTTAGAATTGGGCTCAAATGAATGCCATTTTTAGAGCTTTTCATCTTTTCTTCACCAAATCTTTGGGCTATAATTATTCAGAGAAGAATGTGGTTGATATTGAAAAAATTAACTTGCTTTTTGCTCTTCATTTATCCATTTAAATAAACTGAGTTTTTTCTCTTTCTTTCCTTCCCTCCCTTCCTTTCTCTCCCCCACTCCTTTTCCCTCTCACCCTAGATATTCAAATAGAAACAAAATGAGACTTAAATATAACATTTCATGAATTACAATGACTGTGACCTCTTCTCCCCACCCTTGGAAATAATACAGATGTCAAACACCAAAATAAAATTGGAGCATGGGTTCATCACGTCCATTGTTATTTTGTTTGGCTAAAGATCTACTGCTGAAATATCTATGTTTGATATTAAGAGGCCACCCCATGCCCTATGCCATGGAGATCCCAGAAATGTGAAAGAAGATCGTATCTTCTCTGACACGCATTGAAACAAAAGAAACACACAAAACCAGCAATATTTTAAAAAAAGGTTTAAGATATAAATAATAGGTCATTGTCACAAAACATTTCAGAATTGAAAAAGCAAACAATTTGGCTTTTCAGGAATAAAAAGCGTTCAATGCTTGTAATTTTACCTCCTTATTAAAGGTCTTGAACATGAACTTTCCAGTCTCCTAAGGCACACTTGTTGATTCAAAATGCTAATGTCGCCATCCTGCTTTGGCAGGAATAATTGGCAATGCATTAACACTAAGATATGTGAAAAGCAGCAACTGTATGGTCACAATTATTCAAGAAAATGGGAGAAATGACAAAGTCTTGGGATTTTAGGAAAAGCCAATACTTATGAGGTGACTTGGCAATCCTGCTAAAGTACTTTGGGTATCAACAATCTGAACGGTGAGACTTTTATCTGAAGTCAAATGCACTTGTGAGGTTGGCGAGAGAAGACGGGGATGGCTGATGTGTCAGAATCTTATTCTGCTGAGGGCAGGAAAGCTCACCGCAGGTCCGCATCGATGTGGGACAAACTGCACACGGTACCAAGTAAAAGGACAAGAGACGGGGTTAGGTGAACATGATCGGCATGCCCAAAGAAGCTGCTCTCAAAATTCAGATTGTCCATGCTTAATTCACCATTCACAGATTGGAACACAGTGACCTCCCCACACTAGACCTCTTTGAAAGTCAAGCCCTTCCCCAGAGCCTATCGTGCAACGGTCTTGTTACCTTCTTATGGATGACCCTGACTTGTTATCATTCATCTTGTGCAATCCTAAGGTTTTCTATATGCACAATGGGTATTAATTCATATTATGTGAAAAAGCAAAAACAAAACAAAAAAGGAGGCGATTGTCCACAGATGAAACACGGGATGAGGTTCAAGACTGAATCTGTAGTGGAGTGTTGTTAGTCAATTGTAAACGGCTAAATTTGGAAAAGTGTACTATACAATACACATATCAAAGGACAGGAAAGAGGAGGGAACGGACAAAGTCTGTATCATTCCAACTCTGACAAGGTGCATGGTCTTCGGAATTCCTGTCCACGTTCGTGAATCCATTTATTGGATACTGTAAGGGAAAAAGAAGTGGAGTTATTTCTTCTTCACCTTTCTCCCTTTCTCAAACTCCCTAAGCCTCATGTTTCTCTGAAGAACAATATGGGGGAGCGTGAGGAGCACCAGACGGGGAGACCTTAAGTTCCAGCTCCTGATGTCCAAATGGCCTGCTGCTGGGTGACTCGTGGCAAGACACGGGACTTCCCTGGGCCTCAGGATCATCATCTGAAAAACTTAACCAGAGCCGGCTTTTAACTTTGGTGGGTGTCATGGACCTCTATCCGGTGGATGGTGAAGTCTATCCGCAGTTCTCTTCTCAGAAGCAAGTAAGTATAATAAAATATGTAAGCTCACCCCCCCCCCCCAAATCACATTGAAACTCAATGACCAAACCAGTAAAACAAACAACAAATGGATATATCCTGGGTTAAGAACTCCTAAAAGGGACAGGGAGGTGGTTCAGTAGATTGAGTGCCAGCCCTAGAAATAGGAGGTCCTGGGTTCAAATCTAACATCAGACACTTCCTGGCTGGGTAACCCTGGGCAAGTCACTTGACCCTCATTGCCTAGCCCTTGCTCTTACTGATCTTCTGCCTTGGAACCAATACATGGTACTGATTCTAAGACAGAGGTGAAGGTTAAAAAAAGCTTACAAAAAACCCTTAAGTAAGGACTATTTCTGAGCCTCCTCTAAGTGCCAAATCCTATTATTCTTGTGAACCGGCCTCTAAGAGATCAATTATTAATTAGAAAAATGATATGAGCTAAAATTAAGAAATCAGAGCCTGCCTAAGAATTTCTAAAATCGGATCAGCTGTTAAGAACATAAAGGAAAACTGGAGAAAGTTGCTGGATATTTGGCTTGTTTCCGCGCCTGGCGATGAACGCCTCTGTGATCCCCAAAGCACACACGAATGGAAGGTGCCCGTGAGGAGCTAGCTCCCAAGGGCTCCCTTAGCTATCTACTTCCTGTCCACTTGGTGAGCGGGCTTGCTATTTGCCTGGTCCGTCAGTTAGCCATCTCTCCAGTGACTTGATCTCTTTGCCTATCCATCTCCTTATTCATTTATAGGCAAGATGCCGTGTTACGCTTCAAATATGGGAGACAAGAAAACCCAAAGACGCCACGCCACCCCACGCCACGCAGAGGTCCAGAAGGGATCCGGAGTCCCTTCTTCTTCTCGGAGGACATCCGTCCCCGGGTGGTATCACGCAGGGCGCTGACGCCACCACGTGCCTCCCTGCCTCCGGCCAGTCTCCTCCCCGGGGCTTCCCACCAACCAGGACCTCACAGGGCTGGTCCCCAAAGGGGGAAGCCCAGGAGGCTGAAGCGCCTTACCCCATTTGTTTCCAACTAGCACCGGACAAGCCGCGTGCCTCGTACTGTAGTCGCCTTCTCCGCTTGCGAATAGATTATACCAGAACACTGCCGTTCCCTGGGAAACGGGAGGGAAAAGGTCAACTTCCTGTAGCACACAAGTCAGGCTATCCTGCCCTCCCGCTCCCTCCCCCCCCCCCCCCCCCCCCCCCCCCCCCCCCCCCCCGCTCTGCCCAAGCACCTCCCGGTTGTGCTCCATCCTCAGGACTTGAAAATCCTCAACTTGGAGGAAGTGCAGAGGATGAGAAGGGGTGCGGGTGGGGGAATGGCCACAGAGCAGCCGCAGGGCTGAAAACCTCACCGCTTTTGGCTTTTTTTCGGGGGGGTGGGTCCTGGAGGGGCACCCAATCTCCAAAATACTGCCCTCGCCCACCACCCTCTGGATCCCAAATGGGCCTCCTCATTCAGGCCGTGCCAATTTAACCCAAAGCCCCCAGCCATCTCTCCATGCGCCCCCCTTCCCCCCCACACACACACGCAGGCACGCACAAGCAATGGCATGCTTTTAAACCGCGCAGCTCTTTGGCTGGACCACAAATGCGAGGCATCATCCCCCTTGAGTCTAAAATCCAGTTTACCTTCTTGGGCCAAACACTGGCTCCTACTTCCGGAAAGACGGTAGCTCCCCCTGCTGACACATCGCTCATCTACAAAAGACCCCCAAACCAGAAAGGAATCGGCTAGGATCCCACAAGTGACCCAGCAAACCCCCGGAGCCCCCAAAGGCGCAGGCTTCCTCTACACTGGTGTGGCTGTCCGAGCTGTGCCAACGGAGGAGGGAGCCCAATTCGCCTCCGTTACCTGCTTTCTTCTGAGAAGAGAGCCAGAAACTCAAGCTAAACAGGACGTGCCCCGCATGTCATCTTGCCCTGAGATAACTCCCCTGTTTCACATGCATGACAGGCTTTGGAATATTTCGAATTTTGCTGCTGGCTCGGGTATACTCAGTGTAACTGCACTGAAGACGCACAGTGGGAAATAAAGCATGTGCGTCTACTCCATTCTTGGGAGAACTTTGAAACGAGGATGTTGAGTCAATTTGTTTTAGTAAGAGTAATGCAGCCACCGTATAGGCTGCTAGTAGCACAGTGGACAGTGCTGGTTTTGTGGTCTCAAAGACTCGGGTTCAAATCATGCCCTTGGCACGTACTTAGCTGTATGACCCTGGGCATGTCACCTCATCTTTCGGACTCAGTTTCATCATCTGTAAACCAGGGACAAGGAGAACACCTGCTACCTAGGATTGTTGTGAGGATCAAGTGACATGATATAGGCAAAGTGCTTTGCGAACTAACATGCTATATAAATGCGGGATATATAATAGCATTATTGTCCAGGATAAGCAAAAGAGATATAAAACTAAAAGCTACTGAAAGACTTAACTACGGTATTCCACAACCTATGAGACTGTCAATTCACTGGCTATGTCAAAAACAGATGAAATACTGCCTAAAATAATATAGAAACACTTGTCCTGCTGAGATTTTTTGTTCTAACACAACTTGGCCCATACCCACTTTCCCAGCTAGAACCAAAATGCTCCAGGTTAGCCACTTACATAGAACAACCACGTAGCAATTCTATTGCCCGTGCCCAGCTCCTTGAAAGCATCTGGCTCATCTTTCTGTGGATAAGGTGGAGAGATTAAATAATGTCAACGGTTATGAAACAATGGCAAATGATCAAACACAGGCTGGAGTTTATGCCAAACTATCAAGGAGTTTCCTTTGTATAATTGGTGCTTTCCTCATAATATATGATTGACATTTGGAAAATATGCCATTTTAAGTAACTATGTATGCTAAATGCTTTTTTTTTTTTTACCAAAATACTAACAGAAAAGAAATGAGACTGCCTATCGAGGCTTACTCATTTTGCATCAAATAGAAACAAAACAAAGGAGAGGTCCCAAATCCAATTTCCAAAGTATGAGAGTTTATAGTATATGGAAGTTATTTATTTTTTTCTGAGCAGTGCTCATAAGTGAGGCCTATCATTTTTTTTAAGCTGCCTAGGGATTTATGCTGATTAAAAAGTCCTTAGAAATTCTAAAGGACAAAAGTAACTTCCACAACTGAAGAAATGAATCTTCCTTTGGTGGTTACCAAAAGACACTTCAGGGGAAGTACAAATAGGTCACACCCTGGGATGTTCTGTAGGCTAAAAAGTTCAAGGTACTTTCTTCCATGAGGTCTATCCAAGGGCAAATTTTCAGGAAATTAAGTTACTTGGTATTATCTTTCATTTTGGATGGCTAACATTTTAATCTTCCTAAGGGCAAATGTAATTTAAATCTACTTTTAGAGAGTACAGTCAATTCATGTTAGGGCTTAAATCATATATTCACATATAAAATGAGTCCTTTTTAGCCAGCTAAAATATAAGGACTGAAAAATGTATTTTTGCTGGCTCAAACAGACTCAGAATCGAGGAATTTTGCTTAAACCACTGAAGGAAGGGTTGTACGCCACAATGGTTGATGCAATTCTTTTTACAAAGTCCTCACTGTTTTTAAATATTAAGAGTCTAAAAAAGTTAATTGAAATATTTGGCACAACAGGACAAGACGTGCTATTTCTCATAATTTTGTGTGATTAATCAGAGACTTAGTATCAAGACAAACAATGTAGCAGCCAAAAACATAATGTAATCTTAAATTCTATTACTAGGATAATAAGGGAGGTGATAGTCCTGCTGTACTCTATCCTAGTCAAACCCCATATGGAAAAATATTCAGCTTGCCATCTTCCTAAAATATGGCACCCCAAGCTGAACCACATCCAGAAGGTGAGAAAGAGGCCAATTGATCAAAACTATGACATAGAACAATGAGTCAGAGGAACTGTAGATGTTTAGTCTAGAAGAGAGACAACTTAAAGGAACCATGGTCTTTATCTTCAAGTATTTATCGGCTATGTGGCATAAAAAATAGACTCACTAATTAAAAAGAGATAGAAAGAAGGCAGGCAGATTTAGGCTCAAAAGAAAATCCTCCCTAACAACTGAAAATATTCACAACAGAAGGGTTAGCTGATCTTGGCAGCTCCATTTGTAGAATTTAATTAGATAATGCCTGCCAATCTCAAAAATTCTTTGACCCCTAATTTTACAACTGGGTAATAATGCTGGAGTTTAAAATGATTTTTGCCTTGGAAGAAAGAAGGGGACAATATTTGTGTAGTAAATTTCAGCATAAATTTTTTGAACGATGGAGAAATTTCTATTTCATGACAATGCTGTAAATAAACACTTTCTCCCTCCCTACATTAACTAGACTATGAGGCAATGATAAAAACATTTGCTACTTATGAAACAGGAACTAATTTCATTGCTGGGACCAAAAGAACAAGCCTCATCTTTACTAGTTTACTTATTATTTTTCGTTTCTCCATGACCAAGAGATATGCTCCTGTTCTTCATTCACATAGAAATTAATTTCACTTATATGGATTTTAGACAATTTCAGAAGCTGATTCATGCAATTAACATGTGTGTGTATTTGTCTCTACCATAACCAAGAATACAAGTGTTTCTCATCCTACTGATTCCCAACAAAACACATTTACATAACTGTTAGTAGAGCATCAAGAGACCATATTAGTGTCCACCTTATATTAATGCACAGACACCCCAAATCACCAGAATTCAGTAGTGTTATTTTAGTAACATAGCTCCAATGTGTAAGTCAAAAAAACAATGTTTTTGTCAAGACAGATTTGAGTTTAGTTAAAAGCACAATAAACTCCAGGAAATCCAAGCAACTGGAAAGCAAGGGACCTCTTTTCTGATACCTTTTTTCCTAATTGAAAGTGACCTTTATATTTTCAATTTAACTTTATTCCAATCAAGTTAGGTCCACTTCACCAGTAACATATCGAAAAAGTTATTTGTGACTTAGAAAGGAACACCACACATCTAACTAGTTGGGGTTTTTTTCCTTAAATATAAAATGCATTACTGTCACAACATTCTTAATTGAACATAACTGATGAGTTAAATGGTGACCCCCTTCATTTATCTGTTCCCCTGGTGGTTTAGTGAGCTTCACTGAAATAATTGAAAAGTGGTAGGCTATGGAATTTTTAAAAACAATAATAGCAAAAGTGTGGGAACCCTGTGTAGAGCCTAAGCTTTAGTGACTTTTTTCACCCCTTCATCTTTTTACTTGCCCGTGCAAAGTCAAAGTGGGGTTCATACTGTCCTCCCACTCCGTAATTTGCCACCTGAAAGAGAGAAACAATGCACATGAAGAACAAACTATACAAATGGCCAAACTTACCCTTCCAAAATCAAAATGAGGCTCGTACTGGCCTCCTACGCCGTAGTTGGCTACCTATGGTGGAATGAGAAGCAACACATCTAAAAGCAGTTACAGTTCCTGGGAAGTCAGGGAGAGAACAGCAACAATTTATCCAGTACTACCTCTGAGCTTTTCATGATTACCTTCAGCTAAAATTTGGGAAAAGCCAATTCTTCCTCAGTGCACCATTCAAAAATAAATGTGGGTGCAATATCACAGCTCAACGTTAAAAGCCAAAGGAAATGTTCAGTTAAGAGCAAGGCTTTTTCCAAAGTCCAAAATGTTGGCAAACCCCCTGACTATTTTTGTTTTTTACTTAAACTAGGTTCTTGTCCTGCCAGTTTTTTTCCCCTTAGGGTAAACAGAGAAGAAGTAAACATGCAGACAATCCTTCCTGCTTGATGCCCCCCCTCCATAGGTCAGTTATAGCTTTCATTATCCTTTCCATCCCCCAAACCCAAGGGAAGGATTGACCTACTAAACAGAGAGGTATTAGCTAGTGGTTCCTGTCAAGATCAGAGTAGGGAAAAAAAGAATGAAAAACTAAAAATAAGGGCCTCAGATTTTCTAAGGATATTTTCCCCCTTAATTTAAGCTCCTCTGCTTCGACTCTGTAGATACATTATTCCTTTCTTCTCAAAGGCCTTTATTATATATACTGTAAGCACAGAGCAAGTCTTAACAAAATATTAGAAAGGCAAGGTTGGGAGGAAACTAAGGGCTCAGAGGATTGAGAGCCAAGCCTAGAGACAGGAGGACCTGAGTTCAAATTTGTTCTCAGATAGCTGAGTGACCCTGGGCAAGTCATTTAACCCCCATTGCCTAGCCCTTACTGCTCTTCTGCCTTGGAACCAATCCATAATATAATATTGATTCTAAGATGAAAAAGACAAGTGCTTTGGTCCAATGAATATATTAAAAGGTAGAGATCAGTAACCTTGTAAATTCCCCTATAGTGAAGCTCTTTCACCTACTGGTTGGAGGTTGTATACCAAATGATGTCAAAATGACAGGTCAGATCAGTTTTTAAATGTAGCATGGGGAAATGAACAAGATAGAGCCCATTGCCAGGCCTGGAGATGGGAGGTCCTGGGTTTAAATCTGGTCTCAGACACTTCCCAGCTGTGTGACCCTGGGAATGTCACTTAACTCCACTTGCTCAGCCCTTACTGCTGTGCTGAAATTTAGTATATAGAAACTAAGACTGAAGGAAAGGGTTTAAAAAAAAAAAAAGGAAGGAGCTCTTTAGGAATGGCCAAGATGAAAGGTCCTTTAAGAGGCATGCCATGGCCCAGGGTAGGGAGTTCATTTTTGACTGGGTAACCTACCTGGAGCTCTTCAGCTGTGGAAACATCAAGTCCCGTTAGGTCCTGTATTCTCATGTTAATTCGGGACACCACAGGGTCTTCATAACCAGACAGCCAGGCACTAAAACCAAAGCCGAAACCAGCGTTAGCAGCCCTAGCCCAACACCTGACCTACTCATGAATGCTTGTAAGTTGGAAAATCAAAAAACTCGGAGGTATCCGTATTCCAATTAGCCAATGACGTTACTCGATTCCCGTCCCTCCCCCCTCCTTTTAGTTCTAGACATAGCTCCTCTGAAGTCACAGGCTGATGCACCCCCCACCCCCCACCCCCGCAGGGAGGGCATGGCAGCGATGTGAAAGGCTTCACACACAAGACCAAGCAAAAACGGAGTTAGCTGCTGTCCAAGCCCAGCCTGGGTAAGTTTGGAGAGACTCGCCACCAAGGTGGCCACAGGACAATTGATTTTTCAATGACAGAAACGCTCCAAAAGGAGGCAGTAGGTTACAGAAGGGTTGTGATCTAGGCCAGTGGATTTGCTCTTTTAAAATGCCAACACACAAAAAAGGAGAGCCTTGTCATCTTTCTGTCTGTAGTCTAGCTATACTCTCATCATGGGGCCAGTAAGAAGTGAGTACTGAACGTATGCTTTCTCAACCCATCATTCATTTTACAAGAGTGCAGGGTTTCATCATGTTCTTTAGATGGAGTAGTGAGAAAAGGAGAATTACTCTGAGTCTTTAAGTAAAAAAATACCACAAGAACTTCTCCTTTCTCTTCCCAATTTATATCATTTAAATCCTTAAAAAAGCTCTACAGGTAAATATACTACCCTATTTCTAATCAAACATTATGTTACATGAGATCATAAATTAAGAGTTTTTCACTATTTTCAAAGATTAAAATTGATCTTAAATCAACATTACTCTTCAGATGTCCTAAGAAGAAATACTGGTACAAAATTAAAATCCTAAGTAACAGTTCCATAGGCTTCACTAATATGTAAAGAGATTACAAGATTTAACAAAGGATTCAAAGCCAAGAGTTTAAAATATAGATAGTTCTTGCTTTACATAAATTTGCATTATGCAAATTTAATTTAAAGAATGCTGAAAAAAGCCATATCCAAAAAAAACACCTCTGTTAATTTTCCTAGACAGTACAATGATCTCAGACCCTGTACCTGGGCCTCCCCAAACCCACAAAAAGAAAATACAAAAACCTCCTCTAAGAGAAAGCAGAAGAATGGACAAAAAAAAAACACCACCCTTTGTCCATCTTCTCCCGTCTGTGTCCATTCCAGCCCCTATGTGTCTGCCCCTCACGTGTTCTCCCTCTCAGTTCCAGGAAGGCCCCTGGCTGGCCCTTGCCCCCTCCATGTTCCTCCTCCTGTCCCTAGCTCTCACCTGTCCTTCCGGTTTCCTTCCTTCCCTTCCCCAAGGCCACAAATCCCCAAGACACAAAAACAGAAGTCAGTGGAACAGTTCGCTTATGTAGTTAGAACTGTCAGGAATGCCTTTCACTTCTCGTCCATGACAACTGAAGCTGTTTCCAGGCTATCCCAAATCTACTCTGCTTTGTCTAAATTAGCAAATGCCTACCTGCTGAAGCTAACAAGATCCGGGGGCTCACATTGCTAATTGCATGAATCCCAGCAGTCTCTCAGAATGGCAAAAAGTAGACCAAACTAATTACCTATGAAAATAGTCCCTCAAGACAGAGGCATAGCTGCCTCTCAACCCACTGAGCCACTCAGCTGCCCCTTTCCTTTGCCTTTTCATTTACTTTTTAACCAAAAGAATGTGATTCTACCTCCTCTCTTCATTCCTGGAATGGTTCTGCTTCCCAGCTGCATGCACCCAGCAGAAAGAACAATAGCTTGGACTCACTGGATACAGGCACATCAAATCTTAGCTCTGCCAACTACCAAGTGGCCTCTGGCCTGCCTCAGTAAATGCCCTGCCTTTACTGATCTGGGTCTAGTGTGTCGCTGAATGAACCCGGACAAAAACAGGACACTCTGCTGATTGGATCCATTACACAGCTTCAACAGGGCTCTCACTGCTGGATGTCCCTTAAGACACCTGGAACTTAACAAGCCCCAAAATGAATTTGTTATACTTTCTCCAATACCTGCCCCTTTTCCAAACATCCCTGTTAATAACAAGGATGCTAGGGGCACTCAGGCTTGCAACCCAGTTATCAAACTCAATCCCTCACTGTCTCTCCCTCATGCTCCACACCAATATCTAATCTTACCGAGTCGTGTTGATTTTACTTTCATAACATCTCTTAGATGTTCCCTTCTCTCCTTTGATGCTACCTCCACACACTTTTAGAGGAAAGAATATTCACACCAGTGAAATCATAAAGTGAATTAAATTCAATTATATAAACATCTGGACACTCTATTAAGCATTAAGGATTAAAAGAAAAAAATGAAATGGTTCCTATCCTGGAAGACCTTAATTCTACAGAGGTAAGGGGAACATGTAAACAGATAAATAAACACTAAAATACACAAAATACTTGAGAAGTAACTTCCAAGGACTGATGAAGACACTAGAAACTGGGGAGATCACGGCAGACTTCCTGTTGGAAGCAATAAAGAGTGGAACTTTGAAGTAAACCAGGGTATGAAGCAGAGATGAGAAGGAAGGACAAGAGGGACATATTACCTGGGTAAAAGGACAGAGGACATATAAATGTGAGGAAATACTCTTGTGCTGAACTCTCATCAGCACAATGACCAATCAGCATTTCAGAAGACTAATTATGAAAAATGTTACCCACGTCCTGATGGAGAGGTGAAGGAACTCAGAAATGGTCAATATGGAAATTTGTTTTGATTGACCATATACATGCTTTGAAGAAAAGGAAAAAGGGCACAGGACCTCCAACCCATCTGATAAACACATCCTCCAGCTATGCTGCCCAGTTGCAAACATTTCAGCAGATAGCTGACCACAGAGTGTTTCAGGACTGTTGCAACATTTCAGCAAAATAATTAGCCATCAAGTGCTCGAGGGTTTAAACAATCATCCAGGTTAAGTAATATTGTGACTTATATATGTAGGGTCTCAGCTCTGGGAAGATGGAACTGCTTTGCTGAGCTTTCCCCTAGCATGCTAATGATAGCGTGCTAGTAATAAAGGCTTTCCCTTGCTTGAATTGCATTGTCTTCGTGTGCTCCTTGGGTGGTCTGCAACTCGAACCCTAACAGCTTGAAACAGGTTTAATTTTTCTAGTGTTTCCAATTAGAAAGTGGACTTTAGGAGAGGAGAGAGGCAGGAGGTGTTAGCTGCACAAATTAAGTCACAAATCCCTGAAGTGTATACTGATTATTTAAGCCAAGGGTAATGAAGAAAATTGGCCTCCATGAGCTTTTGTTAACATTTCCCATTAAATGCAATTTTGTTCTCGGAAAATTTACTGATCAAAAGGCTGACTCAATGGGGGTGCTGGGGAAGGGTCATTGGAGTTTTCTCCCCTATTCATAAAGCAAACTCATAATTCAGGAACAGACCTCCCATTTGTTCCTCTTTTTCTACCCCTTGTTTCTCTGTGAAACCTTCAGACTATGGCACAATTTATTTGTCCATTTCAGTAACTCAGTCACTGCATGTGACATTTGACTGGAGCAACGAGCACTAGTTATCAATTTGGCTAAGGGACTAGATCAGTCATATAATGGTTCCAGTTCTGTGGTCTGAACGCTCTACCTTCAACTACTGGTTTTCTGAATGGATCATTACTTGTTAAAACTGCCAAATGGAAATCAGGGGCGAGATGAGGTCTGCCATCAGTGCCTCTAATAAAAGCTTTTGAGCTAGAAGCTGAAAACTATTCACTCAAATGAGGTTTGGGGATTAATGGTGGGTATGTAATTATTGTAATATGTAAAAATAATGTAATATAAAAAATATAAAAAGTTATTCATGTTATTTCTTGTCTCTTATTTCTATGGATAATTTGAGAATACTTAACAGGGGACAAATATTCCATATTATAACAAAATATTTGAGGGTTTTTTATTGCTACTAACATTTTGTCAGTACTTAAAGTATATTTTCTGGTAAAAATATTAAAAATGACCATCAAAAATATGTGAATAGCATATAATATGTATGGCCTTCCTTTTCCTCTTAACTTTAGCTGGTCCTTTTACTCTGAGTATCATTTCTCAGACACTAAATCCAGTTTGTCTGCTGTGTACTAAGCCACCGTTAGCTTCTCCTTGATAAGACTTCTTTAAACAAAAAGTTTTTCAGAATTGAGGTTTGAAAGCCACAGGTGACTCCCCAGCAACTTGCAGATGGTCACTGAGAAACTAAAGTCCTCTTTTCTAACAAAGAGACCTATACACACATTTTGCCTAAGAAACCCTTTTTGGAGGAACAGGCAAATTCTTATTTCAGCTGAAGATGATGTAATCTTTAACAAATTTAAAAAATATAGTCTTTGAAGTTCTCTGTTGACCCTTTCAAAATACAGATGGTCTCAGAGCAAAAGATTAAATTACTGCTTACTGATATCAGCTCACATAAATCTTTTCTCATGTTGGATTTGAGAAAGAGGTTTCCCCTCTCCCTTTGGAGTACATTTCAGGAAAGGAACATAAAATGTTTGCTTAAAAACAGTATCAAGTTATAGTACCATATTTTTTTAAATGAGATTAGCAATGAAGGAAGAAAATTTTCAAGTATACCTTGAAATATTTATTAAATTATCAAATGATAATTTAATGAAAATTGAAATTCACTTGTCTAAATGCTACCATTTTACTAGTTTCAGTAGCTCAGGAAGAATATAAAAATATATTTTAAATCATAAACAGTATTAAGAAGAATTTAAATCATACTGGGAAGTTTTATATAGAATCACTTTCTTAGTTCTTGCTTTATTGGCAATAAGAATGTTTTAAAAGGAAAAGAAAAGGTGTAGGTCCAATTTTCCTAATACGGATTCTCTAAACCTCACTGTGCCATGGAAACTTTTTAAACCAGGCTACTTTAAACACACATATATATCTGTTTCTTGCCAACACTAAATTTATTCTGGCATTACTCACAGTTTGTCATGATTCCTGATGCTACTGGCTAAACTGCCTTCCTTTGCCACGGTTCTACATCAATTTTGACTGTGCCCTTTCCAGAAATCCAGGAATTCTCTTTCAAAAGAGTGGTCTCATTTTAGCATGTGAGGTTTGGTTGTTTTTTGTTTTGTTTTGTTTTTTTAGGAAACCTGGAATATTTAGAAATATTTAGTCAATGAAAAAAAGGTTATATTTCTAGACTGCTCTGCTAGCAGTGATTTATTTTAAATTGTTGGCAAAAGCCCAGTAGCCCCATGGGCTATATACTCAAAAAATCTATTGTATATCTATGTGCCTTGAAAAAAGTTTGCCAATAAACTAAGTTCATAAATTTTATTTATTATCTAGATAGTTCATTGATTTTTTTAAATGAATTTTTATTTAAAAATTTTTTTCCACGTTTACATGATTCGTTTTTCTTTCCCTCCCTTCTTTCCTCCCCACTTTCAGAGCCAACAAGCAATTCCACTGGGTTGTACAAATGTTATCACTTGACACCTATTTCCACATTATTTTAGAAAGTTCATTGAATTAACTAGTCTGACCCAAACATTTCATAGTTAGTGGCAAAGACTATCACTTTAACATACAAGTCCCCAGAATAAATAACGGTCTAATTTCTATATAAAAGAATTGCCTTCATTTATGAAGTTTTAAAGATAAATGAGATTATATTATCATAGTATTGGGACAAATCATTCAAAGTTTAAGAATAATTTAACTGAAAGTTGACTTTTAAAAGCCTTAATTCTGAAGTATGCAATATCCAAACACAGCTATACAGCTATCTCTTGAGTAGATGGTGAACAGGCACCTTTTACTAGTGTTCCTTTAACAGCCTCCTCCTATGGCCCAAACTAAAAGCACATTGTAGCAAAGTGCCCCTGGATTATTTTGGTTTATGAAAAGAACACACACACACACACACAGAAAACTAAGCTAATACATTAAAGGATACATGGAATCATGCCAAAGTAAGGAAATGCTAAATTGAGTCTCTTTCCAGCCTTGGCACTGCTGAGGTGATGAATTACAGATGCTACAAAATGGCCATTTCAGCTGGATTTTCTGCCCTTCATAGGTTGAAACGTGTGTGTGTGTGTGTGTGTGTGTGTGTGTGTGTGTGTGTGTGTAAAATCGTTTACCCTGATCTCCAAAGGTCCTATTTTTAAATACTGATTTTGGGAATTATAGAACTTTATTTCTAGCCCCAATCTTATCAAAAGAAAAAGAGATACATATACATATACACATATATACATATAGATACATACATATATACATTTATGACACATCTTTGGGAACCTTTAAGTCCTTCTACAATGAAAACTCAACTTCACTTATCTTTTCATCTTCAGGGACAGATTTTTTTAAATTGGCATTCTCTGGGTTTTTTTTAAGGTAGCTCAAAAAATTAACATGTTAATAATATAATATCTTAATCATCCATCTCTAAGCTCTGCCTAAAAAGTAAATTAATAATAATCAGCCTGGCTTCACTCTGCTATGTTTAATAGCTGTGTAGCTATTTTTAAAAAATGTTTGCAGGTGTGTAAGTAATCTTGATTAGTAGCACCACTACTAAGATATCATATATGCCTTATATATTCTCCCAAAAGCAGCAAGCATAAAGCGAAGCTAAATTCTCCCCTTTGCTTCCCAGTTAAAAAGCAAATGGAAGAAAAAGCCAGAAGATATAAGCAGTTGGGATCAACTAGAGAATTCCTCATTTCAGCTGGGTTCCATTGGCTAGTTTCCCCTTACCTCTTAGATACTCTGTACTGTGCTGTGGTCAATTTTCCAGTCTCTGGGTCATGTACTGTAGCCCGGCTCAGCTACAAAAAAAAAAGAGAAAGGACAAGAACTTACTCTCATAGGAGGCTTTGTTTGTTTTTTGTTTTGTTTTGTTTTTTGGTTGTTTGGTTGGTTTTTGTTCTGTTTTTGCCAAGCCATAGATGATCAGACAGGTTCCGATTGGTCTGGATGGTATGTAATGCTCTCAAATTGGCAGAAATACTTAAAGGTGGCAGCAAAAAAGAGCCACTTCCAAATCAAGGAGAATTGGATAAACAGGTTTAGTTGCAAATTGATTGTCCTTTCACTTTTTTAAAAAGGCATTTGAAGCTTTCTGCAAATAACTTTTAGCACTGTGTCTCACAGGAATGTCCCCAAGCTCTAGAAGCATGTATTTTGGTTTTCTCATCTTGGTTTCTTCTACAGAGAGGATAATATGCAAAATCATATTGACTTCCATGAAGAAAATCAATACTATCAGAAACTAATTTAAAAAAAAATTCATTGAAATTAAGCTTTTTTTTTTTTTTAGCATTTTGCTGGGAAAAAAACAGAAAAATAATTGAGTTCACAAGTTATAGGATTTGGAAAACTAACTTGGGAGATGGGAAAATAGCACTATTCTCTCTTAGTGCCAAATATGAGTCAGTAAATATGTAAAATAAAAAAATCCAAATGGAATGAAGACTGATTAAGTCTTGGGACAAAGTGATTTTATGACTGATGAACAAATGTTCCTGAAGGCAGACACTCTAATGACAGAGGAGAATATGAATTCTCTGTAGCCCTGGACGTGACAGACTCTCATAAACATTAGAGGCTGTCAGACTAATCCAGGCCGGGCTTTCTTGGCAGGGACAAAGAAAAAAGAAAACAAGAATCAGATAGTGTCTGGGGATATTTTATATCTCCAGATGAAAGTTGCAAAATGTCCCATTAATTCCCAGAAAAAAAGAAAAAAAAACGATGGGCACTGATTAGACACTAAAAGCTCTCTCTTCTAGCTGAGGGGTTCCACCTGTGAAACACAAGAGCAGCTGCTTCTCTATGTGGGCTACAATGGCGGGGACTTGAGCTGGAGACTAAGAAAGGAAACTCTGGGTTTGCAAAACAAGCTTCTCTCCCTGAATGAGCACAATACCTGTGGAAAGTATAAAACACTCATTACAGGGCAAAAGTCAGCGTGTGTCTCTCTTACCTTTTGCTAATTCTGTAATGGGCCGTCTCCAAGACTCCTGTTATTGGATTTGAAATGGTGGCTCGCCTCAGCTGTGAAGCCAACCATCAAAATAGTTGTATTATAAAACAAAAACTGCATCACATTTATCCGACCAATCAGAATCCCGAGGTAGAGGGGGAAGGGGGCGTGAGGGACAGGGAATGAAAAACTCATGATTTGGGCATGATGTGAGTCTTGAAAATAGGCTGTTTCAACTTTTCTGCCTTTTCCCTGAAGAACCAGGGGTAGAAGAAGTTATGGTAGGGAGTAGGAGGACAGTCCCAGTTTTTGTGGCTATGTAATTATAATGATGGTTTGTTGTTTTTTTTTAAATCTGGACTTGTAATCTAGTGGTGAAATTTCCTCTTTCAAAGCAGATCAACAAATGTTTTACAGCTTATGGTCTTGGAGAGTTGCCTGGAGCAAAGAAAAGTTAAGAGACTTATCCAAGATCACACAATCTAGTAGGTATCAGAGGTAGAACCTGAAAATCCAATCTTTCTGACTCTCAGATCAATCTCTATTTCATGCTACACAACATTTTGTTAACTAGAACCTATCTTTTTTAAACTGGGCTATTACATCTCTTAAGAATTCAAATGTTTATATCTCTTATGAATGGATATTTCAAACAGCCATTTGAGTTCTCCCTTTGATTTTTTTTAAGAGAAGAAACTCCTCCTAAATGTCTTGCCCATCTAGCAAATACCATATCAAGGATGCATTTTAAGATACATCGCAACATTTATAGTTACTTTCCTCTAAGCCTATAGGAAAAAAGCAGATTTTTAAAAAATATTCCATCTTAAAGTCTAAAGATTCTAGGAATGCATCCACAATGGGTCCAAAATGAAAGGATGCCCGATCCAAAGAAGATTAATACATTCCGTTGGTAAAATGATGGACTTGTTAAAAACTACAGATGACATCCTTAGGAGACCAATATAGGATGAAACATCATCTTCAAAGACAGATACCTCTAAACAGAGTTAATTGTTTCCTCTCTTTGCATTCAGTATTCCCAAGGGCATACAACGCCATTTAAAATTTATAGTTATTTGATAGGACTAGTTATAGGACATAATTCACGGAGACAGAAATTCAAAGACGAACTGATACCACATAGTAGAAAAGTTGTTTTGCTAAAGGTTATAAATTATAAGATTTCAACTTCAGGGCCCCAGCATTTAAAAGCTAAATAAAGCAGAGAGCCATTACATGTTAAACCACTTTTGCTCAATTTACAAAGTGCTCCTCTGTTGGTAAGAATTATAGAAGACCAATTTGAACAGCTGTTATGCTTAATTCAGACTTTAAAAATTTATTTGAAAGCTCAAGAAACTTTAACCTTTCCTTTTTGAAGGAACCAAGGAAGCTATTCACATTCAATTAACAATCTCCTCTATTGTTTATTCTGTATGCAAATGATGGTTGTTTCTTTTCCAACAAATTCTACAAGTCTAAAATGTAGTTCAATCCTACAATTATAAAACATCTTTGAAAACAAGCTAAAGGTTAAAGGGGCCAGGACCATGTACTGAAACTTTAATGTAGTTCTCAGCACAGTCTTGTAAAATAGTTGATTTCTCATCATTTATATGCTTATGTTTGTATTCTCTATGTTAGCATTAAAGCTATTAAGAAGAAGCAAGAGAGGGTGAGTCATGGGCAGTAGCCAGAAAATATGGTTATGCTTTTGCCTACAATGGCCCATGATACTGTTGATGCTACAAATTTATAAGCAAACATTAAAAGAGAGTAATAAGGAGTTTAAACTAAACTAAATACATTGATTGTCTTTTCCAAACATATTTGCCATGGATGGTGTGGAAAAGCAGAAACTTTCTTGGACTAGTACAAAACGCCAGAACAGAAAAGTTTCTGAGCATAATGCTGAAAGGAGAATTATCTTTAAAAAAAAAGTCTCACCCATGTTTTTCTCAAAGATGCAGTTCGAACACAATTACAATGTAAATCAGCATGTATTAGCAACATACTGAGAAAGAAATTGGCACAAATAGAATCTAATTGCTACATTTACATAAGAAGTTACACGTTCTGCCAAGATACCCACTTAGGGTAAGCCATAACACAATAAAAGTAGATCAGATATGTCACAAGCAAGTTCAGTTCATTCTTAAGGTCTTATAAAGGAAAAGGAAAACTGCTGTAATATTATGTCAGTCTTCAAAAAAATCCAAACCAAGTTCTTATACACACATCAGTATCTATAAAATGCAGAAAAATTAAAATGAAATTTTTACCCTGGGTTTTGCTAGGTCTTTAACAATTTCAATTTCAGCATCAGAAATTATTTCATGAAAACGAACAATGCGGGGCTTGTCCCATTCATCCTCCTGTTTGGCTGGGGCCAAAATAAACTTAGGGTTCCGATTTCCATCATGGTAACGGCAGAAGAGTTTCTTCTGTCTCCGAGGGGTCTGAGAACAAAGTTGAAAGAAAAATGGGAAACATAAGAAAACATTGTGGATGTGGAAAAATAGTTCAAAATTCTCTCTGTAGTCTGAAAACTAGATTCTCCAATTACTATGTACAAAACCCAAGACCTTTACATGAATCAGCCAACTTTACAGAAAAGATTGTGCATTTCTTTGGTGCTACACCAGAAAGGACATAGGGCCAAATAGGTAAATAGGGGAAGAAGAGTTATTTCTTATATGATAAAACGTATCAAAGATCTTTGGCAAACAGTAAGTCTTCTTTATATTAAAAACAACAAGGCTTTTCAGAATGAAAAATGCATTTTCTTAAGG
The DNA here is from genome assembly GCF_027887165.1 of Monodelphis domestica. Lineage (NCBI taxonomy): Eukaryota > Metazoa > Chordata > Mammalia > Didelphimorphia > Didelphidae > Monodelphis > Monodelphis domestica. The sequence goes on from NC_077227.1 coordinate 54,222,484, forward strand.
GTTTGGGGATTTTGGGGGATGAAAATGAAAGTGGAGGAAGAAGTAAATGTTTTTCATCAAAATAAAATTCTGAAAGCCAAAGATTCCTAATAGTAATTGGGCAGCTTCCTTATAAAGGAATGCTTCTTTTGGTTTAAAAGACTCCTTTTCAACCCACTCTCTCAAATAATTTCCAGAAATCCTTAAAGTATCATGGAGAATAGGTGCTAGAGGAATCGGAAAAGACAAAAGTCCTCATTTTCTTTAAAAAAAAAAAAAAGAAGAAAGAGAATAAAGTCTGTAAACCATAAGCCTGTGAGTTTTAATTCAATTTCTGGCAAAATTCTATAGAATAAAAGGGAAAGAATGGCTTAGTGAACACATAGATATGGGGTGTTCAAAGATAATAGCAGGGTTGTATCAAGAAAGAGTCATTCTAATTTGGAAGAAAAATCACAAGCAAAAAAAAAAAATCTTATTATTTGTCCCAGCAATTTTTTTAACCCTTACCTTATGCCTTGGAAGTAATGCTATACTTCTAAGGCAGATGAGTGGTAAGGGCTGGCAAAGAGGATTAAGTGACTTGCCCAGGGTCACTTGTCTCTAAGACTGGCTCTCAATCCAAGAAGCCACCTGGATGTGCCCCATCCCAACAATCCTACTTGTAGGTATAAAATCTAAGGAAGGCCAAAACAGAAAAAAGGTCTCCTATAATAAAACATTTATAGCTGTACTTTTTTTGATGGAAGAAAAAAAACTAAAAACATAAATGGATGCCCATCAATTGGGGGATGGCTAAAAAAAGTGGAATATGAATTGAAGTGTTATGTTATATTGCTTTAGGAAATTAAAAATATTGGAAATTTTGAAAAACATGGGGAAAATTGTATAAAATGAAGTAGAAAGCAGTAGAGAAGTGTATACTAGGAAGTGACTGGTACAAAACATAAAAGGAATCAATAGTTTAAACAAAGGAAAAGGCCATTTAAAACTAACCTTACTTCATTTTTGGCTTTATCTTTGTTTAAGCTGGCATATCAGAGTGACACTGGAGTTACTGTTTTTACTTAGATTTTAGCAAAGCATCTGATAGTCTCTCGTGCTATCTTTGTGGGGAAAAAATAAGAAGAAGGGGGTTCTCACAAGAGTAGAGTTAGATATTTTCAAAACTGGTTGAATGGCTAAATCCCAAGAATAGTCATTTTATAGTTCACTGTAAACCTGGGAAGATCTAGGGAGTGCCCTTGGAGATCGCGCCTGTTTAACATCAATGACTTGGATAAAGCACAGATAGAAAAGCTTTCAAATCTGTAGGTCTCACAAAGCTGGAGAGGAGTGTTAACATCCTAAATAGCAGAGTCCAGTTTCAAAAAGACCTAGTCTAGAGTCCTGGGTAAAACCTAAGAAGACATCTCTCACATCCCTTTCTTGTTCTCCAATCATGCAACCAACTCCCCCAACTATACATTCTCATTCCTTCTCACCTAGATTATTGCCTCTGGTCTCTCCTCTTTCTAATTCATTCTCTATACAGAATCCAAAATGACAGTTCAAAGCACAGGCCCAAACAAATCTCTTCTCTGCTCAATAAGCTCCAGTGGCTATTACCTCTAGGATCGATTTCAAACTCCTCTGTTTAACATTTAAAAATCTCTGCACAAAGTTCTGGCTATTGCCTAAAGGGAGGCAGACTGCCCAACTCCTAAATACCTACTCCAGTAAAAACCTGACATTCACACCAGACTACATAATGATCAATCATGAAGTCCAATGTGAATACACAATCAGTGGTTTTTTCCACCTAAGAACTGCATCCAAAGTGTCAGCCAGAAGCTCTTGGGCAATAAGAAAAGAAAGTGTCAGCAAAGACAGCATGGCAAACAATCCCTATCCCTTAGCGTGGTTGGCCAGAAAAAGGTATGGCCTCCAAGGTTCTGTGTCTGGAGGCAACAAGTGTGGAAATCTCTCAGAGAAAACCCAGTGGGAACCTTGGAAGACTTGGAGGCTGGCAGTTCAGAGCTCAGATCCCCTCAATATCAAGGGGATCCCAAAGTTACAAAGTTGCCATAAAGGGTCCTGAAGCTTCAGCACTCTAGATCAAAGACTAGAGAAGGGAGATAGGGGGATGGAGGGGGAGACACTAACACTAGGAAGTGGGAATCAGTGCTGGACACAGATAATCCAAGGTGAGACCAATTAAGGATGACTATTCTACCCCAAGAACAAAGTTCCAGATTCAGAAACTGTAGCTGAAAAAATGAATCAAAGAAGACCTCAATCAGTATCAAGAATTATTTCAACTTTAACTCTATAACAAGCCTAAGTAGCAAATCAAAGGTGGGGGGGGATGAATACCTTGAAGCAGTGAAGCAAAATATTTTTATTAAAATATTTAATTGAATTGAATTAAAATTTTTAATTTTTTTATTAAATTAAAATTAAGGAAAAGCTCTAGAGGAAGGAATTAGAAGGAGAAGACACCTTAAAAGAGAAACTGAAAAACTTAATCCAGGTAATAATCTCTCTAAAAACCAAAAGAGATCAAACAGAAAGAAATTACTCCATCAGACAGAAAGAAATATTAGAACAAAATCAGAAGACTGAAAATATAAGGTAGCTGATAGCATGGACTCAGGGGCAGCTAGGTGGCTCAATGGATTGAAAGCCAAGCCTTGAGGTAGGAGATCCTAGATTCAAAGGTGGCCTCAGATACTTACTAGTTGTGTGACTGAGGAAATCACTTAACCCCCACTGCCTAGTTCTTACTACTCTTCTGCTTTGGAACTAATACATGGTATTAATCCTAAAATGGAAGGTATGGTTTAAAAAAAATCGAGTTCCTTGAAAATAATTTTTAAAGGCCTAGACATTCTATTTTGAGAAATCATAAATGAGAAATGCCCAGATCTCTTAGAACCAGAGGACAATGTGACAAAGGAATCAATCTGGTGATCACTTCCTAGAAAGAAAAAAAAAGACAAAAGGAAAGTCCTAGAAAAGGATAAATATCAAAATAATTTAAATTTATATTCTATCATTTGATCTGGACTACAGAATGAACAAAGATTTGTCACCAATAAAGCAGTCAACTGGTTAATGTCCACAACAAATTGTAAAGTCAGTAGACTATTTCTGCCTCTATTCTCTACCTACTTATAACTGCCATCCACATTCTGTTCTGTACTGAGTAGCAAACAGCTTTACTGAGACTTGCACATCATTTTAATTGGTTTTACTCTTTGATTCCCAAGGTTATTGATTTCAGGGTTTGTTTCTTTGTATTTGGGTGGGAACATTGAGGAGAAGGCTTGTGTTTAATTTTATAACTTTTGGGTGTGCCTGGGGGTCCCTGAGGAGAACAGATGTTAAGTGAGTATAATTTTAAAACAAGTCATTAGATTGAAAATTAAAGTATGGACACATGAACAACTTACGTCCTCCTAACAAGAAGTCTTCCCTCTCCTCTATCAGAGTGGGAAAATACTGTCAGGTGCAGGATGCTATCTTCTGAGTCCATATACACACACATGCATGTACACACACACACACTCACATACAAGCCTTGTGTTATCACCCATACTACAATGCAAGTTCATGAGAAAGCTCACATCTTCTTCTTTGTACCTCAACACACTTTAGATAGATAGTGGGGGTCCAATAAATTTGGTAAGCCAATGGATGAGCTCATGCTAATCATTAACCAAATGATGACATTTATCTAGTAGATATATTTGTTATGGTGGATATGGTTTAAATTCATGAGTGGTAGACATTAGGGATAGATATGGGAATTACTGATGTCTTCCTTTTTTAAGTGATTATAACTCTTCAAAAGATATTATCTTCCCACATTCATCATTTCCTTTTCCTGTGTCATTATATGCTATGAATGTGTAAAATGTTCACCAATGATCTTGGAAATTAAGCATTTCAGACATCTTAAGGAAACATTCTGTGTATATTTTGGAATGATGCTACAGTGAATTTTTTTTCAGTTGAATCTTTCCACTTTGAATTTCTTACTTGAATAAGACTAAAGAAACAAAATCAAGCAAAACACACTAGTTCAAGTTGAAACAGGAAACTATACTTCATGCAGTAACCCATTAAACTACCATTAGTGGTGAGATCCAATCATTTTTCCTTAAGATACTGCTAAAATCTCCACATTTAATGTTGATATCAATTCCCTTTTACTGAGTGGTAAATAAAATATATTTTATAGGAAAAGCTTAAATGTGATTGAAGGCTGGCAAGAGAACTCTAAAGTGTGAGCAGTGGAGTGAAACACTGCTTCGAGAATGTCCTCACAGCTATCACATGTGAGGGAAGGTTCATCTGTACCCATTGCTTTCATTTTCTTCTTCCTTCTTAGCCTCTTGCAATCAGTCAGCATCACTTAAATTGTTCTCTTCAAGGTTACCAACAAGCTTTTAACTGCTAAATCCAGGTTTCCTTCAGTTCTCTTTCAACATGTAGCTTCTAACTTCTTTGTAGCTTCTAATGTCCACCATACCCTCTTCGTATCTGGCATCTGTCTTCTCTCCATTCACACATCCCTAGCCTGGTTCAGACTCTCATTATTCTCTTTCTACAATAGCCTCCTGAGTTCCTCAACTGGAGTCTCTTCCTTTTCCAAAATATTCATTACAGAGCTGCCAAAAAGTTATTACTAAAACATAGCTCTAATCCTTTTCAAAATCATCATCATCATCATCATCATCATCTCTACTGGCTTCCTATTGACTCGAGGACTCAAGTTGGCATTTAAAGTCTTCTACAACCTGACTTCCACTTATCTTTCCAGACTTGTTTTATACCACCCCCATCACATACTCTAGAGAATCACTGTTCAGGATATTGTAAGGTGGGATTCTGGAAATATCTGAGAGGTTGGAATAAAAAGATCCCTCCAATGTCCTTATTTTATTCTTCTTTAAAAAACAAACACCTTACCTTCCATCTTAGTACTATGTATTGGTTCAAAGGCAGGAGAGTGGCAAGGACTAGGCAATAGAGGTTACGTGACTTGCCCAGGGTCATACAAACTAGGAAGTGTCTGAATCCATATTTGAACCCAAGACCTCAGGACTGGCACTCTATCCACTAAGCCACATACTTGCCTTCCTTATTCTACTCTTCTAAGAATGATGCCACACAATATAAAGAGCAATATTCATTTTATGATCCTCCTAAAATTTGTATTTGAAATAGAAAGTAAGGCAGTCCATGATGGTGGAGTCTTTTAAACCTCTTGGTATCCCCAGTAGCTACAATCATATCTGCAACAAGTAGAAAATTTTAAAATGCTTATTGACAGACCTCCCCCCCCACCGCCCCAATGAAGTATAAGTCCCTGTGGACCTACACTAGACATAGTTTAAATCATCTTTGTTATGTACACTGTCTGAGATAACACAAATGTTATGTTTATAAGTTCAAGGAAGTCACTTTCATTATTTATTGTAAGAAACCTTTTATTTGTGCAGCTACTTTAATATATGGGTAATCTCTAACTATAAAGGCACTTTCCCATACAATACTGCAAGCATCAATTTCCAGCATTTTCAGCAGGTGTCTTGTTTTCTCCCCCAAGTTTCTCTCTCTCTCTCTCTCTCTCTCTCTCTCTCTCTCTCTCTCTCTCTCTCACACACACACACACACACACACACACACACACATGCACACATGTTTGTTGGCTGTTCTACTTTACCATTTTGAGACCCTCCCCACGGCACAGCATTTCGTACTTCCTCCTTTCGGGCAGGTAATCCTTGGCACGTCCCTTTCTCTTAGGGGCAGTTTCTTGCTCAGGTTGTTCATCAGCAGTTTTTGTGGTAGACGTATTGGCATCTTTTTCTTTAGCCATTATATACTCAAAATATTTTAAGTTACCATTGGCTCTCTGATGTTCAGGATCTAGTGGACACAGTAAAAAAAAACATGTCATAGATGCTTAAGGATCAGCACATGGGAATAACACAGCAGTCCTGGAGGAGAATCATTTATTTCAGGCTAAGTGTTGTTTCTTTTTGGAGAATTTACTTAATCAACATGTCTTTGGATAACAATGAAGAAAGTGTTACCCATATTGGTTGTGTCTAGAACAAGGGAAAGGATTTTTCTCAGACCAAAAAAAAATCAGTATTGGTCTATTAAAATCTCCCATTCTGATGCTTCATAAAGTCATAGGGGTGACCCTGAGCTCTCAAAAGTTTATCCTAGTGGAGTCCAGTTTTTGGTAAGTCCTACAATAACTTCAAGTTTAGGTCCACCAGTGTCTATCAAAGAACCAACCTAGGATCCAAGATTTAGAACTCAGAGGAGCCTTAGAGGTTATTTAGCTCAACTAACTCATTTTGTAGATGATTAAACTAAGGCTCTTAAAGATTAAATAACTTGTATAAGGTCATATAGGTAATGGATCCAAAGCTGGATCCTCTGACTTTAAATCCAACATTTTCCATAACCACATTTTACATTACACCATGATGGTTTCACAGTGAAAATCAGATACCAAATTACCAAAATATCTATAATGAGATTAATTTTTTTTGCTAATTCTTAAAGACAACCTACTAAACCATACAGGATTTGCAATCTGCATTGGTAGAAAGAAAATCAGAGATCTTATTTAAGTGTGAAAAAACTACTGGGCAGAATTCAAAAGCAATGGCTACTACCACTGAAAAATTATAGCATAACTGGCCTACCTCTGAAGTCTAGGAATATTTTAAAGCCAGCATTCTAAAAAGAAGGAAGAAAATAAGTTAAATTCATAGCTTCTAAATGAACTAGAAGCCAAAAACTCACCCAGAATTGCTAGTCATAACTACTTGCTACTGAGGGGTTGAAACTTTTGAAGGGAAAAAAAAAAGATACCACACTAGCAAAAACAAGTCTAGAAATTTGTATCTATCATCTGGATTATAAAATGACTTCTAATCCTAGATCAGATGTTATCCATGATACTTATGTCTCTATTAAGAAAGTTACTTTTACATTATGCTACAAATGCCACCAACTAACAGTTATGTATCTGCATAAAACCAAGATATTGGGAGATTTTTAATGTGAGAAACTTCAAGAGCATTCTAAGTGTGATTTTGTAGGAAGCAAACCTTCCCTTGTAAAGATAGTAAAATTAATAAGCATGGCAACCTAAGAGGGAAGCATTTATATTATACAGAATTCATGTTATGATGCATTAATAATTATGATTAGCCTATATTCTATATCCCACCCATACCATCAGAATTGTCAATTTATTCTTAAAATCCAATTATTTACAAATGGGAAAACCTATTTTAGGGAAAGTACAATAGAGCAAACAAAAAACCCATATCAAATTCTAAAACACTCCACCCACAAAAAGAAGGAAGCAGGCTCTGGTTAATAAAACAGAAGTTGTAGACTGTAAGGCAACTTACAGTGGGATCATGAAATTTCTTAGAGAGAACAGAGAAACTCGGGCTATCTTTACCAGAGTCACCTTGTCTAGAAACTAAGTACTAGAAATGTCTTTTGAAAATGTGAGAGGGAAGAATAGGGCAGCGATAGGCAGCTCACATAACTCGGAAGAGGATCGCTTTTAACCTACCCAGTTCGAGAAGCTTCTTTGTGAGCTGGAGAGCTTTGTCCAGGTGCCCTTGTTGGTACACGGCATAGCTCCAATAGTCCAGAACAGAGACTTTGTCAAGGGTGGACACTTCTCCCTCTTCCAGCTGCTTCAGTGCCTGTTCCATCCACAGCTCAGTATGGTAGTAATCGGCTTCTGAGTATGCGATCTTGCCCAACTCAAAGCAGTCTTCGGCAGTCAGAAAAGACTTGTGCTTTACTCCTACAAAAAGGGCAAAGCATGTAAGATGCAAAGAGCCTTAAGACCACAGCTGTCTATCCTTCTGTTTTCCACACCAAAATCCTTTAAATAGGTACCACAAGTGACATTTCTTTCTTAAACTCCTAAGATGTTTAGCAGATCTCCTGGAGTTAATATGCCACTGATGTATCAACCAATTAAAATGTGTTACTTTTCTAAAGCATAGCAGCACTCACCAACTCATTACTCAATTCACATAGAGGTTGCACTTGCAAATGTTGGGGCCTGGGGGCAACCTCCACCTTTGCCTTAAGAATCTCTGGATTTCAAGGTACTGGTTTCCTCCCTCCAATTCAGTATGCAGTTTGGTAAACTATCAACCTGATCAGTCTCTACTGTGATCCCTCCACTCCCAACTTTTCCCTAGCGCCAGGCCAGCTCAGCCTCATCATCTAGCTCTAGCTCTAATCCCTCCTGACCCTAGAGCGCTATGCATTTCTTTCCTGGTGAGAAGAACCCAAGGGTCCTAGGTTGCTGCTGGTCTCTCAGTAGGAGAGGAAGGGTGCTGAAGATGGCCTCCCCAAAGGAGTTCATAGGCTGTCCTCAATGGACCAAGCCCAAGTTTAGTACTTCAAAATGTAACCTTTTTCAATTAAAAAATGCTGCAAGGGGGATGGACCACACATATGCAGTGGGAACAGGGGTGGGATCAAGGGAGAGTCACAGCTTCAAGCAGACCTTAACTCCTAACTAGTTTTCTAACTGCCAACAAATTTAAATTTTGGTGATCATTGGGTAAACATATTAAATCTTCCCAGGAGAAATAAATGTTTCAAGTTAAAAATAATAATTACACATACACACACAGAGGGATGTGTGCTATATTTACTACATATATAGCTTGTTGCTTCAAAGCATCCTGAAAACAGAGATCACAGTATTTAGAAATGAGAAACTTTAGAGATCAAGTGATCTAAACATCACATTTTATAAAGAGAAAGACCAAGGCCCAGAGAAGTTAAGTAAATTACCCAAGGTCACAAAAGGAAGCAGTATTTTGATCATACTTTAAAATCACCAAATCCCTTTATGTACATCATCTCTTTAACTCATGAAGTAGATACTAAAAGGTATCTTTGTGCCAGTTTTATGGATTAGCAAATTGAAACTCATGAGAGAGAAACTCCTAGGCCAGCTCTCTTCTTTCTACACTGCATTGACGCTGCTGGAAAGGAGTAAAAGAGAAAATTTTCTCCAAAAGGAGATAGTTTAATGGAAAGGACCTAGAGGGATTGGAAATGGGGGAGGGGAGAACCCAACTAGGAACTTCCCAGGACCATTGAAGCACAATCCTTGCAATTATTTAAAAAAAAAAAGTTCGTGGAGGGTAGGGAAATGATAAATAAAGTCCTAAATCTATACAACTATAACTATTCCCATCAATCTACACTCCCTCTCATGGGGTTTGCTCTTCTGGTCTTCTCAAGCCCTTCCTATTCACTCCCTGATCTTACCTAGATACTACAGATTGTCGTTAAAAGGCTGAAGATGCAGGACTCACAGATGTACTAAGTCCTTACCGAAAGCCTGGGATTGGCTTCCTAGGTAAACCCAAAGTCCCAAGTGACAAAACACTTGGGTTTACCTTAACCAAGTTGTTTCTGACAGGTTGATCTCTGTACTTCAGGGAAAGGTAGGTCTCCTCCAAGACCAGGAATTCCTAATTTTTTCACAAGATTAGTCTTTTTCCAGGGGATGACAATACCAGCTCAGAGGAAAGCCAGATCAAGAGAGACTGTTAAACCCAGTAAACTCCCAAGATCTTCCTCTCCTTCCAAAATCTTCTCCCAGGGTTTGCCTCTAAATTCTCCTCCTTTCCTCTCAAAGAAAATTCATGCATTTTTCTCTATCCCTTATCACTTATCCTTATAGGAGGAGCAAATAGTAAAAAGCAAAGGGAAGATTCAAATCCAGCTTCCCTGACTCTTAATTCTAGTATTCCTTCCACTGGATGATAATGCCTCTCTTAAAGTCTTACCAAGGCAGTCTGTTTCTGAAACAAGACTTTCACTTTGAGAAAAGGATGTTTCACAGGATCCTTTTGGAATGCTAAATGAAAGGCTTGCAGAGAAAACTGTATTTTCCTTTCTGTTACTGTAATTTAGTGCCTATCAGAAAGAGGCAAAACATATAAACTCCAGTGACAAAGAAAACATATTGGGTATGTGAGAGATCAATTACATTGACAATGAAACAAAAACTGTTTCTGTGCTGTGCCATAACAAAGAAGAGTGTTTCATAATATATACCCCCATGCTAAGGGAGATTCACAGAATAAGCTAATATCAGAAGAAAGCACATTTGCACAAAGGTAAGATAAAATGGGAGAAATCACCAAAGGCAAGGTAATCAAAATTTTATTTGAGGAGACAGGCAATTCCATATCTATTAAATAAGCTGACTTTTCCAAAAGCCATTAGGAGAAAAAGGAATTTATAGCTTATTTAAAAAATATGTTTAACATAGCCAGAATTTGGGATTAAATATACATAACTCAGAAATTCATTGTATCTAGGTCTACTATTATTTTCTTTTGGAAATAATAGACTGAAAGCTTCTTAGGCTGGTTCAGAATTGCAATTTAGTCAAGCGATAAGATAGGAGAGAATATCTTATTTTTTTCATCTTTACTTAGTTATGGGCAGAAATTGAAATAGATAGAAATTAACTCTAACACAACCCTCAGAAAGTGTTTTCAAAATATGATAAAGACATATCAGTTTAGTAGCTTCTCATGTTTATTTAAACCTAGAAATAAAGTTCAATTACATTATCTGTTTCCAGGGAAGAAACAAATCAAGAGTCAGCAGGAGTCTTAGAGTAAAACTAAACTCATTTTACTAATTGTGTATCATTTATCATTCCCTATTCCTGGAACCTACAGGGAACCTAAGGCTTTACTAAAAGAAATTAAGAAAATGGTTGTGTACTCTGAGTCTATAAATAAAGTTTCTTTGGGGCTCACTATTCTACTTTTTTAATGTTTTGGTTTTAGGATATAGAAGTGAATTTAGCCAACAAAATACAATCATCTGAACATCTACAGTTCTAAAATAGTTCACCTTCATCTGAGAAAAAGGTATGAGAATTTCAATTCGAATTAGCAAGCACTTATTGAGCTCTTCTTATGTGCAAGGCACTAGAGATACAAAAGACAAAAATGGCCAATGGTCCTTAGTCTCTGCCTTCAAAAAACTTTATACTATTAAAACTCTTCAACAATTCCCTAAGACTTCTGGGGAACCTAAGAATTCCTCATCATGGCACTGAAAGCAACGTACAACAAGGTGGTTCTCACTATTTCAGACTTCTTTCCTAAGACCAGATCTGTTTTCTCTATAATTGCTCCAATCAATCTGGCATTCTAGCTGTCTCCTAAATTTGACATTTCTTCTTCCACATCTAGGCCTTTGCACTGATGGTTCTTCCATACCTGGAATACCCTCTCCCCACTCCTCTCCCTTTCCTCTTTCCCCTCTTCTTCCTTTTTCCTCTTTTCTTCTGACTCTCTTCTCTTCCTCTTACCTCCTATCTCACTCTCTCCATATAATATCTAGCTTCTCTCATTCATTCAACAAGTTTCTATTAAATACCTAGGTGCCAAGTACTCATTTCCACAAATACAAAGATAAAAACAATCATGGCACCCTCAGGAAGTTTCTTTTCTATTGAGGAGAACAACATATATAGTATACAATAAAAAAATAGGCACAAAATAATTTCTGAGGGAAAGGTCACTAGCAAATGGAAGAAGGAATCAGTATGATTAGGCACTTGAACTGAGCACTGAAAGAAGCTTGCAGTTCTAAGAGGCACTGGTGATTAAAAGGACACACTCTAGCTATGAGGAACAATCTTTGCAAAGACAGAGAGTGGAAGAGTTCATGAAGAAAAGCAAAATGCCACAAATGGGCAAAAGGAAGCTGGAGCCAGATGGTGAAAGGTTTTATATAACAAAAGGAGACTTTGAGTTTTATCCTAGGGGAAATGGGGAGCCACTTCAGCTTCTTGAGCAGGAAAGTGACCTCATCAGAAGAGCTTTAAGAATGATTACTTGGGGGGGGGGGGGGGAAGAGGCGGAGTCAAGTTGTCCACTTAGAAGCTGCAAAAGTCCAGACCTCTGTGAAAATCCTTCCACATCAATCAAAAACAAAGTACTTTGAGGGAACAAAAAACCAAATCTAACAAAAGGATGGGGGGGAAGGGGAGGCTCCTCCTTGATTCAACTTAAAATGGCAGATAAGAAGCCTTCAGAGGGCAGGGAAGCTCAATCTCCAACACCCTTCCCCCACTGACTGCACTGAGAACCTCCTTAAGATAAGAATCCTGCTGACTTAACAGGGAGGGAAGCACAGCTCCCTTCAGCCTCCACACCTTCAGCTTCTGCTGCCAACTGGGGAAGATCTGACCTAAGGGCTCATTAATACTCTATCAGTCTAATCTAGTCAATCAGCACAGCAGAGAAGAAGCCCCTTCAGGACAAAATAGCCCAAACCCACAGATCCAGCAAATAATAAGAAGAGTAAGATTACAACCAATGACAGGGGGGAAAGAAGGAAAAAATATGAGCAAACAACAGAAAAATAAAAAAGAAATTACAATCGACAGCTTCTATACAGATAATGAACAAAAAGCAAATGGAACAGAGGAGGACCAAGGAACACGAAGCAAAAATGCAGAAACTCCAGCGAACTGGACTTAGGATTTGGAAGAACTCAAAATACAATTTAAAAAAATTAAGAGAGGCTAAAGACAATTGGGAAAAGAACTTAAAAAGCAAAACAAGTCGTCTGGAAACAGAGGCACAGAAACTAAAACAAGAAAATAGAATCTTGAAAACCAGAATTGAGGAGCTTGAAAATGAGGCAAAGAAAGTGAAAGATGACCTACAAAGAAAAATAGAGCAGAAGGCAAAGGATGACCAAAAAGCCAAGGATGAAAGTCAGTCTTTACAAATTAGAACCCAACAACTAGAAACAAATGACTTCACAAGACAGCAAGAGTCTATAAAAATCAAAAGAATGAAAAAATTGAGGAAAATGTGAAACACCTCATTAATAAAACTACAGACCAGAAAAATAGATCCAGAAGACACAATTTAAGAATTATTGGATGATCAGAAAATCATGACAAAAGAAAAAGACTGGACATCATTCTACAGGAAATTATCCAAGAAAACTGCTCCAATATTCTTGAACAAGAGGAAAAAGTGGAGATTGAAAGAATCCACAGGTCACCTCCTGCATTTAATCCCCAATTGACAACACTCAGGAATGTTATAGCCAAATTCAAGAACTACCAGATCAAGGAAAAGATACTACAAACAGCTAAAAAGAAACTATTCAGATATCATAGAACCACAGTTAAAATAATGCAGGACCTAGCTGCATCTAGAAGATGAAGAACTGAAGAACCAGAAGGCATGGAATATGATATTCCAAAAAGCAAGGAAACTGGGTCTACAACCAAGAATCAACTACCCAGCAAAATTGACTATATTCTTGTAGGGGAAAGTATGGTCATTTAATAAAATAGAAGACTTCCAAGCATTCCTTTAAAAAAGACCTGACTTAAAACAGAAAATTTGATGCCCAAACACAGAACTCAAGAAAAGGAGGAAAAAAATTTAAGGGGCTCAATAAGTAGAAATGATTTGTATTCCTATAAGGAAAGATGATATTGGTAACTCAAAAATTGTTATTATCATCAGGGTAGCTAGAAGAAATATACTTAGAGGGTACAGTGACAAGCTGGGTAAAATGATATGTCAAAAAATATATATATACATACATACATATATATATATATATATATATATAAATCTAGGAGTTAAGAAGAGGATTATACTAAGAGAAATGGGAAAAGAAATAAAATGGGGTAAATATATATTGCATAAAGAAGTGCATGGGGGGAGGTGGGGAGTAGACCAATACAATGGAAGGGTGAAAGCATTTGGAGACAGCCTCCAAAAAAATTTGTAGTGGGAAGAGTCAGAAAGGTTCAAATAGAAGGAAAACCTTCAACTCCAAATTCAATCATCATCATCACCAACATCAACATCATCAACAACATCATCGTCATCACCAATATCAACATCACCATCAACAACATCAACATCTTACTATCCATCTTTTCCTGGCACAGGAAAGATTTTTGCTGGTTGGTCTAACCTAATAGCATACTATGCAGAGTACTGAATGAGAGTCAAAAGACCTAAACTCTAGCCTTGAGTGCCATTGTGTGTCCTTTGGGGTAAAAAGAGAGCCTTTTTTCCAGGACTCAATTTCCTCATTTATGTATGAGTGAAGCTTACCTGGACTCTGCATTCAGTTAATCAATTAAATCAAAGAATAAACCAGGTGTAAACAAGAAAAAAAAAAGAATGATTACTTGGGCAGCTGGGTGAAAGATGGCTTAGAGAAGGAAGAGCCTGAGACTAATCAGAAAGTTACTACAGGCACCCAGAAGAGAGGTAATAAGGACTGAGCTAAAGTGAGTGGAAAGAAGGGAATAAATGCAGGCTCTGTTGTGGAGCTGGAAGAGACAGGGTTTGGCAACTGCCTGAATGTGAGGGGTGGGAGAGAGAAAAGAGTCAAATCAAGGTTTCAGGGCCATCTCCTAAGGAAACCCTTCATGATTCCCTCCAGTTGTTATCATTCTTATCTGTGTTCAGGTTGTAGCTGTGTATCATAAAATATAAGCTTCTTGAGAACAGGGATTTTTATCCTTGCTTTTGTATCCTCAACAACTAGCACAATGTCTTATACAGGATAGGTGCCAGATAAATGCTTATTGAACTGAATGATAAATGAGGGCTCTAAAAATCCAGCATTAAGAACTGGCTCTAAAGAGAAGGAAGACAGATTTTTTAAAGTAAATATTGTGTGCTTGCACAGAAATACAAATGTGATCAAGGAAAGAGAAACTCTGGAAAAAGAACATAATGTTTAAGAGGCTAGTGATTGATATATCAAATTCTTAGAATCACTGTGTCATAGAATCATTTGATTAAAATTGTTGAGAAAATGGGATAACCATGTTAATCCTGTGGGAGTCCAGCCTCCTGAACCTCACAGGCCTCAATATCATCACCATCTGCCATGAGACTGGACAACAAGGGAGGGCCCCAAACTGTCCAATCACCTGCTTCTATCAACAGACATTTCTCCAGTCACAGATAAGCCTCTTTCAATGATTAGCACTTTCTCACTCAGTTATACTAGCCCTATCCCATGATTCTGCATGTTGTTTATTATTGAGCAAACCCCATTTACCATAAACCAAACCCTTGCTTCCAACCCCCTCAACCTACAACCTTGACATCCCTCTCAATCTATCCATCTCTTCCACTATGCTCTCTAGAAAGCAGTCTCCATAGTTAACAAATCTGCTTTCATTTTAAACTTTTCTCTTTCTCACTCCATCTTTTGGAACGCACCAAGACTCTCCTCCTTCCTAATGATACAGAATCCCTGACCATCCTTTCCAGGACTAACTATGCTTAGAGTATAGTGCCTGGCATAAAGCAAACACTTAATAAATGTTTGTCAATTTGGCTAGGTTTATTAGATCTAAGACTCAACCCATAGCAATTTCTAATTCAATAAATATTCTATATAGAAAATGGGGGTGGGAAGGGAAAGAAGTATGTGAAAAATTGGAAGTTATGATGGCAGAAAAAGTTTTGATAAAAAATTGAATAAATTATTAGACACCCCCAAAAATGGATCTGATTTTTAGAACAAAAAGCACTGCCTCTAAAATAAAGAAAAGAAATGGGTTGGGAAAACAACACTTTTGATAAATACATTTGATAAAGGTCTCATGTTTAGAGTTAACAACAGGGAGTTGAAAAGTAATACATAATAATTACATAAAAAGTAATAATGAAGAACTGGTGAAAGAACCTCAAGACAACTTTTGAAAGGAGAAATACAATTGGTAATAACCACATATAAACAGTACTGACTCCATAGCGAGTCACTTGCCCATTAGGAAAAAAAGGAGTACTTTCTTTAGGTCACATTATGAAGGACACAAATATTCTCTCACTTAAAACATAACCATGGTGTTCACTGACTCATAAGTTTGGAAACAATAACAATTATATGAATACAGCTGAAGCAAATACTAGTTTCCTTGTTGCCAGTGAGACATTCTATACTCCAAGCTTTGGGAATGAAGAGTTTGAAATTCCACCAATCACTCCACCTCCAGTCAGAGCCCACCTTGAGAATGTCAGATGTACTATATAACCCTTTCAAAACTTCAATGATCCACTTCCTGGTTCTACACTTCAGGTTCCTCCTCAAAGGGAAGATCTGCCTTCTATCACAAAATCAAGAAATCTCATGGAACAGGATGATATAAATCATGGCAGTGGATTGCATATGGATCATGGTCACACTCATTTGTTGTCCGCTTCTTCAGTACCACTTCTTGATCATGAAGCCTATTTTCCACATGACAGATGCTAGCATTCTGGAATTATGCCTGCTGCCCAGCTCACAACCAGTCTCAGGTCAGTGTCCAGGTTAGGATTACATTTAGTAAATGCTAATGTGCCTCAACCCATCTCCTACAGCTACTGCAAGCAGTTGGTAGCTCGTTCCCCATCAAGTTCTAGCAATGAAGATGATACAGAGGAATCAAACCACCATTGGAGAGAAAAAGGCTGTTCCAGATTCCAGTTCAAAACTCCAAAGAAAAACAAAGATCCCAAATGAGCCACAGAAATCAGTATCAGCATATGCCCTAATCTTCAGAGA
The DNA here is from genome assembly GCF_027887165.1 of Monodelphis domestica. NCBI lineage: Eukaryota > Metazoa > Chordata > Mammalia > Didelphimorphia > Didelphidae > Monodelphis > Monodelphis domestica. The sequence goes on from NC_077227.1 coordinate 54,239,110, forward strand.
CATACAAGCTGCAATTAAAAATTAAAACCCCAGAGCAAGATTTGGAGAGGTCTCAAAAACAGTAGCATCAAGATGAGACAGCCTGGATGAAGAGCAAATCAAGGTATATAAAAGAAAAACTGAGTCTACCAAAAAGCAATACCTAAAGGCACTTGCTGCTTATGAAACAAGCCTTATTTCCAAGGTTGCTACAGACTCTGCAGAAGCACAATTCATTCTGTACAGCAGCCTTTGACATCTACTAATTTGTCATCTTTTCTTTTCCTGAATGCTCCTCTTTCTCAACATGCACCAGTGACAGCATCTCCTCAGATTCTTCAACAGACACTTCCCAGGATAATTGCTCCTAAATCCCCAACCATGAGACTACCAATGAATCCAATTGCAGCTTCCATTACCATCACAGCCAACATGCCAACAAACATTTCGGCACCATTAATTAGCTCAGTGGAAATAAGCGTGATTACCACACCATCTTCAACTCAAGCAAGCCTCTTGGTGTGAACCCAGTGACATCAGACACAGCTGCAACAGCAGCTGCAACAGATACAGCAGCAATGGCATGAATATCAATCAGGGCATAAGCAAATCCAACAGCAGCATTTGCAACATTTGCAATAACACAACATCAAATAAGTCAATAGCAAATGTAGCTGCAGCAGCTATAGCATTGCCAGGTGCAACAAATGCAGCACCAGCCTCAGTCTCCTCCTCAACAATGTTCCTTCCCCTGTAACTTCACAGATAACTTGGCTCCTTCCTGCCAGTGGAAGACTAGAGCCAGCGTCACCAGGGCACCAGTCACATACATGCTCAAACCCAGACTCCAGCATAATCAGAGGTCACTATTTTCTGAACAAATATTGCAACATTGATCTGCATTTGTGTGGGATGATGTAAGGGGAAGCCTTATTTGGCCGAAACTGTACATTTACACTGGCAGTTATGCAGAGAACCCTAACAGATCAATGGTCCTCTGAAGTGTCTATCAGAGAGGCAATAAAGAACTACATGGAACTGGGTATCATCTTTTAGCTGACTATAAATGATTTGGTCTTTAAAGACAAGAAAAGCTGTGCTCTTTCATATGATGCCTTTTTAATTTATTCAAGCTTTACCTACAATATGTGAATCCAAGGGTCTAATAAATACGGGATTTCATGATAAAAAATTTTAATTGAGATATTATATTATCTTCTAGACATTAAATTAGCAAAATATAGAAAACTCACTTTGATGGCACAAGGGGGGGAAGACTATAGGAAAATACATTTTGAAAAATAACATTAAAATATATATTAACTATCACAAAACTGACTTGGCTAGACTATAGTGAAATTATAACCCAAAGATATTATTGAAAGGGGAAAAGGATTTATGTACAAAAGTATTAATAGTCACCTTATCTGTATGGAGGTGGGAATGGGGTGGAGACAAAAAAAAAATCCTGCTAAAAATCCAACCATTAGGCAAAGTCAAATAAATTAAGGTATGTAAATGTGCCCCCACAAACCTCTAACCTGATGCCTCATTGTGGTACTGGGGAGCTCTGAATTCCCAAAGGCTTTTAGCCAGTGTAAACTTTAGTGGGTTCTATACCATACTGGAAAAGCCTCATACTTATACTATACTTATGGTCCTAGCAACAAACTATCCACCTTGAGAGTATCAGGGACCTCAAGACAAAGAAGCGCATCACTTAGTGGTGAATTCTTTGACAGTAACTCATGAAATAAAAATACTACCTGGCCCTCTGTCCTGCATGTTCCATCTTACTTCTACAGTGACAAAGTAGGAGGAAGAGAGATAGACTGATGTTTTTAAACCACATATAAGCACTGTTTTAGCTACAGACATTCTAAACACAAGATCTTTGTCTTACATTTATATGAATGGCTAGATATACTACTTGAGGAATTCAATCATATCAGCCCTCACATTCTTCCTATAAATTAAACCAGAAGACTAAAGAAAGTTATAGTTAAACACAATGATGTTTCACATTTCTTGAAAGAGAAAACAAAAGAATTGGTAGAACTCTTTTCATGCAACTAAAGGTGCTTTTCATGGGACATTTGGTCATCTCATCTTTGAGGACCTATAACATAAATTGGCAAAAAGACCACTATGAATTAATTGCAACATCTGTTGCAAAGAGATAAGCAGGTAGAGAAATTCTTCCAAAAAAAAAAAACTCAGTGAGAATATACTGGAAAATGAATGTGATATAAAAACAAAAAGAGCCAAAGGGAAAAGGCCTCTTTAAAACTCTGCAAATTAAATCAACATAAACTTCAATATGGTGATGTAAATGCAAAGCTGTGTAAAATAGCAGACTGGGCAAACTATTAGGAATTCAAGAGCAAGAAACAAGAGAGGGGAAAAGCTTATAAGATTATAACATTAAAGATTATTGTGAAAAATATTTCACATTTACCACAAGTACATTCTTCTGGAAGATCAACAAGGGGCGATGAGCATTATGAGTACCAAATAACATCACAACCAATGAAATTAATTATAATTAATTCTATTTTGACAGAAAGGAAACAACTCTAAGAATCATTTCCAAATATTTTAATATGGTTAAAGACTACTGAATCAGAAAAAAACTCAATATCTACATCAAAGTAGAAGAATACAAATAAAATATGACTTGTAATTGAGAAAACTCCAAATCTAGTCTATTTAAACAAGCTATTGACACCAAAAAATGAATAAAAGAACAGATTTCATTCAACACAGACTATATCACCATTTCCTAAGGAGATTTAACAGTTGTATATCAATTGCCACAATGAGACAAAAGCAACCTAGAAACCTCCTCAGCAATCATATGCGTGTTCTCCCTTATCAAGTAGGGAGATTTGACAGTCAAGGAAATGTCTAGAATACAAATTCATTTGTAAAATATTACAGAGAAGCCTGGTGAGATATTTTTGAAAAGTACCTCAAAAAATGAGTCTAGAAGAAAAATACAAGTCTACAAAAAAGAGACTCAACTAAGGCAGGGCATCCCAAGGACATTTAAACATAAAACAGGAAAAAGGGCAATGAACAAAATAAATTGAAAAGATATATCAAGAGAGTTCTTCAACAACCTTCTCTATCAATGATAGTGTAATCACCACATTTGGATACTAACATACATGATTTACTGCATGAGAAATAAAAATAGCACTAAAGAAAACCATAATGGGAAAAAGTAGCTGATTTGGAACAAGCAACAGAGAAAGGGTCCATGATGGCGATAACACAATTTTAAGGACACTGATGAATTAAATCTTAAAATATAAGATAAAGCAGAATACTCCAAAAGCTTAGAAAAAAAGAAAATACCAATAGTTATTGAACCATATACTCACTTTCCCACCTCTACAAACACTTTAGGAGAATAATCTGCACATACATTGGATGAAAAGCAGACCAAAACATGGAACCAACAAAAAAAATCTACAAAGAACAAGAGTAAAGACATCATTGAGGAAGAGAAGATAGGTTGATCATGCAGCAAGAATGAAGGATGTCAGGTTCCCCCATGGCAGGAAAGAACAAGGAAGGCCTCCTTGTGGCAAACTTTTGAGAAGACATGAACAAGAGTAACCCAGGATGGTCTGGATTACTATAAGGTATTCCCAAATTGAGGAAATTATAGATCTACTGAAGGACTCTTTCCAGTGAGGCTGGCTACATGGCAGAAAATAATGGAACATCCAAATCTGAAACAGGGGGTCATCCAGAGAGCAAGGGAAGTGCATGGTGGGTGCAAACAAATTACAATCTATTATCTAATATATAGATATATATGCAGGGGATGTAGAAGTAGCATAGAGAATACCAGAGATGTATGACCAAAAAAGGAATATAGCCAGTCATATAACAGAAGGAATGAACAGCCATGGACTCCACTAATGTCCATTCAATGTCAAGAAATCTAGAACTACACAACTCCCCCAGCATGTTGAGCAGACGCCCTGCAGAATAAGGACAAAGACATGAGTTAACCAAGATGACAAGACAGATGAGTGGCAATGTGCACCACTGAACAGAATATCCATATTTTTAAGATCACATATCCACCAAAATATTTTAATTTAATGAATTATGGCCCCATAAAAACATCAAAACAGAGAGTCTAAAAACATATTAAAAACATATAAAGTTAACTACATAAAGTGATGCAAAATCAGGGACAAAAGAATTAAAAACATACTGACTACAACCATATTAAAAGGAAAGGCAAAAGATCTTCCTAAGTATACCAACAGTTTCAGAAGAGGACAAAGAGAACATGAAATGTTACTGCTCCAATGATTAAAGTTGTATTTTCCCCTCAACAGTAATTTAAATTATTTTAGTTTTACAAATTTCATTCTGTTTATTATTATTTCTTTTGCATATGTTGATAATATATAAGTTTATAATATATTACATATATTATTATAATATATAACACAAGTTTATAATACAAAAATATAGAAAAATGGCTTGAAAGTTTAAGTTTTTAAAAAATGTTTCTCAAAAATAGCTAACTTTCTCAGCATGGATGAACTTAAGTCATGAATTAAAATTAGCAACAAGGAATTGAATATAAGTGGGTATAATCAACAGTAAAGCTACAGATTAAACCAAGAGTTTGTCCTATCTGGATGAATAATGAATGTTTCAGCCACTAATTTTAAACTACAAGCGATTCATAAAATGCACAGAAAACAAAGGAACCAAAAGTAAATTTTTTTCAACTGAGAGTGCATTAATAGAGAAAAAAAGCAACAGGTAATCACTGAAGTTTATTAAGTAGAGGAGTAGTACACTTTGGGGAAATCACTTTCATGGCCTAATGGAGAAAGACTTTGAGTTAGGCAGACCTACCAGTTGGCTATTATGATAGTCTAGGTATGAGGAGATGAGGGCATCTACCAGAACAGGGGCAGTGTCAGAAGGCAGAAAAGGATGTATTTGAGGGATGTTGCAAAGACAGGGAGATCAAAGGCCTTGGCAATAACTTGAATATAAGGAGTGAGAGAGAGAAGAGGGCCCAAGACCGAACCCAGGACGCCTACAAGTAGAGGGCATGGTCATGATATAGAAGAGGATCTGACAAAGAAGTCAGAGAAGGAATGGTCTGATAGGTAGGAGGAGAACCAGGAGAAGAGTGTCCTGAAAACCTAAATAGAAGAAAGTATCAAGAAGGAGAGATCAACTGACAGGAGCAAAGGCTATAGAGAGGGTCAAGGTGAATGAGGATTGAGAAAAACTCATTGGATTTGGCAACCAAGAGATGATTGGTAACTTTGGAAAGAGCATTTTCAGTGGAACAGTAAGGTCAGAAGCCAGAATGTAAGGGGTTAAAAAGAAACTGAGAGAAGAGAAAGTAGAGGCACTTATTGTAGATGGCCTTTTAGAGGAGTTTAGCTAGAAAGGGCAGAAGAGATACAGGAGGATAGTTAACAGGGATGGAAGGATAAATGGTGGGGTTTTTCAGCATGGGAGAGACACAGGCATGTTTATAGCCAGTAGGAAACAAGCCAGTAGAGAGGGAGAGATTAAAAATAATTAAATATAATTAAATAATTTTAAATATTAAACAATAATTAAAGAATTGGGATGCCAGGGGGGAGAAATGTATTGGAGGAGATGGAATGGAATAGGATCACTTGAACAGATAAAGGGTTAGCCTTGGTAAGGAGAAAGTCCACTTCATCATGTGAGACAGGAATAAAAGAGATAGTCAGATGACATCTGAGAGATAGGAGATAAGGAAAAGGAGAGAAGAGGGAGTTCTCAGTGAATGGCTTCCATTTTTTCTATAAAATATGAGACAAAGTAATCAGCTGAGAGAAATCTAGTTTCACTGTTCTTTTCAAATTACAAGATCAACCAATTCAAAAGGTCACTTTAGCAATAATCTAGACAGGTAGCAGGTACAATGTCCATTTCTCTAAGCAATAGAACTGGGGAAATCCCCAGAAGCACAAAGTAGTGGCAAAGTGAGATTTCACATCCCAGACTTGGCTGGCAGCTGAAGGAGATAGAGGTCTTTGCCAGAAATAAGTAAAAAAAGCAGGATATCCTGCACAATGCAAAATGCTTTAAAAAATCAGATTGTGCATATCCGCCACATGCTCCTGTCTTGAAACATTGTATACGTGTACTGTAATAGTCCCCTTTCTAAACATGTTATATACCAAGAACAGGAAAACTACTGGGCTCTCTTAAGAAGGAAAGGAATATATTCTGGACATTTTTTTTAATTTCTTCAAACCAATTTTGCCCTCTATGGTCAGTTTCTAACACTCAGCCTAACTGCCAAGTTCTAGAAAAAGGAAAGTTGTATCATGCCCTAACACTACCAGATATACTATCATTTACTGATCTGAAAATACAAAAGTTCTTTACATTGTGAAAGTACTAATGGATTGAGCAGATCAGGCTCAATTTACCTGGAAGATTCCCCTTCGAAATGGTATCCGTATCCAAATTATAGGTGTCCTGGAGACGCAACAAAGCTTTGGCTGCCCCAGTCTGATCTTCATCATTAGGGAAATACTGTCTCTGAATGGTTAGGTTTGTAATGAAGCCTGGAAAAGAATAAGAAAAAAAGAAACAAAGAAAAAGATTAAGCTTCCAGATTCCATTTAATTCATCAATTCAGAGTTTACACATAGATTTGTAAAGAAAGTCTATCAAAACTGCTGTATATGTAGATAAGAGGGGGGGGGGAGTCTTTATATTTTTAAGAATTCAATTTCTGAAAAAGACTCAGTTTACTTCCATTTGATCAAAACTCTGGAGTATGTTTAATATAGAATGTAGGCATGAATCTGTGCCCCTCTTCTGTAATAGCAGCCAGATTGGGACAAAAGTAGGCTCTAAATTCAACACTGGAGAATTGATAGCTATGTTGCTTGGCAAGAAAACAGGAAGTTCAATCATGAGGGATTTGTGAACAATGAACAAATTTGTGGTTTTTAAACTAAAAACTCTTTGGGCTATTAACACATCTTGATAAATGAGAGAGCTTCAAACTAAAAAGTACGAAGAGAGAAGACTGCCTGTTTATGTCCTACATAGCTAAATAGCCTTTGAGATGAAAGGAAAAAAATCCAAGAAAGAAACCAGTAGCAAGACACCTGACTTCAAACATCCAGAGAAAAATAGAACTGGACAACTAAACTCAAGAAGACAAATTTGACTTTACAGTTATTATAAGACTTTAGTCATAGGATGAAATGAAAGACTAAAACCAGTGACTAAATGTGGCCCTACATGAGTATTCTTGATTCAAAAGAAATAGGGTAGGCAAAGAGATAGAAATAAGCCTATGGGACTGAGAGTGGGGGATACAATTATATAACAAGGAAGTATATTTGTGTGAAGAAATCCAAGAAGCAGTGGAGGAAAATATATGTAAAGAGTATTTGGGTGAAGGTCAGAGGAAAAAACACAAATAATTTTATTATGGAATAGTCTATAGATCAGGGCAGCTGAGTGGCACAATAAACAGAATGCCAGACCTGGAATCAGGAAGACTCATCTTCCAGAGTTCAAATCTTGCCTCAGACACTTAACTATCTGTGTGGCCCTGGGCAAGCCACTTAAGTGACCCTAGGAAAGTCACTTAAGCCTGTTTGCCTCTGTTTCCTCATCTATAAAATGAGCTGGAGAAGGAAATGACAAACTATGCCAGTATCTTTGCCAAGAAAACCCTAAAAGGAGTCATAAAGAATCAGAAACAACAGAAAATGACTAAACAAGACTACGGATCTCCTAGACCAAAAAGGGAGGGGGGGGGCAAAATAGATGAGATATTTGAGGAATCAGCATCACTAGGCTATCATATAAGCATGAAATAGTAGTGACTGGAGACCTCAATTATTCAGTCATCTGTTCTCCCTTAGTAGTGAATAACTTCTTAACTTGACTTAATGACAATTTTGTCATTCAAAATGTACAAAGAACCAACAAGGAGTAATCCTATTCTAGACCTAATTCTCACCAATAGGGAAAAATTGCTGGGGAGGGAAAGGGAAAGCCTATTAGAATCTCATAGACTAAAATTCAACAGAGGAAAATCAGTCCAGAAGGGGTAAGAAATTCTCAAGAATGAAATTCTGAAGACAAAAAGAGAAAGAAGTCATGAGGAAATGAGAAATGTTTGAAGAGATGACAATGGATTCACAGAGAACTTTACCAATTAACATATCTCAGAAAGAAAGTACAGAAGATGGAAGCAAAAGCAGGTTTAAAGAGGCTGGATATAAGAATAAGGCACAATCCTCTAAAAATAATTCCATAAATGCTTAAACATGATGAACTGAGATTGAGCATAGAAGCTAAAGGCAATGAAAATAGTAGGCTCTTGTTTTGTTTTGTTCTGCTGTTTTAAACAATATTGGGAGAAAAAGGAATATCAAAGAAGATGGATAGAGTCTTTTCTTAAAGAAGAGGGGAAATGGACCATAATAACTGATTTTCTCTGTTAAGAAGACCTTTGCACTGGAAATAATAGAACAAAAAATTGTCAGCAAAAAAATTGACAGCCAAGATAAGGAAAGCAATAGGAAGAGGGCATTTGGCTGTCCTTGATGAATTCAAGTCACCTGTTGCAGATGAATTCTACCTTGAAAGAACACATAAATGTGATTGCAAAGCCACTGTCAATAATATCTGAAACATCATGGAAAATAGGAGTGGTACAATAATACTATAGACAGGCAATTCTTGTCCTGATTTGCAAAAAAAGAGAAAAGAATGGAGTATATAAACTATTGGTCAGTAAGCCTGTTTTTTATTTGTGAAAAAATTCTAGAATGAAATGTTAAAGAGATGGCTAATAGGCATCCAGAAAGAGAAACAATAATTATAAATCATCAACTCAGTAACATCAAGAATAAGTCATGCCAAAATTGGGACACTAATGCATTGCTAGTGGAATTGTGAATTGATCCAATCATTCTGGAAGGCAATTTGGAATTATGCCCAAAGGGCTTTAAATGACTGCATGCCCTTTGCTCCAGCTATACCACTACTGGGTTTGTACCCCAATGTTTGTACAAACATATTTATAGCTGCACTTTTTGTGGTGGCAAAAAAATTGGAAAATGAGGGGATGTCCTTTAATTTGTTAATGGATAAACAAAGTGATGGAATACTATTATGCTATAAGGAATGAACTGCCTGATTTCTTTATGAACTGGAAAGACCTCCACAAACTGATGTTGAGTGAATTGAGCAGAACCAGGAGAATACTGTACACAGTAACCGAAACATTGTGGGGCAATCAAATGTGATAGACTCTACTACTAATAGCAAGTCAATGATTAAGAACAATCCCATGGCACTTATAAAAAAAATGCTATCCACATCTAGAGAAAGAGCTATGGGAGTAGAAATGCAGAAGAAAAACTTATGATTTATCACTTGGTTATACGAGTATGTGATTTGGGGTTGTGGCTTTTAAAAGATTACTCTATTACAAATATGAATAATATGGAAATAGGTTTTGAGTAATAAAACATGTATAAACCAGTGGAATTGCTTGTCAACACCAGAAGGGGGAGGGAAGAGAACATGAATCATGTAACCATGGAAAAATATTCTAAAAAAATAAAAGAAAGAATGTAAAACAAACCAAGAAAAAAAGTATGTCATGCTAGACAAGGAAATCTCGTTTTCTTTTTAACAGAGTTAATAAACTTAAACGTTAGAAAATTATCAAATATTTTACCTAGATTTCAGGAAAGCATTTGCTAAAAGTATCTGAAATTATTTTCTTGTGGAGAAAATGGAAGAATTGTTGATTAGATGATAATACAATTTGAAAGATTCAGAACTAACTTGATGGGATACATGCAATGTTGGTGGAGTTGTGAATTGATTAAACCATTCTAGAGGGCAATTTGGAATTATGTCCAAAGGGCTATAAAAGAATACATGCTCTTCGATTCAGTAATAATACTACTAGTATCCCAAAGAGACTTTTTTTAATGGGAAAGGACTTGCTTGTTAAAAAATGTTTATAGTTGGGAGGATTTTTTTTAATGGTGGCAAAGAGTTAGAAACTAAAGGGATGTCTCTCAACAGGGGAATGGCTGAAAAAATTGTGGTATGTGATGGTGATGGAATACTATTATGCTAAAAGGAAGGATGAACAGAATTTCAGAAATAGCTAGAAAGACCTACATGAACTGATGCAGAATGACATAAGCAGAACCAGGAAAATATTGTACATAGTAACAGCAATATTGTGGAGTGATCAAATGTGATAGTCAGCTACTCTCAATACAATGATCCAGAAAAATTCTGAGGGACTTATGAGAAAGAATGCTATCTACATTCAGAGAAATAACTGTTGGAATAGGAATGTAAATGAAAGCATATGATTTTTTCCCTTGTTTATTTGGGTATGTATTTTGGGGTTTGGGTTTTATAAGATTATTCAGTTATAAAAATGAACATTATAGAAACATGTTTTGCATGATAATATACATATAACCCAAATTAAATTGCTTGCCAGCTCCAAAAGCAGGGAGGGAAGAAGGGAAGGAGATAATTTGGATCATATAACTTCAGAACACTTATGTGGAAATTTATTACATTTAATTGGTCAAAAAAATAACTGACTTGAATCACCAGATTCAAAAAATAGTCATGAATGACTCTCTGTTAATGTGACAGGAGGTCTCCAGTGGAGGATTTGAGAGATCTGTACTTGGCTTTGCACAGCTCTCATAGGAATAGTCATAGAAAGCATATTCATCATTTTAAAAGATAACACAAAAGTGGGAAGTTTAGCTAAAAAGCCCTAAAAGTATCCTCTGGGGGGCAGCTGGGTAGCTCAGTGGACTGAGAGCCAGGCCTAGAGATGGGAGGTCCTAGGTTCAAATCTGGCCTCAGACACTTCCCAGCTGTGTGACCCTGGGCAAGTCACTTGACCCCCATTGCCTAGTCCTTATCACTCTTCTGCCTTGGAACCAGTACAGTATTGACTCCAAGACGAAGGTTAAGGGTTTAAAAAAAAAAAAAGTATCCTCTGGACTATAATCCAATAATAACTTGTAATTCATTAAGTGATAAATGTGAAGTCTTTCAATGGATTGGAAAAAAACAAAAAACAACTTCACAAGAATAGGATGGGGGAGGACTGTTTAGACAAAAATTTTTCTTTAAAAAAAAAAAAAGATCTGGGGGCTTTCACAGACTCCAAGATCATTATGAGCCAAGAGTGCAACATGACAGCCCAAAAAACTAATGCAGTCTTGAGCTACATTAAGAATTATATAGCTTCCAGAAATTATCCCAGAGGGCCTTCAAAAGTATACAAAGATACTCTTGATCTAGCCTGACTATAATTGTAGTACTATATTCAATTTTGAGCACCACAGTTTGGGGAGGAACTGATTTGATAAGTTGGAGAATGTATAAAAGATGGCTACAAGGATGATGAAGATTTATGCCATATGAGGAGGGGTGGAGAGAACTGGCAATATTTAAGAAGAGAAAATATTGGAGTGGCATGATCACTGTGTTCAAATATTTACAAGGATTAGATCCGGTCTCTTGTGGCCCAGAGGGCTAAACCAGGAACAATGGACATAAGTTGCAAACATGCAAATTAAAGCTTACTATATGGAAGAATTCCTAACAATTAAAGACTATCTAAGAGTATACTAGGATACCCCAAGATGGGATGGGCTCCTCAACAACAGAAGTTTTCAAGGAGAGAGAAGATATTTTGTAGTGAAAAAGAACTGAAAATTGAGGGGATATCCATCAATTGGGGAATGGCTAAACAAGTTGTGTGTTGGAATACGAATGTAATGAAATAATACTGTATATAGGAAGAAATGATGAGCAAGTTAATTTTAAAAAAAACACGAACCTACATGAAATTATGAAGAGTGAAACAGAACCAAGAGATCATCTGCCAGCAATAGAAATACTGTTTGAAGAATGACTTGAATATATGCACCTCCAGCAAAAGAACTGATAAAAAGAACAAGAAATACATAGTTTTACATATCCATATATATTTTTGTTAAATGATGCCTTCTCTAGTGTAGGGAAGGGAGGAAAGGTGGGCGATACCTTGGAATTTTAATGTAATTTTTAAAAAAAGAAGATAAACTATCATTTGTCAAGTATGCTATAGTAGTAAGTATTCCTTTCGTGGGTAAGTTAGCCTAAATGGTTACTAAGGTCTCTTCCAACTCCCAAACTGTATGATTCTGTGATGATAGGCTTTTTAGGAATTCTACAAGTAAGAAAGAATTCTACAAGATGCCTACACCCAAGATACAGGTTTCTGTTAGTTGTCTTACATAAGACCAAAAATCATTCCACAATAGATAAGTGGTCCAAGAATACTAACAAATATTTCTCAAAGGAAGACTGGCAACTGTTAACAACAATATGAAATAATAATCCAAATCACTAATAATAACAGAAATAAATGCTTACCAAAACAAACCTAGTATTTTCCCCTCACACTCAGAAAATTGGCAAAGATGACAAATGATGAGACTAGAGATTATAAGAAATGGGTACAGTGATGCACTTTTGGGGGAGCTGTATTACCAATCTGAAAAGCAATCTGGAATTATACTAAGAAAATGGCTAAAATATCCACACCTTTTGATCCAGAGAATCCACTGTTGGGTACATACCCCCAAAGAGGTCAGGAACCAAGCAAATGGCCCCGACAACACCAAACTATTTGTGGCACCATTTTTTTGTGGTAGCAAAGGATTGGGGGAAAAGTAGATGCCTGTCAATATGGGAATAACTAAATAAATTGTAGTATACGAACTGTGCTATAAGAAATAATGTACATGAAAAATATAGAGAATCTTGGAAAAATGACTATGAACTGATACAAAGTAAGCAAGAGCAGGAAAATAATATACACAGTGACTGCAATAACATAAATGGAAAAATTAAAAAGAGTTAAGACTTGACACTGAAAAATCAAAACAACCAACTGTAACTTCAAAGAAGTGATATGAAAAGATACTCCTCCCTCTACCCCTGCCCCTGTTCCTTTGCAAAAATGGGAAACCATGGGTATGAGAACTGTATATACAGATCTTTAAAATGTTTAGTTTTGTATTGACTTTTTTCTTTTTCCTTTCTTCATATTTTATAATAAGGTATGGCTCTCTGGGAGGCATACATTGGAAAATGTAAATAATGTAAAAACAAAGGTACCAATAAATTTTTTAAAGCTTTAACGATATCTCTGGAACAAAAGCTTAACTAATCAGTGGATACTATCAATTTCCTAAGATCAAAACTAAAAAGAAAAGCTAAATCAGAAGTCTATAAGCATAAACTTCTTCAAGATTATATAAAAACATACAAGAAATGAGGTCTGACAGATTTTTCTTTTAAATCAAGTATATGTGAGACAGCTAGGTGGCACAGTGGATAAAGAGTCTCACCAGGAGTCAAAAATCTGGGTTCAAATCTGACCTCAGACACCTAGCTGTGTGACTAGGGCTAGGCAGATCACTTTACCCCAATTGCCTAGCCCTTGTGTTTCTTTCTTAGAACTGTTACTAGGATAGATAGTATGAGTTTTAAAAAATTAAGTATATGTAAAAATTTTAATAAAATGAGCAATAATATAATAAAGATAAGATATTCTTATTTCTCCTAAGTATGTTATATATCATAATGACATCAGTAATGGCAAGAGAGCTAATGAAAAATTGAGAACAGGTTGGAAGAGAGGTTAGGTTTCTTTTCCTAAGCTTCAAAGGGAACTTTATATTTAAACAGATTTAAATGCTTTATCAGAGATGACTCATATGTAGTCCTATCCTAGGATTTACTATTCTGAGATTTCTGAAATGTGGAGATGTCCTCAGAGCTTACCATACCAATTACTGATAATTATAACAACTATTTGAAGAGCAAAGTGCTAAATTCCAGAGATTAAAAAAATTAAGATAAAAACGGAGTAACATGATTTGATCATGTTATTTTTTTTCCCAAAAATGATTATAAATATGGCAAATTTCAAAGTTTTATTTGGCCAGCAGGGGGCCAGATGGTTTTCTTCTAATAGATGTGTATTAGGGAAAAGTGAAGGTCTAGTTTAAAGCATTCTAAAATTAATTGAAATATTTTCAATTTGAAACACTAACTCCCAAATATGTAAAATTCCATGTGGAAGGTAAGGAGAAAACATCAAAATATGTTTTTCCATAACAAAGCATGAGAATTTAAATCTTAAAAAAAAGGAAATAAGCTATATTTATTAATATTTGCATTATGAGACATAACTACATTTTAAAATCACTCAGACTAACATTGTAAGGACTTCTATACTATTCACTCTACTCCTAAAAACAAGATAAATTTCTGCCAACATCTTCTGTGTTTCTTCCTGTAGATCAATATCAAAGAATCCCATAAACAACTCCCTCAACTTATGAATAGATCATTATGTGGTAATTGATACCTTTCTTTTTCAAAAATGTCTTGGCTTATATGAAATATTTGTAATCATCTGTCTAGCACTGCACAGAAAGTCCATAGAGTCACTGGTTTCCTAAGTCATGAAATGAACTTAATTTTCTGCTTCTGATAAGTATCTGAAACAAACCAGTGATCTTGCCATGACCTGAACTGAGTTCCCTCTAGTTGCCCTTCAACATTCATTTTTTTCATAGAAAGTAGTTATTCTCAAATTTACAAACATATTTGCTACTTTCCCCTCCATTCCTATTCTCTCTTATTTTTATTAATGTTTTATTATTTTTATAAAAATTATAAATTTATTATATATAAATTATAAATATAAAGTTATTTTAAAATTTATTAATTATTATTAATATTTTGTTAATTAATATTATTTTTATTAATTGCTTTTGGCCCTTAATATTTTGCTGATCATTTTTTTTTAAACTATTTGGGAGGGGGGAAAGCCATAATAATACAATAAATTCATGAACTTCTAAATTAATTCATTTAACAGTAATTACTTAACAATTGTAGCCAGCAAAGGAGCTGGTTGGAAATAGTCATACTCAAGCATTCTGTTTGTACTTTAAACACCTTGGGGGCAGGTAGGTGGCTCCATGGATTGAGAGCCTGGTCTGGAGACAAGAGATCCTGAATTCAAATGTGACCACAGATACTTCCTTGATGTGTGACCCTGGGGCAAGTCACTTAATCCCCATTGCCTAATACTTACCACTCTTCTGCCTAAGAAACAGAATACCATATTGATTCTAAAATGAAAGGTAAGGGTTTGTTTTTTTAACCTTCATCTTTAAGAAAGGAGCCAAATTAGAAATACCACCATCAAATTATTATTTGTCAAGTAATCAAGACTAAAACTGGATAGCCATTAAGGCTTTGACTTCATTACCACTGCTTCTTGGGGAAAAAATTCCAGTCAAAATTTACTATAGCTTTTTTTAACCAAAAAACTCAAATTTGACAAATGTGGGTGTCATTTTCTGGGGGATGCGGAGGAGAAAAATGTTGTGATCCTGTTAAGTGGTTAAAGAATTTCTTTAATTTTAGACCTGGATCCAAGTAAAGCACTACTCTAGGGAGTGAGAAATGATGCAGCAATCTGAAAAGAGGGCTAATGAAGTCAGGAACTTAGCCAAGGATGGTTATAGATTATTGTTCATCATTCCAGTGTATATGACTGTGTCATCTCAAATTTGCTAATGAGCTGGAGGTCAGGGAAGATCCACTGCAGGGCATAGAATTAAACCAAAGGAGAAAGAAGAGGAGGAATTAGTCTGAGAGTGGCACAGAGACATCAAACTAAAGGATAAAATCCCCTCATGAAGAAAGAGGCCAGACACCAGACTGACTGACCACAAAAATCTTGCTAGAGATTTTGTTTCATTGTCTTCAATCAAACCTTCCAGGGTCTGAAGCAGCCAGATCTGCAGGAAGGTGATGGAAGCAACTCCAAATCTTGTTATCATCTGAAGACACACAAAGAAAGAGAAATCTTGGGAGTCTAGATAGATTTAGATCCCTAGGTGACTTCTCACAGAAACCAACACCTAAGTTCCTTCAAGGCCAGAAGTCTAAGAAAAGAAATATGCTATAATGGAAAAAGGAGAGAATTCTTAAAAATGGGCTCCCCCATCCAGAGCCATGGCTAGGGAAGCAGATTCTGGAAGAGCTAAAACACCAGATAGCATTAGCAAAACATTGTCTAGAGACTAAAGCCAAACCCATCACCCAACTCTGCAAAGAGCAAGCCAGCTGAATCCAGAATAAGATAGCAAAGGGACCATCAGGGGAAAGCACATCTAAAAGAAGAAAGCCTATGTTTCTGCCAGCTCACATGCAAAATTGGGATTAAATAAATCCTTTAACTTGTAACTTTTCCCCTTTCATTTGATTCGTGATGTATTCAAATTCCCCAATATAATTTCCTACACTGCTTCTTAAGTAACAAAACAAAACTAAGAAGCATTATGTGTGTTTTTTCTGAGAGTTAAGCAAAGGAGAAACAAACCAACTAATAATCCATCTTGCAATCAAAACTAGAGGGACAAAAACCCAGATCAAGGACAGTGGCAGTGAGAACGTGGCACCAGTTGGGCCAGCCAAGGCTTGGGGCTTTATGGCAAAAACAAGTGAGATCCCAGATAAAGCGTACCTGGTTGATATTCCAGTTACTGTACAAAATATTCTCTGTGCTCAGGGTTAAATGTATCATTAGCTGCAGCATCCACCATAGGATGGGATCTCAAAGCTTCTTCAGACTTACCATCTGACATGTCCTTAAGGACAAGATTCTCCAGTTCACCCCACTCGGTATTCAGCCGTTTCATTAGCTTGAATGCATTTACAGGGTGCCCCAGGAACCCTTCTGGGTCCTTTGTTGCTGTGCTGGTTAGCTGATCTAACTTTTCTGCCCATCTATACATATAAAACAAATAAATGGAATATGCATATATTAAGAGGAAAATCTTTTTTAAACATACAAATGATAAAGTTCTCTATTTTTTGACATCAGGGTTCTGAGGCTGTATTTATATTCACAAAATGTCCCCCACACTCACACACACAAAAAAACAATTTAATGGTTTTAATCACCCAAAACATAGTTGTGGATGGTCTCTCCTGACTTGCCTGTGTGCCCAACTTTGAGAATGAGCTGTCTGACTATTTTGATCCTTAGTTATATTCCATATACAGGTTCAAAGTGATTTTGCACCTTCTATTTTCTCAGAAAGTTTATCTGAATGGATCCACATAAATATATCTAAAAATAAAGTTTGTGGCTTGTCTTTTAGCTCAAGAAGTTTACTTTGTAACTCAAGTAGTTATGTTGAAATTGTGTTTGTTTGATTTATCAAACAAAGGTACCTAGAAGAACTTTGTAAAAGATGACCCAGTCACTTCGAATTTGAGCTGTATGATAGGTTATACATATAGTTTACTTTCTGAATTGCCCATTTATTTCAGATGGCATGTTTTGAGGGTCAAGGAAGTTCTATCTGATTGCTTTCTGTGTCTTGTGTACAATGAAATTGGCAAAATTACTGATAACAGAAATAATGATGAATTGAATAAAAAGGATTTTCTAACCACCCATTCAGTAGAAATTAAAATACATGGTATCCTGGATTTGTTGCATCAAAATTCTGCTAAAACATAACTAGAAGGATAATTAAAACCTAATTTTTAAAACCAATTTTTAATAACATGCTATGCTTAATCCTTAACACCTGGTATTTATTTTAAGCTACAAACATTTGAACATTCATCTTAGAGTAGTTGAGATTAAAGTGAAAATTCTCAGGATAGCATTAACTTATAAGTAAGTCAAGTTATAAATAAGTCTATATTTGAGAAATAACAATAATAACAGTAATAATTTTATCCAATTATGAAAAAATAGTTATTTTATCCACCCAGGCAATTGTCTGCAGTATACTAAATATAAAAGAATAATGGCAGAATAGCATCTTTTTTCATGACCATTTCTATCTTCTGAATTCCATTTTAAAAATAAGAATAAGATTAATAATAATAATCCACAGAATGGTACTGTGGATACAAAATTAGTCTTAGAGTCACGAAGATCTAGGTTTACAGACTACTAGCCAAATGACTGTGGGCGTGTTATTTAACATCTCAGTGTCCTTGCATGAAGAAAATACTCCCTCGAGTTCTCCTTACCAAGGAAATCACAGGTCTAGACCAGAATAAAAAAAAAATCTTTACATAATCTCATCTAAGTGTCAGAACCATTGGAAGATAAGTACTTGTTATTCCCATTTTACAGATGAAAAAATGAAGTTTCAGAAGTCAAGTCAACTTGCTGTTACTATTGAAAGTGGGGTTCAAATCTAAATCTTGACTTGAAGTCTACCATGCTAACTGCTAAACTTAGCTATATTTTGATGATATTTATTAGTCTATCTCTGCCCAAGTGGCTGGGCTACCCTATCTTTCATCTCCCTCCTGACGATCCAATCCAAAACACCCAGTGAAGCCCTGCCCCAATTCTTCCTGCTAGCTTCATCCTTGTCTTCATTTGTTGTTCCTCAGTGCCCCCCACCCCTTGCCAGGCCTTGCTCCAGGCCCAGGTAGGGCTTTATCCCTTCAGGACCAGCCAGGAGGCTTTCCTTTCCAAAGGAACATTTGTGGCCCAAGTACCCTTGTTGCCTTCCTCATGCACTGTAGTGGCAGTCTCCACCAATGCTCATTTATGAAAGCCTCCACTTACTTTTTTACTTGCTCCAGCTTCTTCTCCTCTGCTTTAATATAATCTTTCAGGGACGTTACCAGGTCTTTCTCAGTGTGGATTAGATCTGTCATATGACCTAAACAAGAGAAATTTTAAGAGGGATATTATCAATTTTCTCTATTCTTTAAATGTTGAAAGGTGAAACACAAGGAGAATTCTATTATAAAATTTAGCTGGAAAAGAGTAGAGAATTGGAAAGAATCTTGTTTTACCAGATGTTTAGCTGGTAAACAAAGATATGTAGCCAAAAATTTTCTTGAACATGTGTTCAACTTCTAATTTTTAAGCTACTCAATTTTTCAAGCTCCAGTTGTGTTAGCAAATTGTCTTTTCAGCTGGAAATTTTAAAGAGAAAAACACATACACACATTCATTTCCCAGAATCAAAAACTTCAAACTTAAAAAAAAATACTTTATTTAGGGTTGAATTTTTTAATCAAAAAGAGAGTACACTTGTAGTACATCACAAATTGAGATTTGCTCAAGAAATTTTCACATTGGATGATGATGATAAATAAACATAAAAAACATTAGACATTAAAAAAACAAACATTAAAAAAACATTTAAAAAATAAACATTAAAAAAAAACATTTTAAAAATCTGAGGTTTCCAGAGTATTTTCTTCCTAGTAACTAACTTTGCTTGACTGCTGGTCTTCTCATTAGGACGGGCTGTATTTCTCCATTATTTTTATCTCAATTATTATGATTAGGGGGTCATTGACTATACTTACTGGTTACAAATGAGATCGTATGTGTAAAGCACTTTGTACAGTGCCTGGCAAATGGTAAGGGTAGATAGGTGGCTCGGTTGATTGAAAACCAGGGCTAGAGACTGGAGGTCCTGGGTTTAAGTCTGGCCACAGATACTTTCAAATTATATGACTCTGGGCAGGTCACAATCTCCATTGCCTAGTCTTTACTGCTTTTCTGCCTTGGAACCAATACTCTGTATGGAATTCTAAGATGGAAGGTAAGAGTTTAAATAAACAAATGGATGAATAAATAAATTCTTGCTCTCTTTATTCCTTATTGAAAGGAAGAGGGTTTTTTTTTTCTTTTTAGGGGAAAAGGTGGAGGGAATGGGCAGAAGAATAGCACAGCAAAAAAAGAATTGGAGGAGGGGGGGTGCTGCTAGGTGACAATGGATAGAAAGATAGGTCTAGAGATGGGAGGTTCTGGGCTCAAGTCATTTGCCCCAGTTGCATAGCCCTACCATTCTTCTGCCCTGGAACCAATACTTAGTATTAATTCTAAGATTGAAGGTAAGGATTTTTTAAAAAATGAGCAAGCACACAAAACAGAAGGTTCAAAATTATAGAGACAAAGAGCAGCTTTGGAACTAATGTGCTTAATGTAATCTGTGCTTTAAAATTTTTTTTAAAGATATATCTAATGGAGGTTCATAATTTTCCTTCACAGTCCTCTGTTTTTCCTTACATATGGAAATGCTCATGGTTTGATGATATTTCTCTAATTCAGAATAACAAAAAAATTAAAATTGTACTTTAAAAAGATTCCATTTTTTAAACGATTAAGAAGGACACAGATATCTTTGCTTTCCAAGTTAAAGTTTGTTATATGGTTATGCACTTCTGGCTATAACTCACTTAATCAGCTCAAAACAATTTTTTTAGTATTAGAAGGAACTTTTTATATGGGAAGGAAAGTACCAAATTAGTGCTGTGATCTGGGAGGAAAGCAGTGAGTGACAAAAATACTAAATGAATTTGTTTACAAAGAAAAACAGCAGTTCTTACCAATTGAAGTGAAGAAGTCAGTATGGGCCAAAGAGTGGTGAAGCAAAAGTCCTACGATTAATATGCACCGAAACATTCTAGAAGGCATAATTTTGTAGAATTTCACAAGACCTAGAAAAAGACATATTACAATTACTGCTCTAACTTTCTGAAGAACTGCTTTTATTAGTGAATGAAATCCCTAAATGTTGATGTCATATATTTAATTTTAATTCCTTTCTAGAATGACAGTGACAGTCAGAAACTAGTTCCAACTTGTTTCTCAATGAAGATGTTTTTAATAGGCATTTTACATTGCTGAAAGGGATCATTTCTATATATATATATAGACCAAATATTCAAATATCTTTTCTTTATAGCAACAACTTAAATGAACAGCAATGCCGATTATTTTGAACAGAATCAGAATTTCAGAGTTGGAAGGAATATTAGTGATAATAGTCTAAACTACACTTGAAAATAACTACCTCTATTAACATAATTCACAAGAGTTAAGTGTGGGGTACAGAACACTGGGCCTGGAATCAGAAAGACTTGAGTTCAAATCTAACTTTATATTCTTCCTAGGTCTATGATGTCATAGTCACTTAACCCCAATCTCAGTTTCTTCAACTGTAAAATGAACATAGAACCCACTTCTCAGGGTTGTTGTGAGGACTGAAGGATATAATATTTATAAAATACTTAGCACAGTTCCTGTCGCATAGTAGTTAATAAATGCATATTCCTTTCCTTCTTTCATCTTACTTGTCCTTAAAGACACATATATAGATGAACAAGGTATTTGAGGAGGTCTAGTACCTCTGGTGTGAGGGCTTGGCAAGCCCTTTTCAGGGCTGTTTTTCTGCTTTGATGTCCATCTGCAATCCAGCTCTCAACTATGACTCCAAGAAACTATAATGTGCACAGTGGCCACACCCTGGTAAAACCATCTCCATAAACAGCCTAAACCAGGCTGAGGGTAACCAGCAGGCCCCAAACCCAAAGATAAGTTAGGAAGCTGTCTACTCCAGGCATGGGAAGACTTCCTGGGAGGAAGGGGTGAGTGAGAACAATTTGTTCCAGTGGCAATACAAAGCAGGAGCGATGGAGTGCTTAGAGCTTGGTCAGACACTGAAGACACCAAGGTCATCCACCACCATCTCTAGTCATCACCAACCCTCTTGACTTTGTCTTGCCAGTGGACTTTAATGCCTGGAAGACAGTGAGACTGATGGCTTTGTGCAACTCTGTCTCACTTAAATCCAATTTATGCATGAGTTAAAAGACATCACCAGTGATGTCAATTTGGTCTTCAATAAGAAAGGGCAATGACCAACCCACCAACCTTAAAGGTATCTACTGGAGGGGAACTCACCCTCTCCTAGATAACACATTCTACTTTTAGAAAAATTCTACTAAGAATCAAACCTAAAATCACCTCTTTGTACCCTCACCCAATCCTCTTAATTGTCCTTTGGAAGCCACATGACAGTCTTTCAGATACCTGAAATCAGTACTTTTGTCACCTTGAGAATTTTCCTCAACAAACAAGTTCCAATATCCCCATGTTCCTTTAAGTAATCCTCTTAAGGCATAAATTTGAGGCCTTTCATTCACCATTTGGATAGCTCTCCTCCAGACATTGTCCAGTTCTACATATATCCAAAAACAGTGTGTCCAGAACTAATAATCTTACAGAGTGGTCTTTCCAGGGTTGGGCACAGCATGACAGTCACCTCATTACTCAATAATGTACCTCTTTTAGATGATGTTATTTTTCTTGGCTTATACACCACACTCCCAACAGATTGAGTTTGTGTACTAAAACCCCCAAATTTTTCTGAAGTCATATCTAGTCACATGCCCTTCAAATCCAATCAATTAATAAGCATTTATCAAGAGTTTGCCAAGTGGCAAGCATTGTGCTTGTTCTTAGGAAGCTATTGGGTTTTAAACCCAAGTACAACTATAGAAGAGTGGGCAAAACTCTGGACTTGGAGTTGAGAATTGAAGGTAGCTTCAAGCCCTTTATACTGTGGCAGTCCAATTCCTTCATTTGTTTTTCCCTTATCTTTTTCTGTACATAGAGTACCCTGACATCAGGAGTCGATGGTTGGCACTCAAGTTGGCAGAACTACTAGGTACATCTGATTTAGAGCTAGGAGGGACTTTAGAGAGCATTTAGTTCAATCCCCTTTTCACACAATCAGGAAACAGAGGCTTAGAGGAGAAGCAACTGGTCAAAAGATCACACAGGAAGTAAGGAGTGATGGCATGATCCCAAATCTAGGTTCTATTACACTAGATATTTTTAAATAGATGGGTTTTTTTACATCACCTGGATTTCCTCCTCTATCCCTCTCCCTCCCATTATAATCATCCATTTTTAAAAAAAGAATGGATTTTTAAGACAAAAGGAAAAGGAGAAAGAAAAAAATTCTACAAAATCTATCAATATATCAAAACTTATTTTATATGCAATGTATGCCAGACATTTTAATGGAAAACACATTGTTGTGTCTCAGAAAACTATTTTTACCTAGATCAGTGTAAATAATGTCACCATACATCATCTTTGGAGATAATACATAAAGATAAATCCAATTAGTAAATCATTAGTAAGTACTTGTGTAGGATACAATGAAGGAAAAAGTTACAAAAACCCTATCCTCAAGGAACTTACAGTTTATAAAGGAAAATAAAATGTAATCAGAAAATTCAATACAAAATATGGTGGAGGAGGAGGAGAGACAATAACAACTATGGGGATCTAGAATATTGTAGGAGGTTGAGTTACTTCTTTTTTTTATTTTTTTTTTAAAACCCTTACCTTCTGTCTTGGAGTCAATACTGTGTATTGGCTCCAAGGCAGAAGAGTGGTAAGGGATAGGCAATGGGGGTCAAGTGACTTGCCCAGGGTCACACGGCTGGGAAGTGTCTGAGGCCACATTTGAACCTAGGACCTCCCGTCTCTAGGGCTGGTTCTCAATCCACTGAGCTACCCAGCTGCCCCCTTGAGTTACTTCTTAAAGGAGACAGGTATTCCTTTTCTTAACAGATAGGACAATGAGCAAGTCAGAGAATAAGTCACTTTATGCCTCGGGTTACTCATCTGAAAACATGGAACTTGCTGGCCTCTAAGGTCCATACCAGCTCTAAATCCTATGACCCTATGGTTCTCAGAGGCAGAGTGGGAGAGTAGCATTCCAAGAATGAAGAGATGGAATTTTATATAAAAGGAATAACAACTTAGGCCAATCTGGCTAAAACATGCAGTGCAAGAAGGGTAGGGTATGTAAGCAGAAGCAAAGAGAGAAAAGAAAGAACCAAGATAGAACAGCTATATAGTTCCTCAATGCACAGAGCACTTGGCCTAGAGTCAGGAAGATATGAGTTCAAATGCAGCCTCAGACAGTATCTGTATGATCCATAGCATGACCCTCTCTGCCTCAGTTTCTTCATCTGTAAAATGGGGATGATAATAGCACCTACCTTCCTAGACTGTTGTGAGGATCAAATGAGATAATAACTGTAAAGCACTTAGCACAGTGACTGGTGCACAATAAGTGCTATATAAATATCAGCTATTATTAGAGCACTGTCATATGGGTAGAGAAAACAACCAAGAGAGTTGTCAAATGCTGGAGAGGTCAGGAAGGAAGTGGCCTGAGAAAAGTCAACTTGGACTTGTGCAATTAAGAAATCTTAAGTAATCTTGGAAATGATTGTTTCTTCAGGGTGCTGGGGTCAGAAGCAAGTAGGAGGTGAAGAAGCAGAGATAACATGTAGATATCTTTTATCTTATTTCTTATCATAGCATAGAGGTGGCCTAGGAGTTCCTAAAGAGACTAAGCCAGAATAACAAAATCTATGTCAGATCTCCATTAAGCTAGAAAATGTAAGAATATGGGCCCTCAAACCTAACTACTCTCTAAGAGCCAGTCTAGCTAGTTTGTCACTTATGATCAGAAAATGCAACTCAAGAAAGTATCTAGAAAGGTAACCCAGGGATTCCAATTTACTCAAGCAAGAATCCATACAGTGAAGTCATGTCTTTAAGAATAACAGAAAGGAATACCCTTGTCAGAAGGCCAGGGAATAGGGAAATACAGTGTCCCACCAAAGCATCACATTTTAAGAAGAATGATCGGAGCAGGACCACTCCAAGAGCAGAAGGCCTCTGGTTCATGCCATAGTTGAAAGAACTGGAAATGTTTGACTGGAAAAAGAGAAGACTTTAAGGAAATAAGACAGCTATAAAGAGGGACTACTCCCTAGAGGGCAGAACTAAGAGCAATCAATGAGTACAAGTGGTAAAGAGGAAAAGAAAAACTTCTAAGAATTAGAGCTTTCTGAAAGTGGAAGGAGCTCCTTTGCAGGTAGCATGTGCAAAAGCCTGAAGCCATTTGTTGGGTCTGGCATAGAAAGGATTCCCTTTTATGAATGGCTCATACTTTTTGGCCCTAAATTCCACCCTGACTCTTGAAATTCCATTATTTGTAAACTTTTTAAGAAACAAAAAAGTATATGATTCAATAGTGAGTCAAAGCCCAGAGCCATTTATCTCTCCAAAGTTAAGGCATCATCTGTATCACAAAACAAACAAGAGACTTCTCCTGCTCCTGCTCTCAACAAACCAAAAGGTTAGGACAAATAAAATTTGAAAAGTTATTGCAAATAAATGGTACTGAATTAGAATTTTTTTGCAGGAAAAAAAAACCTGCCCTTGTTCCTTCTCACAAAGTTTATGACTTACCTCTGCACAAAGTGACTTTTGTATCTCTCTCCAGCAGTACTTAAAACTCTTTCTCTTTTACAACTACCTAACTCTACGAAGAAACCCTCTCTCATTGCAAAAGAATTTTAAACATTTGCATTGGGTTTTTCATAGGATCAAAGGATTTTAAAGGCCCAGAAAAGTTACATTTTTAGTACATATTTAAAGTAGTTTAAATATAAGATTTAAATAAATAATCTATTCATTAGAAATAATGTCATATAATCTATAAATATAAGAGTAACTTAGGGTATAGTATAGTATAGAGTAGTATAACATATACTACTAAAGTATATAGAATAGTAAATTATGTGAACAAAAACTTCCAGGCTATTTTTTGCACTATTTAAAATTAAAATAGTAACTACCAAACACATTTGCAGTGGTAGACATATTAAAAATGTTCAATTCTATTCTCACAGGGCATAGATTTCCATAATCATAGAAAAGACTTGAAATAGAGAATATCTCTAGTTCAGAATCTCCTTTTGTAGAGGAAGGAAACTGAACCCCCAAAATCATACATTCCAAGTTTGGAGAACTACCACAAGATCTAAGTATCCTTTCTACTGAAACAGGACAGCTTCATTACAACAAATAAAATTGGGCTAGTTCAGTGGTTAGAGTCATGCCTGGGCATGGGAGGAAATGTGTTCAAATTTGGCCTTAGACACCTCCTGGCTGTTTGACCCTGGACAAGTCACTTTACCCCAAATGCCTAACCCCTACCACTTGTCTACCTCGTAATTGATACTTAATATTAATTCTAAGACAGAAGATAAGGGTTTAAAGAAACAACAAATGAAATCATCTATGAATATGAAATCAGAGAAAATATGTGCCAACTATTATCATTCAAAAAAATGATTCTCAAACAAAATCAACCTCATGGCACAATGGAAAGAATTCTGGATTTGGAGTTGAGGACCTAGATTAAAATCCTGCCTCTGCCATTGGCTACCCAATGTGATGTTTGCTGGATTCCTTTAAACTCTCTTGGCTTCAGATTCCTTGTTTGTGAAATGACAGGATTCAACTAGGCTACTTCGAAAATATCTTCTACCTCAAAATCGATAATCTTTTGCATCATAATTAAATATTCAAAAAAGATTCAAGTCTCCAGCCATGTGTATACTGCGCACTTCCAAAAACACAAAAGAGAGAAATAAAAACTGTTCTGCTGGCTGTGTGACAACAGCGCCTCTTTGGGAAAAGCTTCTAGAACATACCAGATGAACAGACTTCCTCTCCTGGGATCCTGCCAAAGTACAAGGCTTCTCAAGTCTTGGACTGACTAAGGAGTCGAGAATTTTCTTGGTATTATTCAAATAGGACTTCTTCAATTATTTGCTTTTAATTTAATAATATTTATAAGGGAATATTTTTCCTTCTAATAGAAATCTAATCATAAAAACTTAGTTTTCATTTAGGAAAGAGTTTTTTATATTCTAGATATGAGAATATAATTTATTCACTTTCATCTTTTCTTTTTATTGCTCTTATGTTATTTTTATTGATATCTTTTGTCTTCATATCACATGCTTTGCCCAATATATCTCTAACCACTCCTTTCTCCTACCCACCAGACATTTCTGCATAACAAAGATGAAAAACATGAAAGAAAAAAATGTCAGCCAAACTAGCCATCTACTACCAAACACAGCAATATTAACATATTCATTTGCCCCCACCTCTCTAATAAAGGAAAGGAAGACATCTTTCTCAGCTATTCAAGGCCCATTTTACGTGGTCATTTTATTCCCACAACATTCAATTTCATTTTATTATTCTTTCCATGCCCACAATTGTGATTGCTGAATTTATCATTTTCCTGATTCTACATACTTAGCTCTGATCAGTTCATAAATATTCCTAGGTTTTTCTGATTTCTTCATATTTGTTGTTTCTTATGGCACTGTATTCACATAGCAAAATCTGTTTAGTCATTTCCCAATCAATAGGCACCCCCTTCCATTTCCAAACATTTGTAAACAATACTTTCCAAGTATTCAAACAAAAAGTGCTGCTTTGAATATTTTAGTATATATGGGACCTTTCCCTCTTTTTCCTCTCTGGTACATATGACTAGAAGTAATCTCTAGGTCAAAGGCTATGGGTATTAAAATTTTTTTCTCGGTATAATTTCAAATTGCTTTCCAGAATATTTGAACCAATTCCACCAACAGTCTATCTTTGCATAGTCCCTCTGACATCAACTATTGCTACATTTTGCCATTTTTGCCAATTTGCTAGATTTAAGGTGAAATCTCAGAGTTGTTTTGCATTTCATTCAGATTTAGGACAAACTTGAAGTAAACAGTTTGTAATTATTTTATTGAGAATTTTTCGTTCAGTTTTTTTTTTTACCATTTATTCATTGGGGGACAGCTTTGAGTCACAGATTTATATATTAATTTCTTATATATAAGCTAGCAGATCCTTCTCAAATGTATTAATTCCTCATATATATTTAACACCAGTTGCAAAGATTTTCAAATTGGCAGTTTTCCTTATTCTAGCTGCATTGAATTTATGCAAAACTTTTCAATAAATGAAATTATCTAATTTGTAATCTCTTCTATCCCTTCAGATAAGTGTTCTCCTCCAGCCATAGTTGTGAGATAAGATAAGCATTTAGTAGTTACGCAAGGTTTACAAGTTTTCTGCCCTCTCTGATCCACATGTAAAATTCTGAGCAAATTTTTAGCCTGTAAAACACATAGACAATGAACTTATTTCAAGTGGTATTCTCCTTCAATATTCAAAATGCCTAAGAGATTATCTCACTTATTAAGTTATGGTTCACTGACCAGCAAAATCCATTATCTTTGCCCTGTTGCCTGTTTAAAGCACCTGATTTCAAACCCCAACTGACATTTCACTAGCTTGGGCAAGCAGCTCATCTTTGAAATGAGGATGAAACTCACTGTGCATTGGGTTACAGTGGTCAGTGCCAGAGGTGAGGCCAGGGAGCCCTGATATGGATTCATATTCTGTTCTGACACATGCTGCTGTGGCTTTGGGTCTCAAGTTCTTCATTGATAAAATGGGCACAATACTACCATAAGAACCTACCACAAAGAATTGTGAAGCCCAGAGGATATAAAATGCTTTACAAACTCTAAAATATGTAAAATTTTATAACAATAATAATGCACATTTCTTCCCCCAAAGGATCACTATGGTGAAAGGGTTTCTAAACCTTAAAGTTGTTCTATCAATGCAAACTTATTAGAACCACCACCTACAGCCCTTCACTTCTCTTTGTCCTCATTCTACTAATGATCTTATGTCAGGTAATGTCATAAAATCTGAAAACCAAGCGCTCCCAGAAGATCCTTAAGAGGTCTGGCCAGTTGTAGTACAAATACTTTCTGTTCTGTATCATCACTGAACTATTAAAATAGAACTGAAACGGGCTTTTCTATTAAAATGAAAAATAATGGACATGTCTCACAGACCACATCCCCAACAATGTGAAGTAATTCAAAAGGAAAAAACAGCAATATTGGAATGTATGTTATGACAGAACAAATACTACTGAGATTGTAAGGGTTTAAATAGTAGCAAAGACTGCAAGGGAAGATCAATAGTATTTTCTTTCATCTTAGGTAAGTTTACGTGGAAAAGGACTTTTAATGCCAATATAAAGTTTCACTACCATACGTATTCCAGGAAAGTGCTGCTCCAACTGTTCAACAGGATCAATAAAGCCTGTGCATGGATTTCAAAACAGTCCTACTATACTGTAAATATTTACAACTTTGAATTATCAGGATTCATTGAATTAATAGTACAAGCTATTCATTGAATTACTAGAACACAAAATTTGGTAAATAACTATTCTATTAGTCTATTTTAAAAACAAATTTCTTGCAAGAAAAAATTTCTAAACAATTCTAAATCATCTCCCACAGAAATGTCTTCCAAAAAAAGAGTAAATATGAATTACCCAGTATAATTAACATTGACAGTTATTAATCTTTTTTGTTCCACCAAAAATCCATCAAATGTATTGTGGCCTGAATTATAAATTATAATCTATAGCTTCAAGATTATTCTCTCTCAGGCACCTCATATACTACCAATGCTCATCCTATAGACAACTACTAATAAACTTGGTCTTCCTCATATCTTTCTGCTTATCTTCAATTGTAGGCTGCTTCTGATACCTGTATTTAGCCTTTAATTCTGAGGCTTCCCAACAATTATTTGTAAATGCAGATTGGTCAAGACATCACAGAGTAGGGTTTGGGAATCCCAGCAGTTCCAATAGGCTATTTCTTAAAGGCTCTCCAAAACCTTTGTCTTTACCCTTCAAAAAGTTTCAGTGACTACCACAATGGAAACTGAAAGAACAACTGAAAATGATTGTTGTAAAATTACAAAGAACTAGCTTAGCTTCCAGGAAGAGATGGCTACTTTCTTTCTCCCATCCAACTCCTTCAAAGAGGTGGGGAGAGAGGTCCACAGACATGGAACATTACATATATTTGCCAGATTCCCTCCCCACAATGTACTGATTGGTTTTGCTGGGAGGAATTTCTCTTCATCTCCTTTATTTAAAAAAAAATTTTTTTTGTCAAATGGGAGAGAGAGAAGAGGCAAAAGAGGATAGTGAGATGATACTAAAACAAAAGACAGCAATAAAAATTATTTAAATTTTAAAAACTAAATAAAATTTTTTAAATTGAAATAAAATAAAATTCTAAAGAGAGTAAATGTTTCCAAACACCCTTGCCACCCTAAACCTTGTAGAAAAACCCTGACTTTAACTTATATCTAAAAAGTTATTACATCTTAGCCAAATTAATTGCACACATTGTAGTTTTATTCTCCCTCCAACTTAGCCCTACATCACAATAAAATGCTTTTTCAATGCTGTTTTAAAATATTTCAACTTCTCAAGTAACTAAAGGTCTAACAAATGTTTAGTTTTAGCCAACAAAAAAAGAATTAAGAAGTTATTTTAACCCATTTAAGAAAGAACTCAAGATGAAATTTGAGTTCAAATTTAAAAGAGGAGAACTGTTTGTACTCAGTGTTTAAAATCTGCTTTAGGAATGAGGAGGTCAGGTTCCACCAACCCAAGCAGGATTTCCAAATAAAATGAAGAATAGAGAAGAAATTTTAGAAAGAAGAAACTGATTCTATTTATTCACTACTATAACAGAAAACTGCATTAACAGAAGGCTACAGCTGCACATCTCACATTTAAGAGATTTAACATATTTCACAATCTTGGGAAGAAAATGTCCCTTGATTTTTCTATATAACATAGGATTTCTCCCTCTTCCTCCACTCCCTAGTTTGTTAAGATTCATTAAAAGTTTGCCAACAATTCCTATGGGTTTTTTTTTTTAAAGGAACAGCAAAAGTAGACCCAGAAAAAAAAAATCCATTCATAAAAAGGTCTAGACACAAACAATTAAAAGTAATATTGTTTCAGGATAAAATAGCTACCAATAAACACTTTAGGGTAACAGTATAGGATAAAATGATACTTTGTAGTAGATGCTTTGTTTTTAGAAACCAAAATTGGTAGGAAGAGTTTGCTAAATTAGAAAGCACAATTTTATTTTACTCTGGGCTATTGGGCAAAGATGAAGAAAGAAAAGTCAGTTTGGGGAATGAGGAGCAGGAAGACAGAAGCCTTAAACTAGGCCTTGAAGACTGTGGAGAATTGGAAAGGGGATAGGTAAGGGCAATACAGAGGAGATTAGAAGTTCGTTTAGTTCACATTTGTGTGCCACTTGGTCAATTTAAAATGTATTATACATGCATTGTCTATTTAATCTTCACAAAGGCTCTCAGGCAAATTAATCCAAGTATTTTCCTGTCTTATAAGGAAACTATATCAGAGAAATCAAGTGAGTTCTGCAAGGCCACACAGCACAACCAAGACAAGAACACAGGGCTACTGACGCCAAATCTACTTTCTTTCTATTGTTACATTCTAGCTCCTGAAAAGAGCATTGTTCAGTAAGGAAGAGAGGCTGCTATCTGGATTGGGAAGGTAGTGTGAATTTTTCTCCAGTGTATATTCTGACATGTTCCAATGAATTTATTTCTTGATACTAACAGTTTTCCAGTAACCTAAAATAGCTTTCTATATTCAACAAAATCTCTGACCTTATGCCCAAGGATAGCCATATCAAAATTAGCTTTTATCCAAGATAAGAGGCATTATAAAGAGTGGATAAGCACCTGTTCTAAAGAGTCTATAAGGAGGTTCAAATCCCACTTCTGACAACACCTCTAGCTCTGGCTTCACTTTCCAATTAGTTCAACCTTATACTGTCATCTGCATTGAATTCTTGCCCCCTTGCCCTAATTCAGCTTATCTTTTTCTTTAAAAAATTTTTTTCACAAACATGTTATTTCTCCCTTTCACCCATCTCTACCAAATAAAAGCAAACTTTCACAAAAATATATTATAGTGAAACAAATTCCCATACTGGATATGTCCAAAAATGTACACTTCACTAGGCGATTTATGTGCATCACCTTTGTCATAAGGTGAGCAATAAGTTTCATCTTCACTTCACTCAACTCATGACAGCTTATCATTTGTTGAATTGGCTAAGGTCCTAAAATCTTTCAAAGTTGTTTTTCTTTACAATGTTGTATAAACTGTCCTAGAGGTAGGTAGGTGGCACGGTGGATATGAGATCATAGATTCAAATCTAATCTCAAACACTTCCTAGCTATGTGATCCTAGGCAAGTCATTTAACTCCAATTGCCTATTCTTTATTGCTCTTCTGTCTTGGAACCAATACTTAAAATCAATTCTAAGACAGAAAGTAAGGGTTTAAAAAAAATCCAATTAGTTTATAAATCTTAGATGTCAGAAAAATTTGCTACTAAGAATTTTCCAAGTTATCTCTTCCCATCAAATTTTAGCTGCATTAGTTTTGTTTGTACAAAAGTTTCTTATTTATATAGTGAAAATTGTCCATTTTATCTTCTGTGATCTTCTCTGTCCCTTATTTGGTGATGAACTGTTCTTGGATCAACAGATATGAAAGGCAATTTAGCTTTTTCCTTTTCTGATATCTGATCCTGGATTACTTGATTCTACTTGACTGCTGCTAAATAGCACTAATGAAAGTCACATAACCATGCTAAATCCACTAAACTAGTCATTTAATCTTACCTGGGCTGTTACTACTGCCTATCTGCCCTGCTCTCTCATTTGTTTTTGTATTCCCCAGAGTCTATTCCAGCTAAGTATTGAAGTAAATAGAGTGCTGAACCTGGTCTCAGAAAGACCTGAGACCAAATTCAATCTTAGATACTTTCTAGTTGTGTGACTCTAGGCAAGTCATTTAACCTATCTGCTTCAGTTTCCTTAACTGTAAATTGAGGAGAATAAAAGCACCTGGCTTCACAGAGTTGTGAGGAACAAATAAGAGAATATTTGAAAAGTTCTTAGCATGCTGGCACATAGTAGACACTGCTTATTCCCTTCCTCCTCTATTCCAACCTCTCTTCTCTCCTCAAACTAAATGTATGACATTCTTCTCAGTAGAGGATACTTTTTGGAAAATAAGATTGAGGACATTTATTACAAACTCTTGATTCTCCCTAACTTACATCCCTTTCTCTTCTCTGGGAACTTGACCCTTTATTCATTCTCATTCTTACTCTGTCTGTCTCTGTCTCTCTCTCTCATTTTCAATCACCACTTATTCCATCAGTTTCTCCCCGAGAATCTATAAACATGCCTAGATCTCTCCTATCCTTAAAAACCTTCTATGTTCTATCTCCCCTCCTAGGGAAACTGTATACCTTTGTGGCCTCCACTTTCCCTTCTCCCACTAGCTTCTCAGACTCTTGTAATCTGACCTTGGACCCCACATTTTAACTAAAACTCTCCAAGTTCACCAATGATCTCTTTACTGATAAGCCAACAATCTTTTCCCAATCATCCTTTGGGACCACTCTGCATCATTTAATACTGTTGACCATCCATTCTGGATACTCTCTCTCCCCTTGACTCCTAGTTCTTGTCTGACTGGTCTTTCTCAGGCTCCTTCACTGGATCATCATAGCTGTCCCACTCCTTTTCTATACCTATATTCTAGCACTATACTAAATCCTCTTTTTTCCCCTCTCTGTACTCTTTGGGTGATTTCACCAGCTTCCTTGAATCCAATTACCATTTCAATACAGTTAACTCGCAAATATACCTATCCAGTCCTTATTTTTTCTCCTCAGCTCCAAGTCACCAACTGGCTGCTAGCCACATCAGCACATCCCATAGGTTATCTCAGACATGTTACATTCAACATGCCTGAGACAAAAACTCACCTCTCTTCCTAACATCCTTATTTCTGTTGAGGACACCATCATTCTTTACTTAAGTTCATAACTACAAGTCATGCTCAGCTCTTCACTCTCACTCATCTATTATACCCCATCAGGAGCCAAGTCTTATCAATTCTACTCCTATAAGATGGCACCTCTCCTATCTACCTCCTTCTCATCCTATTTCAAGCCCTTATCACTTCTCACCTGAACTATTGCAACAGACTTGTTTCCCTGCATCTAATTTCTACCCTCTCCAATATATACAACTATTTCTAAAACACAGGTCTAGTCATGTCCCTTCCTTACTCAAGAAGCTTTAATGGCTTCCTATTGGCTCTAGGATAAGCTAGAAACTCCTCTGTCGTTTAAAGCTCTTTATAACTCAGTTCCAGATTATCTTTTCAGAGTACATGTGTGTGCCTTATCATGGAGCATCCCATCATGCACCCACTAAATGACCTAATGTTCCTCATATATGATATTCCCTATCCCACCTTCCAGGCTTTCCCAATTGCCTAGAAACCTCTCCATCCAACTCCTCCTCTTTTTTTTTAACCCCTTACCTTCTGTCTTGGAACCAATATTAGTTCCAAGACAGGAGAGTGGTAAGGGCTAGGCAATGGTGGTTAAGTGACTTGTCCAGGGTCTCACAGCTGGGAAGTATCTGAGGCCAGATTTGAACCTAGGACCTCCAGTCTCTAGGCCTGGCTCTAAATCCACTGAGCTACCCAACTGCCCCTGCAATTCCTTCTCTTGAAACTCCAAAATTCCCTTCCAAGTAAGTTCCAATGTCATTTTCTACAAAAGGTTCTTCCTGTTTCCCAGGCATTAGAACTCTTCCCTACTGGTCTGACTTTATCTATGGACATTTTCTTCCTTCTCTTCCCTTCAAGTAGAAATGTAAGTAACTTGAGGGGAGGGAAGGAAGTTTTCTTTTCTAGGGCTAGGCATAGTACCAGGCACCCAGCAGATATATAATAAATGTTTGCTGGACTAAGTTAAATTTTTATATAAAGGAATCTCACAAGGAAGGGACTTAGGAAATGTTAATAACGCCCATTAAAGGAACTGGAAATATTTGGCCTAGGAAATAGAAGCCTTGCAGCAAAGGTTCTTAATTGAGGTGTGACCTAGTCTAAGGACACTGATGGAAGTGAAGATATACTGTCTGAGGAAATGAAGACTTAGAGAATCATGTTAGCTAGAGGGCTGAACTAAGAGCAATGAAATGAAGTTTCAGAGAGACAACTTTAAATTTGAGATAAGGAAAATCTTCCTAACCATTAGTGATATCCACTGTACTCAGTGTACACTGAGAGCTGTACTCATGTTTACTGGGTTCATAATCACCAGTGACACTGGATAATCCCTTTTCTGGGAATGCATAGATGGAATTCTTGTTCAGATATAAGTTGGATGAGATTGCTTTTTAAGTCTCTTCCAATTGAGACTGTCATTTTCTAAGTATCAGTTAATATTGTCTATTGAGTCCTAAACAGGCTACAAATAGGTATTGGTCAGCCAATTGCCCAATTCAATTTTCAAGAAAAGAAAATTTTGTGATGCACAGAAATTCCAAAGGCATATCCTAATATTTTCTAAGTGTTATATCCTCCAAGTATCTATTTCAATAATAGAACTATATTTCTAGACTAATGAATAATTAACTGAATTTTTAAAAAGTAAAATCAGCCTCTCACTTCACACAAATCAAATGCTTGAAAGCTGTTAATCTCCCTGTCTCAAGTCTTTCCATACTACAATCCATCCTCTACTCAGCCACCAAAGCGACCTTCCTAAAGAGTAGATTTGATCATCTTATCCTCTACCCTCCCTCCCCTAATAAACTACAATAGGTCCCTATCACTTCCAGGATCAAATATAAAAACCCTATTTGGATTTAAAAACCCTTTATAACCTACCACCTTCCCAGTCTTCTTAGATTTTACTAATGGCATTGCCTTCCTACCTATTCTTTACTAGAGAAAATCCATCTCCTTATAAACTCCATAAATTTTCACTAGCTGTACTCATGTCTGGAATCGTATCCCTCCTCATCTGTCTCCCAATTTCCTTGATTTCCTTCAAGTCTTAAGTTAAAATCCAACCTCTCACAAGAATTTTTTTCTGTCCCCCTTGATTCTAGTTTCTTCCAGATGAGATTACAATCTATCAACCCAGTATGGTTGTCCTTCATACTGGAAGAGGACCAAAATGGCATCACTATGTTGGGGTCAATGTACAGAGTGTCCAACTGTAGCTGATTAGACCAATATGAGCTTGGAAGGCTCTACCTTGGGTTGGGTATAAATACCCTTATGAACATCTTGGATGGACATGTCTTTAAATTTGTATATCTCACATTTCTTCTGAACTACTGCAATTGTGTTTCGCTCATAGAATACAGCACTTTCATTAATGTAGGCATGCCATACCATGCCTAGAGACCTGTATATCTTGTACATAAATAGTTGTTTGCATACTGTCTCTGAAATTTCTATTTTTGTCCTTTTTTTAATCCCCAGTGCTTAGCACAGTACCTGGCACATAGTGAGCATTTAATATTTGTTGACTAAGCATCTGTTGCTTAGATAACAGAATTGGAATAAAATAACAGGTTTTAATTTAATTCTCCTATGAAAGATCCATATCTTTCCATTATTAAAAATTAATTTGAAAGTAAAATAATTTTTTCTGCTCCAACTTTCTTGATATTATTTTTGCAATAATCTGAAATTTTGAAATTGATTTTCACAATTTTCTCCTATTTCTATATCACAGACTAGTCATTGCAATAATCTTCTTACCAAAAAAAATAGCTTGGGGGCAATTAGGTGGCTCAGAGAGCTAGGTCTAGAGCTAGGAGGTCCTGGGTTCAAATTTGACCTCAGATATATCCTAGTTGCATGACCCTGGGCAAGTCACTTGACCCCATTTGCCTAGCCCTTACTGCTCTTCTGCCTTGGAGTTGATGATACTTAATACTGATTCTAAGATAAAAGATAGGGTTTTTTGGGGTTTTTTTAAGTCTTGGATTTTAGTACTTCAAGGATGTAACTCAGTTCAAAGGCCAACTGGATAAAAACTGTTCAATTTAAGAAGTCTTTATCTACTTCCAATCTCAAATTTAAAGCAGGCATTTGCCTTCAGTGACGTATAATGTCTACAGAACAGAATACAAAGCACACAGAAGTACAAGCTCTTGGCAAACCCAAACTGATAATATCCTTTCAAAAGTGTATAATCTGTATTTCTGAGATTGAAAATGTTATTCATCTTTAAATAAAATTCATATTTATGGATATATGCCTGAAAATTCATAAGAAGCATTAATCTAGACATTTAAATTTTTTAACCTCTTATTCAAATCTTTCCATTTTTTTGAATGAAGTATATGGTAAATTAAAGTGTTTTTTTAATCCCATTTTGCCTTTAGAAATCTAAAGCTTGAAAATCCCTCCAAAAAGTTTTAACTACTACCATTCTTGCCTGGTAAGAGATATTCCACATTCGAATCCTCTCATTAAGGGTAAATACAAGAGAAATAAGCGATTTTCTAGAACCTTATGAAGTGAGTAAAAAAAAAGGTTGCTGAAAGAATGCGGTGCTGCCACGTATTTCCCTTCCCCCCACTTATTCCTCCTCCAAGAAACAGAGCTCAAACAAGAAACAGTTAAGTTAAAGCGCAGGATCTTTGGCTTCTCACATCAATTCCAAGAGTTGACTCTCCATTTAACAACCCATTCTTTAAAAAAGAAGAGGACAAACTTGGAATGATCTCGAGTCTAACCTAAATGTGCTGCTGAATTTTTTTAAATTGTATTTTGTTACCAGATTTCTTTGAAATACGAACTGCTGCAGCCATCTATCCCATAAAAGTGAATTATTCAGGGACTTTGTAATTTAGGAGGATTATAGCATCTCATATTAATTACTTTACACACATACACAAAGCGTTTTAAGTCACATTATCCACTCTAGGTACTATCCCAAACAAAGGCTGAACTTAACAGATGAAATCTTTAAAATAGACACAACACTCCATGCTACCCGCAGTCTTAACAAAACTTATTGCAAACCGAACTCGCTTCAGAGAAGATGACTAAGAAGAAGGAAGGAAATTTTAAAAAGAGGAAGATTTCCTCTGGCTAGCTTGTGTCAACTTGTGGCTATTTCCTTTGCGTGCACGAAGTCCCGAAACCTCGGGCCCTGAACTTAAACTACACGGCTGAGATTTTCGCTACATTCCTCTGAACACAGTAGAAGAGTTCGAGGCCGGACTTTTCTGGGCACGTCTATTTCCAGAGACCTGATACCAGATGAAGAGACCAAAGAGAGCCTATCTTGGGGCAGGACCCGCAGCTTGGGGGGGGGGGGGGGGGGAAGGGAGGGAGGGAGGAGGGAGATTCAGAACTTTCAGTCAGCCTTGCTCCGTCGCCTCATGCTAGCCATCTGCTTGGCAGGCCAAGAAATCCACGCCCTGTTCCCTCTACCTCCCCCCTTCCGTTCTCCCACCCATGCCCTGGTAAGGGACACTCCAAGGGAGAGGGGAGGACAGGTATGGAAGAGGCGTCAGGCAAAAGGTCTGGGGCAATAGCCCGGAAAGAAAATTCAAGAAGGTGGGTCCAGATCCCTAAAGAATTCGGGCTGCTCCACTGCTCAAATGGAGGGGGGAACTGTAGGGGAGGGACCAAACTGTGAAGGGGGGGGGGCATTCAGCTCTTAGGCGACGCATGGGCAGAGGGAGGGAAAGAAGGAAAAAGTAAATGATGAGGGTATAGAGGGAAGAGAAAAGTGAGGATGGGGTGGAAGGAAAGGAAGAAAAGGGAACAAGGGAAGCCCTTGGAAGCTGATGGGGTTCCAGGAGGGTGCAATCCTCCCGAACGGATGAGGATGGAGGAACAACTAGGTATGGTGATAAACAGAAGAGCGATCCCCCCCACCCCACCAGCCCATAATAACTTGCACATCCCACCCCCCAGCCCAAGTGAATCAGAGAGGAGAGGGAGCGCTGGGCTTCTCCAAGGCCCTGGAGACTGGTGACAGCGAGGCGCCTCTCACCTGGGTAGGCAGTGGGGTAGAAGCTGTTCGCCCGCCCCCACCTCTTGCGCACACCCCGCTTTGCCCGTAATCTAAAGGACTCTCACCCCTCCAGCTGGCAGCGGGCACGACTGAGCAGTAGAGGGAGCCCGTAAATCCTTTTATAGCCTCAGGCGGCGCGCGAGTCCGCCCCGCCCCTTCACTGAGAGGCCGGAGGCGGGGCCTCTCACTCCTGCTTCCAAGCTGGACCCGTTCTACGTGAGCTAGATCACACCAGCAACTTGGTGCGCAGGCGCTGTGGCCAGCTAGCCCATCCCAGACAGCCGGCAGTGGAGAGTGGGAGGAGAGCAGCCGACTTCTTTGGAAGTAGGAGGGTCTGGAGCCCAAGTGGAACGTAAATGCGCGTGCGCAAGGCTTCCCCCGTTAGCCCGTGGGTTAGGCTGAGTACACATACTCGCCCACATCCCCGCCTTTAATTCCAATTTAAGCGCCCGAGGTCTTCTTTAGTGGAAAGTCCATTGACTGCCTCGGGCCACGCCTGCGGGTGCCCTCTGCAGCAGTGAAAGTAAGAAAAAAACTGAATAGAAAGAGCATAAGGGAGAAGGGGGATAGGGGAAGAAGAGCCAGGATTGCAGAGGGATGGATGCTCCCCGCCAAACGAGTGTTTCAGATTCGCTCTGGAGGTCTCTAGGCTGCCTCTCGCTCCATCATCTGGGAAGGTGTCCTGTCTGTGATATTCTGGGCGAGTCACTTACCTGCTCAATTCCCCGGCTGGAAAATGAGATTATTAACAGCTCCTACTCTTCAGAGTTGTTGTGAGGGTCAAATAAGACTTAATTGTAAACCCTTAGGACAATGCCTAGTACCTAGTCAGAGCTATATAAACGTTAGCTATTAAACATTCCCTAGTTGGGAGAACCAGAGCAACTCATTTGACTTCTTCCTACCTCAGTTTCCCCAACGATTCTCACAACAACCTTGAGAAGTCTCAAGGTTGTTGTGAGAATCGTTAAGTGCTTAATAAAATTTCAGTAGCATTATAAAACTAAAACTGTTTGCCTAGGAAACGTCAACAAGCCTAGGGAAGTTAAGTGATTTACCAAAAATCAAACAGTATGTATGAGCCAAAGATGGAATTTGAACCCGGCACCTCTGACTGTAAAAGTAATTTTTCCACTATCTCAAGAATCAACAGGTTTCTGTAAGGTCCTGTGGAGCTAGAGGCTCAGGCTCTGAATCTTACTTCTTCCACTTTATAGTCCTGTGACCTCCAACTTTTCCCTTAACTACTCAATTTTTTCATCTACACACAATGAGAGCATTGGATTTAGATAACCTCTAAGGTTCACTTTCCAGCTAGTCCGGAACTGCCCCTCCCTCTCTTGTTAGAAGCATCTCCTTTCTCAGATTACCTTGATTTTACTTATCAATTAGTCTTGTTAATAATTGTGTAAATGGGGAGCAGCTGGGTAGCTCAGTGGATTAAGAGCCGGGCCTAGAGACGGGAGGTCCTAGGTTCAAATTTGACCTCAGACACTTCCTAGCTGTGTGACCCTGGGCAAGTCACTTGACTCCCATTGCCTAGCCCTTACCACTCTTCTGCCTTGGAGCCAATACACAGTATTGACTCCAAGACAGAAGGTAAGGGTTTTATAAAAAAAAAATAATAATAATAATTGTGTAAATGTTGTTCTCCCTACTCCCCCAGGAAAATATCAGGTCACACACACACACACACACACACACACACACACACACACACACACACACACAGAGGTTGTCCTCAAGGACAGTTTCATTTTTGATTGTTCTAAATTCCTAGTACATGTTGCCTTAAAAAGGCTTAGTATATGTTGAAGTAAAGCCTCAAGTAAATGAGTCATTCCTCTCTTCAATCTCCATCTGGACTCAGCTGCCAAGACTTGAGACTGTTTTGAGAAAAGGTCCACCTACCATGGTTCAACTCAATTACATTCTGTTCCTTTAAGTCTATTGTTTACATGACAGGAAACAAATATACCTAAATAGATTCCTAGAGGCAATAAGGAACTAGTGTAAGAAAAGCATTACCTCTTGCTGAATAAGTATTAAAAGAGATGCACACCCATGACCCTTTATCTCAGTGGTCTGGAACTCCCACCATCACTGCAGATCACAAGCCCTAAACATCTTCAGTTTGTTGTGGCATCATCTAGTGGCCAGCCTTTTGGTGGTGTAGGTCTCTAGTCTTGGAATGACTCTGGGACAAGAGACAGTCTGTTGCTGGTCAGAAACTCAAAACCTTTACATCTTGGCAGGACTTGCCAGAGTGAACTCTCCTGTGACATAATTTTCAAGAAACAGCAGGGAAGACCCCTAAAATCTTGTGCCTTTGAATAAATTCAGCTGAGTGCAAGTGCAGAATATAGCCCAACTTTGGGTGCAAGCATAATGAGGAAATAGGTGGCCTATATCTCAATGGGAATATGGCCAGTAGGAAAGTTAGTCACTGCATGGCAGCAAGTCAACAGTGAACCTTGAATGATAATTAGACAGTGATCAAGGAAATACAGCACCCATCCTACATGAAAGGAAGTTGAAGAGACTATCCCAGTGCCCTGAGACAAAATCCTGGCTGTCCAGATGCTACTTAAGGTTCTGACCCAGATGGCACTTTTGAGCAACAATGAAGCACAATGAAACAAGTGGGTTTAACCTAACCTTTTAAACATTTTAAAAAATATATTTTGGAAGTAAGTTGCCTATACTAGTACCCATGTAATCTTGAAAGACTTAATCTTCCAATAAATCAGAGGACATAAATGGAGGACATAAAAGATGACCCAGGTAAGAGCCACACAGAAGGAAAGGGGTATTAATGAATCTCCACTGTTAGACAAATGATCTAATGTGGTTCAAATGAATTGATTTAAGAAGTGGTGGAATATTGATTTATAGGAAGCAATACACATCTAATGATAGATAATAGCTCTCTTTCTTCCCACAGCTAGCCTTTTTTAGTAGTTTTCTATCAGGCCAACATTTATTCCTTGAATATATAAAATGCAATATATTGGTCATAAAAATCTCCAATCAATATTTTCAGGAAAGAGAAAGGTTATTCTAAGAAATCTTCAGTAACCCCAAGTATGGGATACATTTTTAAATATACCACTCTAATAAAAACCATCAGTTGCATTTCAGAAAAGTGCTCCTGTTTGTAAACAAAGAACACCCAATTTGGTTGTTTGAAGCAAAGCCTAGTCAGTCCAGGCATTCTTCCACCCAAATCAGCTTTCCAAGGGCACAGACAGCCAAGTAAAAATGCCAGAAACACAAGCTTTATTTGGTTAAGAAGAGAGTTGAAGAAATCCCTAGTGTGTTCAGTTGAATAATTATGGTGTGTTCTGTATAGAGAATGGTGTATTTTGCCTTCCTGTCTCTTGGCTCAGTGTCAGGGCAAAAGTGCTGACTGAGGAATCAGACCCTTATGCTCTTCCCAGCCCCTCTGATAACTAGGTGTGACACTGAGCAAATAACTTAAGCCCTCTATGCCTAGATTTCTTCATCTGTCAAAAAGTATTAATAATACCAGTTTTACCCTTCTCATTAAGCTGTGAGGATAAAATGAAATAATAACAAGATGAACAACTATACTTGCAGTCAGGAAAAACCAGAACTGTAACCACAGCAAGACAATCTGAGCCTTGCCCTAGGGTACTGAAATAGAGAAGGTTGGCTTTCACTCCAGCAGGTAAAACAGCTGATATTTTCTCTAATTAATGAGAATAATTAGGGGGAAATAGAAAAGTTTGAGGCATCATCTTAGGGTCTTCCCTCCACTAAGTCCAAAACAAACTAATTTGAGAGTATCTTCCATGCCACTTGCCCAAGGTGCATTTTGGAGTGCTTGTCCCAGGCAATAGCATTTCAAATGCCTCCTCAAACACTTACAAGCAGCGTGATCTTGTAAATCAGTCACTTAAGTCTTCAAAGCTCAGTTTGCTCATTTTTAAAATGCAGATAATAACAGAATTGTGAGGGAAATATTTTGCTAACTTTAAAATGTAGAAATGAAAATAACTAATCCATAAAAATGCTTTGAAAGCTATGAAGTACTATGATTAGCTGTTGTCTCTAGAAAAGAAATAAATCCAATCCAAACCACACAAAATGCAATGTTTATGAAGTGCAAGACATATTAAAATGTGAGCTCCTTTTAGGGAAAGGGTGGTTTGCCCCAGATGCAGAGCATCTGGCATACAGTTGGTGCTTTATAAATACTTTAGCTATTGACTGACTGAATGACTACTAGGCACTGGGAATAGACATAAAAACAGAGGAACTGATATTAATTCAGAAGTGAAGAGTATGCAAATATATACAAAAAAGAAACACAACGTGATTTCAGGAGGGAACAACTGAATTCAAGAAAAATGTGGAATATGGCTTGTGTTTCTGTGTTATTTGGTAGGTCAAACCAACTCATGCTCCAGTGACAGTGGCTAAAGCTAACAGCATATTTCCAAGGTTGCCTTTTGGGTCTTCTCCAGTCCAGTTTAGTGAATTTTGGACCTAGATGTATCATGACTTTGTAGCAATCTGTAAAATGGGGATGGGTGATAATATTAACCTGTTTGTGACTTTAGAGGAAAAGAAAAATGCTGTGATGTTTACTTACCTAGCCTATTCTAGTAAGCAGTAATACAGTCTTGGGCCAACCTAAAAAGAGGTGAAACTCACCTCAAACAGTAATTCATTGCTCCTTATGTGGATGCTTCCATGGAAC
The DNA here is from genome assembly GCF_027887165.1 of Monodelphis domestica. Taxonomy (NCBI): domain Eukaryota; kingdom Metazoa; phylum Chordata; class Mammalia; order Didelphimorphia; family Didelphidae; genus Monodelphis; species Monodelphis domestica. Next base: position 54,282,493 of record NC_077227.1, read on the forward strand.
TGTTACACTTAGTAATAATAGTGTAATGATGGGGAGTAGAAGAAGGGTGGAGGGGAAGTCTTCTCTACAAAGAGAGGAATATGTGCTGCTTTGGGGTGTTCACAAGCTTCCCCCTTGAGTCTTCTTGAAAACTGGCAACAAGATGGAGTCTGCCAATGGGCTTACTCTCTAGATGTAAATAAACGAGATTGAATTCGCTATCTAACTGCTTATTTGATTTAATTGTTGATTGGGGTAAAGGGGAAGAGGTTAGAGGGATGGTAGGTCGCCCTAAATCTTTTTCTAAATAATCTAATTACTGAAGTAAAAGGTTTTCTCATAGGCAGGGGAGAGGTAGAGAAGGGGAGAGCACTGGTCACCGATTTGAGGCCGATATCTCAATAGTTCATGGAATGAAAGTCTTCAGAGAAATGAAGTTTTCTTGACAGGAACCAGGGGTGTTTTAAACAAGAACCCACAATGTTAAGATTTCCGTCAGTGTCAGAAATCTCCATAGGTGTCTTGAAAATGGCCCAGAGAAACAGCTCCTCCTTCCATTCCCTTTTGGGTCTCCACCCTCAAGACCCCCTCCTCAGGAGAATTTCCCAGAGGTCCTTGTTCAGTTCCCAACTGCTGTTCATGCTTCATGCACTGTAGAGCTCTCAACTTCCATTTCCCCCAAACAGTTCTTTTGTTCTACTCCCCATCATTACAATAGCTAGCATTTATACAGTGCTTTAAGGTTTATAAAGTGCTTTAAAAACATTGTCTTATTTGATCCTCACAACAGTGGGAGAAGGGTGCTATTATCATATATATTTTACAGATGAGGAAATGGAAGCAATATGAGGTTAAGTGACTTGTCCAAGGTCATGCAGCTAGTGTCAAAGACTGAATTTGAGCTCAGATTTTCCTTATTCCAGGTTCAACACCCTATCTACTGTACAATCTAGTTGCCTTATGTATTCCCAAATTATCCTTATATGAGTACATGTCATGTATCATCTCTTCCCCCCCCCCCCAAAAAAAAAGAATTTGAGCTCCTAGAGGACAAACTTTTGACTTTATATTAGGCAACTAGGTGGCAAAGTAGAAAGAAAATTGGGTTTGGAATCTAGAAGACTTATGTTTAAATCTATCCTCAGACACTAGCTGTATGACCCTAGACAGGTCACTTAACCTCTGTCTGCCTCACTTTCCTCAAATGTTAAATGGAGATAGTAATAGCACCTATATCAGAGACTTATTATAAGGATCAAGTAAGGTAATAATTCTAAAGTACTTGGCACAGAACCTGGCCACAGTAAACACTATATAAAAGTTAGCTATTATTATTATTATTACTAAATACTAGCAAATGCTTATTCTCTTCTTTTTGAATCTCTACTGCCTATAATAACATATATATGTCCCATATATTAATACCCTGCTACAATACTGTAGTATATATATTGTATATAATAGTATATATACTCTCTATAAATATATACATATACATATATAATATAGTTTGTATAGTAGTATGTATGTTTATATGCCATAGTATATATACTGTGTATATATAGATCTGTGTATATATGTAAATATATACAAACTATAGTAGAGAGTTAATACATTTTTATTGAATTGAAGGCCAATAATGTCAGCATTCTTGATAACTAGGCAGAATGGATCCCATCCTACCTACAACCAATCAACCAATTAACCAGCCTAGAGTAAGCTCTGACTGCCAGATCCTTCTCATCCTCTATGACTCTTGTCCACATCTCATAAATCTTCCACAGGAATCCATCCAATGGACTATATTTGCAGATAATCCCTTCTATATCTTGACATTCCTTTGGCTGTGGTAGAACATGCAGTCTGTCCCTCTGTTGTCTCTTGCTCTCCCTATATGACCATTTTACCTCCTCTTTCAGGAAACATCACTTTGATGATATTTTAGGTTCCATATCAGGTGCGTAATTCTTCATTGATTGGAAGTCCTGAAGTCTGTCCATCACTCTTCCCTCTATTGTCCTTTGGGTGACCCACAAATTAATCTTTCAGGGAGTGTAGTATTCCATGATTCATAGTTTCTAAGAAAAAGAGCACCACTGGAAGAATACTGGTTTTAAAATATGAACCTTTGCCTCAGGGAAAAGCTTGGGGTCATTCAAAACATTTCACAATTTCCCAAATGCAGTCCAGCCAACTCCTCTTTTATTTAATTCATTGTCCATTTGCAGTGTTTGTCCCAAAAATATGTACTGATATATTATCTCTAAGGGTTGTACATCCAACTACTTATCACAATCTGAGATAATAGGCTTCGTAAATGGTATTAATTATTAAAGAAAACTCATTCCTGTAGAAGCCTCTCCTAGGTCTTTTCATATAATGTTCCAGGTTCCAGGGCAAGCAAAAGACTTCCAAAATCTTTTTTTTTTTTAAGTGGCTTTAAAGGTCTAAAGAACTTCATTATAATTAATTAAGCCCACTTGTTCTTCTCTGCTAAAATCCTTTAATGCCTCATTGTGACACAGAAGTGGCATCTGAGTCAGGGCTGTCACTAGCACCTGAGCAGCCTGGATTTTGACCTAGGGCACAGACAGGATCTCCTCACAAATGTAACAGGGAGAAAATTCCTAATTACTCTAGAGCTTGTCTTATTGGCCCATGTGCTTCATCCCACTGGAAAAGCTCCAAATTTTTCTTAACCTGCAGGTCTCCTAGTCAAGGAGGGACCTATGAGAAAGAATGCTATCCACATCCAGAGAAAGAACTGTGGGAGTAGAAACACAGAAGAAAAACATTTGATTGATCACGTGGTTCGATGGGGATGTGATTGGGGATGTAGACTCTAAATGATCATCCTAGTGCAAACATTAGTAATATGGAAATAGGTCTTGATCAATGACACATGTAAAACCCAGTGGAACTGCTCTTTGGCCATGGGAGGGGGGGTGGTATTGATTCTAAGACAGAAGGTAAGGGTTAAAAAAAAAAGAAAGAAAGTAAGGATTTGAAAAAAAAATCTAGTCTCCTACAGTAAGTAATCAAAGAAGAAAAAAGAATATATGTCACATGTTTATGTCAAATGGGTCAAACCATCAATATTACCTCCCTGCAGACTATGGAAATGATGACCCAGCCTGTGAAACCAAGATCCCCAGGAATAGCAGTTCCTTACCCCTTCTCCCTAGACTACCAGCCTACATTCCAAACTGGCTCTGCAGCTGCCCTCAAAGGAAGCAATCTCTGTAGTGATGGAGTCTTTTCCTGGCATCCCCACCACTACCAACAACCAAAAAACCACAACCAGTTTCTATTGTTAGTAGATAAGCCCAAGAACCCTGAAAATAGCAATGCCCTACAGATCAGTAACCCCACTTCTGTACCATTCTTTGCAGTCAACATTCAATGAAGCAACCTTTATATCAGTCATCCAGCAAGTAATTCTGAAGAAGCAACAGTCCCTACTACTTCAGAAGCCAGAGATAATAAAGACCCCCAAAGAAAATTCTTGATGCCACTATCATTGGTGTTCCAATTTTTTAAAAAGTGAACATAGTTTTATCAATGAAGATGACTGAATTTCTCCATCGGGAGCAGCTGGGTAGCTCAGTGGATTGAGAGCCAGGTCTAGACATAGAATGTCTTAGATTCAAATGTGTCCTCAGAGACTTCCTATCTGTGTGACCCTGGGCAAGTCACTTAACCTTTATCACCTAGCCCATACCACTCATCTGTCTTAGAACCAATACACGGTCTTGATTCTAAGTCAGAAGGTAACAATTTTTTTTAAGAAAGAAGAAAGAAAAGAAATGTCTCCATTGTGTGACCAATAAGAGAGCAGACTACACATTTTCTCTGATTCTTACAACTTCTCAATCCTCTCCAACATAATTATATGCAAGGAGTAAACAATTACAGCTTTCTTCATGGAGTAAGACACCAATACCCCTAAAGAGGTAAAATTTGATGATCTGTCAGCAGAAAAGGTTAATCCCTAATCTCTAAACACTCACCAACACACTCTGCCCCCACCAAGGTCTGTATTTCTGGCCTGACTAGAGGAGAGCAACCAAGTAGGAAGATAAATATACTGAAATGAAGGACAATCTGGAAGTAAAGAAGCAAAATCAATAATGTTAAAGAATATGTCATCTCTAAACAAGCAAAACACATCCATCTTGGAGACAGGATGCATGGACACAACTTGGAGATTGTAGGCTCTTAGAAGAACACAATAATTCAAAAAAACCTGAACACTATAATGTAAGAAATTGTACAAGAAAACTGCCTGCAACTTCTCTGCCCAGAAAACAGTGCCGGTCAAAAAAGAAATAAATAAAAACCCTATCTGGAAATCTCCAAAACACCTAGTAATTAAAGTCACCAATTCTAGTGACAACACATTCTTTAAGAGTCCAGGAGAAAGACCTTAAAATATAAAGGAAAACACATTTGAATAACACGAGACAATTCTGCACCCATCAGAAACTACAAAAGGGAATGGCGAGTTCTGAAGAACAAAGGAGCTCAAAATGAGACTGAAATTGATATTCTTTGCAAACCTAAGCCTAGTCATCATTGGGGGGGGAAAATCATTCAAAAAGAGAAGAATTTGAAGCATTCCTACAAAGAAAATCAGACTGAACACATTATTTCCTTTATAACCCAGACAACAGAAATGCAAGAAAAGTCAACAAATATAGGAACCAAGGAATAAAATAAATGAAATAAAAATTATCCCCCCTCCCCTGGGGGGGGGGGAAGAAGGAGGAGGAGGAGGGGAATGGCATTAAAGAAGATTTGGTGCTGTCTCCTTTGCTGCTATATGCTACAGAGCACTGGACCTTTCCATTCAATCCTGAAGCTGAAATCTCTTATAATATGTTGTCTTCTCCTTCTTCCCTTATTAGGATGTGAATTTCTTGAGAGTAAGGACTATTTTGCTTCACACCAATCTTTACACATAGTAAGTAAATGTTTTATCAATCATTAAATAGTTAAAAGAGTAATTAGATTAGAAAGAGCATAGAAAAATCAAGAAGCATGGATAAGTCAAAAAAAATTAACCTCTATATCAAAAAGTGCATTTGTTTATTTCCCATCTTCAATCCACTTTTCAGAATGGAGTCTCTCACTTCCCTGTTCTGTCTACTGCCCCAGAATAGATCAAATAGACTTTTTTTTTAAACCCTTACCTTTTATCTTAGAATCAATACTGTATATTGGTTTCAAGGCAGAAAAGGAGTAAGAACTAGAGAATGAGGGGGTTAAGTAACTTGCCCAGGGTTACACAGCTAGGAAATGTCTGAGGTCAAATTTGAACCCAGAACTTCTTATCTCTAGACCTGGCTTTCAATCCCTTAGAGGTCATTTTTTTCCCTACCTTCTCATTTTTTTTCTATTTTTTGATAGCTTTTATTTTTATATCACATTTCCATTTAAATTGCTCCCTTTTCTCTTATCCAATAAGACATTTCTTGGAACAAGGAATAAAACAAAAATGGAAAAAAGCAATTCAGGAAAACTAACCAACAAAGAAGCCAATTGTGACAGCATATACAATGTTGCACACCCATATTTCCCCACTTCCACGAATGAAGGAAATAGGTGTACATTTTCTCATCTTTTCTTTGGAGTTTAATCTTAGTCATTACAGACAAACAATGCTTTCTGTTTGTTTTATTTACATTGTTGTAGTCATGGTGTATATTGGTATTCTGGTTCTGTCTCTTTTACCCTTGTGCTCAGTTTATTTTTATTGTATCCCCTGCTGTCCCCTTCTCCTTTTACCTCCAATCTTTCCCAACAGCATGGTCTTTTCTGGTGAGTCTTGTCTTCTCGTTAGGTGGCCAACATATTTAAGGTTCAGCTTCAGTATCTGACCTCCCAGTAAATAGTCTGAATTAATTTCTGTAAGTATTGTCTGATTTGATCTCTCTGCTGTCCAAGGGACTCTCAAAAGTCTTCTCCAGCACCGCAAAATCAAAAGCTTCAGTTCTGAAGTGCTCTGCTTTCCTGATAGCCCAACTCTCACAGTTACAAATAGCTACCGGAAAAACCATAACTTTGACTATATGGACCTTTTTCATCAAGGGGATGCCTTGCTTTTTACTATGCTGTCCAGATTGGCCAGAGCTTTCTTTTCAAGGAGTGTCTTTTGAGTTCATGGCTGCAGTCACTGTCTGCAATGATCTTTGAGCCCAAGAATGGAAAATCAAATGCTTAATCTCTTCATTTTACAGATAAGGAAACTGAGACCCAAAGAGATGAAATGACTTGCCCAAAGTCATACAGTAAACAGATGTTAAAGCTGAGGTTTAAAGCCAGGTCCTCCCACTCTAAATCGAGCATTCTTTCCACAATACCAAACTATTCAGCTTCGAGACAGCTTAGAAGATGAATGTCTAATGAGAAATCTCATTTCCTGTAAAAAGTGGGAGCAAGAAGCAGACGGTGAACATACAGAAATTGAAATCACTGCAGAAATTGTATGTGATTCTCTTAAGCAGAATGATTGTTGATATCATGGTCCTGTGTCCTCATGGTTCCAGAAACTCCTTGGTAGTAGTCTCTCGGAAGCCGAGAATGACGATTGTCTTTGTGCATGTGTGCACAAAGATACTTGTGTGTGAATGAGATTTAAGTGGAAAAGTCGATGCACAGAGACAGTCCCACTCTCTCAGCGTTGGAAGCCTGGGTCCAGTGGCACGAAAAGTCATTACACCTGGAGACTTCCTCAGCTGCATTGGGTGGCCGTGTTGTCTTTTGTGCTCTAACATGCCCTGTTAGAGTGCTTTGCTGCGTGGCCATCTCAACTGTTGAACCTTCTTGTTGGTTTCTTCCACCTGTTCCAGAAACTCCATGGTGCGTCTATATGGCTTGTGTACTTGTCTATCCCTGAAACCCTGAAAAGGGGAGCTGTTCAAGTGGACCAATACCCATGCCAGCAGGCTGCTTGTTACAGATGTACTGCTAATAACTAGTAGAAAGGGAAAGGTATGGCTTAAAGTCCTAGTCATCCTTTTCTTCTTTTCCCTTCAAGGTCCATGTACTACTCATATATCTTGTGTCTTATCCATAGTCAAATCAATCCATGCTATCCCCAAGGGTGACCCCCCAAAAATCCCAGAACTGTGCATCCCTGAGGAAATACTGTACCCCAACAGTGTAGCATCCCAAGCATATTCACATCTATGAAATATAAATGACTGTATGGCTACTGTGTCTCCAAGCATAAGGTTATACCAATGAGGCTTGTGAATGTAACCTTGAACTGGCCATGCGGCCCTGGGCTAAGACAAACTCATTAACATGCTGGGACTCAATTCCCCGGGAAAGCACCAAGGTTTGCAATCTACACGCCCAAAGGTGTTCCCTCTACCTTGCCACCCAATCTTAAGTGTCTATACTTTGTGATGTGGTTACTACATCCTTGGGAGTACCGCCCAAGCAGGACAGGATTAAACTCAGAGGCAATCCCATGAACCTCCTCTTGGCCTTTCTCCCTTCCATGGAGCTCCACTGGGCTCCTCAATGACTCTGTCTCTCTCTCCTCTTGACCTTCTCCTTCCCTGAGGCTGTAACCGTCTAGGCTTGCATTTCCTATCTTAATCTCCTCCTCCACCTCGTGTTCCTTTGTACTCATACTCTCCAATCAAAGGGAGTATCTTAGGTCTGCCTGCCCTATCCAACCACCCTGGTTCTCGGTTCCTACCTCCCATCACAAAGGTGAGCCCCTTCCCTTGTGGGACCCTGCTGGTCAGGGAAGTCCATTAAGGAAAACCCCACACTTGGCACCCCGGATTTGGGAGCGAAATTCCTTTGTCACAGGCATTCGAGCACGTGCAACTGGAGGAGTGATCATCGAGGTACGGAATCACAAAGGCGTGACCTTGCAGGTGGCCTCTGAAGGTGAGAGACGTCTTTTATTTCCATTTCTTATTTTAGAAATTATCTAGAACCGCGTGTCTATAAGCCTCATCATCTACTAGTCACCTCAGACGGGTAATGTCTCTGATTGAACAGAAAGGTATTGAGATCTCTGAAGCATTGCTTAAGTGGGCACTGAAGCAAAGCCTGAATTCCCAGCAAGGGGAGTTCCCAAAGTGCAGCTATGAGATCTGATGGGTGAAAGAAAAAACGAGGCCGTGTCAGAAAGAAAGACAGAAAGTATCGCAGGTCAGTTGGAACACTTGGGACACTACAAGGATGGCCTTGATGGCACAACCTGTGCAGATTTCAGGCATCACAGGTGCTGGAAAGCCAAGCCTCAGTCTAACCCTATTTCTCAAAATGAGGAAGGTCCCTCCACCTGTGGAGGAAGAAGCCTCTGCTCAAACCTACCTCTTAGGGCAGATGGCCGAGAGAGCGCCATGGGCAAGTCTAACACTTTCTCCTAATCTTTTCACTATGGAGGATACCATTCTAAAAAGCGCAGAAGCCATGATGTTCAATGCGTTTGGCTCACTGCTCACTCCTCTACCTTTTAAAACGTGGGAAATGAGGCAAAGGGCGTTAAACGCAAAGCCATTTCAGCATCCCGATCATAAGGTAGAAGAATCTTTCCAAATGCAAGAGGAAGTCCCTTCCTCGGAAGCTTTCAGCCTTCTCCAGCCACCTTCATCCTTTAAGGCTTCTTGTCTTGTGCAGCTCGCCCCCTCCCCCGCAGAACTCTGCAAGCCAAAAGGGCAATAAGGAGGCTACAGATAGCCCCCTGCAAAGGAGAAGCAGGATTTCTAGATTGTGCCATAGCATGCAAAAATATGGGAAACTCAGCATTACAGAGCTGATCAAAACTCTTTAGCAACAAATTTTACACCAGATGATTGGAAATTAAGGAAAATATTACCTGCTAAGAGCACATGGATTCTGATTAAAGTGCTACATTAAACAAGGAGGATTGACTTCTCTCTCAGTCTTTTGCCCTTCCTTCCACTAAAGATACTAACAATATACTTAAATCACTTCCTTTAACTGACTGATCTATCCTTGCTCTCTCTCCTCTGTCTGTTGCTTCAGAAACAGACAGAAATATTCGATGTCAACCTCTGCCTCCACCCATGCTTAATGTAGTATTATGACCATTTTAATTTATAGAAATAAGCAGGTAGAAATGTTTCTTCTACAAAACTTAGAAATGATTCCAATAGTACAGACGGAAGTTTAATTCAGCCTCTGGCCATTGAAATCCTGACTCCTCTAGAAATTCAAAGCAGAGTATCAAGCTTCTAGCTAAAGCATATGGGGCTAGATAAGACCAAAACAGACAAGTCCTAGAACCAAACCATTCTTATCAATTAAATATAAGTTCATGGCAAGAAATTTCTTTACTTAAACATTGCTTATTGCAAAAGTGAGGCAAGAAAAAAGCCAAAAATCATAACTCTGTGCCATAACACTTTTCTACCAGAAGTTACCTGGCACAGGTGAATGGTGAAAGCTTAATGAGCAACGCTTAAACTTAGAGCAAACCTTTCATCACTTTGGGCTACTAGCGTAAGGTTAAAGTGCTGTGAGGAGACGATCCCTCACACAAGGACTATAAGATCGTATCAAAGCATGAAAACTTCCTTAAGCACCTAAAGGAAGACCAGTTTAAAAAGGAGAGCACGTGTTTGCCCTAACTAGGAAGCAAACAGGCATTTTGCTCTCAAGAGGACAAACAGAGCAAAAAGACTTTCTTATCCGCAAACCTCTCCACCAGTTTAGCATTTCTAAAAGGAACAGGCCTTTTGAAGCAGCACCAGAGAATGCAGGAGGACTATGATTTAAATGTAAAGGTATAAACTTGTTATGTCTTTCAAACAGATCTTTGCTAAAAGATGGTATTATTATGAAGCAAAATTTAAAAATTAAATTGTCTTAATTTGGATTAGACATGGCAAAATCACATAAGAAGGTCCAATTGTATTCCTTAAAAGGCAAAGTTTTAAAGTTAAAAAATCTTTCTCTGACTTTTGTCATATGCTACAGGAGATATTTTATCTGTAATAATATTTTAAAAAGAATTATTGTATAACGTAGGCCAAAAACCAAGGTATAAACACAAATTTATCAAGGTTTTCAGAGGTAAATCCTCATGGACTCTTGTAACCATGTGACTCACTACCAAAATTATTTGGACCTGGAAAGGAAACTTAATTCAGCAGTTTCATAAATTGATCCTGCCATATAGAAGGCAATGCACCTACACCTCAGGTTACAAGTTTTTATGGCAAGTATTGAATATTATCAAAAGCAAAATTAATAATCAGTGCAAATTTTTAATTGACTAGCTTAATTTGTTAACCAGTAACAGTGACCTATGTGTGGTTTAGAATGGGCAACACTACCACTTATTCAAATTGCATATATCAATCCTGATCATTAATGCAGTAAAAAACCAATTACTAGTATACAAGCTCAAATATTACTTGCACTAGGTGGTCCATTTTGGCAACAGAATCTTGTAAAACTCATAGGCAAAATTGATAATTCCATTCATATTATCAAAATCCTTTCAGTCATGAATTTAAATTTGACAGTTTAAAAATAATAACATATTCATTTACAACTAGGAAAAATAAGTTACATCAAACTCTGTATGAACAAGTAACTGTAGAAATTGCTTCTACATAGAAAGCAACTCAAGCTTCTATCAGTCCAAACATTGGTTTGGTGGAATGAATTTTGCAAACATCGGTTATGTTATATTCTTGGTTATTATATTGATTAATTCATTTATAGCAGAGATTCAAATAAGGCTCATATAAGAAATATGCAGCCAGAAGGTACAAAGTAATTTCATTAGCTTCATTTTTGTTATGCCTTCAACAAATCAAAATGTTATATTTATGGCAAAATTGATATTTGTATTAATGTTTGCACTACTGTTTGAAAAATGTAAAAGATGCTAATATCTTTGGTATGCTATTTAAAAAAAGGGGGGGATAAGACAAAGTATTTTTAAGAACATTTTTATACCATTTTTATATCATTTTAATCCTATTGAGCAATTTTGATTTGATGCTCACTATTTTCTCTGAATGTTTTGATTATACTATGTTGTTTTCATTTTTCTCTTATATTTTGAAAAAGATTTCAAGTACTTTTAACACTCTAATCCTGAGCAATGAAGGTGCAAATGTTTCTCTTAATATGTACCCAACAGCATCAGATTACAAGAACGTGACAGCAATTATTAAAGTTGCAGGTGACTATCCTGGGAAACCATCACTGATTGCATAAAAAGGGAATGCAGAGGACACCTCAATGGGCCGGATAGCCAAAGCCACACACATACAGGCATGTATTCCATAAGAGATGGATATATGTGGGCTGCTGAGGTTGGAGGTCCTGGGACACGGTGCTTGACACCCTCATTCACAGGTGGCTCCGGTATCAAAGTCCAACCATATTGCCATGTGGCAGGCATCTAGGCGGGTATATCCCTAAAATGCATAATCAGTACAAGGGAGAAAAAGGAAATTCTCCTTCATATCCAGATGCAGTCATCTTTCATCTTGCTACAAAAGCACTGGCAACTTCTTGTAATCCTAACTGTGTGTGGGTGATAATCTAATGCACCTATCCTATGTTCTATGGGACTGCTACCTCAATAATTCAGGACAATCAGAGTGAAAACTATTTTCTCATTACTTTTGTCATTATTTTTAATCATTTTTGAAAATTTTCATCCTTGATTTTGATTGTTTAGTATTAAGAACACATTTTATCTTTGCAATAATCTTCATGAGCAAAGAGGGAGATTTTATTATTGTTGATAATCACAATTACTTTTTTCAGCCAAGGCTTTGGCAACATATTTTGAATATCTATTTTTAATCACCTGAAGCATCAATTGGTGATGCTACATGATTTTTATATTTTTAATTTTGGTCACATTTCTATATCAACCACCTTTCATTTTATTAAAAAAAAAAGGGGGGGATATGTAGCATCCCAAGCATATTCACATCTATGAAATATAAATGACTGTATGGCTACTGTGTCTCCAAGCATAAGGTTATACCAATGAGGCTTGTGAATGTAACCTTGAACTGGCCATGCGGCCCTGGGCTAAGACAAACTCATTAACATGCTGGGACTCAATTCCCCGGGAAAGCACCAAGGTTTGCAATCTACACGCCCAAAGGTGTTCCCTCTACCTTGCCACCCAATCTTAAGTGTCTATACTTTGTGATGTGGTTACTACATCCTTGGGAGTACCGCCCAAGCAGGACAGGATTAAACTCAGAGGCAATCCCATGAACCTCCTCTTGGCCTTTCTCCCTTCCATGGAGCTCCACTGGGCTCCTCAATGACTCTGTCTCTCTCTCCTCTTGACCTTCTCCTTCCCTGAGGCTGTAACCGTCTAGGCTTGCATTCCCTATCTTAATCTCCTCCTCCACCTCGTGTTCCTTTGTACTCATACTCTCCTATCAAAGGGAGTATCATAGGGATTGCCTGCCCTATTCAAACACTGACTTGTCTTTCATTTCCACCCTGGTTCTCTGTTCCTACCTCTCCTCGGGTCCCATCACAAAGGTGAGCCCCTTCCCTTGTGGGACCCTGCTGGTCAGGGAAGTCCATTAAGGAAAACCCCACAAACAGAAGTACTCTCTATGCTTGAATAATTAAAATTCAGAAGAATTACCCCAGCTTCTCTTTAGTGAATTGGGTAAATTTTTGGTTTTTCATGTTAATGAAGATAACCTAGAAGGAAATGAAGGAAACCTAAACTTTCAGAGCTGAAAAATTCTTAGAAATCACTTACCATCATTATAGACACGAAAACTGAGGTTTAGAAATATGATGTAACCAACCTCCCAGTTACCCAAATAATTAAAGTTTATTTTGAGAATATATGTATATACAAAATCTTCCATGTTTCTTTTTGTTCGACATTCAAGATATCTCTACCCAGTGTAATGAGAATGATATCTTTAGTAAGCAACAGAAAATTTAATCCATTTGTAATGTATAGTTAGAAATTCTTGAACCCCTAAAAATATACCTTTCCCAAAATTCCCTTTAATCTATCCTATGTCTCCACATTTTATGTGATTGTATTAAGTTTGCTGTGACTCCTCCCACGGTCTCTTTCTCTTGTAACTGGGCTAGATTTAGGTAGTTCTTTTACTTTAGTTATTATTAATATAACTTTATAAAATATAATACTCTAGTTATTGTATATTCATTTTAATCTTTACGGTATATAATTGAAAGTAAAGTATAATTACAATCCATGACTCCTTAAGATATATATATATATATATATATTTTTTTTTTTATAACCCTTACCTTCTGTCTTGGGGTCAATACTGTGTATTGGCTCCAAGGCAGAAGAGTGGTAAGGGCTAGGCAATGAGGGTTAAGTGACTTGCCCAGGGTCACACAGCTAGGAAGTGTCTGAGGCTAGATTTGAACCCAGGATCCCCCCATCTCTAGGCCTGGCTCTCAATCCACTGAGCCACCCAGCTGCCTCCTTAAGATATTTTTTAAAACAAATTTTTTTGAAAATTTTATTTAGTCAATTTAGAACATTATTTCTTGGTTACAAGAATCATATTCTTTTCCTCCCTCCCCTCCCTTACCACCTCCCATAGCTGACACACAATTCCAGTGGTTAAACTAAAATTATTAACAAGGAGTAAAATTGATTTATTATTGATTTTTAATTCTTATTCCTAGACTGATGAAAATACTAATGAGTCTTATTTTTAAATGGCCAGAAAGAAAACATAAAAAAAGAATAAAGAGGTGGGGAAGTGAAGAAAATAGTCCAAGAGCCATTTCAACTCAGAGTGAACTCTGCAGAAGAACTTTTGTCTACCCAAACTCACATATGCGAATTCAGGTATATGAGATTAGTAATTGAGAAAAATACATAAAATAAAATATCTTAATTGTGGACTGAATCTGAACCATTTTCCTCAGCTTCATAAAGTCTTGCCACTGTTCATCCTCAGTTCACACTCATTTTTTTCTCTGAGAAACATTAGTGTAAATCATTAGATTGTTTTGTGCCAAAAATTAGCTCTGGCATCAGTCTTTGTGAGTTCTCTCTTATGTGAAGGACTGATTAAGGCTAAAGAAAATCTTGCAAAGCAGATGCAATGAAAGGAAGCTTGAAGATCTGTCCATCAAGGAAAATTCCAAAGGAGAATGTGACCAGGTGGAAGAGAATTTGAACAAACTGGCACAAACTGTTTCTCACTCTTTTTCCTTGGACCTTGGAGGAGCTATAGAGAGATATCTCTGCCTTTCTGGTTATCGGTTTCTCCCTGAAAGATTTTGGGGCTTGGCTCTGAAGATCTTTGAAAGTTGCTAATAATATCCCTCTTAAAGACTATACAGCCTTACTTATTTATATTGAGAGTTAGATTAGATTAAGGAAATCCTAAATTCCCTCTCTCCCATCTAAATTCCCTTACCCTTCCTTCCTTTAAAATAAATCCCTGTATCCAGTATTATAGAGAGTGATTTGTTTGTTAACTTACACCAATTCTGCTTGACTCCAACTGAAAAGATAGCAAAATTGGGTGGGGGGAAGAGAGGAAAGAATTCTGTCTTTCCTATTACCTTATTTTTCAGTGTTTGCCCAGCACTTTCAGTTACCTTAAACAACCCAGTAAAAGGAACCCCCTAATACACTTGTTAAGTCCAAATCAGAGTAGTGTATCTACTTGTTTCATTAATACTATTTAGTTATTAATGATTGCTGAGAAGTACAAGCTGGTAACTCTGATAAGAATCAAGCACAGCTAAAAATGAATGAATAATAATAACTGTCCTTTGCTCTTAAAGAATTGAAAAACTGGGCAACTAGGTGGCTTAGTGGATAGAGAGCCAAGCCTGGAAGCCTGGAGGTCTTGGGTTCAAATGTGACCTCAGACACTTCCTAGCTGTGTGATCCTGGGCAAGTCACTTTTTTTTTAACCTTTACCTTCCATCTTGGAATCAATACTGTGTATTGGCTCCAAGGCAGAAGAGTGGTAAGGGCTAAGCAATGGGGGTCAAATGACTAGGACCTCCATCTCTAGGTCTGGCTCTCAATCCACTGAGCTACCCAGCTGCCCCTTGGGCAAGTCACTTTTAATTGCCCAGTTCTTACTGTTCTTCTGCCTTGGAACAGTTGTTACTGTTCATTCATTTTTAGTTGTGCTTAATGCTGGATATCCCCATAATTTCCAATTCTCTGCCACTACAAAAAGAGTTCCTACAAATCTTTTGATAGAATAAATCTTTATTTTTTTACGAATTTTATGTCAATACAATATTTTCAATGTTTTTTTCTGATATTCATAATCCATATTCTCTCTCTTTCCCTCCCATCCTGCTTCCTCCCCAATAATGTAGGTAATATGATATAGGTGGTACATATATTATCATGTAATATATATTTCTATGCTCATCATGTTGTGAAAGAAGACACATTTTGCTTTCACTAGAGAAAAATTCATGGAGAAAAAAATAGTATGTTTCAATTTGCATTCAGTCTCAATCTGTTCCTTCATTGGCAGTGGATATTCTTTTTTTTGTCATAAGTCTCTTACAGTTTTCCCAGATTTTTGCCTTGTTGATAATAGTTGTCATTCACAATTGATCATAATGTATTATTATTGTTACTATGTGCAGCATTCTTCTTGTTCTGCTCACTTCATTTTGTATCACTTCATATATGTTTTTCCAGGTTTTTGTGATTATTTTGTTTGTCATTTCTTATGGCACAAAAATATTCTATAACAATCATATACCACAATTTATTCAGCCATTCACCAACTGATGGACATCCCTTCAGTTTCTAGTTCTTTGTCACCACAAAAAGAGCTGCTATAAATATATTTGTACAAGGAGGCTCTTTTTTCCTATTGTTAATCTTTTTGGGATATAGATCTAGTAGTGACATTGCTGGATCAAAGAGTAAGCACAGTTTTTTGGTTCTTTGGGCATGGTTCCAGATTGCTCTCCAGAATGGTTGTATCAGTTCACAGCTCCAGCAGCAGTGTATGTGTCCCAACTTCTCCACATTCTCTCCAACATTTATCATTTTCCTTGATTGTCATGCTAGTCAGTCTGATAGGTATGAGGTAATATCTCAGAATTGTTTTAATTTCCATTTCTCAAATCAATAGTGAATTGGAGCATTTTTCTATGAATAGAGGTATCTTTCATTTCTTTAACTAAGAATTGCCTGTACATATTCTTTGACTTTTTGTCAATTCAGAGATGCTTTATATTCTTATAAATTTGACCCAAGTCTCTCTATTTGAGAAATCAAGTCTTTGGCAGGAAGATTTGCTATAAAGATTTTTTCCCAGTTCATTGTTTGCCTTTTAATCTTGGTTGCAATGCTTTTGTTTGTGCAGAAACTTTTTAATTTAATGTTGTCAAAGTTATCTATTTAACACCTCATAATATTCTTTACATTTTGTTTTAAACTAAGTTCTTCCCTTATCCATAGGTCCAGCAGGTGAACTATTTCATGCTCCTCTAATTTGCTCATGGTATCACTCTTTATGTCTAAATCACATGCCCATTTTGACCTTATCTTGGTATAGGATGTGAGATACTGATCCATACCTAGTTTCTGCCAAACTGTGTCCTAGTTTTTCCAACAGTTTTTCTCAAACTGTAAGTTCTTATCCTCAAAATTGGGATCTTTGGGTTTATCAAATACTAGATTGCTATGGTCATTTATATACACACATTTATAATTGTGTGGTATGTATATGTATACATACTGTATACCTAATCTATTCCATTGATCCACCATTCTATTTCTTAGCTAGCACCAGATTGTTCTGATGATTACTGCTTTTAGTTTGAGATCTGGTATGGGTAAACCATCTTCCTTTACATTTCTTTTTCATTTATGCCCTTAATATTTTTGACCTTTTATTCTTCAGATGAATTTGAACTTACATTCTAATGGAGTCGAGGAGACAATATATAAAAGGAAGCTGAAAAGCAGAAGGTGTAGGAAGAAAAAATTATAATTGCGGTACAATCTACTGATTTAAAAAGAGCACTGACTAGAAAGGAGTCAGGACAACTGGATTCTAGTTCTGTTCCTAATTAGCTGGGAGACCAAGCATAAATCACCTAACCTCTCTGGGTTTTGCTTCTTCATGTAAAGTTAGAGGAGGCAGGCTAGCTTAATTCTGGGGTTCCTGGCTTTACCTGGAGCACTGCGTTCAAGGCTTATTTTATAAAGGGTGCTAATGTTTTATTACTTTAGACTGTAATAGCAGCAAAGTATTATAATAGTTAAACAAATGGCTTTCAGCTTGTAACCTCTCTACATGTTCAAGTTTTATCCCTTGTACTTCCATGTACAATATAGTCACTAGTCATACTGTGACAGAAATAATAGGACCAGAAGCCTGCGGGATTAAAGGTCTATAAAGGTTCTTCTCTTTCCTTTCTCTGCTATTAGCTATTTATAAGCATGTCATTCCTCTAACATCTCATCATTTGAAGGCTGGGCTGGGATTCTGCTGCTTAGAGCTCCTTTTGAGTCCACTTGAAAGACAAAGCCCCATTTCCACTGCAACACTGGTTTGGGTCTGCAATTCCTTCACGCTAGTATTACCTTCTGCAATGTGAATACTCTCTCTTCCAGTGCAAATTACACTTTATTCCCTCTTCACTGTCTGGGATCCTCATCCAAATTTTCCCCTAAATCATCTGCAAAAGACCTACTCCCATGCTTTGTGGGCCTTCCTTGAGGTTTTGTTTTTAATATGTTATAGGTAGTAGTGAAGAATTTAAGCTTCCCATATGTCTTTCTCTGCTCTTGCTAGATGAGCATAGATTCATAGATTTGGAGCTGGCAGGAACTTCAGAGGTCAATCAGTCCAACTCTTTTCTTTTACACATGAGGAAAATGACGCACAAAAAAACACCTGCTCAGGATTCTTATTAAGTTTCAGAGGCAGGTTTTGAATTCAGGTCTTTCTGACTCCAAGTTTAATACCCTATACTCAACACTACCTAGTTGCCCACCTCCTTTTTCAATCATGTATTTCCTTAATGACCTTCCTTCCTTCTCCTTTCTTTCTTCCTTCCTTCTTTTCTTTCTTTCTTTCTCTCTTCTTTCCTTCTTTCCTTTCCTTCCTTTCCTTCCTTCCTTCCTTTCTTTCTTTCTTTCTTTCTTTCTTTCTTTCTTTCTTTCTTTCTTTCTTTCTTTCTCTCTTTCTTTCTCTCTTTCTCTCTTTCCTTCCTTCCTTCCTTCCTTCCTTCCTTCCTTCCTTTCCTTCCTTCCTTCCTTCCTTCCTTCCTTTCCTTCCTTCCTTCCTTCCTTCCTTCCTTCCTTCCTTCCTTTCTTTCTTTCTTTCTTTCTTGTTCTCTCTCTCTCTTTCCTTCCTTCCTTCCTTCCTTCCTTCCTTCCTTCCTTCCTTCCTTCCTTCCTTCCTTCCTTCCTTCCTTCCTTCCTTCCTTCCTTCCTTCCTTCCTTCCTTCCTTCCTTCCTTTCTTTCTTCTCTTATGTCTTAGAATCAATGCTGTATATTCATTCCAAGACAAAAAAGTGGTAAGGGCTACTGTGGGGGTTAAGTGACTTGCCCAAGGTCATATAATGAGGAAGTTATTCTTTTAGTTTCATCTTTGTTATGGAGATAATCTGGATAATTTGGGGCTCATGACAATCTTTCTACGGGTTTTTTAAAAAAAAATGTATGACACTCCAAAAATAAATAAACAAGTAAACAAACAAATAAATAAATAAAGATGACTGAGTAGGTGACTTAGTGCTCAATCCTCTTTTTTTAAAAAACCTATAGAGGTCAGATTTGAACCCAGATCTTCTCTCTTTCTTTCTGTTGTTTTTCACTGTTTGCTAAGCTTGTTGTCTTCTATCATTTTCCTCCATAATGTTTTTCAAATGAACTTGTACTTTCAGCTGATATTCCTTTGGCTGCCATGACTCTGCTTGACAAGATGCTCAAGCTTCCTCAGTCTAAGACAGTTTCTGGGCTCTTTTTGCTTCTTTGTTGTGATAACTCTCTAACCATTAAGCTCCTATAGAAAATGGTGATAATCAATTGATGTCTGTTATGACCCTGGGCAAGTCACTTAACCCTTGTTTGCTTTAGTTTCTTCATCTGTAAAATGAGCAAGAGAAAGAAATAGTGAACTGCTCCAGTATCTAAATGAGGTCACAAGAGTTGGACACAACTGAAAAAGACTGAATAGCAACAGTCAATATCTTTTACATTTTTCCACTTTCCATTTTTCAGAGTCAGTATCTATTTAAATAATTCAGTTTGGAGATGTTATAGTTGCTTTCAAAGTCTCTTCGTCTTTGGATGACTGAAATGTGGCATGCCCAGATTTAGGGACATCTCCCTCCCAAATGTTCATATGGACTATTTGTGTCCAACCTATAATAGAGCCATACAAGCTTGTATTGGTCTGATCAACCACAGTCATTCACTGCGCATTGACCCTGACAAAGTGATGTCATTTTGGTCCTCTTCAAGGTCAAAGGACAACAGTCAGACCAGAATCAGAACCAGTCCTCCAAAGATACTGCTATATCATAGGGAATTTATACTTTGTGGTTCAGAAATCAATTTATATGTGTAACAGGTAATATATAACAGGCCCTATAATAGGGCCTCTGAGGACTATTCCATGGAAAATATATAATAAGAATGTCTCTGGGTCCTGGGCCGCTTCCAAGAGACATGTTCTGACTCATTGCTGAGCATTGAGCTTGCACTTTGGGATGACAGTGCAGCAATTCCTTGTTAGTCCTTTCATTTCTATGACAGCAAGAGGGGGAGCAAATGCAAAAGAAGATTGAGCACTGATCAGAGAGGAGTCACCCACTCAGTAGTCTTTATTTATTTTTGGAGAATTTTAGTTTATTTATTTAATTAATTAATTTAGAATATTTTTCCATGGTTACATGAATCATGTTCTTTCCCTCCCCGCATTCTATCCCCCTTCCATAGCCAACAAACAATTCCTCTGGGTTTTACATGTGTCATTGATCAAGGCCTATTTCCATGTTATTAATATTTGCATTAGGGTGATCGCTTAGAATCTACATCCCCAATCATATCCCCATTGAATGATGTAATCAAGCAGTTCTTTTTCTTCTGTGTTTCTGCTCCCACAGTTCTGTCTCTGGATGTGGATAGCATCTTTCTCATAAGGCCCTCAGAATTGTCCTGGATCATTGCATTGCTGCTAGTAGAGAAGTCCATTACAATACATTGTACCACAGTGTATCAATCTCTGTGTACAATGTTCTCCTGGTTCTGCTCCTTTCACTCTGCATCAATTCCTGGAGGTCGTTCAAGTTCACATGGAATTCCTCCACTTTATTATTCCTTTGAGCACAATAATATTCAACCAACATATACACAATTTATTCAGCCATTCCTCAATTGAAGGGCATCCCCTCATTTTCCAATTTTTTGCCACTACAAAGAGCACAGCTATAAATATTTTTGCACAAGTCTTTTTCCTTATTATCTCTTTGGGGTGTAAACCCAGCAATTGTATGGCTGGATCAAAGGGCAGACAGTCTTTTAGTGCTTTTTGGGCATAATTCTAAATTGCCTTCCAGAATGGATGGATTAATTCACAACTCCACCAGCAGTACATTAATGCCCCAATTTTGCCACATCCCCTCCAACATTTATTACTTTCCTTTGCTGTCATATTAGCCAATCTGCTAGGTGTGATGTGATACCTCAGAGTTGTTTTGATTTGCATTTCTCTAATTATAAGAGATTCAGAACACTTTTTCATGTGCTTATTGATAGTTTTTACTTCTTTATCTGAAAATTGTCTATTCAAGTCCCTTGCCAATCTATCAACTGGGGAATGGCTTGATTTTTTTGTACTGCTGATTTAGCTCCTTATAAATTTGAATAATTAGAACTTTGTCAGAGGGTTTTGTTATAAATATTTTTTCCCAATTTGTTGCTTCCCTTCTAATTTTGGTTGTATTGGTTTTCTTTGTACAAAACCTTTTTAATTTAATGTAATCAAAATTATTCATTTTACATTTTGTTATATTCTCTAACTCTTCCTTTGTCTTAAAATCTTTCCTTTCCCATAGATCTGACAGGTAAACTATTCTGTGTTCACCTAATTTACTTATAGTTTCCTTCTTTATATTTCAGTCATTCACCCATTCTGAATTTATTTTGGTGTAGGGTGTAAGATGTTGATCTAAACCTAATCTCTCCCATACTGTTTTCCAGTTTTCCCAGCAGTTTTTGTCAGTTAGTGGGGTTTTGTCCCAAAGAGTAGTTTTTAAAAGGAGTGCCATCACCTTTTGAGCTTTCTTTTTTTTCCATCAATATTAAAGGACTTTTCCAGGTTTTCCTTAGACATCCAGGGAGGGTGGACAGGTTCTCTCCCCATCCCTCTAGGCACCGAAGGTGGTTATTCACATGTTACAGCAATTATACATGCTTGCCTAGTGAGCTGTGTCTGCTTCTGTGGCTTTGTATTTCTTGCAATGAGCAAAGGTCACCAAACATGTCTCTGGAGAGGTGGAAGTTTCCAGCTGGGCAGCAGCCTTCTAAATTCAAGGAGCCTTGGAATTCCTGGGTCTGGGTGCTGACCACTCAGCAGGAAGTGACCTCTCTGCAACTTCTTGGCAGAGATTAAAGAATAACCACTGGGAGGAAGATACAAATGAAAAGACAGAAAGCAAGAACCATGTCTGACCTGCTAAAAGATACAGACCCTGAGTGAGTGGCTGGGACAGGGAAGCTCCAAGGTGAAAGTGAAATTTATTCTTTATGTAGTTATACAGTGTATCCCAAAAGTCTGCGTGCAGGCTTAAGCTTTAACAGAAATGGAATTTGGGTTAATTTTTGATAGCTTAACCTTAATATATGTATATGCCTTTATTGTGTCCAATACTAGACCATAAGTTTCTTGCAAATAAGAATTGTTTCATTTGCTGTATTGTCTAGCATACAGACATTTAATAAATGCTTCTTTAACTATTGATTGATAGAGGCGATTAAGAGACAGCATGGGAGTGAACAAGATGAGAAAGGGCAAAGCACTGAACATATCTTATTTGATCCTTATTAGATGCTATTATGGTCCCCACTTTACAAATGAGAAAACCGAGGCTCAGAAGGGTGACTTGCCCAGTCACACAGCTAGTAGTATTTCCTCACTCCAGGTTCAGCCCTCTATCCTTTCTACCTCCCTGGCTCCTTAAAAAATAAAAATAAATAAACCTGAGTTTAGTAGGAGCAACTAATTAAAATAGGAAACTTAGATCCAGAGCATCTTGAACAACAGCAAGGACCCATCACTCAAAAGATTTCTCAATTGCTTCTCGTAATACTTTCCCGTCACTAATTACCAAGATCAATTGGAAGAGCGAGCTGCCTCTTTCACTGCCGCTACTCTCACCTTCCCCCTCCAAGTACCAAAATTGTTCTGGTTATTTGCAATTGCCACCTCAAGGAGCCAGGAAGCAGGAAGATGCTGACTGAACTACATTTCCCAGAGGACACCGCTTCATCAAAACCGAGGGGGAGGGGATTCTGGGAAGTGTAGCTCTACTAGACAAGCAATCATCGGGCTTCAGAAGGAAAGCTAACTTCCTAGACTTTACCCAGTTCGTGGGCAGACCGGGCTTCCAGCTGCCTGCTGATTTCGGAGAAGTAAGAGGACAGTGACTACAGGTAAACTGAGGCACTTACAGGCCTCCAGTTCCTCTGCTGAATTTAGAACTTGAAACGTCCTTGGTCACAACACCTCACTGGTTTAGCCACTTTTACCCTTCCCGAAGGACCCTAAAGGGCATTTTAGCTCATGAACTTGACTTTTAGGACCTTAGATTTAGACCTGGAAGGGACCTTTACGGACAGCTTGTCTGACTCCCTTGTTTTGCCCCTGGGTATATTTAAGGCCCAAGGGGTTGACAGATTATACAAGTAGGAAGCAACAGAGGAAAGATTTGAATTTAGGTACTTTGACACCAAAACTAATACTATTTCTGGTATACCCTGCTGCTTCTCCTAATTGTTTTAAAATTTTTTCATCAATTTTTTGTTACACCGTATCTCATTCTCACTTACAAATGAAATACAAATGTATATGTACAGTATAAAATGAAAGCAAATATAAAATGAAAAATATCTATACTGCTAATAGTTCAGATAAATGAAGATAATATCCACATATTGGCTATATGAAAATAATAAATAAAATGAAGATAATAACTGTATTGCCAACTTCAAGGGGCTATTATCAAGGCAGCTAGTTGGTTCATTGAATAATGAACCAGAGCTGGTGTTAGGAAGTCCAATTTCAAACCCTGCTTCAGACACTAGCTATGTGATCTTGGACAAGTCAATTATGTCATCTTGCTTCAATTAGCTTCATCTGTAAAATGGGACTAATAACAGCATCTCCCTTCGAGGGTGACTGTGATATCAAATGAGATAGTATCTGTAAAATGCAAAGAGCTATATAAATGCTAGCTATTATATATATATATATATACACACACATATACACACATATTGCTTTATAAACTGTAAAATCCTGTATAAAAGTCTGCTTTTTTTTTTTTACAAGTGATATTTCAGGATTCTTTAGCACTTAAGTTTTATCCATGCCTGCCGGATTTCAACGGTGGGGTCCGGGAAGCAGCCACCTAAAAAGAGACCATAGGGGGAGAGAGGGGGAGACCAAGCACGTAATAGAGAGACAGAGTCAATCTGGTAGTGTCAAGGCTCCGTTTATTGCAGGTGCAAGGCAGAATATATATGCTTGAGGTAAAGGGGGGTGGTGGTGATTAAAGACTGCTTGTACCAGGAGGGAACATGAAGAATGGTTATTGTTATGGTTTGTGGCTGTTGGTCTTGGCGACGCCTGTTTTCGGGAGGTAACTTGTTTGTTCAGTTTCCCAAAGATCCTTAATCTTGTTTCAGGTCAAGTTGTCCCCGAATATAGTCTCTGACAAAGTTTCATAGAATGTCAGATCCGGAAAGAACTTTATAAATCACCTAGTCTATCCTGCTGATTTTTATAAACGAGGAAACAGAAAGCAGAGGTTAAAAAGAAAAAGCAACCTTCAAGTTGACCATTTTTCGTATAAGAAATGAAGCTCTATTCATCTCCAAATGATGAGGCCCTGGGATTTTTGGCTTTCATTTTCCACAGTAGCTACTCTCTATTTAGATTCTAAGAAGTCAGGGTTGAATTATAGGAATGCTGTCTTGGTTGGGGAGAAGGAGGTTATAGTTAAGAAAAACCTTCTGGCCCTGGAATATTTGATTTGGGCAACAAAAATTATGTTGACTCAGTTATGTTCCATTCAGTATCCATTACTGTGTGCCAGGTACTGGACTATTGCTGGGGTTTCAGAGACAGATGAAGCTTCCCCCTGCCCTCAAGGAGCTTACTTTGTCCCTGGAAAATTGACCATGATCATGGTTCAGTTGAAAGGAAATAGGACCAGAGCATTTGTTACCAGGGGTAAGGAATCAGAAAATGTCTTTGCCTGGTCAAGATTTTGAAAGGGGGAAAGATTTTGGCAGATGGAGATAAAAAGTACTCAGGTAATGAACAATGGGAAAGGGGCATATTTTTTTAAATGTTTATTTATTTATTTTCACCAATTACCTGAAATAACACATTTCCACATAGGTTTTCCCAAGTTATATGGTTGAACTTATCTCCCTCCTTCCCTTCCCTTCCCTTTTTGGTGCTGGCAGGCAATTCAATCTGGATTATACATGTATTATCATGCAAAACACATTTCCCTATTGTTCACTTTGGTAAATAAATTATAAAATATAAAATAAAAACATATTTCCCTATTGTTCATTTTGGTGAATAAATTATATAATATAAAAATATAATGAAACATAAAATGTTATTTTATATATTGTATGTAGTTTAAAAATATTTTATATAATATAAAATAAATTATAAATTATGAATCCAAAACCCACAACATATGCCCAAATAAACAATTGAAAAATCATATGCTTTCATCTGCATTGACTCCCACAGTTCTTTCTTTGGAAGTAGAAAGCATTCTTT
The DNA here is from genome assembly GCF_027887165.1 of Monodelphis domestica. NCBI lineage: Eukaryota > Metazoa > Chordata > Mammalia > Didelphimorphia > Didelphidae > Monodelphis > Monodelphis domestica. Next base: position 54,307,495 of record NC_077227.1, read on the forward strand.
CCTATAAGTCCTTCAGAATTGTCCTGGATCATTGAATTGCCAATAATAGCTAAGTCTATCACAGTTGATCATTGAAAGTAGGCAAATTTTTGCAGAGGATGTGAGGAGTTGGAATAAAAAGAACAGCTAGCAGTCCACTTAGTTTGCCTGGGATGTGGAGGACATGAGGAATAATAATGGGTCAGAAGGCTAAAAAAGCAAGATGGAATTTGTGGTTTTATGCCACATCCTCAGAACTCACAAAGGATCCATGGTACTATAAAGATAATTTTAGGGTTGTGACTTAAATCTAGATTTAATTGGTCGCCAAGGGAAATCTCAAATAAAACACCCAAGCCAGTCTGGAAATTTATGGCAATTTAATTAATATAGAGGGAAGGAATTTAAGGAAAAGGAGGGAAGAGGATATAGGATTTCTCCTGCCTGGCATGTGCCAGGGGGAGTTTAAAATCCCCGCCTCTAGGTCTCTGAAGAAGATTAGAGGCTTCTAAGAGGATAAAGTTGGGAAGTAAAGGAGGAAAACTCAGCCAGAAACTCCCCTCTGAACCGGACAATAGCTTGTAGCCACACCAAGATGCCGAAAGGCCCAGCACGCTGCTATCAGCCAAAGGTGCCAAAGAGAAGAAGTGACCCAAATATATAGATCTTTCAACCTTGTGTCTCCTCCTCTAAATTTTCACATCTACCAATCACATCAAAGGCTTTTTCCCAGGACTGTCCATTCTTTAGTTCTCATCTTCTTTGATTAGATTATATCTTTAGAGTTACTTAACACTTCTTTGTTAAGTTCACCTTTTGTGAGTTACTTGACCTTTTTGTGATTAATTTAACCTTTATAGTTACTTAATATCTTTTTGTATTAAGATCTTAGAGAGCTTAAAGTTCTAGCTTCACTATAAGGTAAGAGTTAAGTTCCTGTTCAATCAGGAGATTACAACTTTATCTTCCCCTAAAGTACAGTCTAAGTAGGGTGGAGTAATTTAAAGTTCCCAAGACATTCCTGATTTTGTTAAACTAAGTATCTTCATTGTTACAATCAGAAAATAGCTAAATCCAATCTTCACAGCACTCAGAATCAAAAGACCCATGTTTCATGGGTCTAGTTCTGATTCTAACTACACAAACTCAAGGAAGTCACAACTCTTCTCAGGGTCTATTTCCTCATCTATAAAATGAGGATAATGATAACATGGACCACCTGAGAATAATAGCCAGCCTCTTTTTTATTGTTCAGACATTTTAGTCAGGTATGACTATTCATGACTCCATTTGGGATTTTTTGGCAAAGATACTAGAGTGCTTTACCATTTCCTTCTCCAGCTTATTTTACAAATGAGGAAACTGAGGTAAACAGAGTTAAATGACTTGCCTGGGGTTATACATTTAGTAAGTATTTGAGGCCAAATTGCAACTCATGAAGATGAGTCTCTTGATTTCAATACCAGTGTTGAACCATCTAACTGCAAGAGAATTAATGTAACATAACATAACATAAATAACATAGCATGATATGACATATGAAATAACAGAATGCACTATATAATAATTCTTCACTTCCCTGGGCTTCAGTTTCTTGTATATAAAGTGAGGAAGTTGAACTGGCTTATCTCTAAAGTCCCTTACCACTGGTCTAGACCTAAGATTTCATCACTCCCTACATAGGAAACTCCTTCCATCAAGGATTGACTATTTGTAATTTAGGACCTTTAGAGAATTTCTTGAGGCCCTAACTGGATAAGTTGGTTTGTTGATTGGTCATCTAGCTGATATGTGCCAAAGGGAGGACTTGAACTCAGCTCTTCATGACCTCATATTCCATTAACTCTTGCTGGCTCAACTTAACATACTGCTGTTGACATTTTTCCTTTACTTTTAGGCAGGATTGACATGATAGTATTTGATTCCTTTGCTGTGAAGCAATTTGGAAAAGAGATTAATGGGGTGTCTGCCTTTGGAGATGATAATCCTTTTCCTTTTTTAGTATAATGAGAGTTTTCCTATCTATTATCTCAGTGGATCTTCTCACATTAATCCTGTGAGGAAGGCAGGACAGGTATTTGCAGAATACCTTAAAAAGTAGTATTCCAATTTTAAATAAATTTAATTTTTTTGAAAAACACTAAATAGGAAAAAATAGTAGTCTCCCTGTTTTATAAAGAAGGGCAGTAAGGTTCTGAAAAATGAAGTGATTTACTAAGGTCAGTCAGGAAGACCTGAATTCAAATCTAGCCTCAGACACTTACTAGATTAATGTGTGACCCTGGGCAAGGTACTTAACTGCTATCTGCCTCAGTTTCCTTATGTGTCAGATGAGGAGAATAATAGCACCTACTTCCCCAGGCTTTTATGAGAATCAAATGAGGTAAAACTTGCAAACCTTAAGGTGCTGGATAAATGTCCATGATTGCTTTTGCCCAAGTTAGGGGTACAGCTGAAAACAGCCTTTGCTTCCTAGTCCAATGCTCATTCTTCTTAGCCTCTGCCTCCCTTTGATATGAACAGAACCAAACATTTGCACTGAAAAAAAAATCCAGACTTCTATTGATCTCTTAGCTGCAGTGAAATAATAATAGTAAGGTGGGTTTGCTTTGGGTTTTTTTTTCTGTCTGAAGTTTTCCTGTAATAAATGAACCTTCAACCTCAGTGTAGGGTCAGGTGTAAAATGCTGTTAATGATTTCACCATGAGTTAAAAGAAAAACAACCCTTCTGTTCCTAATGCGGTGTTTGAGCAGGTGGCAGTGAGAATCCCAGCCTGTTTACCAGGCCAGTGAAACTTGGGTTTGTGTGCCAGCATTTTCCCAGGATCCGAACACTTGTCCATGAAGCCGAGAGCTAAGGGAGTGGGGATCACTACCACCACCTCCAAAGGGAGAAAGAACAAATGGTCCCCCGTGTTAAAATGCCAAGCATCTCTCGATGACCACACAGAAGGTTTTATGACAGAATGGTACATAAATTCAGAAACATAAAACCAAGAGCCACAACTACATTCTTCAAAGGGGACCACTAAAACAATATGCAGCTTTGTTAGCAACTGGTTTTATTAGAAACTCAAGAACCATTAACAAAGAAAAATAGACAAAATAGGGACTATAACAGAAGGAATGCCAAGCATCTCTCAATGACCATACAGAAGGTTTTATGACAGAATGGTACATAAATTCAGAAACAAAATAGGGACTATAACAGAAGGAAGGAAGTGAGCCTTTTTTAAGCATCTACTGTGTACTTTCAAAGGGCAGCTAGGTGGAACAATGGCTAAGAGTGCCAGGTCAGGAATCAAGAACACTTGTCTTCATGAGTTTAACCTCAGACACTTACTAGCTGTGTGATCCTGAGCAAGTCATTCAACCTTGTTGGCCTCAGTCTTCTCATCTGTAAAATGACCTAGAGAAGGAAATGACCAACCACTCTAGTATCTTTGCCAAGAAACCCCCAAAAGGGGTCACGACACAACTAAAAATGACTGAAGAACAGTCAGCAACCTTTGGCAATCTGATGAAACCTATAGCCCCCTTCTCAGAATTAAATAAAATACAGGTTTACAAAGAAATTATATTGGATACAGTTATCAAAATATTTAAAAACAAGTTCCCAGATTCCAGCTTACGAATCTCTGCAATGTATCTCTTTTGTCAACGGTGTATCTCAGGGCAAAAGAGGCAGAGAGGCATCGTGTTTACTCATAACTCTGTGAAGCATACACTATCACTCTCATCCTGCCCGGTATAGTCGTGGCGGTGATGGGTCATGACAGGCCCATCCCAGACAGCGGTATACAGATTGCTCATAGTTTTTTGTTTTTTTTTAATAGTCCAGCCCTCCAACGGTCTGAGGGACAGTGAACTGCCCCCCCTGTATAAAAAGTTTGGGGAACCCTGGTCTAAAATGATCAATAAAACATTATTTTGAGGGAAAACATTTCATTTCGTACAAAAAGGAGAATTAAATATTCTCTCCCCAGCCACTCCTCAGTGGCCTCTCCTTCTGACTGGCTGGGCCCTCTGAGAATGGCCAGCCATGTCTTCACCCCTCTCCTAGGTGCCCCTTAGGAGTCACCTTCTCCTCTTCTCTCCCTTCCCCTTTTCAGCTCTCTTTTATATGAGACCTAACATTTTCCTCAAGCCCTAATATACTCTCTAGTTTTCTATAGAAAGACTATGGCTTAAGCCTTGATTTCTCTGTCTTTTCATTTCAAAGCCACATTACACACTTGGCTGCCTTCCCTAGCCCAACAATTCTATAAAGAACTCATGAGTCAGCACCTATAACTAAGCCGGGATGTTTTCTTAGTATTAGGGGCTAGGCAGCATCGGGCCATAAGTGAGAAAAACCCACAGGATAGCCCCACAGACCAGGCAAGTGTAACTACCACCAAGTAGCCTCTGTAGTGCTCAGGATCCCCTAAAAGAGCTTAACTACTCTCCAAGGAGCAGATGGAAGTATTTCTGGGCAACAGTAGGTTAGAGAAGGGCTATTTGCAAAGTTTGTCTGGAAGGCTGAAATGTAAACCACTCCTGCTGTGGCTGCTGGGGCATCATTTGAAATTAGGAGCTCTCTAGATATAGGCTGTACCTCTTTCTTGATAGCATCTCCCCATAATATTTAATTTGTAGCCCTTGCATAGCTTTAATCTCTTTTGCCTCAGTTTCCTCAATTATAAAAAGAGAATAATAAGACCTCCTACTTCCAGGGTTGTTGTGAGATAAAATGAGATAATATCTGTAAAGCATTTAGCACATTAAGGGCTGTATGAATTCTAATTATTTACTAGCTATTTATTATTTACTAACTTTAGGGCAGAACCCATGCCTTACATAGCTGTGTATCCATAACAGTTTAGATCTCTATGGGGAGTCATCATGAGAGAGTGAAAAGTGCCTGATTTTGGAGATAGGAGACCTGGATGTATGTCTCTGTGGAAAAGTCAATTAACTTCTCTGGGCTTGAGTTTCCTGGGCTAAATGACTTCTGATGTTCTTTATAGTCAGAAGTAAGCACCTACTTTGTTCAAGGTTACTTCTTGCTGTAGGCTGAGGATGCAAGGATATACAACAAAATAGCCCCTGCCCTCAAGCCACTTAGGATGTAACCGGGAGAGGGGAGAAAAAGGAAGATGGAACATGAGATGTGGCTACAAATGAGGATAGTACTGATGGGAGCAAAGAAAAAAATATCCAGACAATGCATTATTGATCCTTCTTGCAGTTCTTCTCCTAAATCATCTAGAAGGATCAATCTAGGCTTCGTAGGGGAGGTGGCACCCAAGCTGCCCCTCAAAAGAAAAAGATTTCAGAATAAAGAAGAATATAGACATGGGAATTGATCTGCACAAATGCCCCAGTGTTGAAAGAGGGAAGAGATGGGGGAGGAGGTGGAAAATAAACTGCCCAGTTTGGATGGAACAGTGAATACATATCAGTAAAGCTGGAAAGGTATTTTGAGGCAAAATTGTAAAAAGCCTTTAACAACAGACATGGGAGGAAGAATCTCCACCAGAGTGCTCCATTGTATGGACTGGGCTAATTCTTATCCTTGAAAGGTATTGGGACACTCCTCAAGATTTATCTGGCTCACAATATGTCAGAAAAAAGAAAGTAGTAAATGTTGGAGGAGTTAGGGCAAAATTAGGACACTAATGCATTGTTGGTGGAGTTGTGAACTGATCCAGCTATTCTGGATTTTTTGGAACTATACCCAAAGGACTCTAAAACCGTGTGTACCCTTTGATCTGGTACACTCCTCGGTCTGTATCCCAACGAGATTTTAAAAAACAGAGTGGGAAAGGACCTACTTGTACAAAAATATTCATAGCTGCTTTTTTTGTGGGGGCAAAGAATTGGAAATTAATGTCCATCAATTGGGGAATGGCTGAACAAATTGTGGTACTTGTTGGTGATGGAATACTATTGTGCTTTAAGAAATGACAAGCAAGATGATTTCATAAAAAGTTGGAAAGATCTGTAGGTACCGATGCAGAGTGAAATATGAAATACACAGAACTGGGAGAACATTGTACCCAATAACAGCGATATTGGACAATGATTGTGAAAGCTTGGCTACTCTCAGCCAAGCAATGATCTGGGATGATCCCAAAAGACTTATGACAGAGAATGCTGTCCACCTCCAGAAAAAGAACTGTTGGAATCGTATTTCACATCCATGTATTTATGGTTTTATTTGGGGGTTTGGGTTATGTGTGAGTGTGCTCTTACAACAGTGACCAATATGGAAGTGGGTTTTGCATGACAATGAAAAAAAAGATTTATCTGGCTCAGGGGACCAAAGGCTCAGGCCTCCAACTTTGATACCCCATTGTCTGCATACAAAAAGTTCAGGAAGAGCCCTTGTTCTTCCCTGGTGACTGGACACCATGAGCATCCTGGAGGCAAAGAAGCTGCATCCTACATGATATCATCACTCAATAGCCATCTGTGTTGAATATCCTTCCCCTGTGATGGCTAAGTAAACCTCTTTTTTTTTCATTGTTAGATGGACTATGAGTGTCTCATTTCATTCCAGTCTCAAACCAGAGACTGGTCTGAGTTAAAGAGTTTTTGTATTTCGTATAATGGTCAAAAGGTCTCCACTGAAGGTGGTTTAGATGGAAAAACAGACATTTTATGTCTTTGAGCTTATTTTACCCATCCCTACCAAAGCACGTTGGGGGCAAGGATTGTTTCATTTTTCATTTTTGTATCCCCACTCCTGAAAGGCAGCCTGGAAGAGTCCTCTAGCTAGAAGGCCAGTCTTGGAATCTGTACAACAGGTTCAGATCCTGCTTCTGACTCGCACTAGCTACTCAACCACAGATAAATCACTTCTCAGTGCCTTGGGCAACTCTTGGAAATTATTATCTTATAGAGAAGATGGCAATCTGAATGTATAGGAGAAATATTCAGACTTCCCCCCAGAAAAGGAATCAGAGATCCAAGGCAGCCTCCATCTCCTTCCCTGCAAAATCATTGAGCAAGAAATCTTGCACTCAGTAGGTGCTTGAAATTCATTAGTTTAACTGAACTAAAAAAAAGTGCCTCTACCAAAAGGAAGCACAAAGGAATTTGATCATGAGCCTGGTATAAAGAAAAGAACATTACAGTGGGGATATACAAATGGAGTTTCAAAGTAGCCAAGCTCTTGGAGGTATGCTCAGGACAAACTGCCATTTTTATGGGATTTGCTAGCACTGCTCCAGATGGTTCAAAGGGTCTCTGGTCCTTTGGCTTTGCTCAAAGTCCAGCTGCATTCCTGAAGGTTCATTTCATTCTGTCGTTTCAGTGCCCTTCTTCTCTTACCTTAAGGACCTGCTGATGTCTCTGTCGTCTCTGTTCCTGGGAGCAGCTTCCTGGAAAGTACCTCAGGCATGCTGCAAGCAGCTCTCCACCTATGTCACCAAGATGCGGTGAGTATGTCTCCATCCCTGGCTTTGATTTGTTTTTTCCCCTTCTTTGGGGCCCCAGTGGTATATTTGCATTGGCCTAAAACCAAGAAGAAAAGAGTCCCTGCTTAGCGCAGAGCTTCCTGGGCAAAGAGCTCAGCAAATTTGCTAATAATAACAACAAGATACATTTATTTATTTATTTATTGGCACATTTTATCGCTCCTCCCTCCCTCCAGTTACAATGCAGATAGTATAGCAGAAAGAGTTTGAGATTTGAACCTGGGTTTAAAAACTGTCATTTACTCCCTGTGTAACTTGAGGAGAATCATTCATTTCTCTGATTGCCCATTTCTTCCTTTGTGTGAAGGAAGGTTTTAGACTAGAGACTGTCCCATCTAGCTCTAAATCTGGGGTCCTGTGACCCTGGAGAGAGACTATGTTTGGTTTTATCTTTGTACCTAGGACTAGAGCATGGGCCTGGGACTGATTCAGTTCCACAAAGGTGTATTTTGAAGCAGCTCAATAAGCTGAAATGGCACTAAACTGTCCTCAAGTAGCTTATCTTCTTTTGGGGCTGGGAGCAGGCTGGCATTAAATTCAAGGAAACTCTAGGAGGAGAAGAGTACTAAAAGGAACCAGGGAAGGCTTCACGGAAGAGGTGACCTGATCTGAGCCCTGAAGCAAAATGGGGAGAATGAGGAACAATCTAGACTTTAGTGGCATAATGATCTGTGCTTTTAACATTGTTCAGGTGTTTCAAGTTGTATCCAGCTCTTCATGACTCCATTTGGGGTTTTCTTGGCAAAGATATTGGAGTGGTTTTACAGGAAAGCCAATTGGGCTTAATCAAACAGGATAATGATGTTAGTATGCATCTAGGACAGGACTTCAGCTCACGTCTTCCTTACTCCAATTCCAGCATTCTACCTACTACCAGTGTCTTGTGCTCTGTTGAACCCTGTTGTCTCAAACAGTGCCTTACCCTGAGTAGCACTCAATAAATATTTGTGGAATGATTGAATTGACAAAAAATGGAATTGCTCTTCTACCACAATTAGCTTGTATTGGGTGGTCTTCACAAGTGGTAAAGAAACTTTGGGGGCAGCCAAGTAGTATAGTGGATAGTGCACCATTCCTGGAGTTAGGAGGTTCTGGGGTTCAAATGTGACCTCAGACACATCTTAAATATGTTACCCTGAGCAAGTCACTTGCTTTTTTGGTCTTAGAACTTATACTAAGATAGAAAGGAGGGGGGGGGGGGAGAGAAGAGGAGATGAGGGAAGGGGAGGGGAGGGGAGGAGAGGAGAGGAGAGGAGAGAGGGAGGGAGGGAGGAAGGAAAGAAAGAAAGAAAGAAAGAAAGAAAGAAAGAAAGAAAGAAAGAAAGAAAGAAAGAAAGAAAGAAAGAAAGAAAGAAAGAAAGAAAGAAAGAAAGAAAGAAAGAAAGAAAGAAAGAAAGAAAGAAAGAGAAGGGAGGGAGGGAGGGAGGGAGGGAGGGAGGGAGGGAGGGAGGGAGGAAAAAAGACAGGAAGGAAAAAAAAAAGAAAAAAGACTGACTTGCCCATAATCACACAGCTAGGAGGGGTCTGAGACCAGATTTGAACCCAGGATCACCCATATCTAGTCCTGACTCTCAATCCATTGAACTGCCTAACTGCCCCTCAAAAGTGCTAATTGTAAAGGGATTCCTGGGAATCTCCAAAACCACCCCACAGATTCCCCGTTCTCAGGAGGTTTCGACCTTGATTTGTGTTATTGTAGGGGTCACCAAGGCAGAGCCACATTATACCACCTTCACTTTTTCTTTTCAAGCTATCAGCCTCCTGGTCACTATTTATATCTGGAAAGCCCCAAAGTGGGACGAATCTTCCTCCTTTGACATTCCACCAGGCACTTGGCTCTGAGGGCAGCACTTGGTCCCAGGGAGTGTTTGGAACCTTTTGTCCCCTTGGCAGAGCTCTTTGTGGCCACCCCTCTTCTCTTGAGGGTCCCAGACAGACTCTTGGGTTTGCACTCAGTGTCGAGCCAGACCCACCTTCTTGCAGTCTACAAGTGGCTTGGCTGCTTCAGTGCTGGCATACCTGTGGACTGATTGCCATTGGACTGGAATTTTGGACAGAGAATGTTCCCTGAGGCCAGTGAGTTCTGGGTTTGAGTTTGAGCTCTGAGTCTGAGTAGGACTTAGCATAGACCCCAGCAAAGGAGAAAGGCAGGATTGTCTGTTTTGAAGTGATCGTTTTAAAAGAGAAGAGAAAAGACTCTGGTCAGCTTGCTGTGGGATTCTCTTTTTGATCTTTTTTAAAATTTTATTTATTTCAAGTGATAAAAGGCTATTTTCTCTCCCTCCTACCTCCACATGCCCCACACGTAAGAAAAAGAAAAACCAACACAAAGTATGTCCCTTTCTGCACCCTGCGCTAACACTTCCTTGTTTGGTGGAATCCATTACAAGATGTTAACTTCTTCATTTTCAGTCGTTTTCCCATTGTGTCCTGCTCTTTGTACCCTGTTTGGGATTTCTTGGCAGAGATACTATAGAGACTTTTTCATATGGGCTAATAAAAAATATTTGCCTATTTGGTGGGCCTAATATGGGTCCTTTTTCCTCCCATTTTCACTGAAATAAAAGGCAAGGAATTAATCATCTCATAAGTAAGGCCCAAATTGTTCTTTTATTTTAATGTGCTGCTGCTTTATTTTTAACATGTATCATAAATTTGGATCAAGAACTGGCCTCCATGCCAGGAAGACCTGAGTTCAAGTCCCACCTGGGACACATATTTGCCATATTACCAAGCAAATTCCTAAGACTAGAAGTCTTGATCTACATTGGTATCCTCACTGTTTTGAGGACATGAATAACTAATATTTATCTAATGCTTACTATGTGTCAGGCATGCTTTACAATTATTATCTCATTTTAGCCTCACAATAGTCCTGAGAGGTAGGTGCTATTATTAGCCCCATTTTACAGATGAGGAAACTGAGGCAGAGAGAAGTGAAATGATAATGGCTCACTTTTATATAGAGCCTACTAGGTGCTAAGCACTTTACAAACATCTCATTTGCGGCTCTGCAACAATCCTGAGAGATAGGTCCTATTATCCCTATTTTACAGATGAGAAAACTGAAGCAAACATAGTTTAAGGCTTGACCAGGGTCACACAGACAATAAATGTCTGAATCTAGATTTGAATTCAGGTCTTCTAGACTCCAAGGCCATTATTCACTAAACAAAATCAAAATTTAAAAAAAAATGAACCCCACTATAGAGGACATTGACTCTGTGTTCTCTTCTAAGTTTGTTCAAAGTTCCTCTTTGGCTTTCTCTGAGTTTTCTCTGAGTAGATGAAGATTTATTTCTCATCTGCCTGAGTTCAACTGCTACTAAGCGCACGGTATTTGCTTCTGGTTGGCATGTCTCCGGAGTAAGCAGGCCTGAACTGACCCTCACCTCTCTGCTTTGAAATCTGCCTTCCGGCTGCTGTCCCAAGCCAGCTTGGTTTCCTTCTCTCCTCCAGCTCTGAAGTCTTGTCCCATTCGGGTGCCCTGAAACTGCCCCATAGCTATGCCTTTAAATGTGCTCTTCCGAAAGAGTCTCTGTTTGATGACCATACTATTCTTGACTAGGACTATGCAAACAGCTGGGTGAGGTCTTGCAATGACTCATCTCTGTCCCAACCGACAGGTACCTTTTTGAACTTAAGGAAGATGATGAGATATGTCGAAAAGCCCAGAGCTCAGGAAGGTTTTACCTGTTTCATAGCCTGGCTCCTTTGCTCCAGAAGTCTGGCAACAGATACCAGGTCCTTCCATTTAGGGCTTCAGGTAAGCCTATGAAATGGTATAAATTAGCCACAAGTCTAAACACTCTGTCGCGAGTTGGCGAGCCAGCCTGTGGCGAGCCTGCCTGTGTCGAGCCTTTGTGGATTTCGGAGAAGTGGAACTCTTAAGCCGTGGGCTTTTGAGGGTTCCTTCCATCCCCTAATGATCATGGGATGTCATTTTCCCCGATAGAACAGAAACTCCTCAAGGGCACATGGCAGGCACTTAATTAATAAATGCCTGATGCATTATAAATGATTCTGTTTTATATCCCTAAACGATGATGATTCCCAAATTGCTTCTCTACCCTTTTCTCTTCTCCCTCCTAGTTGGTGTTAATTTACATTTTTTGAGGGAAGAAAAATGTTGCTATGTTTATATGCATGTGTCGAAAGTAGATAAGTAGGTTTAGAGACTCTTAAACCATGGCATTATGACATGATTCCAAGGCATACTAAAAAATATTTTCATAGCATTATGAGATATTAGTGGGAAGGAACCCTACAGGTTATCAAGTACTACTGCACCCATTTTAGAGGTGAGACCACCTCCCTTCTCATTCCCCACCGACTTCTCTTTAGGGGATTTTAATCACTGCCCCTCAACTTTTCCCTCCCTTATATTATAGAGGTGAGAAAATGGAAGGTGAGAAGGGAAATGACTTGTCCAAAGACACAGTCAGTGACAAGAGGCAGGACTCAAAACCAGTCATCCTAATCGCAATTCCTGCTGGTCGGAGAAATGGAACTCGCAGTTGTGAAGGTTTAATTATTCTTCATGTTATTCTCTCCTCCTCTTTGTTTTGTTTTGTTTTCTTAGAGTTGGAAAGGATCCTGGCCAAGTTTGGACAAGATGCCCAGAAGATAGAACATTCAGTCCTGATTGGCTGTTCGGACCAGCATGAAGCATGGTTTGCCCTGGATCTCGCTCTGGGAAACTCCCATTCCTCAGGTTAGGATGACTCATTGGTTCTTGCTGCCCTAGGATTAAGGGGAACCTTAAACCCTGATGTCGGCAAAAGATTCCTATCAGTCATGCACTGACTCACGGACAGAACCTTGGAGTTAGGAATCCTTCAATGACAACCCCAACCTCTGCTTGAAGGGGGAACCCAGCCTCTTCTGGAAAACTCTAAAGGTTCAATAGCCTTTTACTGAATCATTAGATCTAAGGCTGGAAGGGAACTCTGAGGCCATTTAGCCCAATCCTTTCATTTTCAAAATGAGAAAATGGAAGGTCTTGGGAGTTAATTGACTTACCTAAGGTTACACAAGTAGTCGGGATCAATCAGGATTTGAACCTTTGATTCCAAGTTCAGTATTTTTTTTCCACCCTACAGCACTCTACCCTCACTCCTGAAAGGACCAAGTCATAATGTGACAATTCTAGAAAGGGCACAACTAGAATCCTCAAGGAAATCCCATTCTGTCCAATCTTTTCTCTTTCCAGGCTCACAATACTTTGTCCACCTGTTGACCTAGAAGAGATATTTTCTTTATTTGGGTGTTTGGGCTTTTTTTAAAGTTTAATAGAGGCATTTTATGGAGATACAATCCCTTCCCCCAAACCATCCCCTCTCTAATATCTTCCTCTATGGCAGCAGCTGCAAAAACCTTCTGATATAAAGATTGATGGATCATGCCATATTCTACAGGCAGCAATTAGCATAGTGCCCAGCACACAGAAGGCACCTAATAAATCTTGACTGATGGATTGACTGACCATAGTCCACCGCATTCTCCCAAGAGGAGGGTACCGGGTTCAACATCAGGCATCTTGAACCAGTGTTGATTTTGAGTCCTGTTGCCTTCGTCACAGTACATTTCATGCCATAATTTGTTCAGGCATTTCCCAGTCCGTGGCATGCCCAGTCCACCATGTCTGGAAGGCTCTTTCTCCTCTCCTCTCTGTTTATTAGCATCCCTAGCTCCACTCAGGACGTGGGACTCTTCCAGATACCCCATTCATATAAATGCTCTCTATCTTCTGAAATGACTTTGTATTATTTTAGACCTACTTTGTATCAACTAATCTATATCTATCTACATATGGTGAACCTCTCCATTAAAATGTTTTTGTCTTTATATCTCTGTTTCAGTAGCTGTCTAATAAATATTTGAATTAAAATAAATTGATGGGCACTACTTTGTTTTCAATTTTTTGTTAATACAAAGAGTTGCTACTGTGACTGTCTTGGTCTATTTTGGATTCGATTTATTTAGTGCTCCTTGTGTTCAGGGCTCTTATATATACTCATCATTTTTATGTATATATACACATAATTTTATATACATGTGTGTACATTTCTTACATAGATTCATTATATAAATTATTACATTATTACATATAAATTATTATATCAGTTAATTGGTAGATAGATGATACAGTGGATAGAGTGCCAGGACTGGAGTCAGGAACACCTGAGTTCAAATGTGGCTTTAGACATTTACTGGCTGTGTGACCTTGAACAAGTCACTTGATCTCTCTCTGCCTCTGTTTCCTATTCTGTAAAATAAGGATAATGAGAGCATTTCCCTCTCGGGGACACTATGAAGACAAACTAATATAATATTTGTAAAGCATTTTGCAAACCTTAAAGCACTATGTAAATGCTTGCTATGATTTTATATTATATAGCCTTCATAGTGTCATTAACTTTCTTCGGGGTATGTGCTCAGTGGTGGGATGGTTGAATCAAAAGATATGAGGAGCAGGTAGTCATAATTTCTAGTTTATAAACACTGTGTTATAACAAAATAGAGCCAGGGACTCTTATTGTCTTCTAATTATTCTTTGTGTCTCTTATTTTTCTCCTAGGATCCTTGCAGAAATCAGAAATGGAATCTGAGCTCCAAGGGGCCTTTATTGATCTAAGGAAGGCTCTATTCCAGCTGAATGAGAAAGATGCTTCCTTGATCTCCACGGTAGAGACTTGCTTTTTCCCTTTTCTAGGGCATATTGTGGTAGGGGAGAGGTGTGTGTTTACCCCATGCAGAGGTGTGTGAGTGTGCCTATGAGAAGGAGAGGCAGTGTTCGATCTCTTACCCTGCAGGTTGAGGACAGATCTCCCCACAAACCTTTTCAAAAGGAGAGTGAGCTACATGGAGATTGCTGGTCCTTTCTCCCTTTGTCCTTTGGAGAAGAAAGTCAGGCTGAGCTGGGCTGGACTTTATAGCAGACAGATCTGATTCTAACAACAAAATTGTCCAAATAGACTTGCTCCAGGACAAGGAAACCTGGTTTTCACCAAAGGACAGAAAGAATCAAAAGGCAGAATCTGTGACACTAAGACTCAGACATGGCACACAAATGAGGCCAACACACCTATGGGTGATGGGGAAGTAAGCATTCATCTCAGTCTGAAAAGCTCCCATATTCACAGAATAATGTTCAGAGTCAAGACAGATCCTACTGTACAGAACTAACACTGTGTGAAGACAAAGCCCACAAAACTCCTTCCTTTCTTCTTTCCTTTCCTCTATCTGTCTCCCTCTTCCCTCCCTCCCTCCTTCCTTCCTTCCTTCCTTCCTTCCTTCCTTCCTCCCTCCCTCCCTCCCTCTCTTTCTCTCTCTCTCTCTCTCTGTCTCTCTCTCTCTCTCTCTCTTTCTCTCTTTCTCTTTCTCTCTCTCTCTCTCTCTTTCTTCCTTTCTTCCTTTCTTCTTTCTTTCTTTCTTTCTTTCTTTCTTTCTTTCTTTCTTTCTTTCTTTCTTTCTTTCTTTCTTTCTTTCTTTCTTTCTTTCTTTCTTTCTTTCTTTCTTTCTTTCTTTCTTTCTTTCTTTCTTTCTTTCTTTCTTTCTTTCTTTCTTTCTTTCTTTCTTTCTTTCTTTCTTTCTTTCTTTCTTTCTTTCTTTCTTTCTTTCTTTCTTCTCTCTCTCCATGGAGCCCATATCTTAGGAGTACCCACTCCCCAGGTGTCTGGCTCTATACTTATGCAGTGTATGGATGTTATTGAGGTGGCCAGGCATGGCAGAGGGATTAGTGGAGCAGGAACCAGGAAGATTTGAACCTTACCTGTGCCTTTACTAGCTATGTGATCTTAGACAAACCAGGCAATTGTCTAAGATGCATCTGGTAATGAATAAATGGGATGGGTCTGGTGATAAGTAGCTCTCACCCTGAGGAAGTTAAAGATCCCAGATGTATATTCATGGCATTCCCATAATCCAAAGAGGTTGAGACGCAAATGAATAGCTAAAGACATTTGAGTCAGAACCAGCTTTATCTGGTGACTTTAAAATATGTTTATGTTCAAAAAATATTATGACATTTTTATTCAGATGGCTGAGCTGTCAGGAGTATCATCAGGTCTTTTTCTTTAATACTGCAATAGAAAAAAATACTGATCTTGGGGTCAGAGACCCTGGATTCAAATCCTGACTGATATTTATTCCTTGAATGACCTTGGTGGAATCACTTGCCTTCTTTGGTGCCCAGTTTCCTTACTGGTTTAAAAAAAGAAAAGAATGAGGTAGTTGGATATAGAAGGCCCCTCAGGTCTCTTTCAACTCTAACCTTGTGATCCTACCACCATTTTTCTGAAGATCAGAATGGGCCGAAATCATTTGGAGTGGGTGTATTGGTGAGGAGTTGACATATTTCTTTGGGTTGCCCGAGACACCGGGCTGAGTAATGTCACCCCTCCCAAGAGCCCACTCTGTTTTTGTGTTTGCTCAGGCCCAGGCCCTCCTCCGTTGGCACGATTGCCATCAGTTCTGTGGCAAAAGTGGGCAACCCACCCAGAAGAATGTGGCCGGCAGCAAACGTGTGTGCGCCTCTAGTAAAATGATCTATTACCCCCAGGTGAGCATCGCTGTGGTGGCTGGGGGACACTTCCCCTGGGGGAGGGGGGATTCTCCAGAAACTTCCCTTCCTTCTCGGAAAGCCCTCGACCCCTCCTGCCGTCCTCTTCCCTAGATGTCTCCCGTGGTCATCACTCTGGTGTCTGACGGGACCCGATGCCTGCTTGCGCGGCAGAGCTCCTTCCCTAAGGGGATGTACAGCGCCCTGTCAGGATTCTGTGATGTGGGTAAGGAGCATTTGACACAGCCATGCCTTCCGCTTCTGAAGGGAGTGCCATTGGATCTCTTCGTTCTTTCTTTGTGTCTTGTCATCCGAGTCGCTGAATCTTCCAGCGCGTCTTCTCCGGTGTGTGTTGACCAGCCCAGCGAGATTGACTAAATGATGATTAAAAATGTAAAAGAATAGGGGGCAGCTGGGTGGCTCAGTGGATTGAGAGCCAGGCCTAGAGACGGGAGGTCCTGGGTTCAAATTTGCCCTCAGACACTTCCCAGCTGGGTGACCCTGGCCAAGTCACTTGACCCCCATTGCCTAGCCCTTACCACTCTTCTGCCTTAGAGCCAATACACAGTATTGACGGAAGGGAAGGGGTTAAAAAAATGTAAATGAGTAATAGTAACAAAGAAGAGGCGCTGATCACGTGCCATTGGATGGCAGCCCTTGGGCCGAGGAGCCTGGGTGCCTTCTGGCCCACATTCTTGGTAATAACCAAAAGGCAGGAAATCATTCCGCCTGTCTGAGCCTGCGCAAGCCATCGCCCTGCCCTGTTGGGATCCCATCACCGAATCCTCTGCCTCTCCCCCGCAGGCTCCCCAAACCTCCCTCCCCGCCGCAGGGCTTCCCCGACTAACCAGAGTGCTTCTAGGTGAGACGGTGGAGGAGTCCGTCCGGAGGGAAGTGGCCGAAGAGGTGGGGCTGGAGTTGGACAGCCTGCAGTACTCCGCCTCCCAGCACTGGTCTTTCCCTAACAGCTCCCTCATGATCGCCTGTCACGCTGCCGTGAGGCCAGGGCAGACCGAGGTGAGTCTCCCCAGGCTCTTGCGGTCCCTTGGTGTCGCACTCCTGGCCAAAAACGGATTCATTTCAGTTCTTCCTGAGTGCCTTCAGCATGCCTGTTGAAATGGGATACGGGATTCCTTTAAAAGCTTGTAATTTGGGGGCAGCTGGGTGGCTCAGTGGATTGAGAGCCACGCCTAGAGACGGGAGGTCCTGGGTTCAAATTTGCCCTCAGACACTTCCCAGCTGGGTGACCCTGGCCAAGTCACTTGACCCCCATTGCCTAGCCCTTACCGCTCTTCTGCCTTGGAGCCAATACTCAGTATTAACTCCAAGATGGAAGGTAAGGGTTTAAAATAAACAAACAAACAAACAAACAAATAAATAAATAAATAAAAGCTTGTAAGTTATTGGAGGAAGAAAATATTAGGAGACAGGGCAGCGAGGTGGCTGCCTGGAGGTCTTGGGTTCAAATTTGGCCTCAGACATTTCCTAGCGGAGGGATTCCAAGCAAGACACATTAACCCTCTTCTGCCTCAGTTTCCTCCTCTGTAAAATGGAGATGGCAGCCATGTCTACCTCCCAGGGTAGTTGTAAGGATCAAATGAAAAATTATTTGTAAAGTCCTTTTGCATACTTTAAGGCGCTAAGTATGTTGATTATTAGAGCTCATGTTTTAGACCCCTCATTTGGGCCCTGACCTCCAGGGCTCTCCCATTATGGAGGAAGATTCTGAATTCTCTGTTCCAGCCAGTCAGTGGCCCCTGGATACTGTTCTCCACAATTCCTGTTTGAAAATAATTCTCTCACCTTTGTTCCCATGCTAGAGGTAACGAGCTGACATTCTCCGACCCAGCCTCCTAACACAAAGGGGAGCTTGGCGTCAGAGTGACCTGGATTCAAATCCCACTTCTGTTAGGCACTGATTGATTATCAGCTGTGTGACCCTGGACAAATCATTTAAACTTTTGCCCCTTGAGCCCATGGATTTTAGTTTCTCGTGGGACTTTATCTGCTAAATCACAGATGGAGCTGCACAATGAGTCTTCTTTTGTATATTCCCTACATTAACAAAATTCATCAATTCAATAAACATTTGTTAAGGGCCTACTTTGGGCCAAGTATCATGAGAATGAAAAATGAAACTGATCCCTATCCTCAAGGACCGTACATTCTACTGGGGGGGGGGGGGGGAGCAGGAATGGGGAGGGAGATAGGAAGAGCAACACATCCACAGAGAATTCATGAAAATATATACAAAGTACATTTTTGGGGGCATGGAGGGAGTTGCACCATCAAGAAAGACCTATGAAGAAGGGAGCTCTAGAAATGAACCTTGAAAGAAACTATTTGGGGCAGTGAGGTAGCCCAGCCAATAGAGTGCCAGGCCTGGCAGTCAGGAGGACCTGGGTTCAAATTTGAATTGAATTTAAACTTTCCTAGTTGTTTGACTCTGGCCAAGTCATTTCACCCCATTTGCCTAGTCCTTGAACTTTTGGGCTTAGAGTTGTTCATGAAATGGAAAGTAAGGGAAAAGAGGAAAGGAAGGAGGGAGGGAAGAAGGAAGGAAGAAAGGAAGGGAGGGAGGAAGGAAGGAAGGAAGGAAGGAAGGAAAGAAAGGGAAGAGGGGAGGGAGAGAAAGAAAGGGAGAAAGAAAAAGAAATAAAGAAAGAGTAGTTATTCTAAGAGCTGGAGGAAGAGGATGAAGAGCAAGCATTCCAAGCCTGAGAGACAAATAGGAGATGAAATGTCATAGGCAGAGAACAGCCAACATTCAGATCCTAAACATATTCATACCACAATTTTATAGTATCTTCCCTCATTTCTTGCCCTTTTGTGCCTTTCAGATCCAGGTGAACTTACAAGAGCTAGAGACAGCAGAATGGTTCAGTCTAGAAGAGGTGGCCGCAGCTCTGAAGAAGAAAGGACCGCCTGCCAGTCAGCAAGATGGTGCCATCCCCTTCTGGTTGCCCCCCAAGATGGCCATCGCCCATCACTTGATTCAGGAGTGGGTTCAAAAGCAGAGCTCCTCTTCAAATCTTGCTTGATCCAGATTCTCTTTTCCTCATCCTTGGGGAACATATCAAAGAGATGAGATTGATGGAGGTGACATGGCAGTGGCAAAAGATAAATTCCAACCCAGCCTTATAACATAATGGTATAATGGAACACATGTTGCCCTTGGAGTCAGAAGAAACCTTCAAAGGAATCCCACCTCTGCCACTTGTTGACCATGGGCAAGCCATTTATTACTTCACTGAACCCCAGTTTTCTCATCTGTAGAATGGGGATAATAATATCAATAAACCTACCTCGCAGGGTTGTTGTGAGGTTCAAAAGAAATGTTTTGAACACCTGTCAGCTGCCATTTATATATAACACTTTTATTATCATTAGGCCAGGCTCTTCAAGGAAACGGTGATATGACAGGAGGCAATCTTCCTGTAAGACCCCTCAGTTAAGGGAAGGGTGAAAGGCTACATGACTTTAGCGAATAGAATGTTGGATTTGGAGTCTAGTAATAGTCTGTCAAACTTACCAGCTTTGTGACTTTGGGCAAATTACTTAGCTCCTCAAAGCTTCTATTCCCTTATCTGGAAAGTGGGTGCATTAATAACTGGGTCTCCTACCTCCTAGGGATATCGTAAAGAAGGAATTTTGCAAGTCTATAAATTTGAGCATTTGTGCCAACACCTAGGAAATTGGTGTTTACTAAATGGTGAATGAATGATTAAATAAAAGGAAATAAACATTCTCCAGTGCTTGATATGCCTGACTAAAAAATGATGCAAGGTTGCGGAGAGGAACTGTTTAAATATCACCATGTGAGTTGTTATACTTTGCATGCCCTTTGACCCATTGACACCACTCCAAAGTCTGTACCCCAAAGAGATCAAAGGAAGAGGAAGAGCACCCACACATGCAAAATCTCATCATTTTTTTGTGGTGGCAAAGAATTGGAGGGGAATGCCCATCAGTTGAGGAATGGCTGAACCACTTATGGTAAAAGGAGGTGATGGAACACTGTTGTGCCAGAAGAAATGATGAAGGGGTTGGATTCAGGGAAACCTGGAAAGACTTGCATGAACTGATGCAGAGGGAAGAGAATGATTTATAGAAGACCTGCAACCTTGTAAAGACAAACAACTTTGAGAGATTAAGGAACTCCAATCAGTGTAATCACCAGTCACAATGCCAAGGGACTAATGAGGAAACACCCTACCCACCTCCTGATGGAGAGCTGAAGGGCGCGGAGTACAGAACAAGACGTTGTTTTTTGGACATGATCAATGTAAGGTTTTATTTTGCTTGATTCTATGTTTGTAAAAGGGTTTGGGATTTTTTTGCTTTCTCAAGGGGGAATGGGGGTAGGGGGAGAATGTGGATCTCTATGAAAATAAAATAAAAATGAAGTTTTTGTTTTTTTTTTATTATCAGCTGAGAGCTAAAACCAGTGGAAAGATTGAAGGTGGTTAATATAGATTCTTATAGTTTCTCTAATTTTACCCTTGACTTTTGATGCCAAAATCTTTCTTTCTGATGGGACCAGTAGAGGCAGGATTATCCTAAGGATTAAAATGATTTTGAGGTTGTTTGGAGGAAGAGTTAGCACTTCCACCTGAATATTTGTCAATGCACAGCAAATGGCCAACCACCCCTATGTGGGTCAATAAAACATGGGGCCAGTTTCATAGATCACCAACATCAGTCATATTTAATACATCACTCATTTCCTGAGAGGTAGCAATTCGATGTTTCTAGGCCATAATGCTTTGCCTGCTTCCCCGCATGTGTACTCATCTTTCTTTGTTAACAGCTGTCTCTAGCTGTTACACTTGGGGAGGAGGAATAATTTTCCCTATCTTCGCATGGCATTGTTTATCTGAGTTGGTCCTGAGCAATGACTGCAATGATATCTAAAGTCCACAGAACCCAATTTTCTTTACTTTTTTTTTAAAGCCTTATCTACTGTCTTAGAATCAATCCTGTGTATTTGTTCCATAGTGATAATGGATAGGTAATGGGGATTAAGTGACTTGCCCAAGGTCACATAGCTAGAAAGTGTCTCAGGTCAGTTTTGAACCCTGGACCTACTGTCTCTAGATCTGGCTTTCCACTGAATCACCTAGTTGTCCCCAGAATTCAATTTTCTGTCATGGTAGATTCTAACACAGAAATAGCCTCCTAGATCTATAAACATAAAAGCACAACTATTTCTAGGACTAGAAACTGATAATACCTGAAAAAGCCACTTATCCCTCATCTACTTAGGGTCCCTGGCAAAGGCCACATCATCAGTGAGCTGAGAAATGGTGAAGGGGGACTCTTAGGAAACTAAGTATGGGTCACCTTCCCTGAGAGCCAGGCTGAGCCCCAGCTTTCTTGGGCATGACGAGTAAAGCCCTGGAAAGTAAAACTAACAGAAATAACCAAATACAAAGAGGGGGCTCCCTACCAGTCGATGGCTTCATCCAATTTCCTCACTTTCTACAAAGAACAAGGGGCCCCAGTCAATTGCTGGGCAAAGCCTGCAATGTGGAACCAGAGGTCTACAGTAGTCAGACTTAGTGGGAGAAAGGAGGGAATGTAGCCCACTGATATGAAGACAGTTAATAAGATGGTAGAACTCAGTAAACCAAGTCTATCATTTTCCAGGAGCTGGATGCTTTGAAGTGTACATGATATACCGTTATTTGGGAGCTCAGAGTAGGTGCCTATTATAATGCCTGAAATTCCAGACTCCAATCCACCATTCAGATCCCTTTCCTTGACAACATAACCATGGCTTTCTATCCCGAGCCATTCCTTTTTTTTTTTTGCTTCAAATCCTCTTTCTTTTATTTTTTTTTAATTTTATAGTATTTTATTTGTTCATTTCCATGCATTTTTCATTAAAGACAAAGATCATTTTCTTTTCCTCCCTCCCACCCCCTGTGGCCGATGCGTGATTCCACTGGTATCATATGTGCTCTTGACTTGAACCCATTGCCATGTTGTTAGTATTTGCATCAGAGTGTTCGCTCCGAGTCTTTCCTCTGTCATGTCCCCTCAGCCATTGTAGTCAGGCAGTTGCTTTTCCTTGGTGTTTCTATTCCCTCAGTTTGTCCTCTGCTTTTGGATAGTGTTTTTTTCTCCTTGATCCCTGCAGATTGTGCAGGGACATTACACCACCACTAATGGAGAAGTCCATTATATTCGATTATACCAGAGTGTGTTTGTCTCTGTGTACAATGTTCTCCTGGTTCTGCTCCTCTCGCTCTGCATCACTTCCTGGAGGTTGTTCCAGTTCACATGGAAATCCTCCACTTTATTATTCCTTTGAGCACAATAGTATTCCATCACCAACATATACCACAATTTGTTCAGCCATTCCCCAATTGATGGGCATCCCCTCATTTTCCAATTTTTGGCCACCACAAAGAGCGCAGCTATGAATATTTTTGTACAAGTCTTTTTGTCCATTATCTCTTTGGGGTACAAACCCAGCAGTGCTATGGCTGGATCAAAGGGTAAACATTCTTTTATCGCCCTTTGTGCATAGTTCCAAATTGCCCTCCAGAATGGCTGGATCAGTTCACAACTCCACCAGCAATGAATTAATGTCCCTACTTTGCCACATCCCCTCCAGCATTCATTACTTTCCATAACTGTCATGTTAGCCAATCTGCTAGGTGTGAGGTGATACCTCAGAGTTGTTTTGATTTGCATCTCTCTGATTATAAGAGATGTGGAGCACTTCTTCATGTGCTTATTAATAGTTTTGATTTCTTTATCTGAAAACTGTCTATCCATGTCCCTTGCCCATTTATCAATTGGGGAATGGCTTGATTTTTTGTACAATTGATTTAGCTCTTTATAAATTTGAGTAATTAAACCTTTGTCAGAGGTTTTTATGAAGATTTTTTCCCAATTTGTTGTTTTCCTTCTGATTTTAGTTACATTGCTTTTGTTTGTACAAAAGCCTTTTAATTTGATGTAGTCGAAATTATTTATTTTACATTTTGTGATTCTCTCTATGTCTTGCTTGGTTTTAAAGTCTTTCCCTTCCCAAAGGTTTGACATGTATACTATTCTGTGTTTACCCAATTTACTTATGGTTTCCTTCTTTATGTTTAAGTCTTTCACCCATTTTGAATTTATCTTGGTGTAGGGTGTGAGGTGTTGATCTATTCCTAATCTCTCCCACACTGTCTTCCAATTTTCCCAGCAGTTCTTATCAAATAGTGAATTTTTCCATGGGTATGGCACTAAATAGATAAATAAGTTTGGGCAGGATGGTCATTTTTATTATATTGGCTCGTCCTACCCATGAGCAGTTAATGTTTTTCCAATTGCTCAAGTCTAGTTTTAGTTGTGTGGTGAGTGTTTTGTAGTTGTGTTCATATAGTTCCTGTGTTTGTCTTGGGAGGTAGATTCCTAGGTATTTTATTTTGTCTAAGGTGATTTTGAATGGGATTTCTCTTTCTAGTTTTTGCTGCTGAGCTGTGTTGGAGATATATAGAAAAGCTGATGACTTATGTGGGTTTATTTTGTATCCTGCAACTTTGCTAAAGTTGTTGATTATTTCAATTAGCTTTTTGGTTGAATCTCTAGGATTCTTTAAGTAGACCATCATGTCATCTGCAAAAAGTGATAACTTGGTCTCCTCCTTGCCTATTTTGATGCCTTCAATTTCTTTTTCTTCTCTAATTGCTACTGCTAGTGTTTCTAGTACGATGTCAAATAATAGAGGTGATAATGGGCATCCTTGTTTCACTCCTGATCTTATTGGGAATGCATCTAGTTTATCCCCATTGCAAATGATATTAGCTGATGGTTTTAGATATATACTGTTTATTATTTTTAGGAATGACCCTTCTATTCCTATGCTTTCTAGTGTTTTTAATAGGAATGGATGTTGTATTTTATCAAAGGCTTTTTCTGCATCTATTGAGATAATCATGTGGTTCTTGTTGGTTTGCTTGTTAATGTGGTCAATTATGTGGATGGTTTTCCTAATATTGAACCAGCCCTGCATCCCTGGTATAAATCCTACTTGATCATGGTGGATGACCCTTCTGATCACTTGCTGAAGTCTTTTTGCTAGTATCCTATTTAAGATTTTTGCATCTATATTCATTAGGGAGATTGGTCTATAGTTTTCTTTCTCTGTTTTTGACCTGCCTGGTTTTGGAATCAGTACCATGTTTGTGTCATAAAAGGAGTTTGGTAGAACTCCCTCTTTGCTTATTATGTCAAATAGTTTGTATAGTATTGGGATTAACTGTTCTCTGAATGTTTGATAGAATTCACTGGTGAATCCATCAGGCCCTGGGGATTTTTTCTTAGGAAGTTCTTTGATGGCTTGTTGGATTTCATTTTCTGATATGGGATTATTTAAGAATTCTATTTCCTCTTCTGTTAGTCTAGGCAGTTTGTATTTTTGTATATATTCATCCATATCACTTAAATTGGTATATTTATTGCCATATAATTGGGCAAAGTAATTTCTAATGATTGCCTTAATTTCCTCTTCCTCAGAGGTGATGTCCCCCTTTTCATCTTTGATGCTGTTAATTTGCTTTTCTTCCTTTCTTTTTTTAATTAGATTGACCAGTACTTTGTCTGTTTTGTTTGTTTTTTCAAAGTACCAGCTTCTTGTCTTATTTATTAAATCAATGGTTCTATCACTTTCAATTTTATTAATTTCTCCCTTAATTTTTAGGATTTCTAGTTTGGTTTTCTGCTGGGGGTTTTTAATTTGGTCACTTTCGAGTTTTTTTATTTGCATTTCCAATTGATTGATCTCTGCTCTCCCTAGTTTGTTAATATATGCACTCAGGGATATGAATTTACCTCTGATTACTGCTTTGGCTGCATCCCAAAAGGTTTGAAAGGATGTCTCGCCATTGTCATTTTCCTCGATGAAATTATTAATTGTTTCTATGATTTCTTCTCTAACTAAACGATTTTGGAGTATCATATTGTTTAGTTTCCAATTAGTTTTTGATTTGGTTTTCCATGTACCATTACTGATCGTTATTTTTATTGCCTTGTGGTCTGAAAAGGCTGCATTTATTATTTCTGCTTTTCTGCATTTGTGTGCCATGTTTCTGTGACCTAATGTATGGTCAATCTTTGTGAATGTGCCATGTGGTGCTGAGAAGAAGGTGTATTCCTTTTTATCCCTATTTATTTTTCTCCATATGTCTATTAATTCTAATTTTTCTAAGATTTCGTTCACTTCTTTTACCTCTTTCTTATTTATTTTTTGATTTGATTTATCTAAATTTGATAATGGTTGGTTCAAGTCTCCCACTAGTATGGTTTTATTGTCTATTTCTTCCTTCAATTCTCCTAGTTTCTCCATTAGAAATTTGGGTGCTATATTATTTGGTGCATATATGTTGATTAGTGATATTTCCTCATTATCTAAAGTCCCTTTTAACAAAATATAATAACCTTCCCTATCCCTTTTGATCAGGTCTATTTTTGCTTTGGCTTTATCAGATATCATGATTGCCACTCCTGCCTTCTTTCTGTCACTTGAGGCCCAGAAGGTCTTACTCCATCCTTTAATTCTGACCTTGTGTGTGTCAACCCGCCTCATGTGTGTTTCTTGGAGACAACATATGGTAGGGTTTTGGATTCTAATCCATTCTTCTATTTGTTTACGTTTTATGGGTGAGTTCATCCCATTCACGTTCAATGTTATGACTGTCACTTGTGGACTCCCTGGCATTTTGATATCCTTCCCTAATTCTAACCTTTCTTCTTCAGCTCTACCTTTTAGTCCAGTGATTTACTTTAAATCAGTCCCCCTTGTATTTCCCTTTCTACCCCCCTCCCTTCTAATTCCCTCCCTTATTTTCCCCTGTAGTCTTTTTAAAAATTCCCCCCCCACCCTCTCCCTCCCTTGTACTGCTTCCTCCCCACCAGTCTGTTTTTTACCCTTCTACTCCTCTATAGGGCGCAAATCTATTCTCTTCCCCAATGGATTGGATTGTTCTTCCCTCTTTGGGTCAGTTTCAAAGTACGTAAGAGTTGAATATTTCCTATCTCCGACCTCTTTACCCTTCCAGTGTATCGATGTTCTCCCCCCTCCCGCCATGAGCTTCTTTGTGACATATAAATTTACCCCCATTTGTTTCTTTTCCCATTTCTTTTAGTCATAACCTCTTTTCTTTTTTAGCTTTAGTCATGTATATATATATATATATACATACTCATGTATATATATTTATGCATGCATATCTCTATATACCTATTTATGTCTTGTCCTTTCATCCTATACAGTTTGTCACTGTTCCCTCTGAGTGTAGTTCTTCTAGCTGCTTAGGTGATAGCAACAGTTTTTAAGAGTTGCCAATGACCTCTTTTCTTATAGGGATACATACCATTTTAACTTATTGAGTCTCTTAAAAAAAACTTTGTTGTTGTTGTTGTTTTTCCCCTCTTTTTTAATTACCTTTTGATGATTCTCTTGAATTCTGTGGTTGGACTTCGAATTTTCTGTTCAGCTCTGGTCTTTTATTTATGAATGCTTGGAATTCCTCTGTTGTGTTAAATGACCATACTTTCCCCTGTAAGAATATAGTCAGTTTTGATGGGTATTTTATTCTTGGCTGTAGGCCTAGTTCCCTTGCTTTCCGGAATATCATATTCCATGCCTTTCGGTCCTTCAGTGTGGATGCAGACAGATCCTGTGTTATCCTCACCATGTTTCCATGGTATCTGAATGGTTTCTTTTTGGCAGCTTGTAATACCTGTTCTTTTATCTGATTGTTTTTGAATTTGGCTATAACATTTCTTGGTGTTGTCAGTTGGGGATTAAAAACAGGGGGTGATCTGTGGATTCTTTCAATCTCCACTTTCCCCTCTTGTTCTAGGATTTCGGGACAGTTTTCCTGGATAATTTCCTCTAGTATTATGTCCAGGCTTTTTCTTTTGTCGTGGTCTTCTGGTAGTCCAATTATTCTTAAATTGTCTCTTCTTGAACGATTTTCTAAATCGTCTGTTTTGTGAATGAGATGCTTCACATTTTCCTCAATTTTTTCATTCTTTTTGTTTTGTCTTATAGTGTCCTGCTGCCTTGTGAGGTCACTTGATTCTAGTTGTTTTACTCGGGTTCTTAAAGATTGGATTTCATCTTTGGCCTTTTGGTCGTCTTTTTCCTTCTGGTCTGAGTTTCTTTGAAGTCTGTCTTTCATCCTCTTTATCTCGTCTTTCATCTCCTTTGCTTCATCTTTCATCTCCTTTGCCTCATTTTCCAGCTGGATGATTTTGGCTTTCAGGACACTATTTTCTTGTTTTAGTTCAAGTGCCTCTGTTTCCAGATGACTTATCTTAATTTTTAAGTTCTTTTCCCAATTGTCTTCAGCCTCTCTTAGTTGTGTTTTGAGTTCTTCCACAGCCTGTATCCAATTCGCTGGGATTTCTGGTTTATCGTTTGCTGATCTCTCCCCCTCTGTTCCATTTGCTGAGTAGTAGCTGTCTATTGTAGTTTCTTTCTTCTGTTTCTGTTGTTTGTTCAAATTCACCCCTTCTTTCCTCCCTGTATTTGTCTGTGCTCTTGTTCCTCTCATTTTTTTGTTTTTTAGGGACTTCTATCAGTCTCCCCTCTTGGAGCTTTAACAGAGGATCTCTTGGTGTAATCTCTGAGGGAGGGTTGTTGGGGGTTTGAGCTTTCCTGTCCTCTGGAGGCTTTTGATTGGCTTAAAGTTCAGCAGTCAGTGAGGATGGATGGGGAGCCTGGGCTTCCCTATGTTCTGGAGACTTTTGATGGGATTGAGTTCAGCTTATTTGGGATGGGTTTATTCTGAGTTTTAAACTTCCTGGACGGCTGGAGCAGATATGGAGGATCTCTAAAGCTCTGGCCAGGCTGCCAGGTCTATGCTCCTTCTAGGCTGCCATCTTGACTTCGCCTCTAGGTTTCTGTTTTTTCAGAAGACCCAGCTCTCTAAGGGGGGAGGGGTTGTGGCTTGCCTGGACTCTGAGGGCTCCTGATGAGATTAGGTTCAGGTGGTGTGGGCCAAAAGATCCCAGAGCCAAAAAAGGGAAGGGAAAAAAAAAACAAAGCAGCCACCTCCTCTTCCACAGTCTGTGTTGAGTGCCCAGAGACTGGCCGAGTTACTTTCAAGGAAAGCTCTTTGGAGCAACCCCTTTGCCAGCCCTGAGTTTTCTGTCCTTTCAGTAGCTCTGAGGGCTCCTGATGGGATTAGGTTCAGCTGGTTCTTTCAGAAGACCCTGCTCTCTAAGGGGGGAGGGGTCGTGGCTTGCCTGGACTCTAATGGCTCCTGATGGGATTAGGTTCAGGTAGTGTGGGCCAAATGATCCCGGAGCCAAAAAAAAAAAAAAAGAAGAAAGAGAAAAGCAGCAACCTCCTCTTCCACAGTCTGTGTTGAATGCCCGGAAACTGGCCCGGGTTACTTTCAAGGCAAGCTCCCCGGAGCACCCCCCTTGCCAGCCCTGAGTTCTCCGTCCTCTCAGCAGCTCTAAGGGCTCCTGATGGGATTAGGTTCAGCTGGTTCTTTCAGAAGACCCCACTCTCTAAGGGGGGAGGGGTAGTGGCTTGCCTGGACTCTGATGGCTCCTGATGGGATTAGGTTCAGGTAGTGTGGGCCGAATAATCCCGGAGCCAAAAAAAGGAAGAAAGAGAAAAGCAGCAACCTCCTCTTCCTCAGTCTGTGTTGAGTGCCCAGAAACTGGCCCGGGTTACTTTCAAGGTAGGCTCTTCGGAGCCACCCCTTTGCCAGCCCTGAGCCCTCTGTCCTTTCAGTAGCTCTGAGGGCTCCCGATTGGATTGGGCTCAGCTGGTGCCCCGAAGCTGGGTCCTCCCCCGAGACCCAGAGGGAAGAACCCAGCCAGGAGGCCACAGGCTTCCCCCTTCTCTCTATGCTTCCCTGCCATCTGTGTTGGGCGCTCCGGAGACTGGCTTGGGTTGCTTTCAAGGTGAGTCCTCAGAGCCCTGAGGTTCCCGCTGCTGCCTTGGGCTCAGCACTCTGGGTTGGGGGGGATGGGTCCTGGGACCTTCTTTCTGTCTACCCCTTAGATCTGAGTGATCTAGGGTTCTGGCTTTTGGGGTGCGGTACCTTTTGATCCAGGTCCAGGAGGAGGTTTCCCCAGGTCTATCCTGTTGTTCAGCTTGAATTTCGGTGGCCTAGGAGCACTTTGTTTGCGATCGGTAGGGAAGGGTTTCGGAGGTCTGAACTTTCGCTGCTTCTACACCGCCATCTTGACCGGAAGTCGCCATTCCTTTTTTTAAAAAATAGAAGCATTTAATGAAATTACATTTAAGTAGTCATAAAATACTTCTCCCGTGAACCTATCTATTTTCCCAGAAATAGGTGCACTATCACCAATGGGGAAAACATACACATCTAGGGAAAATGTCTAGGGCACCCATCTCCATTAGAGCAGATCTGCCGAGCTCCTCTGGTGAGGTCATTTTGCTGTCTATACTGCAGACCATCATTTATTATTGCTTTTGCCCTTTCGTTTTTTTGAAGAGGAGCAGTGATAGCACTGGGTCTTGACTCTCAAGTGAATTAGATTTCCATGAGGCAGAGTTGCACAAGTCATCAGTCTCACTCTCTCTTCCAGTTATCTAAGTCCAGTGGCAAGACATAAATCAAGATGGCTGGCGATGGCCCTCGATGCATTGGTTGACCTTGGCATCTTCAATGTCTGACCAAGGTCTAAGCATTCCCCAGCACCCACTTTATCCTCCTTCATGGCTGTTGGAACAAATCATCTGGGGTGGACACCTCCCTAATTCACCAATAGTTTTGAGACCTGTCAGTCACCCTCAATCTATTTTAGTCTGTCTGCTAGACCAATTTACTGAGCAATGGCTACTGGAACAGTTAAAATTTTGGGGAAACTGAGGCAGGTAGAAATTAGTTTCTCTCTGCAAGGAGTATTATTTTTATGAGGTTTATTAAAGGTCAAGGGTTAAAGAAAATACAAGCAAGAGAAGCACATGCCAGGTGGGCCATGAGGCCCACCCAAATTTCACTCACATCATGAGACACATCTGTTTGCCAGTGGAGCCAGGAAGAGAGCAAGAGCCCGCTGTGGGCGGAGGCCCTCTAAATAATGATTTTGCTCTTGGCCAAGGTGAGAACCCAGTGAGATTACAAAGCACTCTGGGGAAGTGGAGCAAGGATTTCTGGGGATTGAAGTCCTGGATTCAAGTCTATTTTTACACCACTGAGTATGCTACTTCTTGGCGCCACACAGGTGAGGGTTATGAATGCATTGAAAGGTAGTGTGATGTAATAGATAGAGCAATGACCTTGAAGTCAAGGAGAATTATGTTCAAGTCCTATCCATGACATATACTGGCTGTGGGACCTTGTTCAAGTCATTTAACTTTTCAATACCCCAGGCCATTTTCTAAAACAGGGGTTCTTAACTAAGGTCCATGAAATTTGTTTTAAGTAAATATTTTGGCACCTATTTTAGAATAATTGGTTTTGTTTGTAACCCTATGTATTTTATTTTATGCATTTAAAAACATTATTCTAAGAAGGTGTCTATGAGCTTCATCAGACTGCCAGAGGACTCCATAACAAAAAAAGAAAAAATTAAGAACCCCTCCACTATTATGTGTAATTGGGAAAATAAAATATCTTTAAAAAAATAACCCTTGCTCTAAGACTATAAATTACAGAGTGACTGCCCATTTACATCATTGAAGGGACCTTCTACATTAGGAGTACTACAGAGAAGTCAAATAATAGATTTTAACATTTAAAAAAGTAACATTACAAAGTATTCACTGGAATAGTCTTTGATGAACTTATGTTGAAATACTAAAATGTGTTACATTTGGATTAAAAACTATCTACTGATAGATAAATTATGCATGGAATATTCTGTCTCATCCATTAGATTTCGTGGATATCTGCCCGTTTATTACAGAAGTAATCAGGAGAATTCAAGACGTGACATAACTCTTTAATATTTCAAGGACCTGTGACTTCATCAGTCCGGAGATACCCTTCACAAACACAGGTTGCAACTTCTCTATGACTTTGTAAATGATCTTTTAAAATGGTGGTGGCAGAAAAAACTCACAACAACAACTCTCACACTATACCTCATCACCCTGCAGGGAGCCTGAGAATGAGCCTCTGGAACTTAATGATGCTGATCTTTGGGCCATGACTGGACAGCCCATCAGTCATCAGGCTACACTCAAAGCCTGAAATATTCAAGACATTCCAAACCTTTCACTATTGCCCATCCCTCATGGCTCTCTAATTATCCTTTAACTTTAAATTCTCACTGGCAAGAAAGTGTCTCTAAGCAGAGGAAGCTGCCTGGGATTCTCTTCTGCCTAAATCACAGCTGACCTCAAGATCTTTTCTTTTGCTAAAGGAATTTGGGCTCATTTTGATTCCTCTGAGTAAATGGGATCATTTTGGGCAAACCAGTTCTCTTGAGGAGAAGTCCATTTCCTAGTGTAGAAAGTAGATACTAGTAACTTTGAGACCAGGGACTAAATGTGTCCATGGCTGCCAACCCCAGACCCCCATCCCTTTTCTTTGGACTTTTCTTGGTTTTGTTGGAGACCCTTTTGGGCTTCTAGCTGGTACCACTTTCCTTCTCTTTTAAGGGGTTCTCCAGTTCCCAGATCCCAATGGGCATTGTAAAAGAGAATCTGCAGGGCAAGCCAAGCATGCAACACAAAGCAAAAGGATATCATCTGTCAATCAAAAAAGTAACATTCCATTGGAATGTTCCGAGGATAAGCAGTTGGAGCCACGCCAGGATGAACTGGAGGAGACTTGCTTTTGGAGCCAAGCTGAGAGGCTTCTGACTGGACCCCTCTTAGCTTCTGACCTAAGCTGAGAGACCCTTGTCTCTGGAGCTGGGGGGGAAGCTTTTGAACTAACTCTTGGCTTTGGAGAGGGGAGGGAAGAAGTTTTTTGTGTGGCTGAGGGTGGTGGCTGAACCTGAAGAGCTAATTGTGTCTGTGGACTTGAATTAATCAAGCTGAGATTATCTGGCTGTTTGGAAAAGAAGAAAGAAGAAAATAATTGTCCCTGCTAGTGACTCTCTGACAGACTTGGTATCACAGTTGTGACTGAACTGCCATTTTACCAATACCCTCCTAACTCTTTGTATAGATTAGGGAAAACCCCATCCCTCTTATCTTGTCCTCCATCCTGTCCTATCTTCCCCAATAAACCTCCTTACTTGAGAGAGAAAAAGTATCTTTTCTAAACCTCACAGTTCACCTTTGAGTTACTTGGAAGGTGGCTGACTAAGAGGGGGGAGGGTAGGCAAAATCTAGATCCATAAGCCATCTAGTATAGATCTAATAGCCATTCAGTAGTGATTAATAGACACCCTCAGGTAGTATCGCTCTATCTCCAACTATCTCCTTTATTACAATAGGCAACCCCAGTATCCATTTATTATAGCATGAGGGCATGATAGTGGAACAGCAAGCCCTCCACCACTGACCCACTGAACTTGAGATTCTTCATGCATGAGTGAAGTTTGTTCAAAGCCATCTCTGTGGGCTACTGCCATCTGTGCTCACTGGCACAATACTGGGCATAATATATCAAAAAGAATCTCTTAATAAAGAAAGAAGAATCAGAGAACACTGTACCTCTCCCAAGGAATTATAATACCATTGTCTCCTTCTCAAAATCTCTAGTATGTGTCATGTATAATTCCCAGCATTCTTTCACAGAGAGCCATTCCTGGAGTGATAGTCACCTATAGGAATCCTCTCATAGGCATCTTTTAGTACCCATTCATGGAACCCCTTCTTCTAGCTATCTCTAGCATGTATTCTTAACCTGGAATCCAGGATTTTTTTTTTGTTAATGTTTTGTTAACTATTTCATTATTATTGGTTTCCTTTGCAATCCTGATGTTTTATTTTATACATCTAAAAACATTATCCTCGGCTCAGTGGCTAGAGTGCAAGGCTTAGAGCCAGGAGGACTTGGGTTCCAATATGACTTCAAGTACTTCCTAGCTGGATGACCCTGGGCAAGTCACTTAACCTTAGTTGCCTAGATGTTACCTCTTCTGCCTTAGAAGCAATATGTAGGATCAATTCTAAGACAGAAGGTAGCGCTTTCAAACAAACAAACAACAAACCTTATTCTGAGAAGACTTTGATAGGTATCACCAGACACTGCCCAAAGGGATTTATGACACAACAGAGATTAAGATCCCTGGACTAGGTTGGGTGAGCAGAGACAGTCCACATTCTTGTCTCAGTGTAGTTATTCATATCACCAAAGTGTTTCAGGGTATCCAAGTGGGGAACATTTTGGGTGCTTTTTTTTGTTGTTGTTCCCTTGGATTAGGAATGCCTGCCCTGGTGTAGGTGGTGGGAAGACTGGGGTAAGGAGACAGAACTGGATGGAAAAGCTCTCCAGGACGGAGGATGGACCCTTAAAGGTACCCCTCCAGGTGGAGCCTATAGGAAGGTAGAATCTCCCATCTGGTGTTGTTGCTGGCTTCTCACACCCTGCTTAGAGACTATAGAAAAGCTATTGGAAGTTTAGAAAGAATACTGGACTTTGAGGCTGGAAAGATATGGGTGCAATTCCTGCCTCCTGTATTTATTAGCTGTATGACTGTGCACAAGGCACAATCTCTCTGTGGTCAATGTAAAATGGGGACAATACTAACCCCAATCCCTACCTCCCAAGGCAGTCATAGAGATCCAATAATATATGTAAAATGCATGTTATCTCCCCCATTGGAGTGTGAGTTCCCTGACAGCAGAGACTGTCTTTTGCTTTCCTTAAATCTCCAGGGCTAAGCACAGTGCCTGGCACATAACAGACACTTAATAAATGTTTTTAGTCAGTGCCCCTTATTATATCCCCACCCTTGTTATAGTTCCCTTTCTGCCCCCTCTCTCCCTTTTTGTTCCCTTCTTATTTTTTTAGTGTCTATTAAGTTCCCTCCCCACCCCTCTTTCCCTCCTTTTTTGGAACTCCCCACTCCACTCCCCCCCCCTTAGTTTTCCCTTCTCACTTTCCCTATAGGGTAAGACAGAATTCTATACCCCAATGGATCTAGAGGCTCTTCCCTCTCAGAACTGATTTCACTGAGAGTAAGGTTTAAGTATTTCCTATTAGCTTAATAAATGTTTATTGACTAACTGGATACCTTATGTGTTTGGTTTTGGAAGATAATTAATTTTAAGGTCTCTGTTAATAAATTTTTTCCAACATGGTGGTGTTGTTTATCCTTTTTTGAAGAGGACTAATGACATCATGGAGTGATATCTTGACTTGTGAATGAATTGGATTTAAGTGGAGGCAGAATTGTAAAAATCAGCCTCACTCTTCCAGAGTCATCAAAGTCCAGTGAATGTGATGGAAAAATGAATTGGATGTGGAGTCAATAGACTCGGGTTCAAATTTATCCTCTGAGATAAAGGAAAAAAAGGGAAAAGGGTCTACTTGTACAAAAATATTTATAGCAGATCTTTTTATGGTGGCAATTAGGGGATGTCCATCAATTGGGAAATGGATAAACAAATCGTGGCATATGATGGTGATCGAATACTATTGTGCTGTAAGGAATCATTAATAGCATGATTTCAGGAAGAGCTGGGAAGACCTACATGAACTGATGCAGAGCGAATTAAGCAGAATCAGAAGGACATTATATACAGTAACAGCAATATTGAGGATTGATCAACTGTGAAAGACTTAACTAATCTCAGCAATACAATGATCTGGAACAATCCTGAAGGACTTATGATAGGGAATGCTATCCCCTTCCAGAGAAAAAATGGATGGAGTCAGATACAGTCAAAGCATGATTTTTCACTTTAGTTTATTTGGGGTTTTATTTTGGCATTTTAGTTTTATAGGAGTGTTGTTACAAAAATGAATAATATGGAAATATGTATTGCATAATAATACATGTATAACTCAGATCAAAATGATTTCCAACTCTGGGAAGGGGGACAGAAGGGAGGGAAGGAGATAATCTGGATCATATAACTTCAGAAAACTTATATGGAAAATTGTTATTACATGTAATTGGTAAAATATCTTTACAAAAATTAAAAACAAATTTGTCCTCTGACACTATCCCAGTGATAATATATATCATTTAATCTGTCTTTGAACCCCACAGTTATCTGCAAAATGAGAGTCAAAATAGCTGCAACAGTCTGTCATGGAAAAAAAAAATCTGTCCAATTTGCAATAAAAACCATTGAGTTAAAACTCTTAGGCAATAACCATTTATAAAGTAACCTGGCCCCCTTTAATGAGTAATACCTCTCCATCTGAGTTGCCCCCTGGCTTCCCAAGACAGATTTCATAACCCTCAGGTCCCAGAAAGTCCAAATGGTGCACCACAATATGCAAATTCTCATTGGTGGTACCATGGTGACACTGGTGGTCTCCTGAGGCAATGGGCAGGCAGACATCCACCTGAGCCCTAGCAACGGGCAGAAGTAGGGCAATCAAGCAGATAGACTCCCGCCCAATGTTGGGCAATTGAGGGAAATGACAAAAGGTCCTGAGGCTCCTAAAATAACTGAGGGACTTTTCATGAGTGGTCACAAAAGGGGCAAGATAAGGGCTATCTCCTCTCACAGGATGAGCAGGGTGTATACCTATCACTGACTGAAGATTCCCAAGATGGGTAAAGGAATGCTTATCTTCCCAAGTCTGGTGATAGGAAATGGCAGAGGGCAGAGGTCTTGGGGGTCAGGGTGATACCCTTCCTCATGTTAACATTTACTCATCAGGCCACATGGGGGGAGTTCCTCTAGCTGGAATATTTTTGTGGTTAACAAGTGCACTCATGACTCAGTATACAGTCTTAAACCTGTTTCTTCTGGCCTAAAAAAAATCTAATCCAAGAAAGAATCCTTTTAACCTGATTTAAGCATGATATGGATCAATATCTCTATGATCAAACTTGATTGATTACATATGGATAAGGGTATAATGAGCAAGTCCTGATGTAATCACTAAACTGACTGATACTAATTGGAAATAAACTGATTGGAAATAGCAAATTCTAGTGAAATCATGGATCAATCAATCAATCAATCAATTATTTTTCACAACCTACCCCACAGGCCAGCACTTCATCAGCCCCAAAGCTCTATAGAAATGGAAAGTTGTTGTTTCTATTATTCTCTGAAAGCTAGAAAATAGTCCATGATGAACTTCCTTTGGTGTGAATTCTCTTCTTCCATGTGACAGAAGTGAAAGTGCACATTCAGGGTCTACGGAGTTGGCACAAAAACACGTACAAAATGGACATTTTGTAAAGGTCAGACTAAGAATGAGAAGGAATAAAGAAGCCAGACTTAGAAGAGCCTTAACCAGCCCGGGGCAAATGTGGTTCTGCCCAAGAGCACCAAGGATTCTGGGAAGGAGTAGCATGGCGCCATGTTCCCTTTCTTCATACACCTGATAGCTCTGTATCTAAAAAGGTAAAAATGAGCATCAAGCCTGCCTTAGAGGATGAGTCGTATTTACTATGGGCATCTTCTCCCCACTAGTCACCTTGGCTCTGCCATACCTCACCCCAGGCTTGTTTTGTTCAGCTCTTTATAGCTCTAACACTAATGAATGAGAGCAGATTCCTTTTGTACCCCCTCTACCCTCTACCAAGAAGATCCCCGGGTCAGATCAGCTGGATAATTAAGAAGAAATATGAGCTCCAGATGGAGGGGACCAAAGTTTTTTGATTTTTTTTTTAGTTAATAAACATTTATTTATTTATTTTTATGGTCATGTATTCATTTTATTAGAAAATTTTTATTTAATTAATTCATTTAGAATATTTTTCCATGGTTACATGATTCATGTTCTTTTCCTCTGCTCCTCCCACCCCCTCCCATAGCCGATGCTCAGTTCCACTGCATTTTACACGTGTCATTGATCAAGACCCATTTCCATATTATTAATATTTGCACTGGGGTGATGGTTTAGAGTCTACATGGAGGGGACCAAAGTTTTGATGGTGTCCTTGGTTCTCAGACTTCTTATTCCCAGTAAAAAGACTATCACTCCCTGGGTGAATGCTAATTAGAGAATAGGACTTCATTGCCCTCTGACAAATTGGCAGCCTTTTCTTACCTAGATTGACCCCAATAGGGAGGAGAGAAAAAATAATAGGGAAAGAGAGGTTCTGAGATTTCTTCATACCCTGCAGTTTGAAGAAAACAGTTCAGGGTCCACGTGTATAACCCTCTCTCAAACTTTGAGGTCTCTCTTTGGGTGTTTATGGCCATATGTGTACACACACACACACACACACACACACACACACACACACACACACACACACACACACACACACGAGTCTACGAGGATTGATAAAGAGATGACCAGAAGGGAATCCTTGTTATGTACACTTCTCCAATTTGCCCAGCTGCAACTGTGCCCCCATCATTTCTCCTTTGAAAACAACAGTATTAGTCAAAAAGCAAACAGAGATTGCTAACTGGGAGAAGCTGCTTAGCTGAACTTTGTTTTTCTGTCAGTGAGTGGGAGGAAGCCTTGGGGTAGAAATCTGAAACTGCCAGGAAAGAAAAGAATGCCTAAGTGAAGGGATGGAGGCCTGGGGAGAAAAGAGAGAAGGGAAGGGAAATAAAGGAAACAGGCAGTGGGACATCCGAATTTGGGAAATATTTGTGGAGGGGGTACATGCTCTTTGGTCCAGTCAGACCAGCCTTTTGACTGTTCCTCACACACCCAGCATTCCATCTTACATCCCTCTGCCTCTCCACTGGCCCTGGACCATCCCTGAAATATACTGCCTCATTGCTTCTGCCTCTATGAATTCCAAGCTTACTTCAAAGGTCATCTCAAATGCCACATTCTCCCCCGGACCTTTCCTGATCTTCTTGGCTGTTAATACCTTCCCCTCTCCTCGCTGTTTCCTTCAGGAGAATGTCAGCTCCTTGAGGGCAGGATCTCTTTCATTTCTCTCCATCCCCTAGTTCATTGCTGATTAATAGATGGATGTACTGAGAGATGAATTTCAGGGGGTTAATTAAACCTTAGAGCCTTAGAGGTCAAAGATTTGATTAGTGCAAATAAAGTTCCCATTGTATGTTTCCTGCAACAAAGAGATATGACTTGTCTTTACATTTAATTGAGGGGGAAATTTTTTTTTTAAGTATAAAAAAAGTAAGCTCTTTGAGGGCAGGGACTGTCTTTCAATCAATAAGCATTTATTAAGTGCCAGCTGGATGGCATGGATAAAGTGCTGAACCTGGAGTCAGGAAGGTCCTGGGTTCAAATTTGACCTCAGACACTTCTAGCTGTGTGACCCTGGGCAAGTCACTTAACCCCAGTTGTCTAGCCCTTACCACTCTTCTGCCTTGGAATCAATTTACAGTACTGTTTCTAAGACAAGAGTTTTTTAAAAGCCTACATAGCTTTAAAAAGTGTTATTTACTAAGGTGGTATAGAGTACGAACTGCTCCCCATAAAAGTCTGTGCCACTTTTCCATAAGTAGATACATAGTCCAGTGGTAAGTGGGCTCAGCCTTAGGAAGCATATATGGCTTAAGGGGTAACTTCAAGTTCCTGGTTGCTAGAAGCCTTTTTTCTCCCTTTGTGTAGGGTTTAAGAACTTCCCCCTTAGGAATCCACATTCATCTGTCTATGATTTTTGACATCAATGCTGCCATCAGTTGGTCCAGGGATACTGTCAAGGACACAGATGCAAAAATGGGAATTCCAAAAATTTCTGGACCCTCTGAAGCTCCAAAGATCCTTCTTTAGTCAAAGGGGTGGAGTGAGGATGAGGGGAAGAAACTGGGTCAATGCCAAAGAAGCTGAGATCTCCTCCCTCCTCCAGAATTCTTTCTCATGGAATCCAGACAGAATTCCATATTTACTCCAATTTCTGGAAAACCTCTTATTCCAGCTAATTAAATACTTTTCTATTGGGTCAGTTGATATAATAAAAATCCCTCTGGCAATTGGAATATACCTCTTGTCTGTTTCACTTCATCCAAAGGCTTTCAAGGATATTTCACACTTAGTTTAAGGTCTTCTTGATTGGTTAATTGATTGAAATGTATTTTTGCCTAGTTGAGGCATCCAAGTGAAATAGGAAGGAACAATTTTGACTTCATCCTTCCTTTAGTCTCCAACCTAATCCTAGCCAGTAGGAAAACTGGTTTCCATCAGCAATGGTTTCAGGAGGAACCAAAATTGTTTGTCTCATCTTCTGTCTCATTCCTAAGAAGATTGAATCCCAGCATTGACCAGTGGCAATCGAGCCACAATTATGTCACACTCTGATGGACATATTTACCTCTATCCAAGAATGGATTTGCTTGCCTTACTCCACCATCTTGAATGCTTCTGATGAGGATTTAAAACTAAATTTTGTCCCTAAGACATGTTAAGAGGAATCTTTAAAGAAGAATGCTTCCTACTTAAGTAGTTACCTTGTAAGTTGTAGTTACCTTGTAAGTTTAAGAGTTCCTGGATTCCAGAGTTGGTATTGGATGCCTAGTGGAAGTCATTTTTTTTAAACCCTTACCTTCCATCTTAGAATCAATACTATGTATTGGCTCCAAGGCAGAAGAGTGGTAAGGGCTAGGCAATGAGGGTTAAGTGACTTGCCCAGGGTCACACAGCTAAGAAGTGTCTGAAGCCAGATTTGAACCTAGGACCTTCCATCTCCAGGTCTGACTCTCAATCTCACCCTGCTGCCCCCAGAAGGCATTTTTTTGAAGGAAAAGATAACATCATACAGGATTGTCCCTGTCAGTCAAAAGATATTGATTCACGAGATGCTTGACCAGTACAGATTATAGGTGAACGTGAAATATCAGTAGAGCAATCCCACAAAGTGCATTATGGGTATGATGGGTTTTTGTTTTATGTTTTAAGTATTTGTTAATGTCTGCTTAAGTAGGGGTGTGCTGGAGCCAAATCAAACTTAGATTTGAGAGAGCTGATTGTTAAATTTTTAGTGTGAGCATTTACACTTCAGAAATAAGCAAATACTACAAATTAGGGCTTAGTTTATTATTTTGTCGATTGTCTAAACTTAATGATGAATGAGATGTTAATAATGGAGACTAAAGAACAATATGGAAATATGTTTTACATGGTAATACATGTATAATCAAGATCAAATTACTTACCATCTCAGAAAAGGGGAAAGGGAGGGAGAGAGGGAGATAATTTGGATCTTAGAACTTCAGAAAACATTATGTGGGAAATTGTTATTGCATCTTATTGGGAAAATAAAACATATTTTTAAATGACAAAAATTAATTAAATTTAATTTTTTAAAATAATGCAGATTGAATGTGTATCTCATGGGTACATTTTCTCTGCAGAAGGACTATTGTTAAACATTTGCCAGAACTCTGCTGCTTATGAGTCTTTCATATGTTAGGCATTTTGGGGTGAAGAGAATAAATAACTGTCCTATACCCCCAAAAACCCCAAAATCAAATAGGACCAGATTGTTAGCACTACTTATAGTGACAGTTGCATTGGGCTCACAAGTCTCTCTTATCTCTAGACTAGAGAATGGTTGTCCTCAGTATTTTCCTTTTACAGTTCTTCAGAGAGGAATATGAGGAGGTAATCCAGGGCTGAAGATTGACAGACAAAACAGGAAGGGTGAAAGGGCAAAAGAACACCAGGGTGAAGGACAATGTACTGTAGAAATAGACAGCGCCCTATAGTGTTGATTGTGAAGGGAGGGAAAGAAAGTCAGAATAATAGTGATGGACTTGGAGAATAGGGAAAGACGGAGGGCATGAGATGTGGACATGGATGAAGGGCAGAGAAAGGAGCCATTCAGTTAAAAAAAAAACATTTATTAAACATATCTTATTGGGGAATTCACTCATCCTTTGGAGAGAGGCATATCCATCAACTGGAGTCCAATGACTATGGGTCAAAGATAGGATGTTAAGCTGAAAGTAAA
Organism: Monodelphis domestica; assembly: GCF_027887165.1. Taxonomy (NCBI): domain Eukaryota; kingdom Metazoa; phylum Chordata; class Mammalia; order Didelphimorphia; family Didelphidae; genus Monodelphis; species Monodelphis domestica. The sequence continues at coordinate 54,348,406 of NC_077227.1, forward strand.
GGGATTTATTAGATGGTAAATATCTCACCAATAGAAGATTCAGGTTCATGGAGCTCACATATGGTTTTTGTGACCCTTCAGACTCATTTAGGAGCATTTTGAAGAAATTTAGGATGAGAAAATAAAGTATTTCACATGAGAGGGGTGTAAGAGAAAGAGAGAGAACAGCGAAGGGAGAAAAAGGAAATCTTTGGAATGCAATTGGCAAGATTTATAATAAGAAAACATTCCTTGTTAAAGGGCAGGAGACAAGGGGAAACACCGAGTAGTTTTCCAATGGTTAAAGACGTCTTTTTTAGAGAAAACTGCAGAGTCTCTGATCTAGAGACAGGAGGTCCTGGGCTCAAATCTGGCCTCAAATACTTCCCAGCTGTGTGACCCTGGGCAAGTCACTTAACCCCCATTGCCTAGCCCTTACCACTCTTCAGCCTTAGAGCCAATACACACTATTGATTCTAAGACAGAAGGTAAGGGTTTAAAAAAAAAGAAAGAAAATGAAGATCAGAGAACAACTAGTAGTCTGCTCTGGGTGGAACAGGGCGTATGAAATGAGAAATAAAGCTGGACAGATAGACTTGTGCCTAACCTTAACACTGTGGAAGACCCTAAATGCCAGGCTGTTTTCAGTTTTTCACTATTGCAATGATAACAATTCTGAATTTTTTTGAGTAGCCAGGGTTACTTCTTTAAAATGTTTTAAATGTTATATCAACAAGGAAGTAGGTGGTGCAACAGATAAGTATACTTGGGATTTGGAGTCATAAAGACCTGGATTCAAATATTGTCTTAGACTCTTATTAAAAGTATAATCCTCAAGGACACATGTAAAATACAGTGGAATTTTGTGTCAACTATGGGAAGGGGTAGGGGAGGGGAGGGAAAGAATATGATTCTTGTAACCAAGGAATAATGTTCTAAATTGACTAATTAAATAAAATTTTCAGAAAAGAAAAAAAGTATGATCCTGGCAATTCTGAGGGACTTATGAGAAAGAACACTATCCACATCCAGAGGAAGAACTGTGGGAGTAGAAACACAGAAGAAAAACAACTGCTTGATCACATGGTTCGTTGGGGACATGATTGGGAATGTTGACTCTAAATGATCACTAGTGCAAATATCAACAATATGGAAATAGCTTCTGATCAATGACACATGTAAAACCCAGTAGAATTGTGTATTGGCTATGGGAGAGGGGTGGGAGGAGGAGAAGGAAAGAACATGAATGATGCAACCATGGAAAAATATTCTAAATAAATTAATAAAATAAAAAGTTTCAAATTTTAAAAAGTATGATCCTGGGCAAAACATCTAACCTCCCTCAGCCTCAGTTTCCTTATCTGTAAAATAGGGATAAATAATCCATCTCCCAGGGTTGTGAGAATCAAATGAGGGTAACAAACATAAAGTGATTTGCAAACCTTAAATTGCTAAATAAATTTTCGCTATGATTATTATTATCATTATTGTGGTATTTGGCCCTTCAAATCACCTTGCTTTCTAGTTCATCAACTTCTTCAGCTCCCATGACCTTCACCTTCATTCTGTTTCCTCTCCTCACTGAGGATGGCCATGCCTTTGATCTCCTCTCTACCCACATCCATAATCCATTTCTCTAAAATTCTTTTATGTACCCTAAAGGACCTCCTATCCATCTATCACTTTCTGTGCTGCTTTTCTCTTCAACCCATTCTCCATCCCCCGACAATCTTGAGTCCCTCTATGTGACTTAGCCTTCCCAAGCCATCACTCCTTCTCTGACCTCACTTAGTTCTTTTCAAAATACTGACAATCCAACTTTACCCCATTCTGTACCCTTGAATCTCTTTTCCCCCTTAACCTATTGCCACTCCTCCATTTCTAGATTCTAACCCTGGATTGCTCTCACTGGCACACGTCAATCCTTTTTTTTTCTCTTCCCTAAGGACTCTCATGTTGCCATAGAATCTATTCCTAACATTCTCTTCTCTTAAGTCGCTTACACGACCACTTCCTCCTCCTCACTGAGGACCTCTCTGCACCTCCCCTCATTCAGGTCCTCATCCCCACTCACTCTGATTATTGGGATAGTCTTCTTTTTTTAAACCCTTGCTTTCCATCTTGGAATCAATACTGTGTACTGGTTCCAAGGCAGAAGAGTGGGAAGGGCTAGGCAATGGGGGTCAATGACTTGCCCAAGGTCACACAGCTAGGAAATGTCTGAGGTCACATTTGAACTCAGGACCTGGCTCTCAATCCACTGAACTACCCAGTTGCCCCCCTGGGATAGTCTTCTAATTGACTTCCATTCCTCCGGTTCCCTCTCTCAAATCCATCCTCCACACAGCTGCTAAAGGGACATCCTGTAAGCTTAGGTTTGGCCACATCACTTCCCTGCTCAAGAAACTTCACCAACTGCCTATTATCTCAAGGATCGAGTCCAGAATCCTCTGTCTGACATTAAAGAGTTCGTTCTGGTTAGGTTGGATTCAGCCAGTCTTTCCAAGTAGTTTACACATTCCTTTCCCCCATAGACTCTGTATTCCTGCCAACCTGGGCTGTTTGCTGTTCCCTGTAAACAACAAGGACTCTCTTCCCTCTGCACACATTGTCCTCCATCCCTGTAACCTGTGCCTGGGCCATGACTTCTTACCTCTGAATGATCATTTACCTCTGGCCATGTTGACTTGGAGAGAAAGACAAGGGTGTACTTGGGCTCCTCACTAGGAATCTCAGGGAGTATGTTATCTGAGTAGGCAGGAAACCAGGCAATAATTCATCAGGCTGCACAAGAACTGTAAACAGGCATACAAGGCGACAATCTTCTTTCCTCCACTGCCCAGGAGAGTCAGATTTCCTGCTTATCACTTGGGGAAATGGAGCAATTGGAGGCTTCTGGGAAATCTGCACTCAGACTCCAAAAGTTCCTTGTTTGTCTGTGGATACTATTTTTCATCATCAATCCTTTGTGGTTTTCGTAGAGACTTCCTTTGCTGTTAATAGTTTAGTCCTCTTAATTAATAATAATTTATTAATCAATGTAATTAATAATTAATATCATCATTGATTAATAAAATTTAAAAAAATAATATTTGATTTTTTCCCAATGAAATGTAAAAACATTTTACATTCATTTTAAAGAATAGTTTAGTCCTTCACGATGAATCCTTCTATATTTTGGTTACTATATTGTTCTGCTGTTTCTGCTCACATTATTTTGCATCTGTTCATATAAGTCTTTTTAGATTTTTCTGAACTCATCTTGTTCATAATTTATTATGGCACAATAGTATTCCATTACAATGTTGTTCAATGCATTTCTGTGAGATAACCAGAAGCAGCCAGGACTGGCACTTAGGGTAGCCGATGGTCCTGCAGTAGCCTAAGGACCTGTTTTCTTACAACTGTGGTATTAGAGACTATTAGCTTGTGGGAAGCAACCAAGACCTTAAAACAGAAAAAAGAACTGGAATGCAAGGAGGAAGACCTTGAATTCTGAGAGTGGCAACTATTGAGAATCTCATTGGTCAGTGAAAGAGTCAGGGGAGGACCTTTCTCTTTCATTGCTATAAAGGCAAGGTCCTTCTTGCACACATCCCTCTTATTCCTGTAAGATGCATGCATGTCCATGCAAGATATTTATGACCTGGGTTATCAAAATGTGGCTCTCAGGAAAGCATGAATAGACATGACCTGAGATCTTATTCATTTGTCAAAGTAGATAGCAAAAAGAAATTGAAGTTATACAGAGAAGAATATACCATAAAATAGACAAGAGTGAATGGACTCTTTAGGTAGGAGAGAGATGAATCTCATCCAACCAAGAGGGAGGCACTGATCTTATCCCCTGGAAAATTCCCTCAAGTCTCTAGGGAGGCATGCCGAAAATCAGGAGGAGTCTGCTTCTCCTACTTATCTGCCACTTCTTAAGTCTTTTGCTCTCTCCCCACATGTCTGGAATGGATCCCAGAGAGAGTCAAGAACTACATATGTACTGTCTCAAAGGAAAAAAAAAATCTCTCTTTAAAGTTGTTGCATCAACTCTTCCCGTCATGCCATCACATGTTGCAGCAGCATTCTCTCCGACGTTTTAAGAGAATCTCATGCAGGGGAGGGAGGGATAAAATATGATTCTTGTAACCAAGGAATAATGTTCTAAATTGACTAAATAAAAATTTTTTAAAAAGAGAGAATCTCATGCAAAATGCCCTCGGTTTGGCTAGAAACCCAGGTTTAATTGTACCTCTCCTTAGATTCTGTAATACCATTACTGGGTCTGTGTCCCAAAGAAATCATAAAAGAGGGGAAAGAACCTCCTTGTGCAAACATATTTACAGCAGCAATCTTGTAGTGGCAAAGAATTGGAAACTGAGGGGATGGCCATCCATTGGGGAATGGCTAAAGATATTGTGATATATGTTGGTGATGGGATACTATTATGCTATGCAGAATGACGAACAGAAAAAGCTGGAGAGATCTACATGAACAGACACAGAGTGAAATAAACAGAACTGGGAGAACACTGGACACAGTAACAGAAATACTGTACAAAGATCAGTTGTGAAAGACTTAGCTACTCTCCGCAACACAATGGTCTGGGACAATTCTTTTTTTTTTTTTCAATTTAAACATTATTTTATTTGGTCATTTTCAAACATTATTCATTAGAAACAAAGATCATTTTCTTTTCCTCCCCTCCCCCCCACTCCTCCCAATGGTGATGCGTGATTCCTCTGGGTATCACATGTGTCCTCGGTTTGAACTCTTTTCCATGTTGTTGGTATTTGCATTAAGGTGTTCATTTAGAGTCTCTCTTCAATCATATCCCTTCCACCCCTGTAGTCAAGCTGTTGCCTTTCCTCGGTGTTTTTACTCCCACAGTTTGTCCTCTGCTTGAGGGTAGTGTTTTTTTCTCCTTAATCCATGCAGATTGTTCAGGGACATTGCATTGACACTAATGGAGAAGTCCATTATGTTCGATTGTACCACACTGTATCAGTCTCTGTGTACAATGTTCTCCTGGCTCTGTTCCTTTTGCTCTGCATCAATTCCTGGAGGTTGTTCCAGTTTCCATGAAATTCCTCCAGTTCATTATTCCTTTTAGCACAATAGTATTCCATCACCAACATATACCACAATTTGTTCAGCCATTCTCCAATTGAAGGGCATCCCCTCATTTTCCAATTTTTTGCCACCACAAAGAGCGCAGTTATGAATATTCTTGTACATGTCTTTTTCTCCATTATCTCTTTGGGGTACAGACCCAGCAGTGCTATGGCTGGATCAAAGGGCAGACAGTCTTTTGTCGCCCTTTG